>NC_072037.1:7529607-8129607 GCF_027791375.1 Indicator indicator
AGGATTGATCCATCTCCATCCTAAATAGATCAAAGAAGTACATTAGGAGTCAGGACATCTTCCTGTGTGTAAGATGGAGTTCATGTAGCTGACTTAATGCCAAAGTACATCACCTGTGAGAACTTGTACATATTAGCAGCTGTACAAAATAAGAGCTTTTGAATGTGTTGATGAAGATCACAGAAGATATGGGAGCAATGTGAATTTGGGAGATTGTTCAAATGCTTCACCCAATCCCAGCCTGTTCCTGTCAATTTTATGTGGAGATTCTGACACTGTTGTAAACAGCAGAAGCATAATATTAGAGCTAGAACTAACTTACATAATTATTTTTAATATATCTTTAGAATGATTGCATTCAGGTGGTCTGGTGGCCACCCAACTATTTTTAGACACCTGTCATCCATTGCTTGCAGACCTCAGCAGTTCAGGAACAGCCTGGGATGCAGTTCTCAATTCTGGCTAGATAAGTTCAGATGGTTGCACAATCCACCATGCTGGATTGTGCCATTTCTAAGGGTAAAACACATTCCTGTACCAGAAATCCCAGTGTCCTATGGGCTGGTTTCACTTCAGTTTGTAAGTCTGCTTTCCTCACTTCTCAACAAAGCAATGCTCCTGGGATGAATGCGTCTTTGAGTCCTGCAGTGGCCCGCCCATGTCTCACTGAGTTTTGTTGGGTTTGCTGAGGAATTGAGTCCTCAGTGATTTGGCTGCATTATTTCTCTTATTGCAGCAATGCTGGTCTGTTTTCACATTCCATGTGAATTAAGTTGGATAGAGATATAATTGGGTGTCCCTTTCTAGGGGCTTTGGTTACTTTTATAAATTTTATATAGCACCTTTTCTTTCCCTAAAACATTGCTATTATTGCCTAGGTGTTCTTATTTCAGGGTTGGAGGTAAAGGAGAACTTGAAATTACTTTTAAATGAAAGTACTTGCTATTGTATTTATCTGTCTAGAGGCAATAAATCTGTTTCAGCAGATTAAATACTGACTTCTTTATAAAACCCTGTTTTCTCAAACCTCTTATCAGCAGCACTTGGCAGTAATCACACCTAAGGAAACTTATAATTTTCCTCAAGGAGGTGACACTGACAGAATTAAAAATGAAGGAGCCCCCTGAAAAGCCAGTTCATTACAAATTAACAGTGGTCCTAGCCAAGCAATGGGCTAAGGCGTGTCAAATAGTGATATGGATAAAGAAACCCAGCATTTTAAACTGTCAGAGCTCAGAGCATAGCTAGCCTTAGAACAAATTAATCACATATTGTCAACGCAAAGTTGCATCAAATTAACACATCGGATTCCAGCATATTAATGTGAGAATGCTTTCACCTGATTATTACTGCAAACCATTGCCACTCTCTGACTGCAAAGATATAATTAAATTGCTAAATAGAAAGTGCATATAATATCTCTGCATGCATTTAGGATGCATGAACTGAAAAGATCACATCCTAGTAAGTGACAGTTTCTATTTGTAGGAAAACTTTACTTTTTTTTCCCTCTATCTTATTTACTTGGGAGTACTAGAGTATGAAATTGGAAAAGTTGGTAATGTTGTTTGCACTCCATGCAACTTAGGTGAAATACAGACTTAATTTAACTGATTTGCTGTGCTGCATGCGACTACACAGTTAGCTTCTCCTCCGTACCTCGTGGGGGCAAGGAGAAGGAAAGAAGAGATACCATGGAGTTGTCAGAGAAGAATATAGAAAGTAGATGTTAGTACCTTACTAAAGACACTGTTATTTATCTGAGAGAGGTTGCTAGTCCATTTGTTTAAAGCTAATTTGCACTCAAAAAAAATCTATTGAGATCAGACAGCTCTTCAGTTGGATACAAGTTGATTACACATGCTAGGTCTGTTGATGTGTCTGTGCTTAGGAATTTGTTACTTGCAAAAATCTGTCTTGATGTGGTATGTTCATCATGAAGTGCTTGCTTCAGTTCAGCTACTGATGGACAGAAGGCAATGCTGTAGTAAAACCAAATGTGCTATTTAATTATTCTAGTATACGTCAATAATAATAATAAAAAAAAAAGCACTCAGCTCAGAGTTTCCAGCTGTACCTTTCACCTATCACCAGGTGAAGAGCAGTGCATGTGCCTATTCTCTGGTCACCACACTCCTCTCTTTCCCAGAGTTTTCCAGTTCTTCACCCAGTCTTCCAATGTTAAAATCTTATCCCTTCAGTTCTTCTATGAACCATTATCAAAAATACTGCATTTAAGCTTGTTTCTAAGTGCCTTTTATAAAATGCTTTTCTCTTCAAAGGTCCTTTTACTTCAGCCATTTGAAAATGCTCCCCTCTAAAGACGGTGTGAGCACCAGAGAAATTCTAAAGTTTGAGATGTATGAATAGAAGGTGAGTGTGCTGTGATTAGTAAGGATGGCTGTCAAACACTAAATTCTTCCCTTAGCAAGGCAAAAAAGTCCCATGCTTGATGTATTGAAAGCAGTGTTGTAAGACTGAGGAAGAAGTTCTTCAGTAAAAGGATGGTGAGACTCTGGAACAGGCTGCCCAGGGAGGTTGTGGATGCTTCTTCCCTGGGGGTGTTCAAGGCCAGTTTGGATGAAGCCTTGAGCAGCCCAGTTTGGTGGAGAGGTGTCCCTGCCCAAGGCAGGGAGGTTGGAATAGATGATCTCTAAGGTCTCTTCCAACCTAAGCAATTCTATGATGCAAACTCACTTTCTTAGCATGAAATCTTACTTAAAAAAAATAATGGAAAGGGAAGGAAAACAGCTGGTACAATGAAACATATGGGGAAATTTTAATGAATGACCATTTTGGTGATACATTTAAATAAAAAGCATGTTTAGGGCCATGGTCATTTTAAAGCAAGCTTAATTAGAGTTAAAGAATTTTAAAGTAGTCTTTACAACACACTTGTTAATCTTTTGGCTGAATCATATTGCATTTTATTCTTTCTAATTGATTTTTTAGCAATTTATTAATATCATTATCTTTCCCTTAATTACAAATCACGCCAAATGAAAAATATATTCACAAGTTAAGGTTCTTAACAGCCAAAGAAATATGGATCTGTTTTATTAGCAAATGTTTTTAATGTCTGCTCTTTGCAGGAGGATTGGATGGATACATTTAACAGGCATGTTTATTGTGGAAAAAAAATTCCTGAGGGAGATAAGTTTGGGGGGTTTATTCTTTAATTTCTCCTAGTATAGTATTTTAGAGTCTGCTTTGCTCTGACCTTTGTACTTGAAAAAGAATTTTGAAGTGTTGACACTAATTGCACGGTAAGGACTCTTCTGTGGGTCTGTTCAAGTGCCATAGTATCACTAACCAAAAAAATTGTAGTTAAATGTAAATGAGTGGTAAATGGTTTATTCTTGTTTCCAGTACAAATTTTAATTCTATTAAGTTTTTATTTATTTATGTAAGATTTTAGTAACTATTCCCCACTCAGAATTTGTAAAGGCTGGATGTCTGGATTTTTCCATGTAAGATTCCTTTATTTTCCTGTCTGACAAATAGGGAAAAAAAATTAATCTCAGTGGTTTCATTTAAGATGAGTAAAATTGATTTATTAACAAAAAAAAAGTTTCTCAGGTCTCTGAATTTATTATATCTTAGCCTGATACGGGTCTAAGACCTGGGGGGAAAAAGTGTTGAAAGCACTTCATGTCAAAAAATGCTGTGAAGCCCTCTGATTGTGTCTGGCACTTTGAAGTGGTGTGGGGTTTTGGGGTCTTTTTTCATGGTGTCATCTTCAGGAGAGTAGGTTTTAATCCTGCATCAGTTCACAGGATCACACGTTGTCAGGGGTTGGAAGGGACCCAAAGAGATCAATTTGCTTGAATTAACCCAACAGAGTTTTTAAGGGCAAAAGCTTCCTAAGGTTAAACTTTTTTATAGTCTTTTTAAAGCTACCACCTGAATGACATGTGGCTGTTGAAGGTGTGAGGAGGACATCACAGGATGTTAGGGGTTGGAAGGGATCTCTGGAGATCATCGAGTCCAACCCCCCTGCCAGAGCAGGACCATAGATAGAATCCAGCATAGGTCTCACACGAATGCATCCAGATGGGTCTTGAAAGTCTCCAGAGAAGAAGACTCCACAAGCCTCTTTGGGGAGCCTGTTCCGGTGCTCTCTGACCCTCACAGTGAAGAAGTTCCTCCTCATGTTGAGGTGGAACCTCCTGTGCTGTAGTTTATATCCATTACCCCTTGTCCGTTCACAGGGTACAGCTGAGAAGAGACTGTGCTTTAAACTGCTACGTTGTGATGGATGAAAAAAACACAGTCCCAGCACCAGTCAGTGCTGGGGTAGAGATGTAAGAGGTCTTAATATTGCTAGCCCTGGACTTCTTCAAACCCACAGTATTGTGGTCATCTGGAAATGCTGAATCAGGATCTCTATACACAGAATGCATTGACTGCTGTTCTTTAAATAATTGGTTTAAATGGGTTTGGGCTTACAATGACCTCAAGCCACAGCCCAGCCTTTCTGTCGCATCCACTGTGTTCATGCCTTGGGTCATACATCACTGACTGTTTTTCAAGAGGCACTTTCAAAGAGAAAAGGTTGTGTTTGTGCTGAATGAAAGCAGTAGATGTGAAGATCTGCTCCGCATCCAGATAAATGTAAATAAAATTTCTAGATATAAGGGATAGTTATCAAAGATCTTTAACTACACTGTTTATAAAAGAAGATGTTTATAAAAGTAATTTTATGGGCACAATAATAAGGAAAACAGTACTTAATTAGAAAAATAATGCAGGATTTCAGAGCATATTTGTATATAATGTAAATATTACTTTCCAAAAGAAACAGTATAAAATTTTCCCAGCCAGGCAATTCTTTTTGCAGTCTTACTGATAGTAAAAACAGAGAAACAAGTCAGGCACAAAAAATCTGTTAGGTTGCTACTGGTACAGCTAATGAGAACTTCAAATTTTTTGACAGGATAAATGCAAGGTCTGAACTCAGGTTGAAGGTTTGACAATTTTAATTTTTTTTTTAAATTATTTATTTCTTCTTTTTTTTTTAATTGCTGAGAAAGGGTAGAATTCTGTCTCAGCTCTTGTAATTCTTTATTCCATACACTAAGATAATTTTTTCATGATTCCCCTCTGGCTGCTGTGGAGGCCACGTGTCCCCACTGTGCTGCTCAGAGCCCCTTCACTGGAGGACTGGCTGGACCTCGCAGACCTGACCTGCTGCTGCTCTGGTGAGGGGTGACTGCAAGAGGAGGTCAGGAGTGGGTTCGTGGCTTTAAAGTCAGTTTGGCAGTCAGCCCTGGTGTTGCAGCATTGCCTGGTTCTTAAGCTCTGAAGAGACATCCCTCATTGGTTTTGGTTCTTCTATTTTTGCAAGAGGAGCAAATAGTTTTATTTAACAGAACACAAAGGCATTTGTGAAGCTGTTTTTGCAGAACAAAAGCTTTGACCATATTGCTGGAAGTGTCGTTGTCTGAGTTCAGTTTGGTTAAGTGAATGCACTTCACTGACAAGTAACATAAGCAAGTCAAATCCTACAGAATTTTCCTTTGTGCAATCCAGCCCCAGGATTATTTATCACAGATTATTTTCCCAAGGCTTTTTGCTTACAGTAACAAGATCAGAGGGAGTAGTGTGCAGGTTGGCATCGTGAGCAACTCCAAGGTTCTGGTAGCAGTTCACAGTCAGGGTGCTCCAAGCAGAGCTGGGCACCTCATGGTGTGGGCACAGCAGATCAAATGGTGTCCTGGTGACCTGAGTGATGTCCCTGTCCAAGTGGGGTGTGACCCATTCTTTGAGCACTGCTGCATAATCCAAGTATCTTCCCTGGACATAAGGGTACTTTGGTTTAAGGGGCAAGTTTAGTGACAGAACTCACCTGGTAGAGGAAATAAAGCCCTGCTCTTCACAAGCAGCCTGACTGCTACATCATTTTCCATCTCTCTGATGGTTTTTAAATTGAGGAGGGGGAAAGCTGTTGTGATAGTGTCACTAAACACTGCAGAACATATTTCCATATAAAATCCTTCCTAGATAGGAACATCCAGTTAATAATAATTTGGAGAAAAACCTGTGGTAAAACTTGAACATATTAACTATTAAGAGTTTAATTTGAGCTCTAGGGGAAATGATCTATCTAGGTAGGTACAGTAAAAATGATGAGATTTCAGGCAGGTTTTACAGATGATTTTCTCTTTCTTCTTAAGAATAATTGAGTCATTTTAATGATAAGCCTTGCTTGGCTTCTTTGAACGGACTGCACATAATTAGTTGTAGCTTCAACTTTGAAATGTTTTGACAGAAAATGTATCATTTAGCTCCTAATCTTTTTTTTTTCCTAGCATTTGCCTTTAATATTTGTTCATTTCTCTGGAACGCACAACTTTGCTACTGCAGGTCAAATTCCAGATACAGCCCTGTTTTCTTTGTTACCTCGATTGTTTCCTTCAGGAGGAGAGAGAATAATTACACAGAACATCTTTTCCAAGCAGCTGGAGTCAAATTCCAGCTGAGTGCAGCACCTGTGAAGACGGTGACTCTGCCGCGGGCTGCGCGGTGCCGTGCCAGCCTGGGCTGTGCGGTGCCGAGGCGCCGGATCCGGCGTGCACAGGCACTACTGCCCTTCTGTGAGCTTCAGATGGCAATAATGCCAGCGAATGCAAAGTGTCTGCTTTAGACTAATTAGAGGGATGATTTGTGAAACGCTGGCTATTTATTTAATTAATCACCAGCACAAAGCTATAAAACCCATATTTTAAAAATCCCTGTTAGTTTGCCATGTGGTTAATAGATTGTGGCACATTAAAAAGTGACACGGTGATGTATTAAAAATGTTCCACCTAAGGTTGGCTAATGTCCTCGAGGAACTTAAGCTGTCTGCTTTATGCAACAGAAGCATAGGATTAGAGGCTGATCTGTTCAAGGATTGAATATTTCTGAAAACATTTCTCTTTTGTGTAGCATCTGTTCATTAAAATATATTGTGGCATGTTTCTTAACACACAAATAATGTTTATGGCATAGTTTTAATTATAAGTTTTTGTTGCATTTTGTTGCCACAAAGAATAACTTTATTCCTCAGTATCAAATCTGATGTTTATTACTAAGTAAAATATAAATAATTCTTCCAAAGTAGGCCATTCCTTCTCTTCACTACATGGAAACTAAGGATACTTCTGTGTAATTGAATGCATTTTAGTTACAGCTGTAGCAATTGTGGTTTGATAAATCTGAATACGGGCTCTCATTCTTCAGCAGAACTATTGGAACTGGAGAGATAGGAGTTTAGTATCCATAGTTAGCTCGGTGTTGGTGTGAAATCCACCCTGTGGAGAAGGGCACCTCCAGCCCTGTGCTTGGCTTTACCAGTGCCACCAGAGCTGTGCTGACCTACCATGGGAGGGGCTCTCATTAGCAAAATGTCATTTGAGTTCACAGGATTGAAGAGGGACTAGGTTTGTTTGTCCTAAAACAGGGCTGCATGAAAGGGAAAGGTGTCTGGGCTGTGGTGGGCAGGAGCTCAGGCTTTCTCCATTCCAAATAAATATGTCAGAAAGAGGTAATACCAAGAAATCATATTCATAGTGCTTCAAGTAAAACCCTTTTTAAAGTGAGTTGTGTAAATGAATGCATGTTAGTATGATTGAAATATACTGTTACAAGAATTATATGTCTTACTCTTTGCTCAGAACCTTACATAGTTTTATTAAGTGTGGGAGTGGATGCCAAGAAAGAAGAGGCAGTAATTTGGGATACTTGACTATGTGGTTATATATTGTAAATCGTAGTTTTGAGGTGCATATAAAAATTTGTTCAGGTGGAAGCATGGAAGGAAACTGTCCAGCTCTGGAGGTTATGTTTCTCAGCTGTGTGTTGTATAATTAACTGGTACATTAGGAGGGGGGCTGGAATAAAACATGAGTATGTTAATGCAGCCTGGAGCTGATGTTGTAGTGATCATTGCAATGCAGATAACGCATTTCTCATAACTGCTGCTGCTGACTGGAGCCTTTGAAACATCTGGACCTTTAATTGAAAAATAGTG
Source organism: Indicator indicator (assembly GCF_027791375.1). NCBI lineage: Eukaryota > Metazoa > Chordata > Aves > Piciformes > Indicatoridae > Indicator > Indicator indicator. Next base: position 7,537,622 of record NC_072037.1, read on the forward strand.
TGGTGCTGTACAGAGCAGACACGCTAAGTGAAGTCAACAATTTAGAATAAAAAATAATAGTGTGTTATTTACCTTGTAGTTAAATATTCATACTTTGTTATGCTTTGTATAACAGGAAATTACTGGGTTAAATTTTTATGAATAGTGACAGTGTGAATGAGATAAATTAAGTATTTAACAACGTTAATGGAATTTTACATTGTGATCTGCTAACACTGCAGCACAAGCTAGGATGATACAAAGGAGAAGGAGCAACTTTGAAGCTGTCACTGGAAGCTGTGAGGCCTGGTAGGGGTGTCAAAGGTAGCCTGGTCACCTGCTGCTGGTGTCCAGTCCACTGTCCCAGTGGCCTCACTGGTGGTATTTTCCATGAATGACTTAAGAATAACAAAAATAATCATATAATCACCTGATGAGAAACAAAGAACACTATTCATTTCACCGTAGGCTATAGTGTAGTGCATTAGAGAGTAAAAAGAGTAGCGGTACTCTGGATTTTCATAGGAACACTAAGACTTGATGTAACACCTCTGAATATTGATACAACATGCAAACGAACAGGCATTTGCTCCAGATCTGCTACAATATTGTGCAAATAAACCAGACTCTGTTATAAATACTTACCATTCATATTATGTTAGATGCTGTTCTGCTCACCACACCAAAGTCTAGCTGCAGCTACACGTTTCACTGCTGGGTACTGCAGGTCTGAGATGCTGAGGCTATAAATGTGTTCCTCGTCCTGCTTTGCTGCCAGCGTGTTCGCTCCGATCCATACGCCAGCACTGGCACTGGGTTGCACTACAGTGTGAGGGTTTCTGCCATATACTCTGGAAAACTTAGATATTTTGTCATTTAAACTTAAACACAATTGATTTCTTTTATGACCCTTGTTTTTCTACTCAGCCCCTCAAAAACTGCCTCACTTATGAGTGAAAAGCTGTTTCACTTACAAGTGAAGTGACTGTTTCAGTCCCACTTATTTTGAATGAAGAAATAATTGCTCTCCGTTTTTCTCAATTTTTTTTTTAAGTCAAGAGCTTAGAAAATGATGCTTTTCAGTGGTTGTCTTAGAAGAATATAGTCTTCTGTATTACCATAAACATCTGTGCTCTAATCTGTTAGAACTTTTGTTTGTGTTGTAAATGCTGAGTAAATATATTTCTATTTTTTCCCCTTCATTTATTTTCTGTATATTGTTTAAATGCATGTGAGTAAGTTATGTTTAGGAGGTGACTGCTGGACCACAGAGTGTATTACATACCCTGTCACCCAAAGCAAAAAACATTTCACTGAGTTTAAAAGTGAGAAGACATTTTACATTTGGCAAAGGGTAGGCATTTGTTTCCATTTTGTGTAACGTTTAGCATTGTTTGCTAGGAGGTGAGTCAATGACTTGAATTAATTATAATTACTGAAGAGACATATACTGATTGAGCAAATAAAGTAGTAAGCTCATTCGTGCCAAGGCCATCTAATTAAATGCTAACTTTGGGTAAGCTAGATGTGCATGAAAGATTAATTTTAAGAGGTTTTTATGACTCCCACTAAATAATGATTCAGTGAAATCTTTGCATTATATCATTAGAGCATCTAATCTTAAAGTGATATAACATTTAGTCACAGAACTCTATTGTACAGGAAGCTGCAGTAAATTATTATTGTTGAAAATTAATCACTTTTTCTCTAAGAAATGTTTATGGACTTTGTTTTAATTTTCTGCTGTGGTGTGCAGTGAAGGAAATCATGAGTGAGAAGCATACAGCTTAGAACTTCTTCTCAGTGACTATTTAATTAACTCCCCATGATGCAGGTACTTCAGAACTGTGTTTAGGTATAAGTTGTCCTTGGGGTGGACATCCTGTACCAAACTTTCTGTATCATGTAGAAGGCTATTAGTGGACACACAATAATCTATTCAAGATAAACATCATCTGGTATTGGAGGGAGGTATATATTTTCTCATGGGCTTTGATTAAAAGTTGATTTTGTATCTTAGAAAGATTTTTTATGTTGAAAGAATTGATAAAGTTGAAATATGTTTGCTTGCTTCTTTAATAATTCTTCTTTAATTTCTTTAATCACATTAATATTTAAGGTGTATTAATTTAATTAATGAACATTGAGTAATGTTACAGATATTTCTAAAATTGCATGTAGCCAGTGAAGTCATTCTCCGTGCAGTTTGCCTGTTGTAGTTGTAGCAACCAGTATTTATGTAATTAAACACCACAGCTTGCAAATACAGTCCTAGAAGATCTATGAAAATTCATCATTTGAGTTGTCTGTCATGTCCTTCACGCATATTCTGGTGTCTAGAACTACCAGCAACAGATGCATGTGCTGGTGGTACTACTTATGTTCTTGTAATTAGTCCAACTACTGTTACTATATATCACCAAATACTACTGTACTTTTTTTTGTGGCTGTCTTATTTTAGACAGCATGAGAATCGTGGATTCCCAGGAGCCAGTAGCCTTGAAGTTATTCTTTCAGAAGACATTTGTTTGTTAATGGGAATTACTTTCCTAAGCTTATCTGCTATTTATTATCAGAGCATAAATAGAAATTGATCTGCTTAATTCAAATGAAAAGAAATAGCAGAAAGTTTGTGAATCCAGCAGGCTATACTTTTCAGCAGTGTCAAGTAACAGACAATTTTGTGTAGCTCTTGAATAGCAGCAGAAAACAGTAGTTGTAGTGTGCCGAAGAACTACGATGTGCCAACCACCAAGAATTCTGACAGTGATAGGAAAAAACCCCAGAAATACAAAGAAGTTAAGCGATGTGTTTATGTGCACACCACATTAACAGTAATGTGGGAAATAACATCCCAGGTTTTTTTGCCTCTTGAAGCCTGTGCGTGCTGCACAAAGCCATGTCTCCTCCAATGAATTGCAGATGGTGAAACATCATCTTTGCTTTGAGTGAGATGGAAATGCTATAAAACAGCAAACAGAAATTTTCAGAAGATCAGGCTGCAGGATAGCATTAGGTACCCTTAAGAGAATCTATTAATAAAAATGCTAAAAAAAAATCTGTGATTTATTGTATGTTTTCTGTGTATCCAGTCGCTCACTTCCGTAAAGGATGGGTGGAATGTAAGGTTTCTTAACAATAAAAAGCTTAATGGAATCAGATTTGTGATTTCCTAGAAAATTAACGAGATATTTTGTCAATTTTATTCCAGACTTCATTTGTCAGAATATACAGTGTCCAGTGACAAGCTAAAAGAATTTTTTGACAAATTAACTATGCCACAGGTGACAGATCAGGAAAATGTTAATTTAACAGCCCCTTTATGCTTCCCAGATTTATTGGAGGCTATTAGGGAAACTCCAAATGGTAAGGCCCCTGGCCCTGAATAGATTTTTACATTGAATTTTATACAGGATCTATTAATAAAGTTTGATGCTGCCTTTTTGAATATAGGTAATTGTACTTTATCTTCTGAGTCTCCTGAGCATTTACAGTTGGAATACCATTTTCAGTTGGGAGGGAAAAAGTAATTATGGTTCCAATAGTGTCTGTAATCTGGTTCTGAAGGATTCATCCTAAAGAAAGGACTACAACCACCCTATAAAACCCACCAGTTATTACTAGTTAAATCCAGTATGGCTTGGTCCTTAACTCTTAGCCACTGAGATTAATAATTGGGTCCCATTCCCTCAGTCCCACTACCTACAAATCCTTACCAAATGAGCTTTGCACAGGTAAGTAATTGAGCTCTGTGGGACTTCCCACACAATTAATATTTTGCAGGACCAAGCTAAGGGTATGGATTTGTTCTGTCCAATGGACAGGTACCTGATGGTTTGGATGTCTAATGCTAGTTCAGAAGAAATATCAGCAATTTATAGTAAACAGTGAAGATGTCCTCCAGATCCTTTTGCCTTGGTGATTGATCCATCTAAGCCTTGGCCCATGTGTTTACAGGCTCTACTAATGGTTCCACTTAACATGGCAATGCATGTTCTCAGTACTTATAGAAAGCCTGATTGGCTTCCAAATCTCAGGTTTTGGTCTCTATAATATCTTATGGCAATTACTTTTACAGCACTTTTGATTAATAAAAATATTTTGCTCATTTTTAAAAGGATTTTGAGTGTAATTGTGATACTTTTTTGATGCTGCTGGTATTGCTATCCTTGCTGCAAGAGCAGTTGTGATCTGAACTTGGGTCAGAATTACCCCTGCTTTAAGTCACCTGTCATGTTGATGTTCATGCTGAGTGTTTGTGAGTTAGGGAACAAGGATATCAGTAACAGGGAGTTTGTACAAGCAAGATGGCAAAAATAGGCTGGAGGAGATGGAGCAGATTTAGAGACGGGGAAGGACAAAAGAAAATTTATTTTAAAAATCGGCAAACACAAAGCAACAGCACCCAGTAGGGCAAAGAAGACACAGGAGCACTGTGAAAGAGGGACCAAGGGAAGTTACCACCTTATTTGTGATAGCTGTAAAATCAGAGTCCCTGGAATGTGTTTATTTTGTAACTACATGTGTCTATTGCATTATGAGCTCATAAAACAGTCTGTACATGTAGTAGTGGCTAATGGAATAATCTGGTCTTTTTGGTTATTAGTTACAGTTCTTGGCTCGCTCATGCATTCTCTGGTTCTATGCTGTGTACATCAGTTGTAACCTTGGCATCGACTCTCACATCTGGCTGTCCATTTTTCTTGGATTTTCCATTATCAGGGCTAAGCATTACTTAGGAGTCTGCCATTCTTGGATTTAAATATGTATCCTAGTTAACACAGCCCCCTCTCATAAATCCTCTTCTCTGCAGACAGGAGGGAAAGTAACACCAAAAAAAAAAACAAAACTCTGGGTTGAGATGCAGAGAGTTTAATGAGAAGATAAGATGCACAGCTCCCCTAGCCTATTTGCAGAAAAGTGTAGCAAAATGCAGAAGCAGCAGCACAAGCCAGTGACCTACCCCTCCCTCCCGGCCAGCTCAGCAGCCTGCCAGTAACCAGCACAACAGCAGCACTGCTCTAAGCCATTCCCCTCCAGTGACCAGCACAATAGGAGCACAACTCTAAGCAATTCCCCTCAGGTGATGCTCAGCACCTCGGCACGGGCCTGAGAAATACCCTTTACAAATGTAAATGTAGTTAAGAGCCCTGGTCTGCACTTCTGACTGCTGTCTCCAGAATGACCAGTGTCAGCGATGCTCACAGCCTCAAGCATGTTCATACATCTCTTGCTTTGTGTTTGTACCTGGGCAAAGATAGGGATGGACTGTGAGACTGGTGATTCCTTACTGGAAACAGGCTTAATTCTCCTTAAAACTAACTCCTGTAAGTTTGAAAGCAAGATGAAAAAGAAAACAAAAACCCCTTCTCTTCTAGCAGTTGTAGTTCATCAGTTGTGCTAATGATTTCCTTGGTGAAGTGAGGTCATGGGTGTGGGTGGTGTGTCAGAGGGTCCCAGGCACACAAGTGCACCCAAAGGCTGTGTTAAGGCTTATCCAAACAAGGTGAAAGAATGTCTCTTACTTTCTTACAAACCTGACATTGCCTTTTAAATTAGTAAAACCTTTTTTTTCTTCCCTTGAGAACATGGGAAGAGGAGGCATCTGCACTTTAAAAATGTTTCCTTCAAAAACAAATTTCATTGTATTCAGATGGATTTAAATAATACTTTTAGCTATGCTAGTATGAATAACCTTAATCTTTAAATTCCTATTATTTCTCTAATTTATAATCACACTGAAGGATCAAATGGTTTTTAACAATATATTGAAATTAGCACATGGCATATAACTCCCTGTTTTATACTCTCATTACCGATTTATAGTGGTGAATCCTTTTATTCTGTTACTTAGAATTCCAAGTGATTAATTCAAACACGACTTTCTTAAGGCCCACATATGTATAGAGATAGATGGAGATCTACAGTTGCATCAGGGGGCCTTTTGAAGAGGGGATCAGGATCTACAGTCTTTGGTCTGTTACAAAGGTTTCTGGTTTTAAAATGCAGTCCTATCCACAACAGATCAAGCCTTTTTTTCCCTTATAATGCAAACTTTGTAGATCTCCATGTCGCTGTGTATTTTGTGGTTCATTTAATTGTTCATCTCCACAGTGCCAAGCAGGTTTTATTTTTTTAACACAGTAAGTTCCAATAAAAAGCAGTAGTAGTTAATCCTTCTTGGTTGTCTTCAAGTAGTTCAATGGCCCAGTGGTATGTGTGATGTTGCTGGTCTTCTCTTGGCAAACCAACGTCAAGCCTAAGGTTTATTTTTAAAGGTCATCTTAACCTCTCTATATGATTGATGTTCCTTTTTGCCACAGTTCTCTGCTTAGGATGTGTTACCCAGCTGAGCAGCCTGTGCTGTCTGGCTGGTTGGGTCTTAAGCTCTGAGCTTGCAGTTACTGTCTCTGAAATGCTGGCGTCTGTAAGAGTCGAGTTCAGGTCTCGCTGGTTTATGTGTGGAGCACTGCCAGCTGTGCTGGGCTTTTCTTTTTCCTCCTTTCTGTGGGAATATGCTGGATAGGCTCCAGTCTCCCCATTTATGTAGAAACAAGGGTAGTGCCAGTATTAAGTGCTGATGGAAAAATGGTTTTGAAGCTTTAGATAGCCTTGTCAGTTTTCTCTTCCTCCTCCATCCCACCTTTTGTTTTTGGTTGGAGTGGTTTTTTGATCCTGCAGGAATGTGGGATTTTACAGTGCAGTTCAGACCTGTGAAATCATTGCCAAATACTCCTTACCATTTTTACAGATACATTAAACAGCAGTGAAAGAATAGGAATTTAAACAGTCAAGCTTCTTCCAATCTTAACTTGTAGCAGTGTATTTTAATCATTCTGCTGAAAATAATTCCACCCACCCCAGGTTTTGTCTTAGCTCTGTCATTTCTTTAATACATTCTAATGAAATATATTTTCTTGACAGGGTCATGTTGGTACAACGGCAACCAAAAAAATTGATGTCTACCTCCCACTGCACACAAGCCAAGACAAACTACAGCCCATGACCGTTGTGACGATAGCAAATGCCAAGGTGCATGACCTGATTGGACTAATATGCTGGCAATATACAAGTGAGGGACGGGAACCAAAACTGAAGTAATGTTCTTTCTTTACTACCTCTTGATCTCTAATTTTCTCCCCTGCAGCCTTTTTTTGCATAATGAAATGGATTTCCATGCCAGTGTTTTTTATAGTTAAATCTTAGAGAGACCACCCACACATGTATCAGCATTTCCTTTGGAGCAGTGCAAGAGCATCCACATTCATTTCTCCTTCAATTAAAGTACTGGGTACTGTATAATGATAAGCACAAAAGACCATGGATCTGTAAATGAATCTTCATTTCAAAATGCTCTGTGTAAAAATAATATAAATCTTACCTTTTTTGGTGTCATGGGGATGTTTTTTTTTTTTTTTTTTAATTTTATGTCCCATCTATTTTTTGGTAGTGTTCTTCATAGCTAATATCACAAGGATGTCAAGTAAAATACAGATCCTTTGGTGGTTTTGAGGGACGGTGCTCAGGCCTTGACACTGTTCTGGATGCATGGTGCCAGTTCTTCCTGCAGGTCCATAGAGAGAGGAGCCACTCTGCTGGGTGACAGTGTGCCCTGGAAGTCCATTTGTTAGTGTTCTGAAACCATAGGTTAAAATTTAGCTATAGTGAGTCTGCCTGAAAAAAAAAAGTCTGAATTCTCTCGTAGAACTTCAGTGTTATCACTTTTTCCTGTCATTCTGCTGACATGACTTCAATTCATTATACACGTGGTTTTCTGAGAGCTGACAGATAAAGAGGCTAAAGGTGTTTTTCTCTCCAGGTTATCATCCTGGAGATATCACTAAATTAAAGATATGCAAATAAGAATACTAAAAACAAAATAAATACCGTTTGTTCTCTGAAATCGCCAATAAAATTGCCTTCTTTAATTCAAAAACTTCTGCCATACAGTATTTTCTAATTTCTACACAACTTTGACCTCAGTCTCATTGGTTCTTTGTTGTAAAGAGCAACATCTGTTTTGTCCTCAGAAATCTTCTCTTCAGTATCTTTGGTAATCGCTGCTTGTGTCTCCATTGTGGAAGAAATCTGCCCCTAAGATTTTTGTCACCAAATAACAGATAGGATTTGCTGTGCTGCAGAACTAGTGTTGTTTAGTAAGAGTCTGAGCAAGTTTGGATTTCAAACAGCTTCAGGTTTTCCTGGGTCATAGAGAATAAAATAGTTTTATTACAGAGTTATTAGTAACAGATACTAGTGGGTGACTTTCCTGGTGCAAAGAAGGTTAATGGTTTGGTTTGTTTTTTTCCTGTATGAGCCAATTTTCACTTTTTTTGTTCCTTTCCTGGAATATTTGATGAATGGTTGGGGATTTTGGTACTGAATTGTACTGTTAGCTCTTTTGGCATTTTTCAGAGGTGTTTGAGGACTTGGTAGGCTTCTCTCCTGTTGTAGCACAGTTGTAAGGGGGAAAGGAAGGTGCTGAGAGGTCACTGGAACTGCCCTTCTTTAGAGCAGCTGATTTCTGTTTAGCAAGTAAGTATAGGGCAGCACAGGAAAGCAGCACTTCCTGAAAACAGTTTCGTGGATATTGTTGCCTTGGATGTAGGGTTTCCCTTAGCTCTTCTCAACAGGCATATGAGGTGTTTCACGGGTTAAACACTTCCAGTTGATTTGTCTTTTCTTTTCTCTTTTTTACGCTAGGGAAGAAATACAAAATTATTTGCAGATGGTGCCATTTCGTTTGCTGTTACTAATTTCTGTTCATTGTATCATAAGTTCAAAAAGGTGTCCTTTGTATGTGATTAGCTTATTTTTTAATGAGTAGCACACCACTAATGTCAGTCCTCAGACAGGTGTATTTTTCAGGAGCACAGCACACCTCAAACAGAACAGCGCCCATGAGTAAAGGTATTCCAGGAAACACCATTGCCCACAGCAAAAATCAGCAGTAGGAGGAAATGAATTTCACTGTCTGCCTTGAAGGATAAGATGTTATGATGTGTCAAAGAGTGATCATGACCAAGGAGGCTGTCTAATGTAATCAAATCTCAGGACAGAAATAATGAAATAAATAATGGAGGCATGAGTTCCTCAGAATAGTCTGACAGCAGCAATTGAGAGTCTGGGTACAAATGCTCAGAGCGAAGGGACAGAACCTCAAGATTCCAATAAGCTTTTTATCTTGTCTAGCTCTTAATTATTCCTCATGTCTCCATCATCTTTTTTTAGCATTGCTGACTGCCAGTCCTGTAACAAGGATTGATTTAACTGTAAACTGATCCTCATCATTTCCAAATAAGGAAAGAGCTTGTGTAGGTTGCACAGTTTTACATTTGCTGTTTGTTCCTGATTTAGTCAGTTTAGGGTATAAAAATCAAAAATCGGGATGTTTGTGACGCTGTGCTAAAATACAGCTCGAGAACGTTTCAAATCTGATGCACAACACAAGCAGAATGACAGATGTACCTACCAGTAATACAGTTTGAGAATAATGAGGAGCTTGTAGACTTTGTAATTAAGAGAAACAACCCCTCAGTCTTTAGGAAAAGAATATATTACTGCCTAATTCTTTTCTCTAGAAGGAAGATGTAAGAGTCTGAAGTGAGCGAGTATTAGTTGACAGCTTTGAGAACATTTTGTATTCAGTTAGGCTGCCTTTTTTGTTATAATTGTATTATATTTGTCTCTATTCAGTGTCTTGATATGAGGAACTACTGACAGTGCTAGCAGCCCTGTTCCTGGCCTCATACACATGAACTTTGGTCATAACCCAGTGGACCATTCTCTTGCCAGCCCCTGACAGATGTTCTGTAATGATTCTGCCTGCAAAAAATAAACAAAATCCCTTTCTAGGAATAAGTTATTAGTGAGATGTTAATTCAAATAAGCATCCCATTTTTAGATGTTAGGTTTTAACTTTTGCATTCTGTCCATGGCAAACTCCCAGTTCCAAAGGCTTTGAACGTTGTAATTTGAAGCCTGAAGTCCAGGACTTTGATCTCCTTGGTGGAGCTTCAAACTGTGGAACAGTTTTACCTATTGGACTTGTTTTCTCAGTGGGTTGTGATTTAGTCTGTGTTAATGTTCAGGACCCCATTGCATGCTTGAAGACATTTGTAACCCCTTTAATTTCTGGGATTTAACTGACATGGTGTATTTTCAGTATAATTGGTAGAAAATAAATTGTTGTCACCACCACCTTTTTCTGGCCCTTGGGTTGCTCTGAGATCACACTGGCTGTGTTCTGTTGCCTGCATGTTTACATGTTCCTCCAGCTTTAATGAGAATTATGCAAATGCACCCAGTACCAAATGGAAATGTTAACTTCATTTATACAGAGCTTTGAGTGCACACCAGGCTGCACATAGGAGAACAGTGTAGAAATCAGTCGTGTAAGGCACAGAGCAGAGCTGTGGGATATGGACACAGGGTGAATCTTCAGGCTGGAGAGTCTCCTAGCATGGGCTGAGTTTCGAGTTACGTTGAACAGGACAGAGGAGCATGGAGAGCTTGGTGTCTGTATTTGTAGAAATCTAAATAGAATACGGACCCAAAAACCATGCCAGACCTTTCTCATTGTGTGAGCAGGCTCAGCTGTATCTATATTATTAGCAGTGGTTTTGTTCCTAAGACGACTAGGAATCATCCTGACTCTAGGCTGCTTCTGGTTCTCAGAGCCCTGATGCTCTCTGAATCCACTTCCCAGTACTACTTTTCACCAGTTTACCTAAAAGTTTCATAAGCACTTTTGAAGAAGTTAAACATTAATTCTACAGCAGTATTCCAGTTCTTTATAGCAGTCCAGAGGCTCAGGAAAGTTTCTTTAACAGTTTTGCAGAATTCTCAAAATTCACAGTGACAAACATTGCTGCATTACCCTTTTGTCAGCAGCTGACATTAATAGAGATGCATCATTATTACTTGTTTTATATAATAAATGTCTTAGTCATGACAAGTTGCATATAGATCACCTGGACTAAGCACTCTCAGTAAAGCAGAGTTGCAACCAAAGGTTTGTGAATTAATTGAGAAAATTGCAAATCAGGTAGTCAGTGAAATAATTCATTGTCACATCCAATCAATAAACTTTGTAAATCAACTCATTTAATTCAAAAAATGATCTATATAGATCAAGCGACCAATTAAACAATTAGCATACACTTTGCAATTAATTAATTTAAGCATCAATCATGCAATTAAAACTCCAAATTTGAACTGCAGAGTTTAGAAACACAGTGCCACGTGAGCATCCACATTATACTCCATGGCTGTGGAAAATGCCTGAATGCTGGTAGATGTACAGTAAGAAAGAATACTTCTTTTCAGGACAATAATTTAAATGTTAGCATCCCAAATAGATTTTAATACAAGAAAGATGTGATCTGCACCTGTCTGATACAGAGTTATTTCCCTGTGGGCATTTGTGTTTGGAAAGAGAGATACTTAGATTATTTTTTTTAGTATTTTCTTTGCAATGTATCTTTTTAAAACTTTGTTACTTAGTTCTGCTTATTAGCCTCTAATAATTTTTAACTGCTTCTAGTGGCTGGGCTTCTTAGATGTTTAGAGAAGGTGGCTTTTCTGTTCATCATTGCTACTGTGTTGAACAGATCTTTACTTTTCCCATGGTTTATTACCCTTTTTGCCTGCCTGAGAGCATTCTCTGCTCCTCAAGCCTGCATTCAGCAACTTTTTCACAGTTGCTTGATCTATGAAAAAAAAATAAAAGCCAAGCGCTACTTGTTCATCTTGAATTCTAAAATGTGGTGGTCACATAAATAAAAATGCACAAATAGAGAAATACTGCTTCTAGCTTTATGAAATCATGACACATCTGCAGCCTTTAGTATGTTTTACTCACTGTCAGTATTTTCTTGCAGCGCAGTTACTGATGAAGTAAGGCTTGCTGCTGTACTCTGAGGTTTGGAGTTTATGGTAGCAAGATGTGTTGGGACTTTGCTGGGACATATTTATACACAGGCCATCGTTAGCTTTTAAGTATATTCCTCCTGTAATAGGTGTCTGCTGATTTGTTTACCACAGCATTTAGTGATTGATCTGCTGAGCTGAACTGGTTCTAGCTTCCCTCCTGAATGAACTTGTGTTGTCTTTTGTTTCAGCGACAATGTCAATGCCTACTGTCTCCATATTGCTGAGGATGATGGGGAAGTTGACACAGATTTTCCACCCTTGGATTCCAACGAGCCCATTCACAAGTTTGGCTTCAGCACTCTGGCACTGGTTGAAAAGTACTCTTCCCCTGGCCTGGCAGCCAAACAGTCGCTCTTTGTCCGCATGTGAGTATGGATGCTGAGAGTCTCCATCAGTGGGAAACAGCTGGGTGCTCAGGCCACCTTCATGTCCTTTTCCTTCTCTACTTTTCTTCATCTGAATTTAAGAAAATGCAGGGGGCCACGTGTATTCATGGTTCCCTGCAGATGATGCCCTGCTCTGGGCTCTGTCAGTGGGCAGGTAGAAGAGTAAGTGGTGCTGGCAGCAGCTGGGTGAGCCCATCGCTGTGAGTCTAGAACTAAAGAGAAGAAAATAAGCTCTTACGGCTATTGCTTGGAGCACACTGAACTGTTGCACTCCCAAATACTAAATATTTGGAATTTATGCAGTCTGAGCTCATAATCTTCATTTTGCTCCAGCCATGCTGCTTATTTATGAAAAATATGTTCAAATTAATAAATGAAATAATCTATATAACAGCAGCAGAGAGTTAAAGTTATAAAGTCGTTCGTGTTGGAGACCCAGAGCCCTTTTCAACAGGTATTAAGTACCAATCTCGCTTGTGAATCTGTAATTATTTTTGGGAAATTGTATTGAATTTCAGGAAAAAAAATGGTGTATTTGTGCTGTTTTGATATTCTACATGTGAGAGACTTCAGAATCTTCTTTCAAGGCCTGATTGAGAAAGTAGTGAGATTCAATTTAAGACTGGTTAGTGGACTGAAAAGCAAGTAATTTTAAATACAAATAGTTGCAGAGCTCATTAGTATGTAGTGTTTGAGGAGAGAAATGAGAGGTAAATATCATGCTGGGTAGAATAGGAGTGGACATGCCACTCTAAAGTCCAGAAGAACTTTGAAGGAGATGACCCAGTCCAGCACTGAAAACTGAAGCTGTCTGCTTTATAGCTCAAGGAGAATTTGCAGTTGCAATTATCAGAGAATTGGTGTTTGAGTCATATATACTGTGCTTGATCACTTTTATTTCTCTTTGCTTGTGAGTGAAAAATATTTTAAACCATCAGAAGGCCTTAATTACTGTAACAAAATACTAGCAGCCCAAGCCACTTCTCACTTGGGAAAAATAATTTGTGTTTGGATCTCTTGAAATGAAAATGCTAATAGGGTTTTCCTGGTTATTGGACATTATTTTAATTTATAAAGGATAACTTACACTTCATAATCATACAGCTGCTTCTGGTTTTGAATAATCAGACTTTTTTAAAAATCTAACCTATTTAATTGCATTTTTTGTATTCTTTATTGTATATTCTGTTTCTTAGAGACATTCTAAAGCATCCTACTGAAAGAAATTTTCAGAAATCCCATGTGTATTTCCCACAGGCCTCTTCACTGCATTCCACTGCTTTAGGTCATTGGAAAATAGAATAATCTGTCAACAGTGTTTATAAATAAGTTATTCAAGGTGAACATTCAGCTGTGCTGAGCTGAATGCAGTGGTGTGGAAGGTGGTGCAGGGTGGAGATGAAGCAGTCTGGCCAGTCATTGCAAGGTCCACTTTTGGATTGTGCAGGTTGCAGTCACATGGCTGAGCCAGGTTTTCCCCTGTGGAATTGCAGAATATTTAATTCCTTACACTAACTGAAGAGTGATGCAGCTTTTATCTGCAAGAGGGAAGATCTCTGTCACTTGTGTGCACTTCTCTAGAGTCAATCCTATTACCATGAATTTGTATGGTGGTTTGTTTTTTTTTTAATTTTATGATTCTATAATTATTTAGTTTTCAAGATAACCCTGCATTTTCAGTATCTTCAGAAAAATACCAGCAGGTATATAAAAGATTTGGTTGTAATTCCATGCAATCAAAAAGGACCAAGAGTGTTAATTGCAGGCAGACCAGATAAGAAGCCTGTATCATTAGAAGATTCTAAACTGTTGATGATTTCTCAACTGGAAAGAGTTCCTATTCTTTCTCAGATGCCTTCTACCAAAATCCCCATGGCCTATACTCATTGCATAAACAGGGAGTAGTATTTAAATTCAGTGAACACTTGTCGTCTCAGATTTTGGATATTAGCTTGGAGGAGTTGGGGCCATTGTTCCTATATGGAGCCTAGAGACCTCAGCAGGATCCTGGTATAGCCAGCAGCTCTCTGACTGGTGCTTGAGGGAGGATGAAGGTCTGTCTACAAGTCCTGCAAAAGAGGTGTTTTGCTTTAGCATAAATTGTGCTTCCTTCTAATTTGAGAGGTCCTGCACCATAAGTAGTAGTGCTTTTCTGAGAGGATTTGGGTTGGGGTTTTTCCCACAGGTTAATTGGAAATGGCTTGTACTTCCTCCTGTGTAAATAGCTATTTGTGAAGACGGAGATTTAAATCAGTATTTTTTTTGTGTGTCCCCTAGATAGACAATTACTTGATCATCACTTGATCAAAAGATGGTTACTTCTGTGAGTTTAAATCTTGTACTGCCTTTTTTTGTAGGGGGTTGTTGTAAATTCTGCATCTTCTTCTTTCCCTGTCATCCTACTAGTGCATGTCATCGTACTGTAATGTTTCACATTGCTTTTTTTTTTCTCTCCTCACACTGAAGTATTTCAGCTGCTGTCGTGTCAGGCTTGTGACTTGTATTGTTTATTAATATTGAATCACTGTTGAAAAAAGTTGATGCTTTTGAGAAGCTTCATGATGGAGCACGGTGGTTTATTTCACATCTCACCCATCCTGCACATTGGATAGATTTTCAGATGTTGTGCAGTTCCTGAGCTGACAGTTGTGGAACCTGGCCAGGGACCCTGTTTCAGCAGGACATGTTTGAGCAGAAACAGTTTGCAGAACTTTATACACTTAAACTCCTGCCAAGGCAAACTCGTAGCCACTTGAGTTAGTTATAAATACCCAGTGGCGGTGGTTGGAAGTAGCCCACAGTGCATTTTATATTCTGAGCTGAATGTGAGTGTCTTTGTGGCTATACAGAGTAGTAAATAATTGAGTTTGATTAGGGAGAGGGACCTCATTATCCCCCCACCTGTGCCCAGCTGGTAGGGGAGGGTCGAAATGAAGCCATTAGCTGTCTCTCTTACTGGCATCTCAAAGAGCTCAAATACATCTGTGTCTTATTTTCTTTTCTGGCACAATCAGTCGAGCAAGCTAAGCAGGCATGACCGAATTTGGCAAGTTCCAAGGACTCTGGCAAAGTTACACAAGGAGAAGACGGAGGGCAGTCATTCTGGCTTCTAACTGCCCATTAGTCTAGCGAGTTATGTTTTTGGAAAATGTCTGCTGTGGAAAGCAGTGCTTTGTCCAATGTCAAGCACGGCGCTCGCAAACAGCCCGCTCTGATCTCGAGTGTGATCTGTCAGGAGGAGTCAGACAAAGCCCTGCATTCATGTAAAGGCAGCCTTCTTCAGATGATGAAGTAATACCTGAAAGACTGAATGAAGGTAGCTTAAAATAAATCTGTACTATCATTAGGGCTTTTCCCCTTGGAAATTTTATTATCTCAACTTGACATACTCAGTCTAATGGTGTTTCAAGGAGTTGTAGCTCAGCTGCCAGTTGGCATCCCAGATGAAATTTGGCATACAGTTCCTCTGCTCCGGAGCACTGTTTTTCTGGTTTGATACTATATTTAAATGACTTTGACTATTATATATGTATTTTTCAGAGCAGCACCTCTGCTATACCTCATAGGTTGTGTTTTGAAACTTAGTTAAAATATCAGGCTTTCGTTGTACATACAACAAATTCAGTTCAAAGCTTTGAAGTGTGTTTTTTACTTGGGTTACAGGAGGCCTGTCACTGGTTTTTACATGGGTGTCAGTAATCTACAAAGTATATTTCAGAATATTCATAAAATGCAAAATTAAGAAAGTTAAAGTAGGTGCCAGAGTTAATGAGAAGGTCAGCATCAGGGTGGGAAACAGAGAGGGGTCAGACTCCAAGAAAGTTGTTGGAGCAGGAAGCTGGTATTTAGATGTCCAGTGATGGCTTATAGTAAGTGTCCCAATAAAGCAAATTTTACCCAAGAGCCCACAGTTAGTCAAGGCTGGCTCAAGATCATTTGGGTGTAGAATAAAAAGCTGTGGCACATCACTGTGCACTTTTCTCTTAAAAATTGCCCAGCTTAAGTACTTTGTATCAAATGGGATTTTTAGGCTTGGACTTCCTGCTGATCAAGTGGAAATCATGAGGAGCCATTCAGAGACACTTCCAGCCATGCCAACCAGTTTTTATATGAGCTTTAACTGCTAAATTCCATGTCAGTACATAAAGAAAAAAAATTTAGATTTTTTTTTTTTTTAATAATAGTTGCAGATTGGAAAAGCAGCTCTTGGGAAAGTTTGTTTCTCATTCAGAACAGAAGCCTTTGTCCTTTAAGTATTGGGTTTTTATTTGGCTACACAAGTGGAGCCCATGGAGAGGACACTGCCTGTTTCCGTGCTGCTTCTGAGCATCGTTCCCCAACCAACACCCGGCGTCAGCCCGCCGGAGCTCTGGCCTCTGCCGCTGTTTTCTTTTTCCTCTTCTGAACCTTGCCACCCTGGCTCCAGTGCTGAGGCTGTAAAAGAAGATGGAAAGCCAAGTTACCGCAGAATGATCACTATCATTAACATTCACGGGTGGTTCACTTATCATTCCTGACTGCACAGACATGGCAGCCGTTATGAAACGTCCACAGGTGTAGCACGATGATACATATTACATTGTGCCACAATGGATTTATGTATTCTGTAACAAAAGAAAAGTGTAATGAAAAAATACAGAAGGTAATCCTTTATTCCTCCACTGCACAATTTATCAGTAATGCCTGTGGATGATAAGTGCCAGGGATTTCCTTTGCTTGATTTAACCTTGTCACCCAGGTATGTTTTTGCAAAGTGACAGAAGATACAAGCTAAGGAGTTTCGTTGGCTTCCAATTTGTAAGCACCAGTTTTAATTGATTGAATAGCATCTGCTTCTCTGTCCTGGCTTTTAGTGGGTTGACTTCAAATAAAGGTATCACACGTTAGCAGAGTAAGCTCAAACCATGTAATTTATAATTGTAATTAAGGATATGCTGGAATTAGGCTGAGTGAGGACAGTTCATGCACATTATCAATGCAGAGCATAAGTGGGAAGCTGGCAGGGCGAGGGTGGGGTGTGTGTTTCTTCCAGAAGAGCCTCACTGTGCTGTTTTCACGTTGAGGCATGCTGATGGTGGTTGGGGTGATCTGGTACAGGTGGTGGCTCCAGGACTTTGACCATACTCCAGCACACCAGGGAAGGCACAGGGCTTCTCCTCCACTGCAGGAAATGTGCTTCGACATGCTGGTCTGACCCCAGGATGACAGCAGAATCTCCTTGGTCTGGGCTTACAGCCACTCTCAGCTCAGATTTGTGGGTTTGCTGACTGCTAAAATGTCATCACTGAGGTTCTCTTCTGGGCTGTGCCATGGGGAGAAGCAGCTCTGCACGCTGCGAGAGCCGGAGCAAGGGAAGGATAGGGAGAGGCGTGTGTCTGAGCTGGGCTGGGTGCTTCGGACCCTCGGGCTCTGTTCCAGAGCAAATAACCAAAAGTTTACAAATGCAGGGTGCGCTTTACATTGCTCTGCTCCTGCCAAAGCCTCACTTACTGGATAGCACACTAAATATAGTAAAACACAGAGGTTTTTTCTTATTTTGCTTTGATCAGTAAAATAAACTTCCAAAGATTGTTCTGGGATGGGATCCAGCTTTTGAGGCAAAGAATGGCCGTGGCTCAGGCATGAGTTAGTAATAGAGTGTCAGGAAAATTAGTCTGACAGTTCTCAGGCCAGCTGCTCAATAGAAAGAATCGACCGAGTGGGGATGGCCTGAAACACGAGCAGGATCAGCAACAGCATGTGCTCTTCAGCAGCTCAAGTGCCAGGAGTGGAGGAGACAGCCTTCCATTCTCAGGAGGTTCTGGATATATGTTGGTGTCAGCCCCAGGCTGGCCAGCCATGGCGAGTTGCTGTGGTTTGCTCTGTGCCCAGTGGGAAGCAGGGCTGATCCATGGTGTAGGCTGCAGGCCCTGCCTTGCTTGTGGGAAAACGTTTGAAAAACATTGTGTACTAAAGGAAAAAAAAAATAAGTTGTGACCCCAGTCATTTTGGCCATAGGTTTTGGAAGAGTTTGTTCACCTTTGGGTTTTCCTGCAGTATTGTAATTTATTTTCCCGTGTTTTGGTTGCAGCTCTCTGCAAACCTTTTTTCTGTATTGCAGAGCATTCTAGGAATTGCCCAAAGGCATCAGATGTCTTTTGAGTCAATGTCCTTATGGTTGAGTCCAGTGTGCAAAGCTGTTTCATAGCACGTCAGTGACAAAGATGGTGTCACTTAAATAAAAGCACAGAGGTAGTTTCTTTTTTGTAGTTAAGAGTATCATTGTGTAAGAGGCTTTACACTTCAAAAGAAAAATCCACCACATCTCAGCAGATCCATTTGTACTAGAGCTCTAATGACTTTGGGAAGTGAAGTGAATGACCAAGAGCTGCTGGGAAAGGCAGGATGTTGTGTGGTTCTCATGTGGTTCTCATGAAGGTTACAGGGCTTCATAGCAGCTATGGGTAGGATTTGCTCATAAATAAAGAGCGTGGGAAGGTTTCTGCTCGCAGTATGGTATTAGCTGAGACCCCTGAAACCTCAGGCTGTACAAGAACAGCATCTCCCCACTGCACACATGGCTGCAACTCCCTCATGTGGAGCAGAAGGCTCAATTCTGCTCCTTCTGTGTGAAAGGCAGGGCAGAAATCGAGCGGGGGGGGAAAAAGTATATGCATGAAAAGGTTGGGAATACTTGGTATGAAGACGAGTAAGATAGAGTTATAAATAATAAATGGTCTAGAGAACATAAATTTGGGGCTTTTAGGCAGTTTCATTTTGCCAGGAACAAAGGGAATTGAGAATGAAATTCAGATGAGGCTAACTCACAACTGATGAGAAGGAAACCCTGTTTTGTACTGACTTGTGGAACTGACTGCCATGGGGTGAGGAGCCTGGTGAGAGCTGCCCAAGGAACCAGGGGATGCTCTGAACAGACCAATCCAATCTGTTACAACATGACAGGCATTTTTACTTCTCGTAATGCGTAAATGACCTCCTGTTGTGGATTTCTTGACCATCTCTTCAGACTGTTCCAGCTATTCTCAGCAGATGATGTTGAGCTGAAAAGCTTAATTGGGGTAAATAAGGTAGCTGTGTGCTGTGAGTGGGATGAAAGGAAACAACATGTGCTTGCTTTTCTCGTGGCTTCAGGACAGTGGGCTAGTGGCCACCCTGTGTCCAGTCAGGGAGTTTGCTGGCCACTGTGTTCATGCTCCAGCCAGTGACCAGCAGTGAGTGTTCATGTCATTTATTCATGTAGACTGTGTCACAGCATGGGCCAGGGATGCCACATCTGAAGTGATCAGAACTCAAACTCATATTCCCAGCATTTGTGTCTTAGTGACATGTAATATGGGCTTGTTTTTAATGATGTAATTGTGTTGCTTGGGTTGCTTTTGACTGCCAGTTGCTTTAAAAAAATATTCCAGCTGTGATATTCATATAGAGCTCTACTCCCTGATTAAAATTCCTGCTTGCCAGATACAAAGCTCCTCCTCCTGTCTAAATAGCTTTGCAAAACAGTTTTTTTTTCCCCACAGTGCAAATCTCTCCCCATGGGTGCAGAGCAGCTCTGGAATTCCTGCGCTAACTGTCTGCAGTGACATCTACTGACATGAGCAGAGATTGACTGCAAGGGCTAAGGGGCAAAATTTACTGAGATATTAATCCAGTATCTCTTCTATTATATTGTCATCTTCTCTGCTTCCCCAGCGGTGCCGCTTTCAGTATTTGCCCAGCAGAATGGTAGCCACCCCTGCGTGTTCACAGCTTGTCCCTGCATGTGGACCCTCTGCAGGCGGTGACCAGGACTCAGGCCCCACTGTCAGAGTCCTTCCTGGCAGATTTTGTGCCATGGGGTTCACAAAAATGTCTCCAAGGCAAGCATGTTACATTTGAAATAATGCTGGAAAGCTGCTACTCTTTCCGTGGGTGTTGTTCTTCCACCTCCCCTCGATGATTTGTTCAGTCTGCCATCGGGACGTGTATGGAAATGACATTGCAAACTGTTTCTCTTGTATGCACTGTGAAACGCCTCGCAGATGCTTATTAATGAGCAGTTGAGGAGCTCCACAGGTACATTTGCTCATTTTTCTTTTCTAATGATGAATGCAAATTGATCAAAAATAAAGATAAATTAGGAAAATCCTTAGACACCTCGAATCTCAATCCATTTTCTCCATTTTTGTCTCTGCCTTTCTAAGGGAGTTTCTCAGTTTCTCCTTTTATCTTAACTTCTATAGCACAACTTTGTTCATTGTTGTGCCTAACAAGTCCTTTGCTTGAACTAACAGAAATTGCACTGAGCTGCCTGATGATGATGATTTTGTAAAAATGCATGTGCATCTGTCTTGCAGAAATGCTGCTCATGGATTCTCACTTATTCAGGTGGACAGTATGAAGGTCACCATGAAGGATATCTTACAAAAGGCCTTAAAGAGAAGGAAGGGATCACAGAGAGGCTCAGGTGGGTTATTTATCATATTTTCTAGAGGGTAGGGTGTTTTTCCATGAGCATATTTTATATCTCTTTTTAACTGTTGTGAAAGATGCTCTTTTTTTTCTTTTCCAGTGGGTATTGTAATTTTCAGCACCACTCAGAAAGCAGTTTTGCACACAGGTTTGTGTTTTAGGTGCTGGGAAAAAGCAGCAGAGGAGCTGCATTATGTTTGCTGCAGAGCAGTATATCCATTACTGCAAGTATTTATTTATGATAACAAAGCCATTTGCATTCAAGTCCAGCTAGTGGTTATTTGAAATGATGGGCGGAGGTATAGTTAGAGCAGTCCTTGATGGAATTTGTGTACTTTTAATTTATGTAAGAAAATGAGGCTTAATCTGGTTTTAAATAAGTTAAAGGAATTCATTGTTAAGAGAAAAAGAAAATTTTACTTCCTGTAGTGTTGTCAAAATAGCTGCTATTGTAGTTAAGAGGTACCAACATTAAAAAAAAAAAAAAACAACAACCCAAAAAACCCCAAAAGAACATTCAGTACCTGCATTTCTGGTTTAGAGCAATGCTTCTGAAGGGTGTAAATGTGCATTTACATACATGTTAGTGTGTATGTTTCAAAAATATAAGGCTGAGAGATCTTTCCAGCAACAAGAAATAATTACTGTGAGAAATTGCACTGAGTCTTGTCACGCAACAAAGGAACTTTAATATAAACCTATCTATATACTGGGTAAAGATAAGGATCTTCTCTTTGTAAATGAATGAAACCTCCTTATATACCCTTAGTTTTAACTATGGGAAAAGAAAATAAACCCTGTTCTCTTTAGAAAAAGTAGTTCAGTGCAGTTTTTAAACGAGTGTATAATCTGTCATGGATTTAATTAGCTATCTTCAGATGAGAGCTGAAGTTTTAATAAAAGTTAGAAGAGATAACACAGTGAAGGACACGGATGAGCTGTCTCAAGGCCATATTCCAAGGGAACGATAAGAGCTGTAAAAAATGGCAGAGGAGAGCAATTGAATGAAGCAATGAAAATCTGATTCTCGTAAAAAAAAAAAAAAAGAGAGAGAGAAAAGGGAAAGGGGGGGAGAAGAGAGCGAGATGCTGGTAGGGGTGGTTGTAGATGAGACCCGCCAGCGTCTGCAGCAATTTGGCCGCTGGCCAGGAGTCATTGTTCACCCTCGGCTGTGGCGGCTCGGTCCAGATGTGCCAACTGCACGTTTCGGCTTTTGCCAGCTGACTGCGCCGTTTGATAACCAGCTCTCTGGATGCCCATCACTGGCCGCAGAGATAGAATTAAATGATGATGATCTTCCCACAAGTTGGGAGAGGAAACAATGCATATAAATCTTGATTTCATCTCAGCGTGAGAAGTCTTTATCCATCATCACTCATAATGAACAAGTCGTTAGCTGCGATGAATGGTGTTCTGTTTTTTTCAAACCCCTCTTTTGTTCACTTTTTTGGGTGACTTTTATTTATTTCCTGGGGTCAGATTTCTCTTCTCTGAAGGGGGGTGGCTAAAGGATTCACTTAGCTCAGTCCTTAAGCTACTTTCCTCCTTCACGTAACAGATGTTTTGCTCTTTGACCATTTGAAATTTGTTTGTCCTTTTTATTTTGTTACTTTTGCTCAGTAGTTCAGAAATGGAATGGTCCTGTCATTTACTCCTTCAGCTACTACATTAATTTCTTCTGTCTTGGCACTCTTGCTCAGAAACCTTTGTAATAAGAGGGTATATAAACATGTATGTATCATTTGGGGGGGGTTCATTATATAAGAAAACATTTACATTTACTTCATATGAATTATCCATGTGACATCTCACCTCTTTGAGATATGACCATCACCCCTGCTATGCATATAACCACAGCTGAAGTCAGAAAATAAAAACCTTTTGGTTAGTTATATTTACTTTTGGACATGTACTTGGATCTCTTGAAATAGTATTGCTTCCAGATTTCCATTTAGACTCGTGTATGGGTACTTCCAGAACTAAGACCTGTAAGCTTCATGAGTTGGATTCCCTCTGTGAAGACAATGATCACTCCTAGGGATCAGTGCTTTAATTCCCATATTACTGAAATTCACAAGTGAAATATTTGTTTCATATTTAACTTTTAGTTTATTTTGTAAATGTTGGTGAGCGCTCCTAACACATCCTTGAAATTGTCAGGTAATACCATCCCATGGCTGAAGGGACTTCTCAGATTAAGTATTAATGTATTAAATTGGTAAATCACCAATTAATTTTTTTATTAAAATTATCTTCCTGTGTCCAAAACTTCCCTTATTCTCAATTACTTCCTTTATTCAAAACCATGATTCATTGGTCAGCAGACTTTGGGAGCTAGGGGGGCTTTGGAGGGTCTTGCCTGCCATCTTTGGAACAGCAGAAAGTGCAGCTGTCTGCACAGAGGGATGCTTTGCCCTCTGGATTGACACAAGCCCTGCACAGCCCCCAGTGCTGCAGTGGCTGCGGGTGGAAATGCCCACACTGAAGGATGGCTAATGCTGGGGATGGCACCACATGGGCAGGGGTAGACTGGAGCAGGAATAGAACAAGATTTTGTCATCATTCTTCATCTACTGCCAGATTCTGCATTGTTTGGAGTGGATATGCCTCTTACTGCCATTGGGCGATACCCAGATAAATGGAATTTAAGATCAGACTACTAGCACAGTGTGGTCCTGTGTGATTGTAGTTCAGGTTGTTATTAGCAGTGGATTAGGATGCCCAAGAGATAAGACATAATTTAGGGAAAGCATTTCTTCTTTCAGCAACACTTCCTTTTAAGTTGATTGTTCTGATTTTTGAGAAGTACTAACCAAAAATAGATGTAACATGTTTATATAAAGCTTTGGGAATGGTTTAATAAAACTGACACTCCAATGAACTTTCTTGCACCTTTTCAGTGTGCCTCCAGACCAGTCTTCACAGAACAACTGAATTTATGTTTACAGCTTATGCTGTTTTCAAGTACCTGTATAAGAAATTGCTTTCTGACCTATTTTAACCACTGACTTACATGACATTTTTCAAATTGTTTGTGGGGAAAATGCAAACCTTGGTTGGGTGTTTTGGGTAAGGAGGAAATTGAAGGATTTCTGCTGTATGGTCAGGAAGGAGATGTTCCAGCGTGACCAAGGCTAAAATACTTGACTAGCTTTCTTTAATAATTTCCTTTAGCCAATAGTCTGCAGCTTACAGGTAGGTTTTTCAACAAGGAATTGGCAAGGTCCTGAAAATCTATTCGCTGTGGTCGCCTCTGTGAGTTGCTGACCTACTGAGCTCCTCTGGTTTTGACTTTTGTTTGAAAGTACTGCTACCACCCTTGCAGCTGCCAATCCTTACCTTCCTGGAGCTCAAGACACCGAGGGGTTCTCTTGATGAAGGGCTGTACAGAGCCCAGGTTTCCACACCTTCTATTTCACCAGCGTTTGCATAGCTGTAATGTGAACCCTGTCTGTAAAAAGAAACAAAACCAGAAAGAAACAAACAGAACATGCACACAAAAAACACCCAACAAACAAACCAATGTGTTTATTTCAAAGTCCCTTTTGTTGAAAAGACTAAAGCTGAATAAAGATTTCTGACTGCAATTTAAGTTCAAGCCAAAGATTATTTGTTGCAGGAAGATATAGGTCAGCAGAAGGAGATAGAAGTGGGGCACAACATTTATTTCATAGAAAGCAGCACCAAAAAGAAAAAAAAAGTGAAGCAATATTCTGGTTCTGCCTAGCTCTATTTTGATATTATGTTGGATAAAATTACTGCAAACTATTCAAGCTCTTTCATGTTCCTTGCAGCTTTCCTTTCTTGGTGTCACAAGGCTTTTCTTTCTTGGTGTCACAAGGGTTTCTTTAGACATATGAACTGTGACCATTTTTAAATAATACTTTTTGAGACAATCAACAGGAAACACAGGTGGTAAAATAATCTATATGTGTTATAGCTGAGAGAACTGCAGCCCTGAAGTCGTTTCGTAGAGGACATGGCTGTACTGAAGCAGTGCTTTGGGAGCCTGGTGACCTGTCCTAGCACAGGCAGCAGTGGGGGGTTAATGGGAATTCTGCATCATCTCTTGCCACATGCCCAAATAACCAACTCAAAGAAGTACATGGGAATGGCTGCAAGTTAGGGAAAGCCTGCAACAACCAGTCACTGCTACATACTGGGAAAGATAAATCTGCAGCAGAAATCGTTGAGGCAGATGTTTAATTAGTTGGAGTCAGGCTGGATAAATCAGGATAGGAAGTGTCTATGCAGATACACTGGTGTGCATTCCTCTTCTCCAGGCTGGTTTCATTGTCTTGCAAAACTAACTGTTCCTTTTGCTTAGGAAAGAAGCAGCAAAACCAGTCAAATACCCTCGCTGTTGTTGTAATGGATTCCCTTGTGTACACTCATAAAATAGAAAATGTAATTGATGTTTTCTTATGGTAATGAAAAATAACTAAGTAGAATACTTTATCATCCATTTGTTTAACCTATTGCATGCTCAGCAGCGTGTATTGCACATGCATATTTTACATGAGAGCTGGAAATAAAACACTCTGGGTTGTGGAGTGAGCTCCCAGAGGAGACTGGTCTAATCCAGTGATGGACCACCTTGAGGGAACCTCAGGGACATCTCATGCAAGAGAATATTCTCAAAATAGCCAGAATGAGAGAGAAAGAGACCAAGAGTGGGGGATATCCTGACCACAGTGGGTGCAACAGGGAGGGGGGAAAGGCTGAAAACCCCCTTCGGTGCTGCAGGGGTCTTGCTGTGCGTATCCTGGCAGTGCTGGGATGTTGAGAATAAAGGTCCTGTGGAAAGTTCCAACATCCATCAGTAGGATTACTTGGTATAAACTCACCAAGTCTAGATCAGTTAGAGAATGTTTCTGAACATAGTGAGTGCTCCAGTAGCTGATGGTTTAAATATAAAATTCTTCTGTAGTTTGGCACATCTACAGAAAGGGAATCACATGCTTGAAATCAGGACTGTAAGAACTTCTCATTCCTCCTGACCATATCTTCAGATATGGTACAATCTGGATAATGCAGTCTTGAAAAACCATTTTAGAAGGTGAGATTTGGATGTTTCTGTACTCAGTATAATTCTGCTCCCTAGAAATCTCTTAAAAGTCTTAACTTCCAAGAAAGGTGGATATTAGGCATGCTTTTAAAATCCCATCCTCCTGCCTTGCAGAGAAAGTTTTTGCAGGTCGTGCAGATTGTGTTGCATAACAGTAAAATGCCATTATCAACAGAATTTGGTTAGCTTTACTGCTAAATGGTTTCCTACACAATCATTCTGAAGTGTGCTGCTGCTGGTCTTGTAGCAATACATACATGTTAGCCGAGGAGCTGAAGTTATGGTAGATGCACATTTTAAATCCTACTTTGTAGGAAGGCTCTCAGTTGGACCAAGGAAAGCACAGTGCTTCCAGGAAGAAATGTTCAGATACTGCAGCACAGCTCCCATCAGATCTGACAGCATCCCACAATGGTTTTTAATATCTGCACTCCATGGAGGCTACATTCAGTATTTTCTGTAAAATATGTTTGCATGGCTTACGATTCTAAGAACATAAGAAAGATGATGGCTGCATTCTTGATACTTTTTGTATCTTGATTCTCCTTTGTATCTTGATTGTGCAGGAACTATATGTACACTTGAAAGTTATCTTCCTTGCATTGAGCTGTCTCATCCCTTTTGCTCTTCAACAAATATATTCTCTGGGATGCCTTTTCCTCCAGAGCTTGACTGAATGGACTATAAATAGTAGAGGAAGAAAGAATGCAGAGAGAATGTGTGCCAAGGCTTTGTTTTCAAACAAATTAAGCATTGATGTCAGTAAATAAAACCTGAGTGTTCTTAGGAGATGAGAGACAAAACTAAGCAGTGTGAAATGCTGAAATGTTAGAATACTCCTGCCTGTTTCTGGTCCATGTCAGCCTCTCTTCATTTGAAATTTCTCCTGAACAGAGAAGCCTTGTCTGATTAATCTCTTCTCATTTTAAGGAGAAATTCTTTGCAGGGTGAACATGCTACTGATTATTATTTAATAGCTGCTTCAAACTGCAAACATCCCTGAACCAGAAATGCTCAGTCCTTTTAAGAGCAAAATGCTACACAAGTTTAATTGTTATAAACAATACCTTCTGCCAACATTTCACAGACATGACCTGTATTTTCCGTAGGTTAGAGGGAGAGTTATTAACTTAGTATTCTGTTCAGTTTGGAGAAAGACTAATACTTTTTCTATAAATGAAAACAGCTGCTTTACAATAACATTCAAGTCCCCCACAGCTGTCAAACAGTGCTTTTTGCATTCTTTAAAAGGTGCAAAGTGACCAAAAATAGTCTGAAATAATCTTACTAGTCTTGCTAAATGTATTATCTCACTGCCACAAGAAGATGAATAATAAGGAAAGAGAAAAATTAAAAAACCAGGCATAGGACATTAAAAGCCTCTGTATCGTATTTTAGTCTCTACAGGAGAATCAAAAGAATTATAGCTGCAAAGGCCAGTTAAAATAATCTGTTCCATCACCAGGTAACTGGGAGCTGTGGCACACAGCACAACCTATTACAGACCGTGTTTTGTAACGGTTTATTATTCCTGTATTTCAGATTTGTTCTCACAGAGCTGTTAAGTTATCCTTCAGAACTTTGGGAACAGAAGCTCAAAAGAAAGAGTGTTGCTGCAGACATGAAGTTCATCTTCCATTCAGGAAGCCACTAGGGAAAAGAGATCTGGGGGTTTGTTTGAAAATTTCCATTCTTAACATATCAGTCTCAGCGCCACTTTTAATGTCAAATTTCATGTCTCAAACGTGCTTCTGAAACTGTTTATAAACACATTTTATTCAAAACTTACATGGGAGATAAGCAAAAAACTGCAATACGACTATAGTATTTGTGTGAAAAACCACTTAATGTCAAGCACCCCACCAGGCCCAGGGGAAATCGTGCGGATGCTGGAACACCGATGGTTTTCGTTTAAACCTGTCCCACAGTTTTTCTATTCCTGGAGTATCTCAGCGGTGCTGTTTGTAAATACTCAGCCTTGATGCTGTGCTGCCGTGTTTGATTTGTCTTGCCCCTGCCTCTCGTAGATGCTAAGGAGAGTTGACGTTCCTAAAGAGCTGGGAAAGGGCACAGTGGCTTCATGTCCCCATGGTCGGAGCGTGGGCTGGGGTGGCAGGATGGGAACGTGGTGGTGGCTGCAGGCAATGGAGAGGGAGGACAGGAGACATTTGTAACCTGCAGATTTGCTACTTCCATGGATCAGGTTGTCTTCAGTTGTGAAGGCTGTGGAGTCCTCAGCAAATGTGGTATCTAGAGCAAGGGCCTGAGGTCTTTGTTACATGTGCAGAATGGCTCTGCTGAAACTATGGCTGAGACTTCAAACATGGAATCCACTCTCCATCATGTACACTTCTCCATTTTAATGATTGGAAAATTATTTTTAAATTATTGGAAATTAGGTCTTTAAAGATGCTAACACTATGACTTAAAAAAAATTATCTCTCTAATGTCCCCCGAAACAGAGTATAACTTTGTAAATTTCCTGAATAGGTTGAAGTCCTTGGATCTTGATGTGTTGCCTTGAGATGACTATTGGCATTAATGATATTTCCTTGTTATTCTTCATCAATAAGTATTTTAATTCTGCCAGAAGATTTAGACCCCCCCAGCCAGGCTGCTGGAATTCCTAAAAGACCTTGCTGGGAGCCTGTCATCTGAGTAGGATGCTCCTCCTGAGCCCATCTCCAGTCCCCTTGCAGGACCCTGCCTGGCTCAGGGC
Source organism: Indicator indicator (assembly GCF_027791375.1). NCBI lineage: Eukaryota > Metazoa > Chordata > Aves > Piciformes > Indicatoridae > Indicator > Indicator indicator. The sequence continues at coordinate 7,566,159 of NC_072037.1, forward strand.
AGGGTGTCCCTGTGCCCCCTGGGGCACCTAGAGCTGCAGCTGCCTTTCTGAGCAGGGATGGTGGCTTTCCTTTATGAGGGCAGGAGAAGACTTTTTGGTGGCTTTACTTCTATGAGGCATTGCTTGTGGCAGGAGAAGACAAAGTATGAGGAAAAGTGCTAATTTGGAGTATCTTCTCGATGGTGCCTGCTGTTCCAGTTCAACATGGGGGTTATTGGGGTGTTGGAAAGCACAGGAGAGGAGGATCTGATGGGCTATAGGTGTCAAGGCCAGGAAGGAACTGTTACATTCCACTCAGATGCAGGCCAGTGTATTGACAACTAGCTGCCATCGTGGCATCAGCCTTGGGGCTGGGGTGACTGGAAACAAGAGTCCCACTCCTCAGCTTCTTGTGCTGCTGAAAGAGCTGCAGATTTCAGTGGGATTTGCTTCCTCATCCCTACCATCTAGGCAGGGGAATGGGACAAAAAGAAATGGCTGGAATAGGGCAGAAGGAGTGTCTGTATTTTTATTGCATTTATCTATTTATTTTATAGGAAAAAGGAGAACTTGGAAGATAAAAGAAGCTATGTAAAACCACAGCTCTGTGATTAAAGCATTTTAAAGAGATGAATCACAATTAGAATAAACTGTCATTAAAACTTGATACTGTCACTGCATCATGGTAACAGGAGTTTAAATTTAAAAGTAAATATGTTAGAGTAGGCGATGCATATGTTTGCTCTGACTCTTAAAGAGATGGAGGCCCCAGCATCTGTGACAGTGAAAAGCCAATTAATTTATATTTCCTTGTGTTTACGCGCATGCTTTTCTGCTTAATGGTAGTTTTGAGCTTCCTTGGCTTCCAGTATTTTGTTTTGGATAATTATAGCATCCCTGCAGAGTCTTGTGCCCCCAGTTATGAATGGCTTTACCTGGAAATACTTCAGAAATCCTGATTTTTCTTGCATTAAGTTGTTTGTATTGGCAGGATTTAAATTAAAAGGATCACCAATGTTTGTAGATCTTTGATAAAGACTTTCCTGCTTGCTTTTCCCTGGTAACTAGGGGGAATGCAGTGAAAAAGACTTAAGGTATAGCCCCGGCTGTCCCAACTTTCTCCCTGTTCACCAGTCCTGAGAAGGAGATTTCAGCTCCTGCAGCTTCTCCCTGGGGCATTTGGTGTAGCAGTGTCCCTCAGAGAGTTAGATAATGGTTAGACTTGGATAATCTTGAAGGTGTTTTCCAGCCATTGTGATTCTGTGCAACTTCCTGCTATGAGGTTACAGCCTTCCTTGCTCCTCCTGCTCAGCACCCTCTGCCCCACATTTCTGCAGCTGTGCTTGGGTCTCGCTTGCTCTCAGCCATGGTGTGTTAATCAGAGGAAGAATCACTTGCTGGTTTTGGAGCAGGTTTTCCTCAGCAGGATTGGTGTGTGTAGGGTGAGCCCCTCTGTGCTGGCAAGGGTGGGATGGAGGCTGCTTGAAATTATTTCCTTCTGCCTACAAACTCCATCTCTGTTTTGCAGCAGTAATAATTTATTTCAGCAAGCCCTTTCTCAGCAGCCTGCTGATGCTGAGCAGACACTGACATGATGGGGGGAGCAGGGATGTTGGTGTGCATGGAACAGCTCCTCAGGATTAGAGTTTGTGACTAGTCAGAATGGAAATAGCTCATTAGTCCTGTGTGTTTGGGCTGATGGGATTCTGGACATCAGCCGGAATGACTGAGGGAAGTTTTTCATTCCTGGCCTCTGAAATGAAAGTGAAATATTGAGTTTATTTTAGTGCTGTTGGTATTGAAATCATACCTTTATTGGTGGTTCTGGATTGGTCATAAAGCTGTAATTTACATGACATTTTAAATTTGGCAGTGCAGTATTTGGATGATAAAGGCTTCTTTGTTTGTTTGGTCCACTCTGATGAAAGAAGATAGATTAGATACATCCATGGGACCATCTCCATCCTGTTAGTATTTTTTTCTGAAGCCTGAAACACTCCCATCTGGATTGGTTGTATTGCCTCTTGCTGCAGTACTGTCACTTAACTGTCTCTAACCAGGGAAAAGCACCTTTATAATCCAAGTCAGGAAGGTAAAGACTTCGTGTTGATCTGCATCACAACCAACCATCTCAGCTTGGACTGCAAGATGTTCACACTGGTGCCCTCTTACAGGCAGAAGCCTGCAGAAGGCATTTGGGGTGTGTTGGCTGCAGTGTGCCCTATTCTGCCAGGAGCCCTAGAGCTGCTGCCTGATACTACCTCTTAAATTTGTCATTAAAAAAATTAATCTGGGTGTTGTCTTTCAGCTATAGGTACATTACATTGTAGAATGAACACGATGAATTCTTTTCCTTTCAGGTTTGTCTAGAGCTCTGTATTGCTACTGCCAAAAGAATACAAGTTTCTAGTAGCAATTAAACAACACACTGTGAATATTCTGCAAGGGCTGGTTTGCTGCTAGTTACACTGCATGGTTTCTATGCTACCCAAAAAAAAGCATTACAGAAATGAAGTGTTTGTTTCTTTTTAAGGGGCTTTTGACTAAATTCTTTAATTTCACTGGCTGTCAAGGTAGTGTTAAGTAAAATGGGTTTGAACTGCTGTAGTTTTTGTGTACTGGACTAGATGTCAGAAACCTTTGCCATCACTGGAAATTCTGTCACTCTGGATTTACTATCTGTTTCCCACAGCTGAATTCTTAAGCAGTGTGATTTAACACCTTGGCTCTCCATCAGCCTGGCCTGGCATTTATTTGAATGCATTACACCACTGGTTTCCATAAACTATTTTACAATTGTTTCATATAAATGACTGTTTATTTCTACAAAAACCATCTGTATTTGTGCAGAGAGCGGCAGATAACTGTATGTAAAATTCAGTAATGTCACAACAGTGCAAGTTAAGAAAAAACAGATTGGACTGAGGGAAAAAAAGGTCTCATGCTTGTGTGTAACATTAAAAGTTTGGTTTCACTATTTAAATATCTATATTTATTAACCAGTATTTGCATTTGTAATGATAAAATCTTTATTCCACTTCAGAGGTGTCGAGGGGCTTTGGGGATTTTTAACGGATAAACAGATTTAAGATGTTCTCGTAGCAGTAGGATTTGAGATGTAAACATTCTGGCTTTACAGCTATTTCCTCTCAAAACTGTTTACATATTTTCTGTTGTTTTATTGTCATTGCCAAGCACACAATGGAATCCTTGCCCCTTCTGTTGTCTTCTAAAAAAATCCTACAGCAGGAGGCCTGGGACCTCTCTGTTCCCTGTTTTTGTGCTCTCTGCAGTGTATCGATCCCTCTCCTTCTCCAGTCTTCTTTTGTTTATAGTCCCTGCCCAGTATTCATCTTCTAGCCCAGGGTCAGTGTCCAGCAGCAGTGGGAAGCTGGATTTCAGCAGTGCCTCTCTGGAGGCAGCCTGCTCCCAGGGAGGCGCTCCCGGAGGAGGAGGCGATGCTGCGGCTCGCCCGCTCCCAGCCAGCACCCAAGTAGCTTCCACACTGAGCTATTTTAGTTCCTCCATATGCTGCCCATGTGCTGGCAGAGGGAAAGCTGGAATCCAGTAGTCTTACACTTAGCACGACTGATACTTTCTGACAGACTATTTGAAATGATAGAAATACATAAACCTCCTCTTTTTTATGACCTTGTAATAGCTGCAACATATTTCCAGCAAATATTTTCTATAGCAATAATAAAAAAAGTGATAACAAAAAAAATAAATATAAATATAGTTTAACCTCAAAAGAAATCACACTTTCAAAACCTAGGGTTGGAGCAGCGAAGCAATAAATCATGCATCCTTGTGGAAGGAGAAGCTTGAAATAGGGGAGTACCACAGACATCAACATTAAATGTTTATCAGCTGTACTCTTTTGACTACTTTCCTGTCTTACTTCTGTGTGTGGACAGAGCCTGAAACACAGCTTCCATTCACTTCTGCTTATTTGCTGTCTGCTGGGTGTCTGCTGCCAGGGCAGTTAGCCAATGGCTGCCTAACCATCTTAAAGTTCTGATTTTTCATGTGTTACTGTGGAATTCCTGTGTTACTGTGGAACACACAAGGTCCCACATGTGCCCAGCAGTGCCATGTGTGATGTGTGACACATTGTCTGTGACCTTCCTGCTCTGCACCCACACTGCTTGTCCCCACACAGCCATGCTGGCTCTTGTGTGAGTGCAGCCCAGGCAGGGACATGGGCTGGGGCTGACTGTGCAGAGACACGGAGATTCTCCAAAAGCACCATAGAAAGTTCTGTGGTTGTTTTGAGGGACAGGCCAAAACATGATCTCCTTCACCACCATCCATGTTCAGAGGGCCCCATAGCTTCTGGTGTAGTGTTTGCCAGCTTACCAAGGACAGGTCTTCATCTGCTGGGGATTCTTTTGGTGGTTCATTGGTGAGGTTTTAAGTGGTTGGTTGTTTTTTTTTTTTACTATTCTGCTGAAATTTGGCAGAGTATATGCTGTTTTCTGCAGCAGGTTTTGCATTTGGAGGCTGAAGATGTTCTGTAGAGAGTTGTCTGAGGAACTATGCCAGGAGTTTGACTTTTAAAACTGATCTTCAAGCAGTAATAAACCACCATGAGCAGACAGGATTTGCTGAGAGATTTGGTGGAGGCTGGATGCTGTACTGCTAAATATGAGGTAGAATATGTTGCCTATATCTGCTGCTCTCTCAGGTGTGGATGGTAGCAAGTGTTAGTTGGAGGAGTTCAGGGAGAGACCAGTATCCCATGGCTTCCAAACCAGGCAAGCTGCAAAACTGTAAAATGAAATTGTATGAAAGAGCAGAATTAATAGATGACATGCCAACAAATGCAATACACTGGGGGGGTGGGGGGGGAGGGTGGAAATCAGCTTTTATAGAGCAGGTTGTGCCTCAGAAGCCTGTGAGCAGTCTTTGAGGAAGTGGGAGACCATCTGAATAGGGAGGATGGGTTTTGTGTAGCATGCTGAGATTTCCCAAAAAGATTTGACAAAGGCTCATAAAGCAATTAAGCTGTCACAGGATGAGAAGGAGGATCCTCACATGGATTAATAATTGATTAAAAGACAGGAAACAAAGAATAGGAATAATGGCCCTCCGTTATTAGTAACTAGGTTACTAGTGGAGTTCCACTGGAACTGGTAGAACCTGCATTGTTCCCTTAATGTGGGGCATGGAAAAGGAGGTGAATGCTGATGTGACAAAATGTGCTGTTGATACAAAAGAGGTAAGAATAGTGCAAATAAAAGCTGTCTGTGAAGCACTGCAGAAGTATCTCACAGTGCTGAGTGACAGGACAATAAAATGAGAGAGGGAATGTGGTGTCAATGAGTGCAAAATAAAATAGTTGGTGAAAAGCAAGGAAACTTTATATATACAGTGAAGGGCTCTAATTACCTTCCACTGGTCAAGAAAAGTATCCTGGAGTCATCATGGGCAGTTCTCTGACCATTTCAGCTCAGTGCTTAGGAGCAGTCAAAAAGACAAATTGAACATCAGAAATTAGGAAAGGAGTAGAGAACAAACCAGAAAGCATTACTGTGCCAGTCCATAAATCATGGTGCCCACATCTGAATTGTTATATTTTACTCAAAAAAGATAATAGAGAAGTAAAAGAGGTATAGGAATGGACGAGTGCAAAAATGGATCTGCATGAGGAGCAGATGCTAAGGAGAGAGCATCTTTTTCAGTTTGGAAGAGACATGACTGGGTGCAAGGGAAGTCTGTGAAGTGTGTCTGGTGGAGATGGTAAATTGTGGGGGGGGGTTTATCACCATTGTTCGTAGGACAAGAACTGCATGCCCGGAAAGTGGTGGGTTGACAGTGGCTCATCAAAACAAAAGGGAATTCTTTCTCCCACACAGTGCAATAAATTCTGGAGGTCAATGTTACGGAAATCAGAAATTCAGAGGTGTTTTGAATAGATGCATGGATCAGAAAAGGAGCAGGAATAGCTGACAAAGGGCACAACTGGAACCAGAGCTTTTGTGAGAGTTAGTGGAGCTCTTGAGAAGGAGGTAAAGACAAGGGATAAATAGATCCTAGCGATGTGTTTTGTTGCAGAGACGAACACTGTAAAGTCCAGGTTCAGTTTTAAACCATTTAGGGTGTTTTGTTTGTACTGGTCTTTCTAGTTTAGGTTTGACAATTCCACAAACATTAAACATTGAGGTTAGTCTGTCTGTAATCCTTTTTTTACCCTGTTAACTAATCTGGAGATGGTGATGGAGTTTGTTTGGGGTTTTGTTTAAAGCCTCATTCTCTTTTTAAGGGTTAGTGTTTGTTTATTGTGCAGATTCAACCCCTGACCGTGGTATTCTTCATTGCTATTGAAAGTTAATGGGGGAAAAATTGCATTCCAAACATTTGAACCTGTAGTAGCCATGGCTGAACTTAGTTGATCTCTGGTGATCGGTTCAATTTAGTTACGATTTTTAGCCATTAGGCTGGAGCTGAATGATGGTGATTTGGTTGAGGCCAAATGTCTGTAGAAAATTGGCTGTTTGATAAGAGCCCTGTTATCAGAGGGGGATACTTTCTCATTTACATTTAGATGAGTATTGATTATTTATTTACTCAGAGAAGTGAGATTCGTTCCCAATCTTATCTCTCTCGTCTCTGCTTGTCAGCAGAAAGAGAGATAGAGCTCCTGACATCAGCCCAAGATAACAGCACTTTGTAGTGAAGATAAAAGTTGGAATGGGCCTTTTTCTAGTCTTGACTGAAAGGATAAGTTTTAAAAATTAGAACTGATGGGTCATGCTTTCAAAACCCCACTCTGAAGGCTTTGCAGCTTAAATAGCAACAGAATTGGTTTGTTGTTATGCGGATGGCCGTTCACCTTTTGTAAGAGAGCTGCTTAATTTGATTACCTGGTGAGATTCTTCCCGGGCACCTTGGTGTTGTGCCATGGGAGAGCTGTGAGTGTGGTGTTGGGGACTTGTTTCCTTTTTTGCTTTTAATTCCTGGTAAACTTTCCCCTAGTTAAAGGAGTATTTTGAAATATGGCACAGTGGGTATCTGTGGGCAGAAACCATGGTGTGAATGGCTGAACGGGGATCTTCACCCAAGGGCTGTGTGCTATTGGTCAGCTCCACAGGTGAGGTTTGTCAGCCCTGCTCCAGGGATGCAGAGCGTAACCAGGGAGCAAGCAGCTCCATCTGTGTCAAGGTTACCTGGTTCTTCCACAGCTGCTGCTCTGTCAGCATACCAAAACATGCCTGGGAGAGAAAAAATGCTGTTGCTGGTAGTATTTGCAGTGTGTAGTTTGGGCACTCACTGCTGCATGCAGGATGCTCTACCAGTAGTGTAGCCCAAGAATGGAGAAGACCTAATCATAGAATGGTTTGGGTTAGAAGAGACTTTGAAATGTCATCTAGTCCATCTCCCCTGCAGTAAGCAGGGTCGTCCTGAACTAGATGAGGTTACTTAGAACCCTGTCCAGCCTGGCCTTGATGTTTCCAGAGATGGGGCTTCTACCACCTCTTTTCTACTACCACAATCTAATGCCTCAGACAAGCAGAACTGGTGGAGAATGGAGCTGGCTTTCCTTCTTCCTGGGTACCTGAGGAGCCTCTAGGTCCTCAAACACATCTCTGCTGGTTTTTGAATAGAAAGAGTTTGCTTGAAGGTGTAGCCACTTCTCTTCCACCGTTTCAGACTCATTTCAGACTGCTGCCATGGTTCCTTCCTTCATCTCCAGACACATGAACACTTGTTTCTCTAGCCTTACTTGCTTTCACCCAGCAACAGTTTCTCTCTCTCCAAATATTTGTGACAGAATTACAGAGCTAGAATAAGGATTTGTAGTCATTAGCTTTGTTGTCTGGGTACTTTGCCCTGGTGACTTCCATTTTAACATGCTGGTGGTGAAACACACTACACATGATTTACTACCCCACCTTGCTCCAGTGCACAGCACTGGGTGAGAGCCTTGGGCTGCAGCCCCAGCCCGATGCTTCTGGGTGCAGGATGTGCTGGAGCTGCCTTCCCTGCAGCCAGCCAGAGAGCTCTGCCTGGGTCATGGGCCAGGCCCATCCATGCCAGCATTTTAAAGGTTTATTTTACAAGCACGTGGAGCTTTTGCATCAGATTACAGAAATCCATAAACCCCAGCTTTGGCATTGCCACTTGAAATTTTGTTGAAATGCCCAGAACGTTATTCTGTGAGGAGACCATTAAATTACTTAACACTTCTACTTGCAGTGACATCATTTGAACTGGTGAGAGAAGTCTGGTAGTAAAATACCTCCACAGAATCAGCCTAGCGTTTTTCATCTGTTGTGAAGCAGAGGTCGTGTAAATGTGTACAGATATTTAAAATACATTATTTAAGAGGTGATAATATCTAAAAATCTATTTACATGTTTTAAATGTATTTCTTAGTATTTTGTGTTTTAAAGGAGTTATTTGTATGGAAGGATGCTTTAGTTTCTGATCTTTAGCTCCATTTCGTTGCTTTATTAACAGAGACTTAACACAGTCTTGACACAAACTGGGTAAAACAATTTACCTGCTCAGAGAGTTCTCAGATTGCTCCAGATACAAACCATCCTTTGCCATTGATGTGGTGGTGTTGAGGGATGTGATTGCCAGTGGCTCTCCACAAGATGGTTGGAAGCCTGTTTAGCAGCATGAGGATTATTTCTGAGATGAGTGATGATGTTCTTTTGAGTGGATCCAGCTGGTGGATTGGTAAACCACTGCCAAGCTCCAGCTTTTAACCTCGTCCCCTTGTTGTCATGTGCATATGATTCTGATAATTTTAAGGCTTTGCTAGTGTTGATGTCTGTTCTTTTGCTCCATCCCACTGTCTCAGCAGCACAGAGATGAGTCTCTCTCTCCACACTGAAGAGTTCAGTGTGGGTTCAGTGCTGGTCCCCTGGGACACAGTGGTAGATGCTGGTGTCAGCAGATGCTGGTCCTGTGATTGTGGGCTGAGACTCCATCAGTGGTAGGAGCACAGAGGGAGGGATGTGGTAGCAGGTACCAAGAACACAGACATGCAGATGGGAACTGCTGGCTTTATCAGTGCTGGATGTCATTCAGCATTCAGATGCCATTTGGGCACCTCTGGAAGGTAGGAGCAGACAAAGCGAGCAGGTTTTGCTGTCACCCACTCTGTTTTTAAACCTACTTCAGTTTGTAAATACAAATCAATTTACCACTTTGAGATTTGTTTCAATTCAGTGTATTTTGCTTCTGCCTAACAAGCCAGGCCTCTGTTTATTTAATTTATTTCAGATTTTTAATCACATTTCCAGTAGCTGGGAGAGGAGAAGCACTAGTGCTGCAGACATTTGCCTTTCTGTTTGCTCTGGGCTGAGCCATCTCTGCTGTTCCTCACCACGTGGGGTTTGGTCTGTAAATGCTTCCACCAGCCACATGTACAGTTGCTGACTGTGCTGGGCAGGGAGCAGTTGTGCTTTCCTCCTGTGGCCTGCCAGCAGCCCAGCTCCACATCTGCTCCCAGTGGCACCGGGAATAAGGGGGCTCCGTTTTCCAGAGCAGTAACGTTCCACTTCGGGAGCAGGACACGCCTGGGCCCTGCAGCGAGCACTTCCCAGGGCTTCTGGGGAGACAAGATGAGAAGCTGTAATTGAAATTCTGCTGTAGTAAATTTAAAATTAATTGGCTAACAAATTCCATTTCTTAGGCATGCCATCTGAGGCTAAAATACTTAATTTTTTTATATGCTTTAAATATTTCATCATATACTATCATAATTCAAAGTCAGGAAACATTCAGAAGTATTTTAAGTACTGCTAAAGAGGGAATAGATTTCGTTATTTCACTTTGTTTTTTTTTTACATTAAGACCTTTTTAAAGGTGTTCTGCATCACTTGATTTTTTTTCAGATGTCTGTTTAGTGTTATTGTACCAAATTATAGAGAAATTACACAGCTGAGAAATTTGTGTCCACTTCATTTCTCAGCTGTGAGCAAGAGTGGAGATCTGCCCTGCACTGCAGCGAGGGCAGGAGCACATCTGCCACCATCTCCCACCTTTGGAGGTGGCTTTTCTTCTGCTTGGGGTTCCATGTGGAATCTGCCTGATTGCAGTTACCCCACTCAGCCCACTGGGTTCCCTCACACCTGCTGGCCTGGGACTGACTGGAATTGTATTAGAGTGTTCTTTTTTAATTCCAGTTAAGGTGTAGAGTTTAAGAACCCATTCAACTGAAAGTTGGGGTTTGTTTTGTTTGTTTTTTTTTTTTTAAGTTGCCTAATTTTTGCAAAAACTTTGGAGTTTATATACATTTTCTGTAGCTGAGAAATAGATTTTTAAATACTCTCTTTCCTTTGGTTATTTGATTTGAGAAGAAGGAATTTGGCAGATGAATCTTGAAGATGTACAGTTAAATGCAATGTATATGAAAAGAATTTATTGAGCAGCACCTGTACTTACTTACATTTGATGCAGTTCAGTGGTAACTGTGAACAGATCTCTGGAAAATGGTAAAATCCATCTTGCTGACCCTTTCGGCTCCTTGCAGCCATTGAGCTGTGCAGTGATGCTGAACTCCACCTGGCACGTTGTGTGGAGTCAGGCTGGAAAGCAGGACCTGCTGCTGTGTGAGGAAATCCTCCCCCTCCACTCCAGAAGTACAGCTTTTGGAGAAATGCACCTTTGGCAGAGACAGAAGCAGCCAAACGGGGTGTCATGGAGATTGTTTTCATGGCAATCCATAAAAGAAGGGCTGCTGTCCTTCCCAGGCGGCAACAGCCTGACCTACACACCCAGGCTGTTCTCAGCTTTCCACAGCGGTGGAGGCTGTGAGTGAGGGTCTGGATGAGCCTGTGCCCCAGAAGCAGGCCTTGACCCCAAAGTGGAAGAGTGATGTGCTGAGGAAGGCAGGGTGGCATTTCCCTGGGCCAGCTGTGGCTGGGGGTAATGCTCACAGCAGTTGGTATTCAGTCTACAGAGAGCCACAGAGAGGGCAGAGTAAAGGGGAGCAAACACACTGCTTGTTCACATCAGGAAAGGTGCTCAGGTAATACAACATTGATATACACCAAGGTCTGAGCAGGCAGTACCCCTTACAGTAGGCAATACCCCTGCCTCGCAGCGTGGGCAGGGTAACAAAGACTCATCTGGTGTAGCAATGATACAGAACTGTTGGACAGGCATCGGGTAGCATTGTTAGACAGCTGAAGATGACGGAAATATGTTGCTTCCTTGCACACCATCCTCCACCTTTTTATGGCAGGCTCCTTCCCTTTGGCAAAGAACTTTGAAAAAGAAACTTCTACCTGCCTTACTGCTAGGCTATGAGTAATCTCATGTTAGTTGAACGTGATAAGCCATCACTTTGTTAGAAAACAGATGATTTTACAAGTTACTTTATGTTTCAGGTCCTCAGTATCGGCTGGAGAAGCAGAGTGAACCTAATGTCCCAGTAGATTTAGACTGTACCTTGGAGAGCCAGAGCACTTTGGAATTCTGCCTTGTCCGGGAGAACAGTATGTTTCCCCTTTTCACTTTTGCTCTTGTAAATTGCTTAAACTCACATAAGTTATGTATTTTGGAATACAAGCTGTGCTGTCTGGGCAAGTAAGTTTTGACGAGACTCTCTTTCCTGAGGCACTTCTCAGTTGTGCCAAAACAATATTCCAGAGGGAAATGATGGATTTCATACCTTCTAGTAAATAGTCTGCATCCTGTTTATCACTTCATGATTAATCTTTCTCTGTTAAACTCTGCTCTGTAAAGTTATGACCAACCCTGAAAAACACTGGAAATATGAAACTTTTTCTGTTGCAGGCATTGTTTAGTGGATGCAGTGGCTGCTCTGCAGTGTATTTTGCCATGTCAGTATAGCTGCCAGAGGCACTGATTTTTTCCTAATAGAATTTAAAGAAATTAGCCATGCAGATATAACTAGAGCAATCTGATGATTTTTAAAGTGCTACACAAATAATCTTCTCTCCAGCTCAAATATTTTTATTCTGTAACTGTTTTAATGGTTCTAATATTGTTTTCTGATTTATTCCTTTACAAGGAATTATATGAAACTTAAAAAAAAAAAAACCCGACATTTAATACTGATTTGTGTTTGGCCTCTGCAGCATTTCAGTCTGTCCTTCATTCTTTCTGACAGTCATGCTCTCAGTTTGGGGATTTTTTTTTCACTCCATTTTAATTCAACTGTGAAAATGTTGATTATACTAAGGAGGAAATCAGTAGCAGTCGTGCTTTCACCCAAGACCTTGTGCACCATGCACAAGACTGTGTGCAGAGTGTTTGCTGCTATCATAGTTAGAACCTATTTGAAGTAGTAGAGGAGTTTTTCATTTCATTAGACCTCTCAATTTATGCCTCTTGGCTATAGCATTTTGTATTTTATCCTAGAAAGACAGCAGAGCATCCCTGAAGTAGCTCCAAATTCCAGTGGCAAGTAGTAGACTGTGCTCCCATTTCAGGCATAGCAGAGGGGGGACACAGCTGGCATGAGCTGTCTGGTGGTACCCCAGTGCTGGGGCTGAGGATAAGCACTCCCAGTTCTGGCTGCCATTCTCCATAGAGTGGGACATGCTCCCAAAATATTCTTGATGCTCCTGGTTCATAAAATGGTTCTAAGGAACTGTAGGAGAGAACGTGGCAGAAGGTAGCGGGGGTGCTGTGCCTGAGGAAATGGAGCAATTTTAGCCTCACTAATCAAGTTGCACTCTTCCACAAGCCAGAATTCCCTGACGTCTGCATCCTGCCTATTATTTTTGTATCGATTTTTTTAATCTATGAAGATGCATACTAGTCATAGTTTCATAGTTTTGATCAAAAATAACATTTACTTTATCCAGGCCCTATACTTAAAAGTATAATGTATATACCACATTAATCCTCAGTTGCCGGGGATGCATGCTGTGCCTTGTAGCTATGTCTACTGATGCTCTTAGCCCTCATAAGTGACTAGGTTCAGACTGCACCATTACCTTAACAGTAAATCTGTCTAAGTTTTTCAAGTTTTCTAGTTTAGCAGGAGGCATTCAGTCTGCTCTGCATCAAAGGCAACTGCTCCAGGACAGCCTCAAAGGCTTTTCTCAAAATAGATGTCAGTTGTAGTGTTGAGGGAACACTTTTCCCTCTCCCTGAAGTTCTTCTGCAAGTGACTGCTCCTTTTCCTTCCTAGGCAAAGGGGCACAAAAGCAAGATCCTTGGCAGAACAGGACATGGGAAGGTGTAGGATAAATCCCTCAGGCTGTCAAATCAAAAGTGCTCTTAATTCCTGAGCTCTCCTGGTCCCTGTTAAGCAAATCAGCTGATGCCAGTCTAAGAGCATGACCTGGAACATCACAGGGTCAGCAATTTCCCAGTACTGGGGAGTGCCCTGGACTGGACCTCAGAGCTGCCAGAGCTCCATGCTCCCAGTGCTGCAGCAGTCACCACCCTCCCCTGCTGTGATGGCATCACGTTGGTAGCTGGTGGCTTTTTGTCCAGTTCATGGCTCATGTGTCTGTCAGACAGCACCTGGAAAAGCGAAGGCAGAGAAGGCACTTTGCAGAGTTCAAGAACACATCACTGCTTTAGTTTGTTCAAGGCTGACAGTAATCCAGGCAAAATAATAAATGCTTGCACGATTTCTGTCTCTTTGCTGCTGTGCTGTTAGTGAGTGTTTTCTGAATGCATACCAAACTTGAATAAGGATTGCAGGAGAAATCTTCTGCTTATAGTTTCTCCACTAAAATGTGAGTGAATTTAAAGTGAGCTTGCACTGGCCCTGCTTGGGGAAATACGTGAAACACCCACACAGTTAACTCTCTACATGCATAGATGTTCAAGGACAATACAGTATATAAGATCAGTTGTAATTCATGTGCTGTACATAGCCTGGTTCCACAATGAACAACAAGAAATTGGATTTTTTTGTGGTGCTTTAGGAGCTCTCTTTTGGCGTGGCATTAGAATAGAAATATTGACAGATTTACACTATTAATAAAATAATAGCTTGAAAACCCTAACATCAAAATGAAATATTCATTTTTTGCATTCTGTTTTCATTTGAAGTACTTTTAGCTTAGATATGCCAGGCAGGAAAAAAAAAAACAACTCTGTTATAACAGATATTATTTGTAAATGTGCTCTTCATAGTCTCATATTCATTTATAAATATATATGTGTATGATGCCAGACATCTGCTAGTAAAATAGCTGCCAATTTCCTTTGGGCAAATAGAAAGTTTATATTTCAGTGTATTAAATGAAACAGAAAAGTTTCCATTATTAAGAAATGGGTCCAGAGAAACCCCCTGTCTATCCAACATTTACTAATAGCATTCAAGCTAATAAACTGTTTCCAGTATGCAGAACTTTTTAACTCACACCAAGATTTATCTTTAAACTAAAAGCCTGCACTTTGTAATGTGAAATGCTTTTATGTGTAGTAGCAAACTGTTCATGGCTAATTTAGTTTTATTCTTACCATCTTACTTCTGGAAAGTTCCTCTTTCTCATTTTATCATTAGATAGTAATTAGTATTCAAGGGAAATTGGTCTTAATATATTAAAATTGGTTTAGTGCCTTTAGACCTGTACCAAAGCCAATGTCTTATTGGAAAATGTAATTGGGGACTCTGTGTATGTAATTAATTGTATTACAATTAAGAACTTTCATTAAGCAATATACTAGTACATTACAGTAATAAGGGACATTTTTGCAATGCAGTTAACTTTATATTTTGTTGTTTTATCGAGGAAATTCAGGTCCACATGCTCTCCAATAGGCTACCCACAGTATTTCAATGTTCTGATATCACTGATGTGTCATTTTTGTCTGTCCTCCAGTGCTTACAGCAGTCCCTTTGGATAAGGCTCCATGTTTCAGCTTCTGACTTATTCCAGACTCATGCTTGTGGTACTATTTGTCTCATTTGAAAATCAGGATTTTCTGTGAGGAGATTGAACTGAGTTACAAATATACCTCTGTATTTCACAGTACTTATGTAGTTGAACAAAAATACTATCTCTATACTCAACCTAGTTTGAAAAAAAAAGGAATAAAATAAAGAAAAAAAAAAAAAAAACAACAAAAAACACAACAACAGAGCAAAGATCTTCAACTGTTGTTTCCAGACTGGGAAATATGTCTATTTTCTGGGTGACCATCAAATCTAGAGGCTGCAAACTAGTGCCACAACTGCGACTCCTTAAAAGCACTCACTGTAGTGCTTCACCAGTGACTGTCTTAAAGTATAGGAGTATGTAGCCCTTGATACCATTTTTGCTTTCTATTCAGCTTCTGGGGGCAGAAAACACTACTCTGGGTTTGGGTTTTGGTTTGGTTGGTTTATTTGTTTTGAAAAGCAGGAGGCTGTGGTTTGATGGTTTGCTTGGTTTTGCTGCACAAGCAGTGTGAGCAGAGATGGAGAGCAGTCTGGCTAGGAAGTCCTTTGATGAGGATCAAGACAAGAGAGTTGATGAGTCAGATGGATAAAGGAAAAAGATGCAGAGCTGCATGGAATGGGATCTCCCTCTGTCTAGCACCATGTGTTTCCTCATGGTGACTTCAGCTTTAGGGATTTGAAAACATTTCTGGGAGAACATGGTCAGCCATGCAGTGTCTCTGGGTCTGTCCAGAAGATGGAGTCTGCAAATACTGACTGCCTGTGCTTTGCACTGAACTGAACCCAACCTCATTGTCACCTGCATTGAACTTAAGGTTCAGCAGCATGGGGCAGTCTGCCTGGCATGTGCACAACCCAAGGCACAGCAGCAGGGCCACGCTCTGCCAGGGTGCCCCTTGTTGCTGCTGGGTACAAGCAATAGTAATGAGTAGCGTTTGTAAAAGGTGGTGGGAGGTTGGTCTCAAGTCCTCCCAGTAGTGCCCAGTGTAGCACCAAAGCCATGGCTGCCAGTGCAGGGTGGGCTGAGTGGCTGTGTGAGCAGCAGCAGTGACTGTTTTGTCCCATGGGTAGCTCACCTGCTATCAGCCTGAACCTTGTGTCCCTGTGAGCACCAACCATGTTCTGCCCCTCTACCCATGCTCCGAGGCAGGGTGGAAGGACTGGTACCAGATACGGCAGTACTAGGATGCTGGAAAATCAGGAGAGCCCCTGTTTAGCTGTACCATGTATTGGTCAGTCCTTACCTTGGGGATGGTAGGGCAGAGGCATGGGCTCCTCTCAGCCATTTCCCTGCTCCATTCATGGATTTTCCTACCCTACTTCTCCAGTAATTAACCCCCTTCCTGCGCTGAGGGAAATGCCACCCTCAGAGCTGTGCTTTGCTTTGTGCAGTTTCTTATTCTGTGCCCTGATTATCCCACACCTAACTCCAGCTTTTTCACATTTTCTTTCACAAAGTAAATCTTAATTAGGCAGACTCTAAGGTAAAACACAGAGGTCATTGCAAACTGAGTCTCCATGCCATTATGTGAAGGAGTTTGTTTCTGGAACAGGAATCTGTTCCTCCCAGGACGGAGGTCTCTGTGCCAGCAGAGCCATATTGCTGGATTGGCTCTTGGGCTAAATAATAGACCTGGAGCATCCACTTTACTTGATTGTCTTCCCAAGCAGAAGCTTTTACATTCAAAAGCCACACTGTGATCTCCATTACAAATACCCTGACAGGCCTGTAAATATTTGACAGGTTTATTCACAGCTGCTTGCATGTGGAAAATATTTTTATGCTTTTTCCCCCAATCAGCTGGTGGAGATGGCTCTTCCCTCGGCTGCTGCACGCCGGCAGTCTCGCAGACATCCTCACAGAGCTGCGGGGTGAGAGCAATATGCCAAGTTCTGCAGTCAGGTTTTTCCCTGCAGGGCATTTCTCTCTGTTGTTACTGATATTACTGCTATTATCTGATGCACCCTCAGGGGTCTGCGTGTCTTGCCATCTTTAGACAGATGATCTGTTTTGATGGTGGAGTTCCTGGCTGCTCTCCCAAGAGCAGCAACTGTAGAAATTCTGTAAACCTGAATCCATTCACAAAGCTTCATAAAACAAAGTCGGCAGAGGTTATGAGTACGCAGAGGATCTGAAAGGCTTCCAGAGCAGAATCCCACTGCTCAGCTGCTCTGGCTGTGGCAGTTAATGCTCCGCAGCTCAGACAATGACAAGGTGCTCAGGATTTTAGTTACAGTGACAAATTTTACCCCTGGATATGATCTGGCAGGCTGCTGATTTTCTTTCTAATACTTTTAATTTGGGGCTGTGAAACCTGAGCAGACTTGGCTTCGTAATAGCTGTGTAAAGTTGGTATGTAGCATATGCCAGCAGCTCTGTGGATGGGGAGGTTGGAGGCCAGGTGGGGAGGCTGGAAACACAACAGGAGCCAAGACTGCAGCCTGTTGGGTGGGTCTTGATCTTGTGAAGTGAACATTTTGCAGGGGTACAGGGACGAGGTTCAATATTGCCATTCTTTGTGTAATTTCTGGATTTGTTATCGCTACCAATTTGATTTGTCTGTTGGTGCTGACCCTTACATGTAACTCAGTGCACACCCCCTCTATAGGGTGCTGCCTGCTGCACAGGGGTGAGAATCTTGTCACCATCACTAAAACACAGCCACACATTGGGATGAAGCAGCTCACAACCCATCATGCACCCCATGTCAGAAATGCCTCAAGGGAGTGGCTTCTTTGAATCCTAGAGCAAGACTTCTTTAGGGGCAGCACTAATGACCTCCCTAGGGCTCAGTGTTCCTCTCCCCACCACCACCACCAGTAGTGACCCCCCTGCACTGCTTGGGTTCACACCCTGGAGCCACCCCTGGAGTCATTCCCTGCCCCACCAGTCATGTACCCTGGGATCATTCTGTGACCTGCAGGCTGCATCCCCATCTATCCCCAGCCCCTGGCTCCCCAGGTGCAGCCACGCGGTCCCACCGTGCCATTGTGTGAGGTGCTGCATGTCACAACATTGTCACTCTGTGCTGTCAGGATGGGACTGGCCGTGTGCCTGGGATCCCCACTAGGGCTGAGCAGGCTCTTCACTGGAAGAGGGTCCCAGTTGGCTCTCAACAGCAGGGTAGTGCCACTGCCCTCCTCCTGCTTGCCTTTCAGACTCTGCCATGCCACAGCGTTTCAAGATGCTTTTAAGTGCACCAAAAAGTTTGACGTATCTTGGTGTATCTTTGAAGTACTGCAGCATGAGGGTTTGACATGATACATTATGATAATTCATGGTATAGAGACATTAACACAGGGGTCTTTGACAAAATACATTGTAATGTCTCTGAAGGAGCCATTACAATTTATCTTGTCATTCTGGAGCATAGAGTGGTTGCAACGTTAAGATGGCTCTGCATAAATTCACATCTAGACTGTTTCATTTGAGGTTTTTGAATTCTTTCGAGTCGAATGGCACAGCCCAATTTGTGGGTTAACCCTTTGCTGTCCTTCCCCAGAGAATAATGCCTTATGGGGTGTTAGAAGGCTGGGGTCCAGGTGCTGAAGAGTGGGCAGGGTGGGAAGCTGGTGTGGGTAGTGTCTGTGAAATGTGGATCTCCTGCTTTAAGCTCTCAGCATGTATTTGGACTCATTTAACAGCAAATGCTAACCCTACTTTGATGCAGGCATGAAAGATATTTATTGTAAGATATTTGTTACTGAATTAACAGATAGAAAAGGGAATGCTGTCAGCCAGCAAGGAAAGCACTCTGTGTTCAGGTGGGGTTTTTCTTCTCTCTCACCTGTGCTTGTCTTGCTTATGGCCACTACCCCAATACTTTCGCATGCTGAAGCAAGTGGTGTGTGCTTCTGCAGCTCTAAATCACCCTGTTGAAAGGGAAGCTGCTTCTGCATCAGCAGTTTGTGTCCAAGACAAGTGCCAGGGGTTTCTTCCCCACAAGCCAGGGCCTTTCCTGGCAAACCACCCCCTTGTCATCGGAGCCCAAACATGAAAACTCACTGCAGCTTCCCTGTGAGCTGACAGCCCCAAATGGGATGGGAGGGAACATCCCCAGAGGCAAAAGTCAGTGCAGGAACCATGAGTGCTGTGGCTGCTCCAACTGTGCAAACCTTGAACATTACTCATACAAAAGAATCTGACAAGTTCTTGGGCTGCTTTGCTGGATCTTTAAGACCTGTGCTAAAGTTCCATCATCTCATCTTCCCATTATTAAAATTTCAGCAAAATATAAAGTTTTCATTAATCTCCTGCAGCAAATTTAGCACTCTGAACTGGCAGTTGATTCAGCTTTTAGGACTACATTAGCTGGGATATTAAACAAAACGTGTCATTCTTCAGTATCTTCTGTAAGAAGCTAAATCAGTTTTCAAACATATTTATACCACTTTATCTAACAGCATCTGAATGATCATTTAGAGTTGAGATGCTTTATTAGCAGCTGGCACAGAAATTAGCCTGCACAGAATTATATATCGTGTTATAGTAATGTTTAAATTGGTGTTAATCCAACATCATAAAATGGAAAAAAATCTTTAAAGTGCGTTATATTTTTTCAGTAATTGGCATTTTGGCTTAATGAGATGTTACCTTTTATAAAGCCAGTACCTGCAGTAGTAATGAGAATACTAATCAGTAAATAAAGCACAGCTTCGTTACCTCACTCTGATTGGGATCAGAGCGCCCAAGGTGTTGCTGGTGCTGCGGCAAGATGCCAAGGTCATCCCACTTCAGGGTGCTGAAATGTGCAAGAACTGTGCTAGTGCACCTGAAAATGCTGCTCTGGCCAGGGACAGCACCCCCTCACCTGGCTCCCTTCTGGGGTGATAGGCTGTGGGTGTCCTGGCTCACCAGGTTCACCCAGGGGTGTCTGCAGTCCAGGTGTATCTCGTGCGACATAAGAACCTGCTACTGCCATGCTGCAGTGTTCTTTGTGGGACATAAATGTGTATTGGAATGTCGTTAATGAGTTAATGATTTTGTCTTTGGATGGAGGATGAGCATTCCCTCCTCCCAGAGACACAGACTTGAGCATTCTGTTCTTAAAAAGCCATCTACAGATGTCCCAGCTGTACTTACGCCTTAAGCTGAATCGAGTGCCATAGTTTAAACCTCTCATTCATTATTGTTGGCTTGTTTTGCAGGTTCAAGAGGAGAAGAGGTCTCAGAGGAGGACCCTCAGATCGATATAGCTACCGTTCAGGACATGCTCAGTAGCCACCATTACAAGTCCTTCAAAGTCAGCATGATCCATAGGCTTCGATTCACCACTGATGTTCAGTTAGGTAAATCAATCTGGGCTATAACGCTTAGGAAAATGGAATGGTTCAAACCTTTGGCCATCTCTAATAGCTGACTGTCCATCTCAGACCGTTTTAAAGCAGTTGTTATAATGTTGGTCCATTTTATTGTGGAGCACAGTCAACTTGAAAGTGCTGCTGGCATTTGAGCAGTTTTTAAAAAAACCTGCTTTCAGTTGAAAATATTTCAGTATTTTTATTATCTACAATCAGTGAGCACATGTTTCTGCTGAAAGAAGGCCATTATTTAATGACCTCATCTCTGTTTTTTTAATCTAAACTTCCTAATGGAAAGCTTCTTGCCAACTGTTTTTGTTATTTTTAAATGAGGCTATGCAAAATTAGGAATGATTAGGTTTTTCCTTTTCTGAGAGTGAAAGATTTTAACGACCAAGTGGAAATTTGAGGTGGAAGAAAATAAAGCTAGCATTCTCTGAAAGTTTTTACAATGTCCTTATTAGCTTTCTGAATGCTTTGGAAAATCCAAAGGAATTACAGAATCTTGAATTATAAAAGCCCCATTACTGTTTTAAAATGATTGAATGGCTTTTTATCTTTGTGTTTAAATTGTGAAAATTTGATTAATGATGCGTTGGTAGATGACCTGTGACATTCCTGCAAATACCTTCCATAAAGAAATGATCCAGCAGTAAAATACTAAGTGCTGAAATGTTTACAAAATACATTTGCCCTGTAGAATTCAGTAGAATTGTACATTTAAACTGTACGAGTTTCCCTGTTATTGTCACTACAGTCTCTTCACTCTTCCATCCTTAAGCACATATAAAAGTATATGTCTCACATTTTCACAGAAGAGACTTGGCTCAGTTTATTTTGACCTGTCTTGTTAAGGAAGGATTTATATGCTGGTGCTGAAGCAGGGCAGCACTGGGCATGTTTTCTGCTTTTGAGCAAACTATCTGGGTGTGATAGTTTGCTTCCAGTGAAGTTTGACTCACTGTATCTGGAAAGTGTCAGAAATGAGAGCTTGAAAAGGTCATGACAGATCACTAAAGATAAATGGTTAAGGGAGAATAGCTGTTAAATGAAACAAATGACTTAACTTGTGCAGCAGTGAAGGAACTGACCCTGTCCAGTAGTGTAAGGACCATAAAATTTCCCTTTTATAATAATCTGTGAAATTGTGTGGGTTTGATGGCAGTACACTGACAATGGGAGGTTTGTAACCTAATTACTTTTAAAAAATCCAAGAAAACCCCAGAGGGGTGTTCAAAGTTTAGGCAAACATAAAGCATCAAAACCTGTAAATAAAGTCAAAATAAGCCTGTGCTGCTGGGGCTTCACTTGATTTTTTTTTAAGATGCTATAATAGCAATGCTGGTAAAATAAGCATTGAGGGGCTGTTTGGTTTAGGGCTGTTGACTATTAATGTATTCATCTTCTGTGAGTGACAGACTGCTCCCTGCACTCTGAAATGTAAAAAAAAAAATGAAAGCTCTCCACTAACTGTAGTTCAGGAGCTAATCTGTGTCAGTTTAATGGTGGCCAATTGCAAAGACTTTTCTCTGTGGCTTTTTTTTTTTTTTTTGTCATAAGTTTGGTGTAGCAGCCAGAACAAAGCAATGGACACTGAGAATCCAAAACCATTTCATTGTTCCTTATTGACACTCTCAATGGTATTGGTAGCTGTGGGAAATGTTGGGCTGGCTGCAATGTCCTACAGCTGAAAAAAGACATTTGATTTTTGGGGATAAGTCCCAGTTTCCCATGGTTCATGCAGAAGGATGTGACAGAACCCAGAAGTGGTGAAGAAACCACTCAGCATAGCTCATCCCCATGCCCTCCAGCTTGCTCCAGCACTGTACAGCACACACACACCACTGAATGTGGGTATGTTGTGTGCTGGGGTTTGTTTCAGCTGCACACAACAGGTAGCAATAGCATGAGCTGTGCATGTGAATTACTCTTTGCACACTGATGCTTTGGGAAATGATGGTTTGAGGCCTGATGGTTGAATTACACACAAGGATTACCAAAAACACTGGAGTAAAGTCAATTGTCTGTGCTTTGAGCACAGTTGTACCTTAGTAAAAAATGATACCTGAGTGACCTGGGAGGAAGGACCACCTTTTGACTGGTGGTTTTCTTACATTGGGAAGCTTTATCCATAGCTGGTTAAGGTCTGGAGGGTTGTATTGTAGCTCATATCACAGTGTAATGCACACACTCTCAACAGTTTTACACAGGTTCTGTCATGTTGTAAAGGAATGAGAGACATTTGCTTGTGTATCACATTAGCAGAACTAGAGAAGCATATTGTCCTGGAAACAGACTGCTGGCAAGTGCTTCAGAAAAGGGGGGCAGCTGCAGACCCCGACAAAGGAAGCATGAACAGAACAGTGTCACTGGACTAGTGCATCGATTACATTTCTTTTGATAAAATGAATGAATTCAAAAAAAGGAGTGGAAGAAGCTTTCTTCGCTTGGTTTTTGAGAATGACTAATTTGTGCTGCAATACGGAGCCTGCAGAAGCCACATACATAAAACTGTTTTGATTTTAGGTTTCAACACATGCAGATTGTGAGAACAATAACACGAAAAAGACAACATTCTTTGTCAATGTGCTCTTTGGATGTGTGTAAGCTTAAACCAGTGATGTCGAGATACAGAAATAATGGATGAAGTATACAGCAACAATTTGCAGATAAAAATAATAGAAGTTAAAGTGTATTTTACATGATAAAAAAAAGATGAAAGAGGAGGAAGTCTGTTACATCTGAGATGGTTACAAAATCCATGCCTGGTGAAGTAGCCTCTGCTGAAAAGATTGATGCAATGGGGAGTGACCTTGGCTTGGAGCAGGAGCTGGTGATGTATGTATGAGCATCTCTCTGCTAAATGGACCCAGATTTGTAGCACTAATATACATGGAAGCCCAGAACCAAACTCAGGATGGCAATAAATCAACAGCCACTTTGGGTGTCATTTCTGGTTTATATTCCACTATTGTTCTATCACTTTAATTCATGTCACTATCATCTGTTCATCTGGAACAGTTTTATATAATTTTCCAGTGGAGTTACCTGACAAATCCTATCAAATTAACAAGGTGCATTAACAATATTGACTGGCTGTGAATTCTGAAGTTGCAGGACCATGCAGTAAAAAAAAAAATTAAGGGTATTTGCAGGGGTGATGTTTTTACAGGAAGGGATAGGGAACCACCCTTGCACACAAAGAATTCGCACCTTTATTTTTAGAACATGTTTTGACTTTTTTTCAGTGAGAAAAAAAGAACTTGTGCCATCAACTTTGCATATTTCTCTTAAACCACAGAAAATTCCACTTTGAATAATTAACCATTACAGTGAAATAACAGCGCTCATTTTAAATAATCTGTCCAAAATTAAATTACAAACAAAATGGGCTCCAGATACAGCATCAGCCTGCTCAAATTAGCTAGTTCTAGCAGTCCTTGTGTTAATTGGACTCTTGATACGATGCTTAATTGAAATGTGATCTCTCTGATGCCATGTATGTTTAATGACAAAGCACATTCCTGCATCAGTGGGGGCAGGGGAGCTGGTGGCATTGGTGTAAGCCATTGTCACATCCAGAGCTGAGATGAAGGCAGCCTTAGACAAGTGGACAGGGCTGGAGGAGTCTGCTCCTCGCTTGTCCATATGCTTCAGTTTAAGAGCTGCATAAAATAACAAACAAACAAACATAGTTTGCAAATTCTGCAGCTGTTAGCAGACTTTAAGAAATATTGAGTTCATTCTGGAGGACTTGGGGTAGTCTCTTATGTGTGCGGCATCTGACTTCTATTTTGTCACATCCCTTAAAAGTTTTATCATCAGCTCCTTTAGCTTTTCTTGTGCTTCAGATGAGCCAAGTGTAGTCTGTTTGAAAGCATCATAGCCAAAGCCCTCAAGAGAGGAAAGGTTCTCTCTGCTGGTTTTCCAGAGATGCAAGAGTTAAATGATGGCTAAATACTTTTTTTCCTGTATTGCTTCTTTTTGTCACTTTCTCATGAGCTTCATCTATAACTCATGATGGGAGAAATGTAATTAATTTTAAGGCTCCACACATCTTGATGTAAAAAGCACACTGGGAAGTTTTCTCAGTCGTGTCAACAGCTACTGAACAATGAGCTTCTGTTCCTCAGCACAACGTAGTAGCAGTTTTGCTTCACAATGCAGTGATAAAGACTACTATAAATTACAGTGAGGGTCCTGGGCAGGTCCCAGCACACTGGTAGCCCTCAGCCTACACCAGCAGTGTCCTGCTGGAAAGGCTGTTGTTGCACAAATTGAGGAGTAGCTTGTGGAGGGACGATAGAGGAACATTCTGCTCTGGCTCCCAAAGGTCTGTTGTGGGATCTGTGTGTGGCATTGCCTCATCCAGGTCAGCCAACACAAAGGCAGTGAAGCACTGACCAGCTGGGGAAGCCCATATTGGGAAGCAGGACCTGGTGCCCGTGCCAGGAGCTACACAAATCCTCAACTTGCACCAAAGCAGCCTCGTTAGAGCTGGCTTTAAAATGCCAGCAGTGTAAAAACATGCAGGATGTAGGACTGGGTGTCTGAGTTCATGAGTACCTGGGTAACACAAAGAGCATTCTGTGATGCTGTGATGGGCATTGTCCTCTCCTGTAGAGGACATGGTATATGTGCTGTGGAGGAGCTAGAACAGCATGGGGTGTGATAGTGTCTGTTACATACAATAGTGGTGACTGAAAAACTAGCAGTATCTTTTTATAAATCTTGCAGGTCATGTAGCTCCTGCTTCCAGGAGAGCTCTCTATGTGTTGAGAAGAATTTTTTCTATGGTATTTCTTTCCTGTTGGTATGCTTATGCAGGAGAATAAACTGCAGATTATCAATGCAGTTTGATAACCATTTGCTTTTGGTTTCAACAGCTCCTGTGCTTTCAGAAAGCCCAAAAGGACAATATACTTTCATCCCATTTAAGATTTATAAAGTGTGTCAAACGGCTGATATGAAATCACTTAAACAGATCACTATTGTGGCTCTCCATTCTTTCTCATCTCAGGTATTTCTGGAGACAAGGTAGAGATAGACCCTGTTACTAATCAGAAGGCCAGCACTAAGTTTTGGATTAAGCAGAAACCCATTTCAATCGATTCTGAACTCCTCTGTGCCTGTGACCTTGCGGAAGAAAAAAGCCCAAGTGAGTAGTCCTTTTTATTTATGTTCTCTCGTCTCTCTCTCCCTGTATGTGCTGGATGTCCAAAGAATTATTGCTGCCGTGTCCTTTTCTTTCTATAGGTGTATTTTATTTGTTATAGGATGTTTTTAATCTGAGTCTATTCTGTTACAGAGAACACAACATAAACAGATACACATTTCATATGTGTCCTTTTAATGCTGCTCCCAGCTAATGGCATCATTAAAGAGTGTTTCTTGCCCACTATCAATAGCTGCTAACAGTGTGGTACCAAGGGAACACTGGCTTTGTCTAGCTGGTCTCTAGCCCCATAGCACAGGAATCAAATATATGTCAACATTAATTGCAATTTTTTAAAAAAACTTTTTAACTTCCAGACTGGTTTTAAACAATCTCTTAGGTGCATTTGGGGATCTCAGACATAGAGTAAGTGTCAGCACAGTCTAAATTTGCCTCAGCCATGGCTCTAGGGTTGCCAAGTTCACAATGTGCTGCTCTGAGAGTTCGATTTCAAAAGAGCAGTGACCATGCAGGGCTAGCTAAGAGGGCTGGAGGATGGGTTGGACATCCTCACTCAGCCAGTCATCAGCAAGAGATCAGAGTTTGGTACGTTCAAAGTGCAACTTCAAAAGCCAAGTGCTTGTGCTTGTTTTAGCAGTGGAGTAATGAGAGTCTGTATCTGTAAAATTTGTTCTAAAAAGCACAAGATAGGTCCTGGGGGAGCTGGGCAATGTCTCCCGCCGGTGCCAAAATGTAACTGTCTACTATCAAAAGTAACTGCGGTTCAGAAGCTCAGATGGGTTTTATTACACTTGTGCATTTGCAGGGTAGGGATGCTAAGTATTAAGTACTTATCAGCAAGGTGACAGAGAGGGAGAATTATGTGATACATATTTACAGAGGTAATGATCTGTTGAATTCTCTTGGAAGAGTAAATTTATGGCTGCCCCAGATTTTATCAGCAATTATTGAACTATATCCTTCTCCCCTTCATTACCTCTTCCTACTTGCATGTTCTCAGTCCAGTCATTGTATTCCTTTTCTGTCTCCAGCAAGATTTCGTGGTTCTTTGGAAGACACAATCCCAAGGAAAGATTTCCCTGATGACTGGACAGTTGAAAACATGCAATGGTTGCCTTTAGAGTTCAGGGTGCAGTTTTGCACTAGTAAATAAGTTAACACCTCTTGGTTTGTAGCCACATTTCATTTCAAATTCAAATACTTGTGGTGGTAAAATTGTGCTCACAAAATGGATCTGAATTTGAAAAGCCAGCCTTTTGAAACCAAATGTTTCCATCTCACAATCCTGTCAACGTGATGGTCTGATACGTTCCTGCTGTTCCTGAACCTCCAGCTGGGGCTGTTTGGCCCCAGAGGCATCACCCTCCTGCAGGAGGAAATTATATCTGTGCCCAAATCCTGCAAACCCAGGGGGAAATAAGGAACAGAATTTCAACCTCTAAATAGAGTCCCTTGAGGAAAGGCAGTACCTCCACATGGAGACCCTTGAGTGAAAAGTCTGGTCACTTTGGAGAGGATGGTGACAGATTATGATAAAGGCAACCTTTGTGACACTGATTTTTTTTTATTGACTCATTTTCGTGTGGCCATCATAAACTTTTCTTATATTAAATAAGTGTGCAGCGTAGTTCCAAAAGGAGAAAATAATTCCTCCTGAATTTGCTGACCTCTTCCCTGTTCACTAAGGATCTCCTGAAAGTCATCATTTTAGGCCAGTAGAAGAGGCTTTTAGTGTGACATCTCAGAATGATACATTTTGGGCAACTCCTAACAGCAGATCAGTATCTCTTGAATTTTAAGTGAAAAAAAAGTTATTTTAGTAGCATAAAGGAATGAAACTCACTGTATTTCACAAGTTTTGTCTGTGATTTTTATCAGCATAGTGATGTATGTTTGTAGCTGAGTTTACATCAGAAATTATTCCCAGATCTTCCTTGAATGAATTATTGCAAAGAAAGAGAGGCTGAGGAAAGATAAGGTCTTTGAGTTCTGCAATATATATTGTTTTCATGTTTTTATCTCTTGTAACACAAACATGCTCCATCTCATCTTTCAGAAGTGTTCTGCACATGTAACACTGCTTGTACAGTTGCATTGGGTGCAACGGCAGCGTGTGTGTTACTGAGCTGCCTTCCCTGGGCCAAGGCAGCTGGGCTTGCGATGAAGTCAGGTCCTGCTTTGCTACACTGACTTCATGTAATTCTGAAGAGAGGTGAAAGGTTTGCACCAGCATCCAGCTGTGACCTTACTTTTTAGTAAGGGGCATTGGGAGAGGAGTTTGGTTGCTGTGATCAGTGTAGCTCGAGGTTGCTGCAATAATTGTTCCTCCGAAGGTGGTAATTAACACAGTTTATGTTCAGTTAACTCTTACTTCTGCAGATCAAGGAGATTTCAGAGCTTTTACTGGGACTTCTCTGCAGAAATGTAAAACCAGAAATGGTTTATCAGTATAGCAGAGCCTTTTCTGTTAGTTTTCTCTGAAAGGACAGATTCATGCAGCGAAGCTTTAGTGGCACCTGTGTGAGTGTTAAAGGACCCAACAACCCCAGAGGTGATGTGTTGTGAATACTTACAGGTGGACTCAGAGTCGTTCTGGATGAGGCTGAAGCTTTCCTATGCTGTGAGTTCACAGAACTTAGAGCTGCATTCAAGGAAAACAGAAAATGAAAATTGAAAGCTTTGTCCTCTAATTTGCCATTAGTGTGGGTATTGTAGGCAGGGAATTGCTGATGATTTTTGTTTGCCCTTGCAGTGAGCCTGGGTCAGCATTTGAATTTTTATTTGTAAATTAAATCAGACTCCCTGAATTTAGACAGAGGGAAGAGGTAATGGCCCTG
The DNA here is from genome assembly GCF_027791375.1 of Indicator indicator. Taxonomy (NCBI): domain Eukaryota; kingdom Metazoa; phylum Chordata; class Aves; order Piciformes; family Indicatoridae; genus Indicator; species Indicator indicator. The sequence goes on from NC_072037.1 coordinate 7,594,285, forward strand.
CTGGCTCGATCAAATGCCATTAGAACCTGAAAACACAGTGGATAAGCTGCTTGTTTAAATCAGGTTCAGTCTGATTATCACGAGAGATTCTGAATGTTTTGAGTATTGAAAGGAAGCATCCTATCATTGAGAAATAAGATTTAAGCCTTAATAAAGTAGTTGTCATTTTTATAGCTGAAAAGAGCTTTGTATCTCAATTAAGTGTACATAATATAAAGTCTTAAGGAAGCAACATAGTACGTTTAATACAATTATATCCCTTTGCAATAGTGTAATTTAAAGGAAATCTGATTCTGTTAATGTCTCTGACATTACTTGGACAAGGGAGAAACTTCAGTGTCACTGACCACTGCCTTCATACAGAGTGCCCTGTGGACCCAGCACGGTGGGGATGGATGTGTCACAACTGTCCCTTCTGAGGGCTGCCCAGCTGCCTCGGCATCCACACCAGTGCTGGCTCAGAGAACAGGAGCAGATCTCGGGGCAGACCCTTCAGTGGCACTGAGGCTAATCAGCTGGGCAGACCTACAGCTTTGGAAATACATGGGGTCCTTCCATTCATGTGCACCTTACAATGGCTGCAGAAATGGGATTTATTTGATCATTTGCTTGAAACACTGAAGAAATGTTCCCTGTGATCCTTTCCCTACTTTTTGTTGTTTTAATAAAGCAGATACACCTCAGCTGCTAGGTCAAAATATCCTTAAATATTAAGGCAGTCCAAACAAAGGTGTTCTGTAGGTCACGGAGTACATTGGTAACTTCAGTTTGTAATTTAATTGCCTGCTTTGCACCCTGCAGCTTAAGATTTCCTTTAAATTCTTATTCCATTGTTGCACTGGGGCTTAACAGAGTGTTAACCTGGTAATAGGCACAGGGCCTCCCCATTATATGTCTCGCTATCGAGCGGTTCTGCATGACTAGTTAAAAAAGATGGCAAGAAGATTAATGAAAGCCGCCTAGTCCAGAAGGGGGGTAGGTACCTCTGCAAGACTTCCAGCGAGGAGATATTAGAGCTGAACCAGAGCTTGGCTTTTTCTTTATCCTGTGACCTTTGAACCTGCCTTACTGTCGAGAGCTGCCAGCGGAGCCGACGTTTTGATTGATGTTGCTACACGAGTCAGTCTTTCCCATTGAATTCCACATCTGCACGAAAATAGCTTTTCTAGCAGTATTCACACTGGCTGTAAGTGATAGCCAAAGTGATGCCTGAAATGCTTTCATGTAGTTTTCATTTAAAGCTAAAGGTATTTGATGTTTTAATTCAGTATCCAGTTCATCCAGATGATGCACATTGGGTAATACTAATTTAATGAACTCATTATTGGCAGAAGGACTAAAAGCATGCAGAAAGCATTGGGAAGGCACAGATAGAAGGCATTGGATGGAGGATATGGATGGAAAGCATTGGGAAGGCATGTATAGGAAGTGTTGGGAAGGTGTGGATAGAAGGCATTGGGAAGCTGGGAATAGAAATCATTGGGAAGGCATGGATACAAAGTACATTTGGAAGACAAGGATAGAAAGCATTGGGAAGCCATGGGTAGAAAGCATTGGAAGACATGGATGGATTCCTGCTGCTTGGGGAGCTTCAATAGAGATGTTGCATGTTTGCTCAGATCCCTGCAGTGAAGCCAGAGCAGAGGCAACAATTATCCATGTGCTCTTGCAAATGGTGCACAAAATCTCCTGTGGTAGCTCCTACTAAGCACGCTCCCGCTGTGAGTAAGGCTGTGTGTGGAATAACAGAAGCAAATTTGTACGTCAGAGGAGACCCATCACAGATTCTGATCAAAAGGTAGAAAACAAGTTTAGCAGAGAAAATGTTCCCAGACTTAAGGCTTGGAATGAAAGAAATCTCAGAGTGTGTAGCAGGAAGAAATGAGTCCAAATGCATGTGGACATGTGTCTGCAGAGCAGTTAAATGCCTGGCAGGGGAGGCACAGATGGCACTTGGGGCTGCAGCATTTCCCATTTTCCATGGCAGACTCAGGATTGTGCCCAGCCTGGGGACCCAGCCTGACACCGGCAACAGGCCAGGTTTGTTGGTGACCCTGCGAGCAGCCATGTGGTTTTAGCAGTCATTGGTGGGATGTGGTCCACCAGAGCAGGGTCAGTGGCTGCTCCACTCCAGAAGCTCTCCTGCTCCACCAACGCAGGTTCAGCGTGTTTAAATCCATCCCAGCTGAGCAGCCTTTGCATAAAAGTACTCTGGAGCACAATCAGGAGTGTGCATTGCCTCATCCTTTTAACAAATATGTTTTGTAGCCCTATTAAAAGGGGTCTTCATCTATCCTGTCAAAGCTATTCTGCTGGGGTTTTTTAGTTTAATTACACTATCCAATTAAAACTCCTCACTGCATTTTGATTCGCTTCTCCTTGGGCTTGAGTGGATATGACATTTACAAGGCTCGCCTTTCAAGCAGACAATGGTGTGATTGATGAGGTGCAGACGCAATGAAGGAGGCGATTGCCGTGTGGAAACACTGCTTAGTGCATTTTGATTTATTTATCTTTTTTTTTTTTTTTTTCCCCCAACAAGGTTGGTGGTGAGGAGGTTCTGGGCAACCCCAAATTGTTGCTCAGTTTTCACCACTCTTGCAAAAAATCTTTGTTAGCATTCTGCCTTTGATAATAATTTGGGGAAAAAAAAAAAAACAAAACCAAAACAAAACAAAAGACTTTAGCAAGGGGAAAAAAAATCCAGATGTGTGAACAGTTACCACAGTTTGCCATAAAAGTGCAGCAATTTAATTGTAGCTCTTCTCTCAGGACATTTGGAGCCAAGACATCCACTACCAGCAGTGTTTTATAGTAAGCCCACACTAGAAGATAAAGACCTGAGCTGTAGGAAGGCTGATCATGAGATATGTTGTTCCCTGAGAGGATGGGGCAAGCCAGCAGGACTACATTTGTTCTCCCTTAAGTAATGCCTTAGTTTGAGAGAGATCCATCACAGGTACACAGTGTGCAGTCTGAACTCATTGGTGGTTCCACCGGCACCAGTGGGGTCAGGATTTCATCTGTGCCTTTGACTACTGTCACTGCTTCTGAAGAAACATCACCTCTAAAATATGCACTTCTCAGATAAGTACCACCTGCATAAAATGAGCTTAACCCCTCTTTTACATTCATGACCACATTCCAGGTCAGTCTGTGCCCCTAACCAAGCTTGGTGCCGTGCCCCTGATAATGTGTCCATGGTACAGCTCTTGGTATCCCCCTAGAAGAACACTTCCAAGTTTGCTAGTTGTTAGAGGTTGTCAGGATGGATGTTTAGATGGCAGTGCAACACCTGCATTTCTATAGGACCTTCAGGCCCTGCTCCAGGCTAAGGGCATCATTTTCAAGGCAGCACATGTGGATTTCAAGCAAGAGAGTCCCTCCCCAAAGCTTTTAGATTAAATAGGACGCTGGTTGGTGAGCAGAGGTCACCCCATTTCGTCCAGTGTTCGAAGCAAATTTGCCTTTGTACAGAAATGTTGCTTCTCTATATTTTTTGTTTTCATCATTCCTTGTCTTTTTCATAGTATATTCCTAATTCTTTGTAATCCGTTCTGAGCCTGTGAGGAAAGATTTCAGGGTCTGATCCTGTTGCAGTCACAATTTCTGAAATGGTGAAAATCTGTGATGATGTCAAATGATGCCCATAAGTGTTTTGTTCTTCAGAGAGGTCTTTCGCAAGCTATTTATTCCACTAATAACTCTTAATTGTTGACTTCTGCCTTATGGCCCTATAATGACAAAGCAATCATCAAGGTATATTGAAAAATTAACATAAATTTGCATTTCCCAGTGTTTGTTTTCTGTTTTGTCCAATTCATGAATATTCTTTTCATCCTCCATCTAATTAGTGGTTTAATTCAGTGCATAAAGAGTGGCAGTGGCAAAAGAGAGTCTCAGCTGGGGGATGGAAGAGGAAGAGGAAAAACTGTTTCTAGTCATGGCAGATTTAGTTTAAAAATTGTCTTTTCTTGTGCAAATTCACGTCCTTCCAGTGTTTTCCACACAAAAAAAAAAATAATTTTTAAACTCTAATAAAGAGAGTTTATTACTTAGATTAAAAGTGAACATTTTTTTCACCTCTATCAAGTGAAGTATGATGGACTCCAAAGTTTTTGTGTGTTTTCCTGAGATTGTAACTTGCAGAAATTATCACAAGATTAACCAGTGCTGGTACATTTCAGTCAGTAATTCTGGAAGCTGTAATCCAGCACTATTTCTCAGTGGCTGCATCTAAAGGCAGAAACACTGAGGCTGAGGGTGAAGCACAGCATGGAGGTTACACAAGTCGAGCTTCACCAACCCTGCAGCAGATTCATATCTGGCTGTGCTGCTGGGTTTAGGGGGGATTATTGGTTATGCTGTAAGCAGCCTTTTCCTTCACTGTTTGGCAGTGTGTTAAAAATTAGGACATGTGCCAAACAATTGAATGTAAGACGTCGTGCTGAAGGAGTAAATGAGCTCTCCGCAGTGGATTTCCAGTGAATTAGCATCTTGCCCTTCCGCCTGAGCCTGCTGCAGGCTTTTCTCCAGGTGTAACCACACAGGAACCTATTAGTGTTCCAGGGTTAGAGAAGATTTATCAGCATTCAGAGCTGAGGCCAAAGGGCACCCATGGTAGGATGTCGTTCTCCTGCTGTCGCAGTGAGGTCAGCCCCAGTGTGGGCTGGGAAGGCACAACAGGAGCAGGGCTGGTGTGGGGCATCCGAGCAAAACCTGCTCCACTTTGCCTTGTGGATTGTAACTACATCACAACAAAAGCATATCATAACAGATGAATTCCTGTCATATCATCTGCCTTCCATAAATGCTTTAGCAAGTAAACATGGTTGAGAATAACATGTTTCTAATTCTGGTTAATTCCAATTGGAAAATGCTGAAGTTCCCCCTGCTCAGTGCACCCTTGCCTTCCCCTGCAGTGGCTGACATTAAATATCCTCCAGCATGACCTTGGTGCAGGGAGTGACAGGCATCACTGACATTTCCTGGAGCTGAACACTTGTGTTTCAGACCTGCAAGCTAAAGGACACCAAAGCTTTGTTCATGTAGGAGTCCTGGTAATGAAGCCACTCGTGCATTTGTTTAATTCTACTGTCGTGTGTGGTAAAAGCTACTTCAGCTGCTGCCATCTGTAACAGATATTCTTATATGGAAATACAAAACCACTGAAGTTCCTATTGATCTTGGAATTGTCAGGGGTGGTGCTCTATTGGAAAGAGGTACATCACATATTTAAGCACTCTTGGAAGTGGAAATCAATCTCACAATTCATAAATTCCATCTGGCTAGAATAGTAGCAGAGCAAAGTGCCAGTTATGATTTCAATGAAGTAATATTTCATGCTGTAAATAGTGTAATGTGGACATGGAACACATAAACATAATGCTGTAATGGGGCTTTCTGAAGAAAACTCTTCTGAACCTCCTTCCACTACATCACCTGTCAGGGTGCAGGGCTGGGTTACATCACACCACGGCACGTTATGCACAACTGTGCCACATGCTCAGGCTTTGCATTGGATTCAGCATCAGCATTGCATCCCCCTGCCCCTCCTGAGGGTTTGCACTGGACAATGGGTCTGTGGCTTGCCCAGTGACTTTCTGGAAAGGCTAGAACCGGAGCAGGCTCTGTAGTGGCAAGACCAGGAGGATGAGTGCTGCCCTGGGCTGTGCTGTGGCAGCTGGGCTGCCTGGCATGTCCTGCTGGAGTGGTGCATGGTGCTGGCATGGCACAAGGGCATTGGGTTCCCAGGGGGATCGGAGCAAGCTCTGCCTCATGCTACAGGGCACATTGGGGCATCTGTTGCTTTAATTGTCATTGAAAGAGCTGACTCTTCACAATCCTAAAATAAGTGCTTGGAATAAAGTTCTGCGTTCTGCTCCTGTCAGCTGCATGAATAGTTGTGCTGGCAAAGAGTAAATCACTGGTTTAAAAGAACTGGGGAGGGTTTCTTTGTCAGGCATGATGGAGGCTATGATCTTGCTTAATTTTCCTATTAATTTTTCATTCTCTGGTTCTGTGCCCTGCCTCCATGGGGTGATGCATGGCAGGGCACAGTGGCACACTGGTGCTTTCAGCTCCCTGCAGCTGATGCAGGCAGAGCTGGTCCTGCCAGAGCAGCCACAGTGCCACATGCCAGAGCCATGGCAGTGATGGACATGTCAGTAGGGTTTGTGTCCATGCTGCTGGCTTCATGAGCAGATCAGTGTTTGCTTTGGAGGAAGGCAGAAAAGGAGCTTCCAAGACTCAAAGGGCCTGTGGTGATAAGACAAGGAACAATTGTTTCAAACTAGAGCAGGGTAGATTTAGATTAGACATTAGGAAGAAGGTCTTTACTATGAGGGTGGTGAGACACTGGAATGGGTCGTTCAGGGAAGTTGTACACACCTCATCTCTGGAAGGGATCAGGCTGGGTGAGGCTTTGAGCAACCTGGTCTAGTAGGAGTTGTCCCTGCCCCTGGATGGTGATCTTTAAGGTCCCTTCCAACTCAACCCATTCCATGAAAACAAAGGGCCTCACTGAAATCCTCCAGACTGCGTTTCATGCCTTTTTAATTTTCATTTTTAATGCTCAGTTTCTGTAACCGTGTGTAATGTTAAATGTCCAAGGAAAACCGTGGCAGCTGGTGGGGCATGGTGCTGTGTCGTGTCCCCAGGAACTGGGTAGAGGTACATTTGGAACCATAAAGATGCTGAATTCATCCCAAGCAGGCCCAGGCGTGCATGCATTAACATACTGATGAGCTTGCCGCTCGGAATTCCCGCATTTTTAGTACCACTGAGGCTTCATTTGTCAAATGATTTAAAGGGGAGGGTTTTTTTATTATTATTAGCCAATTTTTCAATATAGAATTTATATTCCAGATTAGTGCATCATAATGGTGTTTAATTAACATGCCACTATAAAATATTTGCATCTCAAATTTTCAGGCCAGCGATCTGAGCATATATCAGTCACTTTTTGGGAATCTGGTGAATTAGATAATGTAAATAAGATTTTGAATTAGCTTTCCTCCAGGAAAGTCCTGGATTTACAGTAATGTGGCCATCACTTTAGGGATTACTAACTTTGACCTTTGAACTGAATGAATGATGAGAAAACTGATGGAAAAGTATAATGTGCAGAATATGCTGAATTTGAATTTTGAAGCCATGAGCATCCATACAAGTGAAGGATATTTTGCCTTCCTGCACATTCTGCACATGGACCATTCTGTCAGAGCCATCCCCACATCCCACCTGCAGTATTTTAAAGGTCAGCAATTCCCAGGTGTTCTCCTAAGGCAGCCATGGAGCTAGCCAGGTTGTGGGTAGCTCGAATCCATTCAATGTGCAGCAGTGAACTGGCCAGTGAAGTGCTACTGAGGTAGAAATTACAGTTAAGAGTTCAATTTTGATTGTCCTGCTATAGGAAGTGAGATTCCTGGGTTTGACTTATCTCAGCATCATTGCTGCATCCTTTTGTATTTTACAGTATCATAGAATCATGAATTGTTTCAGTTGGAAAAGACCTCTAAGATAATTGAGTCCCACTTCCAACCAAACACCACCATGCCCACTAAACCATGTCCCAAAGGGCCATGTCTGCACAGTTTTTGAACACCTCTGGGGATGGTGACTCCACCATCTCCCTGGGCAGCCTATTTCAATGCCTGCCTGCTCTTTCAGTAAAGAAACATCCAATCTAAACCTCCCCTGGTACAACTTGAGGTCATTTCTTCTCATCCAGTGGTGATGTTTCCCTTTTGCTGTAAGCAAGTGGGTAAGTTTGGGTACTGTTTTCGGGAAAGGTGGTTGGAGTGATGAGTCTGGGGTTAATTGGCCTTTTATTTTAAATATAACACTTATCTTCTGCATGTGATGATTATACAGTGAATAGTTGCATAAAGTAGTCCTAAAGTGGTAGTTGAGCTGAAATACAGTCTGGGGCTAAACGGGAGCTAACTAGCCATTTGATAGATTTTTGCATTTCCTGCAGTGGGGATGTGATGGGAAGAGGAACTTTATTGAATAGAGTTCAGCTGCTCCTGTAAGCCACCACTTGCCTTAAATTGAAATGACATGAGAAGCCTGTCAGCGTTTCATTACTTCCTTCTGTTGTGCTGATGGTATGCTAAGATCACCATCTGTGTTTCTCTTCTGTCAGGCACACAAGCTCTGCTGAAACTTTACAGGAATATTCTGAACAGATTTTTGTTTTTTGTTTTTTTGTTTTTTTTCTTATCTTTGCAGGTCATGCAATATTTAAACTTACATATCTAAGCAATCATGACTACAAACACCTTTACTTTGAATCAGATGCTGCTACTGTCAATGAAATTGTACTGAAGGTGAGTATTAAATTTTAACGTGACCCAAAATCCTGGGTGTTTTACCACTTGTTAGACATGAAAGTATTCAGGAGGCTTTGGAAACACAGGAAGAGTTCAGTGCCTGAGGACTGCTGAGGTACATTGAATTGATCAAGCTACTTGCTTGGCACCTATCGTTTTGGCCATTTTTCAAACAGCCATACAGCAGACTCCTATTTGTGCATAATATTTCCTTTTATACTTGTTTCTAGTTAATAGAAACACCGGCTTCTTGTGGAATTTTTTTTAGGAAACTACAAAACATTTTGTGTCCTGGTATTTTTCCACTCCAGACATAGGAGATGGTCTGCAAGCCCTGTGCCTTGACAGAGGTGCAGAGCTGTGAGGGTGCAGGTGCTGTCTTTTCCAAATGCAGGTGCTTGTACAAAGCACAAAGGTTGTTTTGTTGGTTTGGGGTTTTTTTATCATAATTGTTTGCTTTTCCTGTGCTTGGATAGCTACACAGATTGGTTTGCTTTCTGAAACAAGTTTTTGTAACATTCTTGGAAGATTAAACTTAATTTTCCGCAACGTCATATTTTCTAGCGATTTGGAATTTTAAAAAGCAGTGATTTTTGGCAAGCCATCTGTTATGTTTGCTTTTATTTTCTGTGTGGAGTTTAGAGGATTGCTAAATAGCTGATAGATAATAAAATAATTTTTATTAATACATAGAAGAATCCCCTTTTTTGGGGGGGGGGAGAGGTTCTACTTACCGTGAACCATTAGGCCAATTCTTTTGTTCCTACTTCATCTTAAATAAGCAATTGTAATCTAGAGCACATGACAGATCTCAGGTTGGTCATAGAAGAAGGCTACAAAAAAGATTTACCATGAATAATACAAGCATTCAAGAGAAAAATACTGTTGACCAATCTTTCTTTCCCAAAGTTGTAGCTTGTTTATGTAGAAGATTTTCTGGATTCATGCATAAGTTACCGGTTTGTTTTGAATTCCGTCAGCATTAGGAGACACACAGAAATCAGACTTTTTGAATTAGGCTTTTTACATGATCAAGTGAGAAAGACTGAGGCTTTATTGACCATGAAAATTCCCTATATTTTTATGCCTTAAGCTGTAATATGCAATGAAAGTGAAACACTCTACAGTGCATAAAATTGTGCAAGTTTTAAGCCACAGCGTATTAACCAGCTAATGGCAGACCAAAGGGCATTTTTATCTTTTTGATTCTTGCATTAACCTTCCATTAAAATTATCTATGTGATTATCACAAAGCACTGGAGATAATAAATTTAGGGAATAGCAGGCTTGTTAAATATCATTTAAAAATGCTTTCATCAAGTAAAATGTGCCAAAACACAGGAAAAATCTGAGATTAGCTGAGTATGCAAACAGCGTAACAAAAGAATTATTTTTATTGAAGCTGATAGTCTTTTATTGAAGCTCATTACTGTGTTAGACCAGCACTGTGGCTCCTCACGACTTGCTGCCTCCACCCAGAAGTTTGGATCACAGGTGGGACAAGGGGAGAGGGATGCTGAGAGCCTGCAGCCACCCTGTGCTAAGCTGAGGGCTGCAGGATGGAGGGAGGGAAACAGCCCTGTACAGAGCAGGGCTCTCCTGCAGCTCTGGGTTCTCTCTGATCCCAGTTTCACTAAAGCTTCACCCAGCTGGGTGCTGTGAGGGTGTTGCCTTTGCCACTCTGTCCCACTGAAGCACCACCAACATTAAATACCCTTTCATGTCTTGCAGGTTAACTATATTCTAGAGTCACGAGCAAGCACAGCCAGAGCAGATTATTTTGCTCAGAAACAAAGAAAACTGAGCAGGAGAACAAGCTTTAGCTTCCAGAAAGAGAAGAAATTGGGACAGCAGTAACACCTAGCCTCGAGGAGAGCCTGTCTGCCGAATTCGGAGGAAGAGAGCTCCCCACCGCCCGAGACAGGTGGGAGCCAGGACTGCGGCGCTCCTGCTGCCAACAGGCAGGAGCAGCCGGGGGAGAAATCTGAATTACCCCATCTCTCATGGTTGGAAGATTATCCCTCGTTGGTGATGGGAAGTCTCCCCTGTGACAAAAATAAAGAGCCATATCAGCCGGAAAGAAGACTGTTACGCTTCAGGTTCCTTTGATTAGAAATAAGAGAATGACGTAGACTGGCATCATTTAATTACTGTATTATGTACAATCACAAGAAGAGATGTGATTACATATTATTTCACAGCCTGGTTAAAATAAATTATATACATCTGTAATACACCCACGTACACACAGGTATTGCTTGTGACATGATCAAATTTCTAAAAAAACAAAATGTAGGACAAATGTATCCATTTTTACTATTAATAAACAGATGTAATCTTTTTCAAGGTCCATATGATGCACAGTTCTTTTGGGGGGAGGCTGCAGTCCCAGATGGTTTCACTTCTGTTGCTGAAGTGCGGGAGGCAACCGTAAGCCAGGGAACAGCAGCCATTGCAGGGGAGCTGATTTGTGAAGAACCGTTGAGACAGTCGAGTCTGTTGTGGTTTGTTTTGTTCAAAAATATTTTTATTTAACTGTGCTTTTCAACTTTGCATACATTTTGTTGGGAGTTACTTGCTGTAGCCAGCACGGTGTTTAGAAAGCCAAGGCAGCACTTCCATGGTTGAAAGGAGAGCATCCTCCTGCCCATGTCCACCCATGGACCATAGCTGCTGCTGCCCTGGGCTCTGTTCTTCCTCTCTGAGACCGCTTGCACCTGAGGACTGAGAAATGCCTTCACCTTTTCTTAAGAGTATTCTTTAAAAATAAAAATTAAGACCTCCTTTCTACTGAGATTTGTAACTATTTTGGCCTTGTCCATCTTTAATACATCAGGGAACACGTGAATGGGATTTTGGGAACCAGAGCTGCATTTTTGGTTCAGTTCACCAGAGGTGTCTTTCAGAAATCGCTCCAAGTCATTGAAGCTGGAGCTCTCTGCACTGCTGTGGTGGGGTTTGTATCAAGAAAACACCTCTGGTTCAAAGAGACATTTAACCAGAGCCTGGGTCACGGGGCTGTGGGGTCCCCCTCTTGCCGCTCAGCTTTTGTATAGAGAAAACTTTCAGAGCCTTAACACGTAGTTTAGGAACAAACAGTAAGGCAGAGAGGTCTACTTGTCATTTAACTGTCACGTTTAAGTTCTCAGTTTTAAAGGTTTAGCCCTCCCGGAGCTGGTGTCGGTGCTGCCTCAGAGGGGATCCCTTCCTGCACTGCGGAGGCCAGCCGTTACTGTACAGTCTTCCATGATATCTGCAAAACAAGAGAAACAATATTTTATAGTATGATATTAATTTTTTAATATTTTATATGTGCAAATGCAGCACAGATGCAATGGGGAAAGACCCTTCAAATAATGCAATGTAAATGACTCCTTTAACCACGTTTGTGAACTATTTAACATTAAAGTTGTTATGTGAATGTTCTTTTGCCACCTAGTTTCAATTCTTTTTAACTGAACTGAATCCTCCTGACATTGGTACCAGAAATTACAGAAATTCCCTGCTTGTTTCCATGGCTGTCATGCTCTTGCCACCCTCTTGCATTTATTTATTTTAAGTAGGTATTCAATATGTGCAATTTTTGCTTTTAGTAAAGCCTAAAGGGTCCTGTAATGAAAGAAGCTCTGCTTTCTGAACTGTGGAAACATTTGTGGGCACAGAAGTCACTTCTCTGAGCCACATGCATTTTTACACCATCTCATTAATCCCCATCCACTTGTTTTATTTTTTGTACTGTCCTCCCTGAGAGCTGAGCCATGTGGTTCATCCCGTGGGAGCTTGGGCATGGTGGCAGGGACAGGATACTGCTGCTGGAGGATGCTCCCAGGGCTTGGTGGAGAGCAGGCAAGGTGTGGAGCTCAGAGTGAGCTTACTTGCTCTGGCCATGCCATTTGCAGTTAAATAAGTTTCCTTTGAAAGATCAGATCCAGTTGAATACATGGTGTGGAGGAAATCTTCCCTAAATTCTGGAAATGTCCAGTTTCCCAAGAGATGAGCAGCCTCTCCCACAGAACAGACATTCAGTGTTTGCTGAAAGAGTTAAACTGGAGCTCATGGTTGCAATCTGTGCACAGCTGAACACAAATCCATCATGGGCTGGTCTTTCCCCGGTAGTTGTAGATTTAATTGATTCAGATGGGCATTCAACTGGGTCAGGAAAGCAAGCTGTTCCTTCCATGCCTTGTTACTGGGCTTCAGCAGAAGAAGGTGGCTGCTGCCTCACGTAACAAGGATGACTTCTCACTGGCTGGGAGCTGTTGGAGGTGGCAGAGGGTTTCTAAATTTTCTCCTGCTTCTGCTGTTGGAGGGGGACCTGGATTACACGTGCACCTGAATTTTCAGTTGACTGCACATTGTGGAGCAGAGCATTTGCTTATAAAAAATCATGGGCACAGACCCAATGAGAGTCAAGGAGCACATTCAGTGAGTTCAAACCATCAGAGATGTTCCTCTCACAGCACCAGACCCCTGGAGACCACTGCTTGCTCACAGCCAACCACTCACTGCCCACCTTGCCTGGCTTTGCACAAAAAAAGTGCTGCTCAGATGGTCCTGAGTACACCAAAAGAGACAGGGATGGTATCCTTTGTGGTGAGACCCTGAGGTCATCTATTGTGCTCCAAGAGTGACAGGTTTTATCTGGGAAGTGTGTGCCAGAATACAACAGCCAATGAAGGGCTTTGCCTGCTCAGGAGTGGTCAGTCAGGTGGGGTTGGCCATAGCTGCTACAGCCACAGGGAGTGCTGCCTGTGGAGCTGAGACCTTGTCACCACCTTGGTTTTTATCAGGGTATTGGGAACCAAGAGCAACCTTTTAGCAGAGGGCACCCAGGCATGTGCTGGTACCCAAGATGAGAGCACTGGGGCACCTGACCAGTCCTCAGCTTCCCCAAGGCTGTGCAGAGGTTTGCTGTAAACTTCAGCAGAAGGAATTCAGTCCTTCAGGTTCAGGCTGGTGGGAGCCTGATGCAACCCGGGGGCTTTTGCAGCTGCCTGTCAGGCAACTGCGACAGGGCTGGGACCTGACTGGGAGCAACAGGGTGCACCCACTCTGCACTGGGGCAAACAGGCAAAAAAACATCATAGAGCCGAGGGTGCAGCCCTGAGATTAATGGGGGGAGTTATTTATGGAGACATGTTTGTAATGGGCCCATGAATTTCATGGAAATGCGCTGCTGTGGCGGGCTGTGGTATTGGGTGCTACTGCGGCTGCTAAAATTAATGCCCCTTAAATCACATCCCAGTGCAGCCTCCCTGGTGCAGCTCTGGGACAAGGACAGCAACGAGGACAGAGATGCATGGGCACAGTGGGCACGAAGGCGGGGCAGGGGCTGCAGGAAGGTCCCTGTGTCCTGGCTGGGTGCAGCACCCTGGCACTGTGAGCAGCTGAGGCATGAGGAGCACTCAGCACACAGCCCCATGCTGCTGCCTCCACTGTACGAAGGGTTAAGCACTGTCATCTTTTATTCTCCCCACACACCTCTGCCTAAATGCAAAAAAAAAAAAAAAGGGGGGGGGAAAAAACACCTCAAGAGGGTGTTGTTCACTCTAAAAACCCTAAGCATGATTTGTGAACTCTCACAGCCTTGGTAATCTCATCAGAGTAATGGGATTATATTTCAAATCACCATGGCCTGTTCATTACACATTTAAACTCCTTTGACAGAGGAAAAGTTAAATAAAATGTGTGCGTCAGCCCTGGTTGACTTTCCCAGTTCTCTTTCTTGATTAGACAAACAGATGCTGAGCTCCAAAATGAAAAAATAATGTGCTCATTTATTCATTTTTCTGACAAGTCACAATAGATTTTTAACTACAAATGAGCCCCCTCCCCAGGTGGGGAGTGCTGGAGCAGCACGCACCATGCTGTAATGGGCTCTGAGCCGGTGGCTGGGGTTAAACTGAGCCACAAGTGGTCGTTTCTATGCCACGAGCATGGGGACCGTGCCACAATTCCCCCACCACTGTCTGATGGATTTCTCCAAGGAGCTGCTGAACAGCACTTGCATTCCTGCTGCCAGCTCAGCCACTGCCAGCAGCAGCATGGCCCTGGCCAGGGCAGCTTGCATGAAAAGCCCCAACCATGGGCACCTACCAAGGTTTCTGGCACTTTGCATTCAGCTCTGCTCGCTAAGGCTGGAATGCACTCGCAAGGCAGTGCTGGAGCTGCCATGGCCATGGAGGCTGCCAAGGCATGGCCACACTGAGCGCTGCCTGTCACAGGTGTGGAATCTGCTCCATGCATTGGGGCTCCTGTGCATCTTGCTCTCTATCACTGCAGCCTGTCAGTAATTAAAGAAAGTCTATCAGAAAGATGGGGACAGGTCTTTAGTAAGGCCTGTTGTGACAGGACAAGGGATGATAGTTTAAACTAAATGAGGCAAATTCAGACTAGAGAGAAGGAAGAAATTTTTTACAATTATATTTGTGAGACACTGACTCGGGTTGCCCAGAGAGTTGGTAGATTCTCCATCCCCAGAACCATTCCAGGTCAGGTTAGGCAGGACTTTGTGCAACCTATCTAGTTGGAGATGTCCCTGCTGAATGCAGGAGAGTTGGACTAAATGATCTTTTAAAGTCCCTTCCAAGACAAACCATTCTATGATGCTATGACACATCACTGCTTTCAAACTGACTTCTGTATGAGCATCAGGTGTGCAATGTGGGGAAGGGGCTGAGCTCAACCCAAGCTCAGCAGGTCTCGGCAGCCAGCTGATGTGCTGTCCCCAAGACCCATGTGGGGCTTTGCCAGCAGAGTTCCCAGGAGCTACAAATGAAGAAGCCTCCATACTACAGGGAGGTATTTGGGCTGCTGACAGGCTGGGTTGCACTCCCCACTGAAGAGGAGGGTTTCACGTCAGGGAGCACTGGGGCTCTATTAGGGAGCTGAAATGCCAGATAATTAGAAATACACCAGCAAACACCATTATTGTCAGGAGAATGCGATTGCATACAGTAATGAAGCAATTATTAATGAGCAACTGCAAGGCTGTCATTAATTTAAGCTTTTCAGGATCACAGACTAAGGCAAGTTAAATGTTAAAGCAGAGCTGGGGCTGGGCTGAGCCATGGGATGGGCAGAGTGGGGCCATCTCACCACCCCCTCCCCCATGAGACACCCTGTGTGACACCCCTTGTGTCCAAAGTGCCCTTCTCAGCCATGGCTGTGTAGGGGATCAGGACCGGGATGGCAGTGGGGATGGGGACAGACACAGGGATAGGGACAGCAGTGAGGATGGGGACAGAATTGGGGCGCCACCCCTTCCTGAAGCAGCACAGTCCAGATGCTGGTGGCTCCACAGCACAAGCTCAGGGTGTGCTAGGGGACGGTGCAGCTGGGAGCTGCTCCCGCACCAGTGTGCAGCCCCACGCTGCAATCTGTCACGGCGGCTGGGGCTCGCCAGCTCTGCAATATGTACCTCATGTCTGGGCTGTCATCGGACATAATTCCTCCCTGCTGGCATATTGCTGATTTGTGCATAAGTGATGCATGCAATCCACCTGAGCTAGGAGTCAGGGGTTTCTTGATCTGGGGCTGTCAGGGCAGAGTGTTTTAGTGCCTCCTGCGATTAGCTGGAATTGACAGGCCCTGAGAGCGGGGAATTGCACAACAGGGGAATTAACAGCCAGGGACTGAAGTGGAGTGTGGCACTCGTTTAATCTGCAATTTATCAGTTTACGTGGCTTCTTGTCGCAGGCGGAAGATTACACTCCAAAAAAGAAGGCTCCTTTTTTTTTTAATTTCACCTGACAGGGAGAGTGAAGAGCAATATTCAGAGGCTGACATTCACTGGCTTCTGCTGGGTTGCCAGCCCATACCATGCTGGGCTGAGCCTACCGCAGCCTCCTCATGGGTGCCAGCATGGCAGCAAGAGCATCTCCGACAGCTTTGACACAAGAGTATACCTGCAGGGCAGGCAGCTTCGAGGGCCTCATCCCCTGGCTTCAGCTGCTGAGTTTCATCCTAGAAGGTTGGCCAGATGCTGTTGTGTCTCACAGCAAGGATCACTGCAGTGATACCACACCACAGCCCCTGAGCATCATCGCCAGCCCATGACAGGGTGATGGCACAAAGGCTGAGCATCCCCTTCCTGACCACCCTACCAGCACCCCTGTTCTTGCCCCAGCATACCCCCTCACCTCTCCCTGTCCCCATCCCCATTGCATCGATGCTCCATGTGCCAGCCACACCTCTGGGGCCCCAGCCAGTTCAATGCCTGCTCCATAGCAGTGATGCCATGCAGAAGCTGGCATAGTAGAGGCTGCAGCAGAGCCACTCTGAGCTCAGCAGATCTGCATGTCCTGGGGCAGCCACAGCTGGCTCCATGCCAATCAACTGCCAAGCCATTAGTCTGGCCATGTGGGAGCAGTTCCTGGCAGCACAGCTTCCAGCGGCACTTCCTATGACTGCTGGGTCCCCAGCTATGGCTGAGTCAGATGCCTCTCACCCTTTGCCAGCCACACAGCTTCATTCGTGGGATGTCCCTGTAGAAAGGGCCGTTCTGGAGCAAGACAAATCTGGGACAGTGTCCACAGGTTGGGCCCCTCCAGTGGGTCAGCAGGGGTCTTCTGAAGGCAGAGGTAGACTGCAGGTGCTACTGCCCAAGGTGCCAACACCCACCCCAAAAATGGCTTCCTGGGCCATGAAGATATGCCTGGGGTGTCTGCACCCTTCCATACATGCACACACTCGACTTCAGCCCCAAAGGAAAGTCTGTAGGGCCACAGCTCCAGTGGTGCTGACAGGGTGTACTTGAGATGCATCTTGTGGCCAGGAAAGCAGCAGCCGCAGCGGTGCCTCCTCCCGGCCCCCACCACACTGCGCACTCCAATTTTGATAATATCATTAGAGGCTGATAATGGTTTCCAGGAACACTGTAGCCTTTCTGCGAGGTGACAGCCTGTAAAGGCAGCATGACAGATAATGTATTCTACAAGGGTACAATAATGTGACTCTGAGCACATTAAACTCCTTTAATGTGGGTGACATACACCTTCCTCTTAACGTGCATTACTGTCCTGGGGGCACACGTGGCATGCAGCGACACAGAGCCGGAACCCCAGTGCCCATGGACCTTCACCCTGCCTGGCTCCTCAGTGCTCCTGGAGCCAGTGCTCATGCTGCTGCTGGTGCTGCTGCCCCACACCCTCCCTCCCCCGTGCAAACTGGAGCTCCCGCGCCAGCCGCGCTCTTCCTTGCCCCGGTGTGAGGAGGTTAAACCGCCTGATGCAGAAGCTCTCACCACGTGTAGGCGATCTCCTTGGCCTTCCTTGGCAGCCTGCTCCGATACTGCAAACCTTTATCCAACCTTATGTTATCAAAGATAATTTATAATGAATTAAATATGTTTTTAGCAGCTTCTTTCCACACTTACTGCCACACTTTCACTGCCACTTCAACTTAATTAGGGAGGCCTTGCTAAAGAGATGGGAATAAATGCATCTATAGAAATATATCTATGTATAAATGAAGAAAGCAGACACCACAGGTCAAACCAGTACTTTCAATTTATTGCCCTGGTACATTCATTTGTAAATAGCTTTGCCTTGCTGGTTTCTAAGTGCAAGGCTAATGTTGGAGTGCTTAAATTAATAGTGACGCACACCTTTCATTATTGCTATTAAATTAGGTGCTGAGCTTTGATGGATTCACTTGTTGCTGAACTAAAAGCCTTATAGATGTGGGTGTGTGTATCCATTTGGTTTTACAGCGAATTTAGGTCTTAATGTCAAGCTAGGCAGAGCTGAGCGAGTTCCTCCTCAGCACACTCTAATTAGCAGGACAGGCACCTCCTGCGGCCCCAGTCCTGCTCCCCCAAGAGCGCAGGCACAGTTTCTCCAGCACAGCAGTGGAAGGCACATGGTGGATCTAAGCCTGAGAGGAGGATTGCTGTAGTAGCATGCCCAGGGATCCCTGCACCTCAGTAGTGAATTTGAGCTGTGTTTCAGTCATACCATCCCTCAAGCAAAGAGAACCCAGTACCCCCTGGCATCATACCTGGCACTGAAGCACTCAGTGGGTCTGTGCCACCTCCTCCTGAGGGCATAAGCTCTGCAATGCTGCAGCATTCTGCCTTCCCACACCCAGAGTGTCACAAGGGGAGATGCTCTGAAACATTAAAAAAAAAAAAAAAAAAAAAAAAAAACCAAAACCAAAGTCCCCACAGACACATGGTGTTGTGACACATAACATCAGCACTGTCACTTCCCAAGCCGTGACTGATGTGTGCCACCGTGACACACAGCACACCACCAGGGAGCCTTGCATTGGTGCATTCACAGGGAGTCCCTCTGCCCTGCGCTGCCCTTGGACTGTGGATGCCACAGGACTCCATTCTGCCACGCTCACTGCCCTGGGTTTTCTGATTATTGCTGGGATGTCAGTGGCATCATGAAACTCCTGTCCAAGGGGAAGAGCAGGTTTTCTCCTGGGTAAGGGAGGGAAAGAAAGGGAGGTAGTTTGGGCAGGAGATGCTCAGGTTTCTGGAGGGAGCTATGACCGAGTGCTGGGTATGAGCAGCAGGGCACGGTGGGGAGTGGGCAACCTCCTGCCAGGCTATTCCGATGGAAACACGGAGTGTTCCAGGGATGTGGGTTCAGGTGACTGTGGGATGGGGCTGCAAGGTGGGGCTGAGAGGTGGAACCTAGGATGGGGCTGAGAGATGGAACCCAGGATGGGGCTGCAGGATGGAGCACAGGCCAGGATGCAGGCTGCGGAGCCTTTGTTCTGCGGCGCGGTTCCCACTCTTAGCGTGCCATCTTGAGGCGGCTGACAGCAGACGTCCGGCTCTCACAGCCTGCGCGCGTACCTCCACCACCACGACCCGGTCCCTGTCCCCCAGCTGGGGACCTGCTCAGCTCCCAGGCCAGCTCTCCCTGCAGGCAGCCCCAGCACCCCGCTGCCAGGACACCGTGTTCTGTCCCAGCAGCTCAGAAGACATTTGGGCTGTGGTGCTGGTGCACTGCAGCACCCTGGCCACGCTTGCCCCTACCCAGAGAGCAGGTCCCATCCCTTCACACAATGCGAGTGGCTCGCGGTGCCTGCAGTCCCGGCTCACCTGCCAGTGCTGCTGGGAGACCCTTGACTGGCATGTGAGAGGAGGCCACTACAGTCACACCTTCAGGAGCCCCCAGAAGTTTGACACAGGGAATGGAAGGTGGACGCAGTGGACACACACCTATAGAGGCCCATTGGGGCCAACTGTCGTACAGGAGCTGGTCATTATAGGATTTTGTCCTAATGAGAGGGATCAGATTACACCTTTGGGGTGAAGTTTCTTAATTCTGGAGGGGAAAAGTCCCCAGATCCTCCATGTTGGCCCAGGCAGCAGCTTTCCAGCTTCATGCAGGACCCAGCAGTAGCATTTTCTGCCCTGTGGTACATGACATGAAAAGTTTGGCCACCACTGTGTTTGGATGCCCATGGATGTCCTTGTCATGCCATAGGGCAGACATGAACACCATGTGAGCAGAAAAGAAATATTTCCATGGTAATTCTTTTTCCAAATGTTAAAAAGTGTCTATCATATAAAATATGAACCTCTGGATTCTTGAGAGGTTCCTTTTTGCATGTGAATCTCATTTGGGAATTTCATGTCTGTTTAACAGAGAGTCACTTTTCAGGATTCTCAAGGGTTTGGCTGGTTTAGAAGATTAGTCTAGATGTGTGGGATAAAAATTCCTCCCTGAGGAGCAGGAAAGGGACTGCATGGGATGGCAGCCAGGAGTCAATAGCCCCCAGTGGCCTGGAGTCCAGGGACAAGGGGACCAGCTGGGCATGTAGCAGACCACACATGCCTGTCCTGCCTTCTCCCTTCGCTGTACCCTCACTATCAGGGACTTCATTGTGCTCATGGCACAATAGGTCTGAATGCTTGGTTTTAATAATAATCCCACCCCCCAGTATCAACTCCAAGATTTCTGGTGAATTAGGTTTAAAGAAAGCTCTGCAGGTCCCTTTGGAGATGATGTCCCTTCTTGAAGGCATCTCTTCCTTAGCCCCATGCACCTTCCATATCATTTGGGAAATGGGGATTGGGGCCATTTGCATCCCAGTTTGGTGCTTCTCATCACTTTGTTGCTAGGGGGATATCAAACTCATCCCTGTGCTAAAACCTGCAACGGAAAATAAACAAACAAAGGATGAGCTGGTGGCTTCCCAAGGCTACAACACTTCCCCTTGGCGCAGGGCCCTGCTTCTTTCTTTCTAAAGCATCATTATTAGTCAATAAAAGTTAAATCCCTGCGATAAGACATCCCCCCCACTGAGGAACAGACTGATCGACTGGGAAGATCTGATAAAGCCCTAATCCAATTACTTGACAATGTTTGTTCTTTTTTAATGGGACTTTGAGGTTGGGGTTTTTAATTCTCTTGAAGAATTTTCTGCATTTTCTTTGCTCCGGGTGATAAAATGATGCAAGCCATGGAAGGAGCAGGCATGGTGGCCAAGGCTGAGCAAAGAACTCTTCATCACAGCCCTGCCCATAGCCATTGAGGGGTTGAGACCCCCTCCAGCTGGGGCAAATCACCCCAGCCAGGGGGGGTCTCAGCCCCTCAGCAGCTGTGGGCAGGACTGCCAGGCAAGGGTCTTGCAGCAGAGCATAATCTAACCATGGGCTCTCCAAGCAGCTGGCATCAGCAACCAGGTCACTGTTTAGCCTGAGGGACCAACATGCCCATGTCCAGAGCTGGGGCAGAGACATCTGTTCATTGCAGCTTCCCTATGGACAGTGGGGTGCCTGGTGGGGGTGGGATGCAGACGAAATAGGGGGAGTTGGGAGCCCTCAGGTCTCAGGAAGTTGTGTTGGCACAGGCAGCTGCCAGCGTCACAATTATGGCATCACCCACCCAGCCAGGAGTCTGCTGTTGCTGTCAGCGTTGAGGAGAAGCACTGGTTATTATTATTTTTATTGGCTCGTGCTCTCCTAACATAGATTCCTGCTCTGCTAACTGCTGGTGTGATGGTGTGTGCCATCCTGCCCAGTTTGCCCAGTTCACCCAGTTTGATGGATCCCCTTGCAGTGGGGACAGGAGGAGCAGGGTGTGAAGGAAGGATGGGCAGCCATTTTCCATGGTGTGGTCAAGGCTTGAGAGGAGGAGGAAGCAGCAAACTCCCTGCTGTGGGGATGTGCTGGCTCCCACCTCCCTATTGGTGCCTGTGTCACACGACTCCTACTTCCTGTGCCAGGAGACTTTTAGATTGGATATTGGGAAAAAATTCTTTACTGAAAGAGTAAGCAGGCATTGGAACAGGCTACAAATGGAGGTGTTGGAGTCAGCATCCCTGGAGGTGTTCAAGAAATGCGTGGACATGGCACTTTGGGACATGGTTTAGTGGCAGTGGTGGTGTTGCAATGATCTTTTCCAACCGACGTGATTCTATGAGATGCTCCTCTGTGCCTGATGGCCCCAGGCCTTTGCTCTGGTGTCCCAAGGACCATGAGCAGGCACCTGAATGACCCTCCCTCTGCCCACACAGGTGTGCTGGGGACATGTATGTGGAGCCAGTGGTGCTGACAGGTCCCACTGGTGCTCCACATCCACGCCAGGACCCTTCTGCCAGCAGAGATACTTGGGCACAGGCAATGCCAGATACACAACCTCCCCTTCCACATTGCTCTTTGGCATTTTAGAGATAATAAATTGCTAATCAGCAGCCACCCCCTCCTTGGTGTCCTCTGCAGCAATGCTCCAATAATTAATTATAAACTACAATACTGATCAGCTTGCGTGTTCTCTGTCTGCACTGACAATCATTAACCATAATATGAAATTTATAATGTTGAGATGTGGAACCTGGTGAGATGAACTGCTCTGCTTTTTAATCAGCTTTATGGGATGATATAATGCATTGATCGACAAAGACAAGACACAGTGCATGTTCCTGTGTCTATAGCTGGGCAACCTTATTAATTTAGATTTACAAAGTTGCTTGATCTGGCAGGCAGAGAGCTAGCAAAGCCACCTCATGCAGGATGTGGACCCCATGAGGGCAGCAGCCACAGGAGTTCTCTGGGCAGGGAGTGATTCTGGTGTTACTGCAGCCTCAGATCCCCTGGTGACTCTGAGCAGGGTGCCTCAGAGCCCAGCTGCAGGCAGGCTATGGTGACATGGGGTAATGCTGGTATCAGGCAGACTGCACTCTGGGATCCATCCAGGGTGATACTAGAGGGATCCCAGTGGGTCTGGTGAGCGGTGGTGCTGGTCCCAAAGCCACGGTGCTGGACAGCATGTGCCTGCCTGCACGTAGTGCCTGTTCTTGGCCCTGCTCGAGCCCTCCCTCCTCCCCCTGAAATGCATCTGTGACTGGGGTATCGCCTTCCCAACCAGTAGGGCCCAGTGGCGGCCGGACAGCTGGTAACCATATTGGTGTGTCTTGGGCTGTCATATCACATTTGCACGCCTGCCCTTGCTCTGCATCCGGGGAGGCTGGGGCGGTGGTTTTCAGGTCAGAGGCTGCATCCAGCACAGGAGGAAAATTCCCATTTCCCCACCAAGGCTTTAACCATGAAGTGGCCTGGATTTGTCTCCTGGCTCCTGGCAGCAGCTCCACACTGTGGCCACCCTGGCACTCCCCCATTCCCCAAGCCTTGAGCCAGCACCGGCCAGCTACAGCTTACCCCTCCAGCAGCGTCCATCCTGAGGTAGCAACAGAGGAGCTGAAAGGGCTGCAGGCAGTAGTGAGGGGGTTTACTCTGAGCTGGGTTTTTGGAGTAGGGATTGTCAAAAAATTTGATTTCACTCTTGTAATTTGAAAGTTTAACTAATAAAAGTAACTGAGAAGCTGTGGTATAGTTACGCTTCTGTTAGGCACTTGATTTAATAGTACATGATGTTTTGATTAAAAAATTATCTCTATATCAATAGTATCAATAGAGCACACATTAAAAGGATTAAGAACTGGCTGACTGACAGGTCTCAGAAAGTAGATGTCAATGGGGAATCATCATCGAATGATGATGTTCAACATTTTTATCCATGATCTAGATGTAAATATGAAATCAGTACTGATAAGATTTGGGATGACAAGGATTAGTGGGGAGGTGGGAACACTGACAAGGGAGGGCTGCAGGGGCTACAGGAGGCTGAGACCATGCTCTGCACAGAGGCTCCCAACCTTGGAGCCATGGGGAACTGAGGACAGCAGAGCCCCGCGAGGGATGGGAATGTGGGGTTCTGGAAGTTACCATAGTCTTGACCTCAGCAGCGCGGAAGTCCTGCTCCTTCAGCTGGAGGGGGTGCAGGGCGGGGCAGGAGGGAGCCAGGGGGAACCCCACCTTAGCCCGCTACACAAAGGAGTTTTGTCAGAGTGCAGCTGCATGGACAGGCAGGGCAGGAGTTGCTAATGTGGAGAAGGTAATGGGGGGTGTCCCATGGAGGGACCAGTGAAGGTTTAGTATTGTGAACATGATAAAAAAATGAAGGATCAGAGCATTTCTGGGTGAGCCTAGCCAGGAGCATCACTCTGCCCTGAGCAGCACCATGGTGGAGGCAATGGACCTATGGCTGCCTGGCAATGGATGCCTGATTGGCTACCCTGGAGTGTCACATACACACATGGGGCAGTCTTGATCAAACCCCAGCTACTTGTTCCACAGTGAGCAGCAGGTCCATGTGGTCCCACAGGGATGCAATAGCCACAATAAGAGGCCAGGCTTCAGTTGCCCACCCCACAGCTACCAAGCACCCTCCACAAGAGACCACCAATGCTGCTGCAAAGATTCTTGCACAAAATGTGAGCTTATGAGGCACAGTATACCACACCTAACACCTCCCAAAGCAGCGGAAGCTACCACCAGCCCCTAGCCCTCAGCAGTCCCAGCTACTACCTCAGCTGCAGGTTCAGGTACTGTGTTTCTTAGGCTGATGTATGAGAAGGAAATCGGCAGCTAACCAGCAGCTCCACTTTGTGTCAGCCCTGTGCTGGGAAGTGCAGCAGCCACCTCTGCTGGAACTGCAAGCTGGAAGGCTCATTGCACCCCAGCCTGAGGGGGGCCTGTGTGTGGGCACCAGCAGCTCCCTTGCCAATGAACATGACTCCTGTACCCATGGGATGGGCATGGCACAGCCATGAATCCCTTGCACACCATTTGTGCACACAATCTGATTATGAGCAAACAGGAATTAGCTGAGCTTTTGGGGGGGTATCTGTCACAACAACAGGCTGTCTAGGCTGCCACTGTGGAAGCTGTAGAGACACAGACACCCTGAACAACTCAGGATGAGGCCAGAGCAATGGCTGGGGAGCAGCAGTGCCATGACAAGCTGTGAGGTCCTGGTGCCAGTGCCAGCATGGGCCAGGGCACCGAGGCTGCTTTTCCTCTGTTGACTCAAGCAGCTGTGAATTTTTGAAAGGCAAATCTTTATCAGTGCAGGGAGGGCTCCAAACCCACATTAATTCCAAATTGTGAACACTTTCAATTAGTGGCTGCAGGCTCTCAGCCTGCTGTATGTGTTCATTAGTGACATGGCCTTGCCACTCGATGACAAGCTGATGACAAACTTGTCTGGGGGACACTCAGAGTTTGGCTGTGGCACAGTGCTTGCATTAGCAGGGGTAGGAGGACCAGAAGGTGAGGCACCTCTGGTGCCTGCAGCAAAGCAGGGACATACTCACACCAATAGGTGCATGCACACACAGGGACCCAGGGGGACAGTAGAACCTCAACACCACCTAGACAGTGAGTGCAATTGGGTACTTGTCATGATGCACACTGGTAGAGGAGCCTCCCCTCTCACCAGGAGAGGCATTTGCAGAGCCCTGGAGTCACTATGAGTGCCGAGTCCTCTAAACCCTGCTGAGCAGATGGGCATGAGCCACCTTCAGAGACACCTGGCAAGAGAAGGACACGTCCTGACTCCAGCTGTGGGCAAGAGGAGCAAAACCATGGGTCTTTCAGTACTTCTGCAGGGCAGGAGCTCAGGGGACCCACCTGCCCAGAAGATTCATTTCAGCACAGCCACGGCACTGCTGGAGCTCAGTCCCCAGCAGAGGATTTACTGATAGGCATCACTGCCCACCTGGTGTGGCTCAGTGAGCTCCCAGCTCCGCGTGCCTGTGGCAGCCCAGTAAAGGCTTTGCGCTTCCCCAGGGCTCGACTGGCCCAATAAAAGATTATCAGCTAAATAAAACAAGAAGTGAGTGATGCCACTATGCCCTGCTGGATTGAAATTGTGTGAGCAAAGTGGTTTTCTTGGGGAGATTTATATCCTCTGCTGGCTGCAGCCAGCCAGCCCAGCAGAGAGAATGAGCCTCTCACTCTGAGGCCACTGCTCCCTCCTGCAGTCAGCACTCAGCTTTTATTTCATTTTTGAGGGAAGCAAAACAATAAAGGCAATACAAACAGAGATTCAGCCATTACCAAGCACAAGGAGCACATCCGTGCACACACATGCTCACCACCACACAAACTACATGCTCCAGGCCCTGTTCTCTCACCACACCAGCCCCAAAACCTCACCTGTCACCCACAGCCAGAGCCAGAAGGGCAATGCCATGCTAGTGAGAACGCCTCCTGCTGGGGCCTGGACCCAGCAACTGTGTAGACAGGGAAGTGCTGGCACTCATCCCACCATCTGCCTGTGCCAGTGACACAGCAGGGCACCAGCTGGGGACTTTTTGCCCCAAAACCTGGCCAGGGAGGGGAACAGGCAGTGGCTACAGAGGGCAGCAGAAGTGACTGTGCCGGAGGAACTCGCAGCCAGAGCTGTTTGAGTTAAAGCAGAACCAGCTGTTGTCATATCTGCTGGCCCTGGGAGTCAAAGCCAAGTAGCAGCTCAGCAGGTGCTTTGCTTTGCTCTGGACCAACCACCAGTGGCTGCCAGGCAGAGGATGGCATGGCTGGTGTCTCCTCCACCCCAGTGAGCTCATTGCCCTGCAGTAGGTGCCATCACTCACACTTCTGGTGCCAAACATCCACAGAGGCTGTACACTGGGCAAGGACAAATCCTCAGAGCGGTCCTAAGATGAAGCCATGGTCTCTGCCATGGGCAAGCTGCTGGTGATGGGGGACAGATCTTGGGGGTTTTGCCATGCCACAGCCTGCCGGGAATTTCCATGACACCAAACACAACACTAGAGGTTATCAAATGATCCTCCTGTGACAGCATAGCAGAAATGGAGTCTGAAACCACTCCCCATCAGCTGTCCTGCTGCAAGCTTCAGTTTCAGACACAGGCGCCCTGTAATGACTAGGCACTGGTACCTGCTCCCACTGAGCCCTACTCCCTGGAAAGCATCATTAGACCCCCAGTAATTGTAAATATTGCAGAGTGCTCACCTCAGCAGTCCTGCTGAATTTTGCTTTCAACATCTGCAGCCCAATAAATCTTTGTCTCCTTCAGGTGAACTGTGCTCCCTGCTTGGGCTCCAATTTACATCCCTCAGCACCACCACCCCAGCAGGGTCCCGCTGCCAGTCTGGGTCACTGCAGCTGCAGGGACAGCAAGGGACCTGCCAGCCTCCCAGGAGCCACAGGCAGCCCCAGCCCTGCCAGCACCGAGTGGCCACACTGCAGTGGGCCTGGTGGCCACTGGCACCATTCCCTTTGTGCCAAAACCCTTCTACTCACCAGACTTTCACTGGACTGCTTTTTTTTTTTGTAAATTGTTTTCAAAACAGATTTCATGTGGTCCCAAAATGAGACCATGATTGTAAATTAAAGTGTAATTAGCCTTTACGCTTTTATATTCATTAACTCTTCTCTGTTAATGATGCAGAGGCTGGAGCACAAACCCAGCATTATGAAACCACATCCAGGAAATAAAATAGTGATTTAGATAATGGCCAGAATGTATTGCTACTTACACATAATTAAACAAATGCTCAATTTACACTTGGAAACATGAATGAATGTTGATTAACCCCAGCCCAACGACTCTGCTGGCGAGGTGGTTAAGTGGCTGCACTGCTGGTGAGGCTGGCAGTGGAGGGCAGGGCACTCACTGTTGGACACACACCTGCCCAGCCCAGGTGCTGCAGCTTGGCTGAACTGACCTGCAGCCATGTCCATGGCTGCCTGGATGGCTCCTGCTCTGCAGGCTGGTGCCAAAAGCCACCCACCCCCACAGCAGCGATGTCCCCACCATCACATGGGCAGGGGTTGCTCCCAGGAGCACCATGGCCAATGCCATGACAGAGCTGTATCAAGCTCCTTGTGGAGTAGCAGAGGTAGTGGGGCTGGAGGTGTCAGCATAGATGCCAGGGGAATCTGGTGTGGCATCACCTTCGCTCCAGGCCAAGGAGCACCATGTGCCAAGGGGTGCATGGGGAGTGCCCGTGATCCAGCACAGACTTTATCTCCCATTCTCCAGTGCCTCCTGCCCTCCAAATGTGCCAGTTTCTATGGAGACGTCGGCTCTGTAGCACAGGAGGAGCCTAATGAAGTCCACTTGTGCAGGAAAATGTTATTTTCTGCTGCAGATCTGGATGGGAGGAGCCCAGGCAGGGGGAAAGGTGCCAGGCCTCCTGCTCCATCTCCCATCAGGACAGCACAGCACTCTGGGCTCTGTGCCCAGTGTCACTGCCATGCCAAAAGCAGGGGCTTTCATGGTTGTCCTGGTGATGCCCTGACCCACAGGGCCAGATCTGCTACCTAGTCATAAGCCAAGCCCAAGGAGTGGAGCTGTTCACAGGGACAGCTCAAGCCCCCCGGTAAGGAGCTGGTGGATCTGATCTGGTACCAAGCAAGGCCCCTGTGGCATTTCCCAACGAGGCTGGCCATGGGCTCCCAGTCAGGACAAGACAAGGGTGCTCAATGGTAGCATGTGACTAACATGGCACTACAAAGGTGTCATCTCTCCTGGAGCCAGAGTTCAGGTTGTGCTGGTAGCAAGTGACCAAAAGCACAGGAGTCAGGGGGCTGGTGCGGATGTAGATCAACCCCTGGAGAACCTCAGGACCCATTAGGGCTGTAATGCCCCACAGGCCTGGCTCCAGGCTGCCCACAGAGCACAACAGGGTGATGAGGGCAGGACATAGCAGCTGGAAGCATCCACACTGTTCCCACTCTCCACATATGTCCCTGTCCCAGCACCTCACACATCCCTTGGCCCTGCAGCGACTGGGATGAGGGTGGTGGCATGGTGTGTCAAGACCTCTGCTCCCAGGGACTCCCTGTTCATGGATCGTTGACTCAACAGGCCATAATGGCTCCATCTATCGGGGTCAATACGGGTGCCTTTGACACATGATAGACAATAATTGCTCCTGCTTAGAGACTTTTCAGTTCATGGATCATTGACCTGATGGGCTGTAACAGCTCAGAAGGAGGCTGCACACCCCTGTGCTTAAATGCCCTCAGGAGCAACTGGCTCTATAAAACCCCAGCACGGGGGCCTCCTGAAACATGCTCTCCCCAAAAAATATGCTCGCCAACACATTACCAAAGACCTTGGGAGCCTGGAAGTCCTCTCAGTAGCAGGCCATAGAGGAGAGGCCACGGCAGGAGGTGCAGGACCCGGGAGGAAAGGCCAGCGTGTCCCTCCAGCACCAGGGGATGGGAATCATGGTGCACATAGATGAGTTCACCTCCCTGAGGTCTGCAGACTAGAGCTCCCCTATCCAACTGCAACTTCCAGGTATATGATTTAATGAAAGGCACAATAAGAAGTGAAACAATTAGAATTTCTGCCTCATTATCATGGTAATCTTATCAGTCGGATAATGAGGTATTAATGGAGATTTAATGTGCCTCTCATAACAGAATCCCTTGGAGAAAACACATAAGGAAATTGCTGTAAATCCACTTAATGATGGAAAGGTCCCCAAACACCATATTCCAGAGGATGAAAAATGCTGGATGCAAATGAGAGAGAATCAAGGTCAATAACACTGCAGGGACCACACCACTGCTGTCGTGCATCCGCCCCACTCCTGCCACTTCCCGTTCGGGGCGGTTGGGCGAAGCAGCAGGAGCAGGGTGGATGCACCACGGCTGTCGAGATTCTACTGTTGAACTGCTAGGAGAGTAACTAAAAAGCTCTGTGTTAAGCAGCTAACTCAGTGGAATAGCCTCTTCCATTAACTGGACTTTCTTTCTTTGAGGATGCAACACAGCAGTGATGCCGAATGGGGAAACCATGCAAAGTTAGTGGTGAGTTGCTCACAGTGGCAATGGCATCTCCAGCACAAGGCAGAAACATGAAACCCAGGTGGTTAAACTGCTCTCCTTTTAATCAGTTTTTACAGAATAATACATTAATAATCACGTTAGAGACAAGATGGGGTTCCTGTATACAAGATTGTGCAAGCTCATTAATTTAGGTTTATAAAGGCTTTACCAGTTTCAAAGAGGAGAGGCAGTACAAAGCTTTTAAATAGAGGTAAAGCACAATTAAAAGGTACAGAACACACACTACTAACTCAGCAGAGATTAACTCTCAAGTAGTACAGGCTCAAACAAGTCACCAGCTGTTACCCAAACAGGAGCATTCTTTCCCCTCCTTATTCACTGCTTTCCTGCTGCTCCAGCTCTCCCATCATGCTGCTGGTCGAGGGCTGCACAGTCTGCATGGCAGCATGGCCACACAAGATACACTTAAGTCCAACCCACAAGCCCCATTCTCCCGGAGCACTGCTTCCCAACAGGCTGATCTCCTGCTGCTCCTGCCCTGCCCCTTCCTCTCTCACTCAGCACTAACACAGCAGCAAGTTCTCCAGCTTCTGTGAGAATTTGGCTTAAAACAACACTAACATTTCCAAGCGGTACGAACCAACACTGCTCTCACCAGAAACTCACCTACAGCAACAGGATCATGTTCGTGGCTTTTTTTCCTGAAATTTATGGCAGTTACATTCAGCATTTGGTAGTATAAGGTTTTCAAAACAAAAACTTCTAAACTCATACTTAATAGGCCATACACATTCCAACTCTCTTTAAAGGAGATTTTTAAAAGCTTCAAAGAGAAATTTCACTTAGGGTTAGAAGCAAAAAAGGAATCTTCCTAGGGATAAAATCCCCCAGTCCTTTCCTTTCACTCCTCTATCCAAAAAAGGCAAACACCACCTCTGTAATATCAACAGGCACAGCCATGACATCATTCAATGTGGCAGCTCCTTCAGACATACCAACAGCCAGCGCTGAAGTTGACAACTAAGCCTGAAGTCCACGACTGCAATCTGCTACCAACGACCTCTCCCCCTCCCCTTCCCCCAAAACGTTCCATTCATCCTTCAGTGGCTGAAGTAATTTAATTAACAGAAAGCACCAAGTTCACAGCAACAGGTACATGGTGGCTGGCACCTTTTGGCAGCAGTTCTGTTACTTTTGGTCCTTTAATGCACTGTCTTTTCACCTTTACTATTGCACACCAAAACCTAACAACATCACTTCCTATACATGAAATTTATAATTTTAAAACAAAACGTTGCCGGACACCAGGAGAAACTAGTAAGAGGACATTTACAGGAAGATTTTTAATTCTTTGGAAATCTAATTCACTAACTACACCTACCAAGACTATATGAAGGACTTTCTGAGTAGGTTGAAGAAAAACAAGCAAAGGACCATCTTGCTTTGAAGACTCTCAGCTCATTTGGGGCTCATTGAAAACTTACTGCTTTTAAAATAGCTAAATAGTAATAAAAAAAAAAAGACTCCAGTTCTTTGAAGTATTCTTCTATATAGCAAAACAAAGTGATAAAAACTGTGAAGGAAATGGGTGCTTGCCACTTCCATAAAGGAGAGCAAAGCTGAAAGACCTGATGGTGCTGATCAAATCCTGCCTGCCAAGTCTGCAAACAGAAACGGGGTGCAGGGTAACCACCAGCTCAAGTGTCTTTGTGCCTTCACTAAGGATTGTTGTACAATGCTCTCCTCAACTAAAACCCAAAATGCAGGACTGAAAGAACTTTCATACATCGGTCTTAATGTCTCAGACGTTCAAGTAATAATTTAGCTTTACAGGACACTTCAATATAAATAATTTTATATTGCTTTTAGATATGATCTGGCCATATCTTCAAGGGCATATTTGTGCTTTGCTGCTGAGTGTTATTGGTCAGGGCTGTGCTTCCAATACAAAGTTAGGTGTTCAGCACCAAATACCCATCAAGGCTAAATAACTGGAATATTGCAATGTTACACAGACTGAGTTATTGTAGTAAGGCAGATCAGAAGAGTTTTGTTTTGACTGAGTATTGCTCCTCCACACAATAAAGTCTCTAATAGAGGAGAAAGACTATAAACAAAAGAAAAAAGTTACAATCTCACCCTCTCACCTGTGATTAGTTTGGCAAAAATACCATACTGAATTATGTATCATAGTCCCAGAAAGTGAGCTTCTTTAATTATGCCTTGACAAGTAGCACAGCCAAATCAAGCACTTGGTATTTGACAGAAATTGCTCTAATTTCAATTCAAAATATTTTCCCAAGTATTAGTTACTCATGGGTTTTAATCATAAAAAAACCCCAAAACCCAAAGCAAACTAAACCAGAAAAAAACCAAACAAACCCACCAAAAAAAAACCCCAAACAACCTTAATTTGAAAAGAACAATAGAAATATTTTTTTTCCTTCACAGCTCAGACACCAACACATCCCTCTGTCAGAAGTGCAATGAACTCTCTGGGAAGAGCAAGAAATAATACTGACATGAAAAGGTTCACTACTCACTGTCATTTTTTACTGTAACTCTAGCTAAAAAAGAACAGTGAGTCCTCATGTACAGGAAACAACCACTGGCCATCACTCAGACCATTTCATTCATGAAAAATCCATGTGGTGTTGTGCATAAAAACTTCTTTAAATTGGTAAGTATCAGTTTAAGGGGAAGGTGGGGTGAGAAATCTATAAAACACCCTGAACTGATGTTATGATATGTTTCATAAAGAACAGTGTTATATTTTAAAATATTTTATATGAACAGTAAAACTTGCACTGCTGCATAGCAGACAACACAGAAAACATTTAGTAAAAACATTCACTGAAACCCCTGGCATATGTATTTAATGTCACTAATCAAAATATATATTACAGTCCAAGGTTCTGTTAGGGATCTCTGTTTGGGGTTTGTACAGTATACACAATATATCAGAAAAAATATTACAGTAAGGTATTTTATTTCTCCTTTTTTTATATTAGACTTATCTATTGTAACTTACAGTCCCTCTCCTCTATATATCCAAATCCCCCAAATACCCTAATGCCCTAGCCAAAAGTGTTTAGCTATCTAACAAGCCCTGCTATTATAAATTCCAGTTTTAGAAATTTCAGTCATCTTAATTACATTTTAATAAATAGTTCAGTTTGCCCTTTTTAAATCTTAGCCTTTCAAGGAAGTCCTTTCATTACCAAAACACAGTATGTCACAACCTGTTAGAGGTCAGAGAGGCTTTTGCTCATTTATTTAAAGGATAATGAGTCCAAAGATAATTGCAATGCATTAAATATAGTTATAGAATATTTACACTGTCCTCTCGGATTTTAAATTTAGGTGAAATAAAACTGAGAACTAATGTCAGCTACTATAAACTTTCAGTGTGGCTGGTGTTTTATTAATAAAAGGTGTACTAAGCTAGAAAGAATACTAAGTGGTTGCCCTGATTCTTCTTGTTTCAGTTTTCTGTTAGAAATTAAACAAAGTGAATTATTCAGGTGAGTAAGAATTTAGGAAGAGGAGTGGTGGAAAAAGTATGAAGAATTTTCTGTGTGTTTTGAGATTCCAAAATACCTGAAAACCGTGGTCCCTTTCGCAGTGCCAGTATCTACAGGGGAGAAAAAAGCAACCAAAAGAGAAGAGGAAAATCTGTTAAATTAATTTGGTTAGTAAAGGTGTGTTTTAAAATGCCTCAGTTCTGTACAGTATTATACACAGAAAGTCTCTTCTTCAGCTTTTGCAGCTGTTGTACATTCTTAGACACTCTTCTTCTGCTAACGGTCTGCCCATACATGTGCTGCGCGAGTTACTTGCGATCATCAATAGTTTTGATGAATTCAACTGCTGCTGTGAACTGCATCCACCAGTATGACTCTTCTCCAGACAAACAGTTGGCATAGAAACTACTGATGTACTGAACAGTGGACAGCAAGCAAGGTGGATTTGCCTGAGGGTTAAAGAAAGAGATACTCTTGTTTTAAAAGCTGAACACAAAACATTACAGATACAGAATAGAAAAACAGTTATGTTTGTGCACTGATCCTCACACGTTCATAATATGTGATGGCTCTGTAGGGCAGTGACTGTTTAGCCAGACCACTCCTATTTCACACAGAGGGCATCAGACTTCATCAAAATAACAATTTTTGAACAAGGAAAGATGACTAGCAGGCCAAGAGAAAGAAGGCTAACACTGGCAGAATCTATAAAAGTCATCAAGGTTTTCAACAGGTGGAAAAGCCCGACCTTTAGCACTTGAGACATGAAAGCCCATTCTCCATACACTTGCACATCAAAAAAATAATTAAAAAAAAAGAATCAGCAAACAAGACAAGTCAGTCCTAGTGTGAATCTTGGCCCTGACAGAGGACAGCATTAAGCAGATAGAGATGGTAGATGCTGGTGTACATACCTCAAAAAAACCCCACTCCACATACAAAGTTTGCACACCAGTTTCCATTGCTCCAAATGCAAAGATTGCTTGGATTCAAACCCCATAACTGTGACCACATTTCAGATGTTTCTATTTAAACCTGCTGAATTAGATCTGGTTTTGAGTCTACATGCTCCCAGTTACCCAAACACATTATTTTTCTTCCTAAAACTTACATGTTTGTTGCAAGAATTAGCCGGGGTTTGTGGTCTTTGCAAAAGAACTCACCTTTATGAGGACAAAGACCAGAACAGGAACAAAATCATCTGCCCCAGGTACTGAATCTTCATTTGCCAGACTAAGCAGGTTCATGATGGTTGAACACATTCGCAGGATACACTGAACTTTGTCTCGGGGGGTTTTGTAAGCGCTTATTGTGCGGATTTCAGACTGTGCAGATGGCCACGGTGCCTCCCGGAGATATACCTAGATAAAAAACCCAACATGCTGCCAGTTTCTGTTTGTCCAAGCTACTGAAGTATCAGAGACTTGCAGGCAGGAGTAAGGCTCTGAAGAAATGGGAAGCTTTAACCAAAGACAGTTATGTTACACTCACAATGAAGGTGACTTCCCCATTGTGTCATAAAAACAAAACCCACAAAGAGCCAGCACTCTGTGTGCAACTAACATGATTAGCCTGAGCTTCCTCCTAAATTCCCTAGTACACTGTTTCAAATAAAGGCAAAGCTGCAGGTCTGTCTTCCTCAGCAGCAGCTTTAGGAACACTCACCGTTTTGACTCAGACAGTTCAAGTACTGAACTGAGGACTAGAAAAGCTGCAAACATCCAGCCTCTGACAGGCTCCTTAAATCTACCAACCTGCTTTAAGTTATCCTATTAACCATGAGAAAAGTGAAAGCACTGGGAAAGTTCACAGATGTACAAGGCTCCATCAATTCTGGATAGCTCAGGAAGCTAACTTGACAGCTGTAACCACAGCTATGGCATATGAATCACATTAGAAGCATAAAGGATTCAAATCTTGCCTTTTGAAGCAAATTACCAGAAAGTTACTGCATCTTAGCACAGCATAGTATTAGTTCTTAAGTCTTACTGTCAGCACAGAGGTGGCAAAAATCAGAAAGAAATTAGTTTGTCAGTGGATGACACCAAGGCATGGGTACAGCACATTTTTCCTGCAGGGTGTTTCAGCTGTCTTGGACAGAAAAGCAACACTTCCAAATGTAAAACAAAGCAACCCTTTCCCCATCCCAACGACAATCAAAAACAAGCACCCTAACAGTGAGTGAAGGAAAGGAAAAGTTGTTACCTCAGGTATCTGAAGTGCTTTGTGGTTTGCAGTCACTACTTTAGATAACCTATGTATGTGCTCATGAAGGACCCTGAAAATAGAAAAATAAAGAGTGAAAAGCTAGTAGCAGCTAGGCAGTCGTCCCTTGAGGCTTCCCACTAGTCTTAAGTTTGATACTACAAGACAGATCTATAGGAATGCATAACATCATGTTCCAAAGCAAAAAACCTGAAATGCATGGAACATACTGTACCCAAAACAGAAAATGGAAGTAGCCCTGAAGCAGATTAGATCATTCTCTCAGCATACACACTTGACATCTGAAAGTCTGCATCTGAAGTCATTACACTCAAAATTTTATTCTGTTCTAGCAGTTTGTTGTTAATATAACCTTTTGCACACGATGCTAAAGCACTTTCCTGTTCTTTTACAAAATGTTCTCAAAGGAAACCAGAGTCTGGAATGGCTGACTTAGTCAAGTCTGTCACGTGAAGACTGCAAAGCTTCCATCTGCACCCACTGCAAAAGAGAAACCAGGTACTTGAAATGACATTAACTTACTGGTCACGCAGAATGTCTCCATCCTGGTTAGGGTAGAACGCAAGTTTGAAAATCCGATTCATCACACTGCGCTCTATCGCTAACTGTGCGTCCTGGAGCTGTTCTTCACTGGCGTTCTGCCATATGGCATCCTGAGCCATAGCCCCGTATAAGAACTGAAGAAAATCCTCAACTTGTGCTGTTTTATCATCTGCTGCTGTGAGTTTCTGGAAGTCTGATAAAAAGTAAAAAGAACAAGAAAATTTGGTTAAGTGAAAAACATTCTTTCTGGTAGGCTTTTTGGGAAAGAAGAGCCCAGAATCTACTTCAGACTTCCTGCCAGGCATCACTGAGACTCTGGTTTACCCGCACCTCTGTAAGGAAAATACAAGCAGGAACACATGAAATAAATGGAAGACTTAAAGGAAAAGCATATAGAACACAATTAGCAAAGCATATGGACAAAATACTATTTGATACTGCGTTCATCACTCCCTCTGCAGTATCGCTTCGCATGCCTTCCTTCAGCCACCCACAGAGATAACACCCACAACAATCACCACAACAGTCGCTGGCAGGAACCAGCACATGCAAAGTTGTCAGATGCTGAAAAGGGGGGAGCAGGTGAAGGTATCAAGAAAACCTATGTGTGCCATTTCCTACCTCTACCTTTATTGAGCATGCATAGTTGAAACATTCATATTTATCCATGAAACACAGAATGAGTGATGCAGCCAAGTTAATGCAGCATGACCAAATCATTGGCCATTCACTGGCTTCATATTTATAGCACTCCACACCAGAAGACAACTGCCACTCACATCTGTCAGCAGCCACAATGCCACAGTTGCCAATTTCTCTTTTAGATCATCCAGAAATAGCTGTCTCCCTTCTGTTCAATAAAAGGGCTTTAACTCCTTCCTGGGTCACTGAATCTTATTACCAGATCTTTAATCTCACTATATATAAATTCTCACATTAATTCCAGCCTATCCAGGCACACATAACGTGCCACACTGTATGCTCCAGGAGCAAGAACTGACTCCAAATTTCTTATGTACTTCATTAAGGCCGATACATGCATAGAGAACATAGAAACAGTTTGGGTTTAAGAGAGAGTTGTCTTCTGGTGCTGCTATCCCTTACACTATGATGGTTTTGAATCTTTGATTCATTTCATTCATACTACTATTCTCCATGTCCTTCAAGATGCAGCCACAGATTCTGTACTGAGGACAGAATGCTGCAATTTAATTTCTGAGTAGATCTAAAATAATCAATAGTATTCATGCTTCTTTTGTGGGGCAGATGCTACATAATATGACTGAGAATAACTTTTTAGACCAGGTGGTGTCAAATTACCTTTATTCTCTCAGCCCATGAAAACTGCAGACAATTACCATGGCCTAGCTGACAGTAATCTGTCTATTTGAGTCATTAATTCACCACCTGAAATTTAAACTGCCTCTCCTCAGATCACAAGTTGTATTTTAAAACATTAACCTGAGCCAGCATCTAAATATAAAATACAAACGTTCCAGTCTGCATTACTCTTACCTTGAATAAACTCCCTTATTTTCTTTTCTTTGCTCTCTAGTAGTAACCTCACACATACTGTAGTGAAGTATCTGTTGGCCACTTCTTTATCTCGCAGAACTCTTTGCAACAGCCTTTCCAAGTGCGCTTGTGTCGTTTGCAGGCCTTGGCGACATCGAGTTAAATAAGCAATATATGGAGCTCTTTTCCTGAAATAAAGAGTGCTCTACATTAGATTCTTAATAAAGATAGAGGCTAACAGCGTTACAAACTGTTAAGTTGTAATGCAAGAAGAATCTTCAACCAGTTGTTTTTAAAACAAAGATAAGGCTTAATTAGGAAGTTCAGCCTTACACAGATTCCTGTGACTGGAATCACTGCCCTTGCAGCACTCCAGAATTCCCAACAAAAGCCAATTCCAAACAGCAGCTCTTGTGTTAGAGCTGAACATTAGTCATAAGTGTGGATTAAATCAATTTGTGGCTATCTGGACTGACTTCAGCTCCAAGCTTTTTTATGCCATTTGCAGGCAGGTGAGACAATTCCATCATTTTGTGATTTGGTAAAGCACAATTTAAACTGAAAGGGATCTTCCCAGATCTGCTAGTCAATAAATATACATATTTGGAAACTCCTTAATTAACATATCTTGAACAATCTACCTATAGTCCTCTGCAATAGATGCCAGCAGCTTTCGACAGGTCCTGTTATCAAAGCGGCTTACACACCGCATTGTCTCTTGAAGCTGGGCCATCAAGTTCTTGTCTTGGAGGTTAATAGCTTCAGCAAGCTGAACTTTCAAGAAGCACACAATTTCATTATCTAATAAAGAACAAAGGAAAAGTTATTAAGGAAAGGAAGTGTAGGCATGGTGAAAATAAAACTTTTTGAATATGGGAAACACAAGAGTTTAAAACAACATAAATAACAATGAATGTTCTTTTAAGAACAATTTGCTTTTCTTTTTGAATTTTCCAGATATCAAGGACTAAGTTTTCAGGTTACTGTTTTCTTTAGTATTTAGAACTATTCTGAAACGTGAAAAGGACCAGATAAAATGACAAATTCACCTGTCTACAAATAAACCTATAATGAATGGAGATGCAAATGCAAGACATATTTACTAAGTGAACATAAAGACTCAGAGCATCATCCAAGTTACTCTACTAGTTCCATAGAACAGTTCCCAAAGGACACGTATTTCAAAAGTCTAGTCTACAACTTCAGGGTCTACCTGCACTGTATCTGAGATAATTACCAAAAAAAAAAAAAAATTAGACCAGATTTAGTTGGCAGGCTTGTTTGTGGAATAAGAAAGAAAACATTTTGGCAACAAAAGGTGGCCTATGCCTTCTGTTTCTACACCAAAGAGGTTATCATAAATGGTGCAGAACAAATACCATTAGATGGGGGAAAAGAAGAGACACACACAATACAAAATAGCTGTATAAAGAACATTTACCTTCAGGGTCTGTGTGGTCTGGTAGACCATTCCTTGTTGAATGTGTCAACATGGGGAAGGCAACAGAATCTGCCGAACAAAGAGCCAATCTCAATTTCTTCTTTGCATCCCTAAAAGAGGAGAAATACTTTCTTAAATTTGCTGCAAGGTTTGTTTCTTTCATAAGCAAACTTTACTTTGGAGCAGGGTTGTTTTTTTGGTGTTTGGGGTTTTTTTTGTTTGTTTGGGTTTTTTGGGTGTTTTTTAAATACTGCCTAAAAGTAATTTAAGACAATTTTAATACACCAACGCTGTCAAGACTTCAGAATATAGCTCTTTTGATACAGAACCTAGACCAGTTGCAAAGGAATTTTCCCAAACACTGAAGTGCTCTGCTCTGTCAGGTTACAATATCCCCTCCCCCTTATCAGTGTAAATATGACAGCCTGAGATGCTTAAAACTAAAAGTACTTAAGTTTACAACTGATGCATATTAAGATTTTTGTGGGAACCAATCACACAACTTCAGCTTTTAATTCTACTTTGTGGCTAACGTTAAACCTGCAAATATGTTTACCTATAGGAGAATGCAGAACTTTGTGGCTGTGCTACTTGACTTGCAGAGTCTGGGAGATCATCTGCAGATATGTTTTGCAAAGCCTCATCACGTGGAGAGTCATGCATACTCTCACCATCCCCCAGAGTCTCTATGGAAATGAAAGAAACATTACACTTGAAGAGAGGAGGCAGAAAGAGAAACCAGACTAGTATTTTCTTGTTATTCTAAGGTCAGGGTGGAGAATGGAGACAGCACATCAAACAACTTGTTCTGAATGAGTGAAAAAAGTGTAATACAAATATACAATCTGCACATCACTACAGAAGTTTGGAAGGCAATATATTTCTTCAGAATCCATGGAAAAAAACAAACCAAACCAAACAACTGGTATGTGATGTGCTGACAAAAAACAGTTATCTCAATGGCAGTATGAAAGAGCTGTCTGGGGGAATACCAATTTAATTCCCAGTTTTGAGGGACTGTTCAGAGATTATTTGACAAAATTTCCTGATTTAGAGAACACATTGATCAGTTGTTTGTACTAACACTAGTCTACAAGTGTCTTTATCTTTAAGGAGGAGAAACTATGTTGGTGATGATTATAAAATCCAGGTTCTCACCTGCACCATCATAGTTGACTATGGCTCCTTCACTGGGACTGGTTCGCTTAATTGCATTCCTGTACTTGTCCAGAATGTCCTCTGCAGCTTGGGCCTGCGCACTGAGCCTTGGGCTGGGATCATCTGAAAGGACCATTAAAACCAACAGGAGTTAACCTTGTATTGTGCCAACTGAAAGCAAATACAAAAATTCAGACCTCTGTTTTCAGCCACATCAAACAAATAGCTGCTTGTGTTCCATGCAGCCACAATTCAAACAGATTTATAGTCTGAAACAAAAGCAGAAAGTGAACAAATAAAGCCAGATCCTTAGCATATTTATACTGTATACACAAATGGTTCTTGCATATTTGAAGAATTATAGAAGGCAGCAGAAAACTAAACACCCAGGTTGAAATCATATTTAATTTAGCACTTAAGTAATTATTACAGGAACGTGTCTGCAACTGTCCTTACAGCTCAGCTATGACAAGGACATGAGCTTTATAACGAGACCAAAAAAAAAAAAAAAAAGGGAAGACTCGAGTCAAGATTCCAGTACTGTACATAATGACAGAAAGATGACATTTTAAAAACAGTCTTCAAATCAGGAAGTCTTTATCTACCTTCTTATTCAGAAAGGCAATGATGAACATTAACTGCAATAACACGTACCTTCCTGTAGACAGATACCTGGTGAGCAGTCTGGAACACCAGAGGGCATGTTATGAGAGAAAATCACTGTGATCATGTTATTCACGTACCTTGAAGTGTTGCATATCTGTCAGGCACCATGTCATCTTTGTCTTTTTCTTGTTTTTCTTTCTTTCTAAATGGAATAGGAGCTGAAAACACAAGGCACCTTATCAAAGACTATTCTGAGATAATGGCCAGATTGCAGAACCTTGAAGAAAGTGGCTAATGCAGAAGTTTATCATCAAATAAACTTCAGTAAAAACATAAGCCTATCTATGGGTTGGAGCAGAACTGTACTTTCACCTGTAGTAAGCTCTACCTTTACCCATGAGCCAGGCAGAACAGTTTTGCTTTCCAGCTATCAGTCAATTACTAGCCAAGAGAGCCAGGTAGCTTCCCATCTTAATTTACATATTTATTTATACTTCAGTTTAGCCAACTGTCCTAACTCAAATATTGATTATAATGACACGAATCTTTTCTGGCAACTCCATCCCACTAGTAAATTCATGGAGCAGATGCAAAGATAGCACATTGTGAAACAGAAAAGCAAATAAAGTGATATTAAAATAACATATCTAAAGTCACACAGAGACTGCAAGGATTATGCTGCTTCTTTTTTAACTGAAAGTCTGTTTTAAAAGAAGGCAAGAACATCTAACATTCCACACATTGTTCCATCCCTAGTTGTCACTATTC
This sequence comes from Indicator indicator, assembly GCF_027791375.1. Classification (NCBI taxonomy): domain Eukaryota; kingdom Metazoa; phylum Chordata; class Aves; order Piciformes; family Indicatoridae; genus Indicator; species Indicator indicator. The sequence continues at coordinate 7,635,478 of NC_072037.1, forward strand.
ACAGCATGAAAGCCAAACATTATCTTGAACAAGCTTTTCTTTGTAAGTAACCAAAGTCTAATTTTCACTCATGCCCTGTTACAAGAGATACCCCAAGTTACCAATATCCTTCAACTAGCACGCTACCATCTGTGGAGAATTAAGACTGGTTCTCACTTAAGCCACACTGCTTCAAAATGATTGGCCTCATGTAAGGGTTCCAAGGTGTGCTGGTTTGGGGCCAGACAGATCGTCTCTTGCCCCGAAAGGGACAAAAGAATGAGACTCACACAAACGGATTGGAGAGTGATGGAAAGTTTAAATGGAAAAGCAATTGGTGAAGCTACAGAGAACTACAAACCACAAAGCATAGTGACAAACAGTATCCCAAAGCGTACAGAACCCCTCACAGAATTCCCAAAAGCTTCCCAATCCTTCCCTTCTTCCCACCTGAGGGTAAACCCAAACCCCCCAGGGCTCTTTCTTCCCCCTCCCGCTGCTAGGCAAGTCTCAGGCTGGCCAGGTCTGAGACTGCCCCCCCCTCCATTCTCCTCCTGGCATTAGGCCTAGACAGGCCTAAGAGGCCTTGAGGATACTCCCCCGGCATTACCCGATAAGAGAGGACATCTCCCGTGGGAGCAGAGAGGGAAGAAAGAGGAAGAGAATGACTTTGCAGATGGCCTTATAGGGTGCAGGACTTATGGGTAGAAATACGTCGTTTCCTGTGTCCACCCCTATGGGTGGGCACCCAGGACACCAGAGGTGTATCTCATGAGGCAGTGGCAGGGGGCACCCAGCCTAAACTGCCACACAAGGACACTGAGTAATTGAGACAGCAAAATGCCCAACCAAATTCCTTTCATCCTACACACCTCTTTATAGGTGCTGCCTACTTTGTATTTCAATAAATCTTTCTTTACTGCAACAATTGTGATTTAATAAATAAGAATCCTTCATTTCTCAAAATTAAACAGGAGAGCTATTCCATTGGTCAGCTTTTCAAAGTGAAGCTGTAAACTCTTTCTGTAAAAGTGACTAAAGATATAACAAAAGGTAGTGTGCACTCTTACTAAAGCACCAAAACCAGATGAACATGATCCTACCTTTGGGCATGGCAGACACAAAACGTTTCCTCCACCAGGGCTTGTTTCTGTCAGACTTCTCATCATCACTGTCTTTTCGTTCTTCAATCTATAGAAGGGCAGAGTCAACATTTAAACCCCTACCACAGCAAGTGTAAAGACAAAATTTCCCCTTGACATCAGGTTATACTGCATCAATTGTAAAAACAGAACTACAACAAAGCACAGAAAGCCACAGCAATCAGAAATATCCCTCCTGAAGAGGGCAACCTATAAATGCAAAAGCAAAGACATGAAGAAACTTAGATTTCAATTATTTTTAAGAAAATTACTTTTCCGGGTACTGCAACATTTGGAACTCTCCAGTGAATCTATTTTTGAAGTTCCATAAAATCAAGTAAAGCTCATCCAGTAAATTTATGAGAAGCCAGATTCATTTAAGGCCTTCTTGAACATCTGTAGCTTTAGCTTGTAAAACATTATTGGCCAACATGTAAATGCTAACAGAAGTACATTGAAATTCCTTGGCTAAACACATGTAATACCAGCCTGATGTCATTAAATGCACTATGGGCATGATAGAAAAGAAATTTAGAAAGATAAATAAAAGCCTTACCTCTCCCCTAGATGAGTCTTTACTGGGAGATGAAGAAGAAGACTGAGATGCAGCCAAAACAGCCGCTCCAGTGTTGGTGGTCAGCATAGGGAGTTCCCTCTCCTCATTACCAGGACGTCTGTTCCACCCAGGATCACTCATGGGTCTCCGAACTGACGATACTATATCTGAACTCCTACTGCGGACTAGCCTCTCTGGGTAAGAATGTCTCTGCTTGAATGCCTCTAAATCAGTTGGAATTAAACTGTGAGACCCAAAGGTTGGCAATCGGGCCTCATTACCTCCCATAGCTCCTTCCAAGATTGGTGGATCTGGTGGTGGATGAGAGGGTCTTGCATAGTGTACTTTAGGCCTTACTACAGCTGATACACCTGCGGTCACAAGCACAAAAGAAGCCATAGACATTTATTTTTAAGATCCCTCCAAATTAGCTGGTACTAACAGAAAAGCATTGAAAAGTCTGTTTTTTTTAAAAAGCTCACCCTCATTTGACGACAGAGGATCAAACAATGCAAGCAAAGAATCTGTCTGACTAGGAGGAGATGTCAATTGACTGGCTCCTGAAATACACAACAAGAAAAGTCAGTGCTGTACCAAGAACTACCTACAACATAACGGACATTGCAAAAACAACACTTAGCAACAAAAGTTTACAAAATTTTTATTGCAAAATATTTTCTAAAGATATTCTTATGGGGAAAGATCTCTGCCATATGCTGAAGTGATCAAAGAATTACATTACCCAAAGTGGGAAAGTCTTGAGGAGTAGATTAATTAAAAAATGCAAGAGGACAGCCAATGTAATCAAATCAGATTAGGAAAAGGGGATCTTAGATCTAGTGCTCAAGCTCTAGTACTATAAAGTACTGGAGCATCTTTCTGGAACAAATACAGTTCTAGCAAAGAAGGAAAATGTTATGTTTAGCCACCACAACTTTGACATTGAGAAAAACTCTGCAATTTAAAGATTTTGTAAATGTCATTTTTGACACGTGAGTTATCAGAGATTCTAACTCTCATTTACAGGTAAGTAACATACTTACCATGGGCTGTTTCATCCATGTCAGGACTTGTCACAGAATCTTTTCCCCCAAAGTCAGAGCTACATTCAGACCTGAGATCTTCAATCTTGTTAGGAATATCTTCAGATGTTGCACTAATACCTTACATACAACAACAACAAAAAAAAAAGCATGTTATAGTCTTCCAAGGAAACAAAATCCTAAAGTTGTTAAAATGTTTGAGTAAGTCCTCACAGTAGCACTGAGAGACATTATCAGTTTCTCTACTTTCAAAATAACATTTCACTTTTGCTTTACATTTTTTAACATAGTCATGAATACACTTTGACAATGAGCCTTAGGAAGACACTTCACTCCATTAAATGCTTTGCAGAAACTGAAGAACTGAAGTGTATAAATACTAGTTTACTTCAATAAAAAACCCTTGTGATAATAAAACCAAATACAAGGAAGTTAGGAAGAAACTCCACTGCTAACTATTGCTACCGTAGCACAGAGGCTCTGCTGCCTTTTGTATTTCTTCCGTAAAATGAACAAAGAATTACTGCTTTGAAAATTCCAGAATGAGTAAAAAATGCTATTTTAAGAGTGAAGTGATGTACAATCAAAGCAAGTGCAACAAAGTGGATGCTCATCATGTTCTCCGAGCAGAGTGTTGTCAGAATCAACACACCTGATACAACGCTGAGGCCGGGTGTGCTGGGTCGAGAACTGACCTCCCTCACATCCGTGTCATCAGATGTGCTACCCAACCCTGAACAGCTTTCCAGTTCTTGTAGTCTTTCCTCCTGTTTTAAGTCTGGGGCCTCTACAAAAGGGAGACAGTGAAGAGTAGAGAGAAAAAGTATCATTACTCAATGTCATGCTCCCTTAATAGGAGCATGACATCCCTCACACCCAGAGAGAAGGGGGTTACATGTTGATTTAGGACATTAAGTGCCAAGTTAACCACTTCAGTCAGTTTTCTGCCTATCCAGAAGGCAGGACTCTGCACAGAGAGAAATGCTCTATGTGCACAGGCGTTCAAGAAGTTTTCACCATTTGAAGTATTGCATTTCTTAAAGACAACTGTATACAATCAAATCTTAACTAACAAAAGCAAACTGTGGGCCTAGACAGCCCTACTTAACATCATAGGGAAGGAGAGCAAACAGCAGTCTGCTTCACAATCCCTTCTCTTCCTTTCTGATTGTTAAGAATTTCTTAAGTAACACTAAGTCTCTCATAATGCTTTCCAACTTCTGCCTAGGAACAGAGTGTTCTTTTAATAGTGGAACTATTCACAAATACTAATTTAACCCTGGGACAGTAATTTCTCAAAGAAAGAGTGGAGGAAGCTGTTGTTTTGAATTTTATGCTTCTGGAGGAGTTTTGATTCATGCAAAAAAAATAAGCAAAAAGTGCAACAATTCTGACCTGAATCACTTGGTAATACTTCCACACTCCACGCCTCACTTGTGGTCTCTGATATGGTTGAACCTGTGCAGGGATCAAGCAAGATGGATCCTGAACCTGGTAAACACAGCAAGCTGCCTAGCATGTTCTCTGCAGCTGCACCTGCAAAAGTAAAGCCGAAGCGTATAGCTGGATATAGGCTTCCTGAAGACAGCTCCAACAAGACAGAAAGATAAGGACATATTTTAAGTGTCCTTAAAAGTAATCATGAAAGACCATATTGAAAAGGCAGAAGTGAGCAACTGAATCCAGGTCATGCACACAAAATCCTCCCACAGAAAAGCTCCAGTTTAATTAATAAAAAAAACATCTACTTAGAAAGAGAGGAGAAGAGCTCTGCAGCCTGTTTTAGAGCAAGCATGAAGCACTTTAACATACCAGGTGCATCACTGAGTTACCTGCTATTTCTTGCAGACGATCTTCATCGATATTTGGATCAAAGTCACTTCCTAAGACATCTGTACTCCACGTTTCGCTCACAGTTTCTGATATATCTCTGTCATCTGTCAGCCCCATCATATCACGGATTTCAAACTTACGGAGCTTATCATCAAGATTATCCTGAGTTGTGGCTACGTAAAAATAAAAAGGTCTCAATTTTTTGAAAGGCTTCTCCAATTACTTCTGATTGAAAATCTGTAAGAGTACATTATAGAAAACAAACAAAACAACTAATTCTGTTAAATAAGACTGTTCAAGTAAGGCTTGAAAACTAGAACAGTAAGAAACTATACTAATAATTATACTGTACAAGAGATGCTGCCTGAGAATAGTTTTTAGGTGCATTTGAGACATAACAAGAAAAAAAGCCTGAAATTATATATGACCTATAACGGTGTCCTATCAACCAAACTGACAGACAAAATGAGTAAAATTTAGCACACTATGAAGAAACTGAAACAATTCCTGCAAGAATATGCTCACAAAAAAGCTGAGGCCTCCAGAGATCATTCAAATCCAACCCCCCTGCTCAAAACAGGGTTGTTACAGCAGACTGCTCATGTCCAGTCATGCTCTGAATTATCTCCAAGGCTAGAGACACCACAACCTCTGTGTGCAACCTATTCCAGTGTTTGACAACTACGTATTAAACAGGAAGCTTTCCAGATGCTTTAGTAGTACTCCAAACCAGATCACCCTATTCCCTAATAGGAAAAAACTTGTATCAAGCAAAGCTTTACAATCAGCTTCCTATAAAGAACTTAACCCTCAGAAGTCCACATGATTTTCCATGACAATGGATTATGAGAAATAATTCTAGAAAACCAAAACAAACCATAAACAAATGCAAGACGGATTTCACAAGGAAAACTTATTTCCTGAACTACTCCACTTTTAACTGTTTTCCACAGAACTCAAGCACCTGCATTAGAGACTTTACACCTACCTTGTTCGTGCTCTAAGAGTTGCAGAGCTTCAACACCATTGCTCCCAGAGGGGCCTGCGCCAAGCTCTGACACAGACTCCCCTTCTAAGTCCAAAGATGACACAGAGTTGGAGCGATTTGAAGGACCTGTGAAAACAGATTTTACTGTAAATCTAACACTAACAGTTCCTAAATATACAGTATTAACAATCCAGAACACAATTAACTAGAAAGATAAAATCAAGCAGCAGTTCCAATATAAAATAATAAACTGGTGAACTAAGGGTATATTTGCTCTACCCTTGACCCCTCTTCGACAGACACTTGATCCACACTGATTTGTACTTCCCACATTTACAATACCACACTAACTCCAATAACCATAGAATGGTTTGGGTTGAAAGGGACCTTAAAGCTTATCTAATTACAACCCTCCTGCCACAGCCAGGGACATCTTCCACTAATCTACAAATACATTAGCAGAAATGCCTGGAATCTCAACATCACCACATTTAACAACAACTACCAAGTCAAAAAAGTTTCTGCCAATGATTACTTTACTTATCTATGAATTAGTTTTCCTGAGGAGAACAAAAACTAAACGATGGAAGTTATACAAAATAACACATGCTGAGTAACCTGTACAAACCTCTTCAACACCACCAATAAACCTGTGCTTTGCTGTGGCTAAGATTCATATGAAAGAGTTGTCTGGAGTCCAGAAACTATTCCAAGCTACATAATAGCTTATTAAAACATGATGAAAAATTAGTCTGAGAATTCTAAGTTTAGAGCTAAGTTAGATTATCTTAATAATAAGTACTGCACTTAAGTTTCAAAAATAAGAAAATAATTTTAAAAAATCCCTCTGTTTTCTCCTTCTAAATACACTTAGGGTTTTTTTCTTCCTAATTCTCAGATTCAGTTATGTCTTTCAGGTCAAAACTTAGCTCCAAACTTTCTTCTTTGACTGGCTTTCAGGGTAAAATAGCAGAGTCTTCCAAATGGTGAAGATGACATGCTGTGTTTAACAGAAATTCCTTTTAGCGTTAAGCAAAAAAAGAAAAAGGGAAAAAACTTCTTCAAGACTTAAGTAGCCCTTCACCTTCAGATATTCCTTCCAGATTATCACTGCAGAGGGAAAAGCGCAAGGTTTTATCAGGTTTACCATGGAGTTTGTTTTCATCAACAGGGACATCTCCTTGTCCACCATCTGTAAGCTGCATATTTAAAACCTGGAGAGCAAGGGAAAGAAACACAATTTCCTTAAAATATTGTTTGTTTTTTAATAATTAAACAGTAAACAAAACATTGCACGCATTTGCAAAAACCCAAACAGTTATCTCCAAAGTCAGAGCCTGGAGAGGACGCAAGGTAACCCAGATGTGAACATAAGGCAAGTCCTGATAATAAATAAGCCACCAGCTTCCTCATCACTTCAGCAGACTACCATAATACGGAAACTGATCGTTAGGAGGCTGCAGAAGGAGATAATCCAAACTATCAGGCAAGGCAGCAAAGATGAAAGCAGAAGCTGTGCTACAGCTAGTGAAACAAAAGGCTGTAAAACCAGCCTTACCCTGAGCAACACAGTCTGAAGACATTCAGGGCAACATGAGCACAGTTCCGCCCTCACAAGAGGCTGAGCCTCTGCCTTTCAAGTCTGAGCTGCCAAAAACATCAGGATTAGTGTTCCCGTTCTGTCATTCACCTGTGCCACTTGATCCAAAGGACAGAGCATGCAGAGAAAGAACAGAATCAGCTGCTTCAGGCTCAGAAACAATAGCCCATATTTGCCCTAAAGGACACTATGCTGGATGACAAAGTCTCTTCAAAATTCTGGCAGGTTCTTTTTTCCTGTGTAAATACACTGCTTTTCACACCTTGCAGATATACTGAAGGGAAAAAAATCTAACAAAAAGAAATTTGAAAGCTACAAACCCCAAGTTCAGTAGAATGAAGTAAAGAGTTTAATTCCCACTCTGGATTTATTTCCCGAACTTACGTGTCACAACGTCATTGTTCTGCTATTTAAATACACAGAGGCTCTACCTTTCAAAATATCTGAGATGTGACAGCTTTCAAATACCTCATTTTCTGACATCATTCCTGGAGTAATCTGTGGACCTGTCCCCAAAGAAATCACCAGCACTTCTTCCGGCTGAACTTCTGGGATAGTCTCCTGGGAGGATCCTTCATGATCTCCATGCTGATCCATTAGAATGTTTGATCTACTTCTGCTACGAGTTGCTAAGAAAATATTTTGAAATATCAACATTAGAAAGCTCTTCCTTGTTTAAGGAGGATAAAAAGACAATACAATGGAAATATAGAATGGCAACATTTTGAATTAATAACACCAAGCAAAGATACAAAATGATAGGTTATGATAAGACTTTGAGAGATGGAACTAGTGTTGAAATTTGAGTGCTGAATGATGAAAAAGCAGACTTTCAATGTAAAAGTTGAGAGAAACAAGATGTATGATGTGCTTTTTGCCTACACAAGTTCAGTGTATTCTAATCACAGAAAGACCCCTAATAAATTAATTGAGAAAATGAAGATGTTATCAACCAAAGAAGGTCTAGGTTCATAGAATCGTCAGGATTGGAAAGGACCTCAAGGATCATCTAGTTCCAAACCCCCCACCATGGGCAGGGACACTTCCCACTAGATCAGGCTGCCCAGAGTCACGTGCAGCCTGGCCTTAAAAACTTCCAGGGATGAGGCTTCCACTACCTCCATGGGCAACCTGCTCCAGTGTCTCACCACCCTTATGAAGGAGGTGAAGAACTTCTTCCTAACACCTAATCTAAATCCAGATGTTAGGTTCCTGCAGTTTATAACTTTTTCATTAATTTAAAAGTTTTTCCTCATAAAAAGCAGGGAAATCTTATTCTAACAGGTATCTCAAACCCAGACACTTATTTCAACATCATGTGGTTTACTTGAATTATTTTGTAACTCTTTATCACTATTTTCAAGCAGCCTCACATTCCTGTGTTTGGCACCATGGAAGGAAAAACACCCACACAGAATTAGGATTTCTAAGTACGGCAGCATGACACCAGTTCTTTCTTTATTTGACCTGGGGAAAACAAGGAGCGTGCAGAAGTCACTGCCAAATCCTGATTATCACACGCAGGCATGTGAGGTGTTTTTTAGAACTACACATAGACATGAAATGAGTTTCACATAGAAATTAAGGAAGAAATCTGCAAAAGCAACCAAATGCATGCTTCAGTCATGTGCAATAAGCCAAAGTTTCGCAGAGAAGAATGGAAAGAGGGCATTACCCACCAAAAGGGGTTACTAGAGTTATATGAGCTGAAAGATTGGTAGCAGAAGTATCCCAGGCAGTAATGGCTGCCAATTGCTGTCCTGGATTTCGAAAGCATTAAAATGAAACAAAAGAAATAAAAACTTTGAGCAAAACCTATTTTATACGAGAAAATAAATGCTGTTGTGCCACTACTTTATAGGTGTAAGACCAGAACTGTGCAGAAGTAGAGTTAAACCAACCTGGGTCAGGTTTGGTTTAGAGTTGGTTTTGTGGGTTTTTTTCCACTTATCAGGCTTTAGATATTTTCATCCTGTTAGAGACTAACATCAAATCTCTCAAAGAAACAAAAATATCCCATGTGGTCATATTCATGTAAATATACACTCAAGAAGAGTACCATACTTCCTATTTTAAGAGAAAGTATTATTGAATTGGAGAAGTTCAAGACCCAGAAATCCTACACAAAAGGAGGACAAAACCCCAAACATAAAATTGTGTTACAATATACTAAAAACTGGAATTAGACCAGGAAAATAATGGAGAAAGAAGAAAGCTTATCTTAGCACATACTCTGAAAGTTCTGCTCTTGCCTTTTCATCCTCCTCCACATTTGCTCTCATCTACGAAAATTTTAAACTTATTCTATCCCACTAATTAAATGTCATCAGTTCCATCTTAACACTTTCCTAAGCAATCTTCCCTCCTAGGTCTGCTTCCCACCTTCAAACTTTCCCTTTATTATCACTGCACTTTACGCCTAGCAACCACTCCAGTGTTTTTCTCAAGTTCAATCCAGAGTGATGAAGCTTACCACACTTGCATCAGAAAGTAAGAAGTTACACGGCTTTCTAGGCAAAACAAAATTCTTCACCATCTACACAGAAAAAGTAGGAACTGAAGGTGTAGTCAAAGAGTAGCCCCACAAGATGGCTGAAAAATGGCACAGAAAAATGCATCAAGATACCAGAAATCATGCCAGAAGTCTGCTTGCTCTCCTCACCTATTGGCAGTCGATTTTTTTTGTTCGCTGGAGTCGTTGCAGGAGAAAGCTGGGGGGTATTATACGGAGTCATTTCAAGGCTGCTGCTTTTCCCTGGTTTGTTCTGGGGTAAGTTTGCCAGCAAGTTTTCCAAAGCCATTCGATCTTCCTTAAGCTGATCGCTTGACATTACGTTCCGCATAAAGCCAACCTAAAAACATACAATTAGTGCTGGTAAGAACTGCAGCATAAATTACCAGCCTTGTTTATCCTAGCTGTAAACATATGGGGACAAGTTTTTATTGCTCCTTTTTAAGAACTTAAGATATTACCAGAGAAGTCAGCTGGCTGTATGTCATGTAAACCACTGTTCTACTCAAACCTTCCAAAAGGTTAACAGAAGACATGGGAGGAGTTTCAACTGCACGCCCATCAATAACTACATCCAGGAAAGCAGCAACACAGCTCTGCAAAGAGAGGAAACAGTTTTTAAATGAGATCATTTTCTAGAGTTTGGAAAGAACATAAGTTACAAGAGTTAAGTAGTTCACATAACACTACAAGTTTTGCTTCCTACTTTTAAAATCTCAGGATGAAATACCACAGATTACTCAAATCACTGACAAGCAAGCAAGGAAAACAAGCAGTTTTAGCATTTCCTTCAGTCCTTTTCTGCATTCAAAAGTGTTACTTAAGTGTCTTTTACGATTTTAAAAAATACTAAACTATTTCATGGCAATTAAACTGCCCCTTCCTGAACAATCTGCTGAGCACAGACTAAAAGTGAAACAAGGAAGCAACACACAACATTACTTTCTAATCTAATTGAATGTTCCTTGTATAATAAATGTGTAACTTTGTATGATGATGGTGTAACAATTATAATTAGCACAAACCTGGATGTTACACAAGCAAACCAACAGGTTTTGAAACATACAACAGTACAAAAATCATGAATTTCACTGTTCCTCTGATGAAGCCAATTTCAGTATTGTTAAGCGTGATGCATATTAACAAAAGAAAAGCTGAACAAAAAAGCAAAACCACACAAAAAAGGAGTGGAAGTTACTTGTGCTAACAAATCCATTGGTGTTAAACCAGATTTCATACAAAAGTTGTGTTCAGATCAAAGTGTCTTCTTTAGGTTCAACAGAAACCCCACACGTAGTAATTCAGCTTTTCAGTTCAAAAGGTAACTTGCTTTTATTTCTTTTTTAGGCAGTATTATGTCAGAGTAGAACAGAGAGTCTCCAACTCTTCATTCTAGCATTCAAGATTTTGTTCCCAGAATTCTGCAGGATTTCATCTGCATTTTAATACACGTAGCTTGGAATTTAAACACCTAATAAGTCCTTTGCAATGTTTGAAAAAAAGAGAAATGCAAAAGGATGAAGTATACACATAAGCCTTAGGCTGTTTCAGTCTGGATTCTTACTTTGTCAAATTTAGCAAGGTTGCTCTTACGTGGATCTCCCTCTTCAGAACCTGTCATTGCCAATTGCTGCAGAAGTCTCCCAACCTGAAACGCAAAAGTAGTATGAGGAATAAGCATTTCAAAAAGACATCATAATGGACCTGATTATAAAAATTGGTTAAAAAACTCCTCCATTCTAATTTTTTTTTTTTTGCATTTAATACTCCAAGAAATACTTCTGTCTGAACGGACAGTCTTGCACTTGTTTTCAGGGCAGAAAAAATGCAAGAAGCTTTAGAAAAAAAAGCAGTCATTGAATTTACCAAGAAAATCTGCACACACAGCATGCTATGAGCATCCATACTTCCCCCCTTCCCAGGAACAAAGCAAGTTTTGTTTATACAACACGTCAGTTGAATCTAGGTCATCTTAAACCTAGAGATTTTTAAAGGCTGTATGTATTTTACTAAGCATATGTGGGAGGAAAACAAATCACAGCTAGATGGCTAACCCTTCTTTCAGAGCATATATTTCTTATTAACCTTCAACTGCAAAACAGCTCTCAATTTTCAAGAATTACTACAACAGGCAAGCAGTGACACAGCAGAGGGTTGCTGATGTATTTTAGAAAAACATCCCATCAGTAACAGCCTAGTGAGTAAAATGCACAAGCGTGATTAGACTGTGAGAATCACTCACGTCCAGTTTATAGACAACATTAAAAGGCAGGCTTTGTTACTTGTGTGGGGAATATGCTCAGCCAGACAAGTCTTGCTTCATACCTTCAGACTACACTTCTACCTCTATCATTAAATTGCTCAAGTATTTGCACACAGACAAAAATTTGTCTCGAGGGCTGAAGAATATTCTAAAGTCTGCTGAAGCAGGAGATTGTCACCCACTAGCAACACTGGTAATTACTGCCAGACAAGAAGGTTTGTTCAGCAAAATACTTCATGATTTTGTGCAATACCTGGCATAATATTTAACACTGGCAATAACAGCACAATATTTGTTTACACACATTCCAGAATCCATCTTACAGTCCCTTTTACCCTTTAGCTTCCATCACTAGTAACAGAAACCCTTCAAAGAGATAGAAGAATTTATAACATGTATTCATTTAAGTCAACACTTTAAACGAAAAGATAAACCTTGGAGTGTGCCTTTTCAGCAATGATTAACACAACTATTTTGTTAGCCTTCATCTTAAAGGCAGGAGGGACAGTACCTTCACCATTTCTGTAGTAAAAAAGGGCAAGAAAATTTCTCGAGCCCCCCATTTTTTTTTTTTTAAAGATTACTTTAAAGTCTTTCATACCTGCATCAGATTAAATCTTGCCACCTCATTTATAGGAGCATCAGAAATGATCCCATACTGCTCTGGGTTGACAATTGCAGGGCAGATGAAACACGCTAGAAGAAGATCTGTGCACATTGCTCTGACCTCCCCAACCTCCAGCCTGTCTACACACGAGAGTGTTTTGTACATTTGTGATACAATCCATCTCAAGCTGTGAGGAAAACAGTATGTGTTTTGTTTGAGATAGCCAATGAATTTGTTCACTAAGGTCACCAGCTTGGCCTCATTGGACTCAACCATCTCTTGGACTCTTTGCTTGAACTTTTCTGTGCCTTTCTCTCCAAATAACTTTTCCTGTTGTACTGGGGAGAATCTCTCAATTAACTTGTTTGGATCTGTTTCCAGGTGGTCTTCATCTTCAACCAGAAGCTGCATGATTGGCTCATGTAAAGTTGCAGTAAGAAAAAGTTTTGCAGAAAAGAGTCCTTCAGAGAAAAGTTTGAATAAGATGCTGAAGGCACAGGTGCCTCGCCTCAGCAGCCGCCTCGGGTTGTCACTTTCCTTCAGTTCAAATTCAATCAAGTAACGGAGGACCTGGAGGAGGTAGCTCTCATCCTCTTGCATGATGCAGTTGCCATAAATGGAGGTGAAGACTGTGTGAATAACACTCTGAGTGTTGTCCTGGTTGAGCTTCTCTCCGGCCACCAGACAGGATGCAATAAGCCTAGGGTTTTCTCTCAGTCTGTTTAGGAATTCTCCATAAGCAGTCTCCTGAAATCCCAACTGCTTATACCCATCCACAAACTGTGTATCCTCCAAGATTTTTGCATGCTGGCAACATTCAGCAGGAGAAGCTTCAGCACTGCAAAGAAAAACATTGAAGAAGTTTAGTAACTCTTAAGCAAACTTACTTCATAAAAGACACAAGGTGGTCAATCCATTAACAAGATTCCCACCAAGGAAAAGTCTGTCATGTAGTTCATACAAATGATTTGCAAATTCAGTAATAGGTACAGTTTGTTCCCATGAATTATGAACAGAAGTAAGACAAACACATGTATTACCAAAAGGTAGCTTAAACAGCCAACAAGTTTCAGGTGAGCCAGCTTCCCTAGTTGAGACTAGCTTTAAGGCCTTACTATTTTTATGATTAGTACAGCAAAGGGCTCCAGATACCAAGTATGAAAAATCTGACGGATCTGCTGCAATTCACAGAAGTTCAGGAGCTTGCTCTCCCCAGGACCATCCCCCAAGTCACCTTGTTATAATCAGTCTGTCCAAGTTAATCCTTTGCTGCTTGGAAATCCATGCTGTGCGGTACAGCTTCTCAGCCGTCTTCAACACATCTGCATTGAGCCTTTGGATGAGTTGCTTTTCGGAGTTTACGTAGAGCCGCTCCTGCTTGAGGTGATGGGCCAGGGTGTGTATGTCCAGCTTCACCATCTTGGGCGGCCAGCAGGTCACACAGCATGCACTGAGAGACAGAAAATGAAACAGGTGAATTCCCACAGCTAGGGAACAAGTTCTGCCAGCCCCAAGGAAGCGATAAGCAGCTCACAAACTTACACTTAGCAGCAAATACTTCTGTGCCCCTTCCATCTTAGCACACTAATGTTCTCTCAAATCCATAGCCAACCTCTTAATAGTCAAGTCACTCTTTACTAATGCTAGATTTACTAATTGCCAATTTCACTAACCCTTTGTTATGTCAGCGTATCACGGACACTTACATAGCAGCAAATATTTTCAACTTGCACCCAAGAACTGAAATAGTAACAGCACAGAACTACAAAACTCCTGCACCACACCTCCAACATATCAGGTAAAAAGCTGCCTATTCCTTGGAGAGATGTGGCCCTTGCTACAGTTCAGGTGACAAATGCAAGGAAATGATGAGGAGTCCCACTGCAACTCAGTGTCTGGTGAACAGGCAGAATTATTTCTGCATCTACTACTTTCTCCCAAAGCACATCCACATAACACAGAGCTTGGGTGTGGTTATCTCTGGCCTGTTAAAAGAAATGCCCCAATCACATATGCATAAGAAGCACCATGCTCCCAATATTGGTCTTTTCTGATTTAAAATGTTTAATAATAATAGCTTTTTAAAAACATAAGGACTATTGATGCTCAGATAAGGCAGAAATTGGAAACAATTCTGGAGACTTTGCTCAACAATAGAATTCATTCAGAAAAAAAAAATCAAATATTTCAATTCAGAGAAATATTTCTCTGGGCCACGATCCAAAGATGTTGTTTTAAAGAGAGAAAATAAAATGAAACAACCATAGGCTTCATTGCACATCAGGGACAAAAATCTACACAAACTTTTTTATGTAACATCAGCTCTAACTTCATAATTAGGAAACACTTTAGTTACCAGTTAGATAAACAAAAGAGTACACCACCATTCAAAACAAGATCAAGGAGCTAATCCATCTAAAAATTATGGCAGAAAAAAAAAATGTCAACTGCATTAATGCTGACAAGGGAAGGGGTAGAATTGTGCACATCAGATTGTTTCCATGGAATTAATGATTACCTGCTTTATGTCTTCCCTACCAGAACTAACAGCCCTACTAGCTAATTTGAGAAAAAAAGAGGTTGATGCAGATACAGTCTGTAACAGCTGTTTGTCAGATGTGTTGGTAATGGATATATGTCAGAGCTGTCAGGAGATCTGGTGAAGAACCCTTCAAAGCCATGCTACAGCTAAATGAAAAACTTAATTCCCACAAGCTGTAGTGACTTGAGAAAAGCCTTGCTGCATAAAATCATTGACTCCATGCTTGTGAAACTACAAATAGGGTACCAAGCACTGGCCTAATGCTCTTCTCTTACAGTGTTTTAAAGATCTGCGGTTCACTGCTCAGCATTGCAGGAAATGTTCCACTGTGAAGAATACAGATTAGGTCCATAATTAGACACAGGTTTTACATTTGTTGGCTTTTTTTCAGAATGTGGAGAAAGTCTGAAAACCAGGGGCACTGACAATCATCACTGCTCCTTGTGTGTGTAATTAAGTTCATTCTTCTACAATTTTAACTTCACAACCAAAACCCTAGCAGAGACAAAAAGAGATGCTGTCACAAGTCTTCACATGTTAAGAATTGCAGTCTCATTACACCTGAAGGTTTAAAAGCCATTCCTAGCAAATACAGACAACGCTGTATTTAAAGCTCTCAAAAAAATGCCACCAACCACCACCACACACACACACAAAAAAAGCAAACAAATAATATCCAGCAACCCTAACCAGTTGTTACAGTTCATGCATCCAAAGATGAGACTAAGCAAGGAACCTGAAGGCCACACTAATTTAAATATTTTTAACAAGGATGGTCTCAGAGAAATTATTAGAAAAATAAACACTGACATGATTGTCAAAGTTCTTTGAAAAACAGCTAATGACTCCTTGGAACAAATTTATTTTTAGGCTTGCAAACAAACAAACAAACAACAAAAAAAAAAACATTAAACCTGATACTGCCTGCAATACAGTAGTAACTAATTATTAGGTTATGAGCTGTTGATATCTGGCAGGAAAAAGAATCTACATCCACAAAAATGCACATACACGAGATCAGCAGAACTACCTTCTGTCATTTCAGATGCTTCCCACTGCAAGACTGTACTCAAGAGTGGCTCACAGTTTATTAAACTGTAACAGTTTTAGTTGGCATTTTCCATTTTAAGGTGTCCACCCCCAGACTCCACTTTTCCAGACAGAGAGTTAGTCCAAGTGATCCTCCTGCTTGTGAGTAAGTTTTGGGGAGGCACAGGGGACCCACATGGGGGCACCCCTACAAACAGCCTGGGGACTTCATCTGCATTCCTACGCCTTTGCCTTGGCAAATTTAAAACAGCTTTCTATTTTTGTGTCACTTGTTACAAACACATTCAACAGTTGACAAGCTGATTAAACAGCATTTGAAGTGTCTCATATACTTACAAATGATTTCTCTCACTGTTTCACTTAGTGTCTTTTTTTTTTAACTAGAAAAGATGTTTTCAGCATCAGGGATGGGTCAACAGCTTTCAGCCTGAGAGTCCACAGGCGGGAGCAAACTCCAAAAGTCCAGTCAGCAAAAGACAGAAAAGTGTCCTGGAAACAACACGCTTTTTTTTGCTAAGTTATGACTATCAAAATAGCAGTTAAATTGCTGGTAGCCTTTCCTGGAGCTACAGACAATTTAAAAAATTAAAAATATTTTTAAAATCAGTTAATACTCAGAAAGCAAACAAAATTCTCACACAGCCCAGAATCCTAATATACATGTGTATAATCTACCTTTTCAGCAAGCAAAAGGAACAACAAATCAGTACAAAATGTCAGACACCACTGCAAAACAATACTTTACCATTTTGCAGTGCTACCTGGAAAAAAACAAAAAAGACATCCTGGGCCTTGCACATACTCAGAAAGTGAAGTTACCACCTGACATACAAACAGTTTGGACATCTCCTCATGACAAAGCATCCTGGCCATTAAACAGAAACACTGAAGCACTGAGTAACTGTTTGAAGCTGCACACTGCTGTGTGCTCTAATTGTTTGTAATCTAATTGCCACAGTGAACTTCAGGCCCAAAATAAAACAAGGCTCCCACAAGACTACCACTACCTGCATCTGCACTTCTAAATATACTTGTCCCATGACTACTTGGTAATGGCCTATCAATTGGCCACTACCCATGTGTCTATCTTATCTGTCTCTACTGCAGAACACCAGAAATAACGGAAGCAAGAGGAGAATTGATCTGAAACTGAAGCGCAGCAGGTTAGTAAGTGCCACTGCATTGTCAAGAACTATGAAAATCCACAGGATTTTCCTGTTGATCTGCAGGAAGTCAACTGCATGACAGCGTTTTTTACCTCACGTACACGAAAAAGGGATCAGCAGGTTCCCCATCTTGGTAATCATCCATAAGAATTAAACTCATTTGATTGCTAGTATTGGTACTGAAATGCACCTCTGAAGAGGAATGCCTCATTCACTCATTTACCAGTTTTTAAAAAGGAATTATGCTGAAGTCGCACAAATACAGCAAGCAACACTGCAAACAACTGTCTTTGCCTTAAATTTCTGGAAGACGTTTGAGAATCCCAGAGATACAAAATAGGTAGTTTTAACATACATGGCACTTTAGCAGGCTTCAGATGGGCTCTAAAAAAAGTTTGCAGCAGAGGAAAGAAAATCCCAAGCACCGAGTTGAGCAAGGTGCACACCCTATTACTCTCTTCAGAGACTGATATTAACATCACTGGTCTTGCAAGAAGAAACTACTGTGCAACTAACACACCTACCTGACACACTGCTCCTCTCTGAAAACCTCTTCCCTTTATGATCAGTACAAAACAACAGTTGCATTCTCTGACCTTCTCAAGCTATATAACATTCACTCCACGTCAGCACCCAGGACAGGAGCAATTAGCCACAGAAGGCAGTGCTAGAGCAGAGAGAGCTAATTCCAGAATGCTGTTATCAGTTTCCCATAAACAAAAAGGTGCCCATAATTACCCAATTACCTGCTTTATGACCCCCATGCACCATACTTGAAATAATGGATGTCTGCACATAGTTGTATAAAGCAGATAGTTTAGGAAATTTAGGTATCCAACAGTCTGCTGTGGCTGAAGAAACAACATGTGTTACGTAGCTCCTGCTACATGTAAATTGTTTTGCAATCTTGGCAATATAATTTTGATATGAAAACATTTCAATTTTTTGTCAGTTATTTTAAGATTGCTTAGTAACCTACTAAAAGCTGAGACACAGCAAAAGATGCTTAGCACAACAATTCAGACAATTTCACTTCACGATGCTCCACCATATCAAAAACAAAAACTGCATGACCTGACAGCATCTAAGATGCTTTGCTCTGCCATCAGCATGACATAGGTTTGTTCAAAACCCAAGACAATCTGTGCCATTGATGAGCACAGTACACTACATTTAATCTTCAGGTACTGAACTCCACCCTATAAAGTACATGGTTTTGTACTGGGGCATACAGGAACAAGTGACATCTCTATTGAAAATTTCTGCAATTCATCTGACAGAAAAGAGATTAAGTACTAAATACTGCTAGCACACCAGATTCTTCTTCCTCCTCCAGCATTTCCTGCTTAGGGTTATTTGCTCCTCCTGAGTCTAACTACGCAACACTCAACTTCCAAAGCAAGTTTGGGCAGATCTAACATAGACAGGGCAGGGCAAGGCAAAAATTAAATCACTCCATCTGACTGAAAAATAATTCCTAAGCAAGCCTGAATAGCTTCCTGAATAGCTACTTCATCCCAGATGAAGTACCTCTTTCTTCATTAGTATTTATGGTAATAACTAACAAGTCTTATTTCTTTACATAAGCTAACAGACTATCTCCCAAAGTTAAGCTACAAAAGGCCATTCTTCAGGAGGATAGTTCACCACGACCTAGAACTTATCTGCTGAACTCTCACATTACAATACTTGCTGTGTCAAATCCTGCATACAACATGCAAAACACATTTCAATTTGCTACAGATCAACTACCTAATCAATATTAATAAGAAATTTACAGCTCAAGTTTGTTTCTGCCCAGCAGCTACCACTGAACAGTGAAATGTACGAGACAGGAAAACCTCATTTCTCATGCCCCTTAACAGAACCTAGCTGTAACGGACAGGATCAGTTGGCTGCTAAATTATCTATTATGGTATTACTGTGTTGCATAAAATCAACAAAAGCCTGTGATGCTAGAAAGTGGAGTTCCCCTTACATAAGGAGTCATGCGAATAAACTTTTATTCAGAACTGAAGAACTCGAAGCTGCTCAAACTCAAAAACCTGCTCACAGTCCCTCCTCTCAAGAGTAGCTTCCTTCCTCATGGAAACATCCTACCCACAGTCCACGGTGAAAGTTAACCGCTGCTGAGGACAGAGTGTATTCTCCAGGATCCAAGTCTCACACCAAAACCTTCCTGTGAAGTATCTTAAATAATTTGGAACCTTCCACAGCAGCAGCAGCAGTTTAGAAGTCAGTGTCCTCAAACCACCTTCCTGCTGCTTCCACAGAAGAGCAGTATTTCAAATTTCATGTACCGGCAGTGCCATTCCCTGCACCGTCATCTTCAAATTGCAGTTTCTACTTGCGAGTCAACTGCATTGTCCACAAAAATAACACTCTACCTATCAGTAAGTGTAGTGTCACATGCGCGCTTTGAGGGCTTCACCGTAACGGCTCCCTTCCTCCAGAGCACTGTATCATGACTTTGCAAGAAAAAATACACTCGCTGGATCAAGTTCTCCAGCACTGATGGTCTGTTAGTAACAAACAAACAAACAAACAAAACACCAAACAAAACGGGAAGTCACGATACGCGTAAAGTTGCAAGTTTTAAACCCGACGACACACAAGCCACAAAAAACAGGCGCTGGCGACATTCACGCCGAGCCGCTTCCACAGCGACTCGCCGCCCGGTGCCGCCGTGGCCGAGAACGGCGCGGGCCCAGACGCCAAGTGCTTCAATGTTTCGAATAGCCCCGCAACCCCCGAGAACTACCGCTTCTCTGACACTAACATGGCAGGTCGGGCCGGCGCGGGCCGGCGGCGGCTGGCAGGGGGAAGACGCAGGTCAACACGCAAGGAAACCTCACGGCCAACTTCGCTGGGTGCCCCCCGCCGCTCCCCTCGCCAACCCCGCACCGTACATGGCCCCTATCAAACCCCACTCTCCGGGATTAAACTAACATACATCCCGCCTACCGACCCACGACTCGTTCCCCCGGAGTGCTGCCTCCCGCCTTCCCGCTCGCTTCCCTGAAAAACCGAAGGGTTTTGTCAGGCCCCGGCCCGGCGGGGCGGCCTGGCCTGGCTTTCCCCCACCTTCCCTGCCGCTCCCTGGCCTTCCTCCTCCTCAGAGCAACGAGGAGTGCTAGGAGAAGCTAAGCCGCAGCGAAAAGATGGGGTACAAGCGCGGCTCCTTACCCAGCCAGCGCCCCGGCTCCGCCGCCGCCCGGCTCCCGCTGCGGCCCCGGGCCAGGCGCGGCGTGGCACTGCGCAGGCGGCGGGCGGGAACGGCGGCCGCGCTCCTGGGACATGTAGTCCCCTGGCCGGGGCCGAGGACAGGGAGGGGCGACAGCGGAGCGGAGCCGAGTATGTGGCCCCCGTTCCCTTCCTCGGCCCGGCACTCAAGCGATGGAGTTTCCTCCCCACCAAAACCCAGCGCTAAGCCGCCATCCGCTTCATTCCCTACTGTATGTAATTTATTTTCAAATAGCACCTTTTTACCCAGCGCATGCCCATTCTGACGGGTTTTCACCCCCGAGAGCTGCAGTTGGGCTCTGAGGGGCGACGGATAATGAGGGTGTCACAGAATCAAAGAATCACAGAAATACAGAATCTTAGAAACGCAATCACAGACTCTAGCATCCCCGTAGACCCTCTGGCAGACCCTTCACCACCAGCTCCCCCCTCTGAGCTGATGTGGTAGAAGGACAAGCAGAGCAGGATGGGATAAGGAAAGAAAGGCACAATTTAAATAAAGTACATATAGTGGAGGGTAAGAAGAATGGGGGCTCAGTGCTGGGGTTTGGGGAGTTGCTCAGGCCATTTGGTGTGAGCTTTTTTGGGTTGTGTCAGAGGGGAATTAGGTATTTTGCAAGCTCTTCCTGGTGTGGTAAAATCAACCCCTGTTGCAGAGGCAGTTGAGGTAGCCAGCATTTAAGTATAGGACATCTCTGTATGGTGCAGTACACCTCCAGGTGTTTTACCAGCAGGTCAGATCTGTAGTTGCTGGCCATTACAGTGGTTCAAAAAGCACAGCAAAGGTTTTTAACAGGCAGGTATGCCAAGTGGAAAGTTTATGGTGTAATCCAGCCAGATGATAGCTGTTGCTTCATCATAAATAGCAACATATGTAATTACAGCCTAAGACCTGATTAATGCAATACAGCCACAGAATGATTTTCACTTTGCCCTTCTTTTTGAGATTCTCAGAAAATGAACAGCTCTTGCTGACACGTGGCAGGGCCTGGTATAACTGCACAAGAAAACACGAGGCTCAGACTGACAGAAGAACATGATGAGGTCATGCTGCAATCGATCTGCAGGGACCAAAACCACAACTTCCAACACATATGATTGCTGCTCATAACACACTCAAGTCAAATATTACATCCTGTAGAAATACTAGGCAAAACTAAATAGCAGAGCATATTTATTATGTGAAAACATGTCCCAACAGTGGGTTTGAGAAGCTTTGTTCTCAGAAGGGAGATAAAAGGTGGTTGGAGGCACATCCGTACCATCTGCAGTCTAGGTTAGCATGGCATAGCTCCCACGGAGAGGGCCGCCTGTCATAGGGTACAATGCCAGCAACTGGCCAAGGCTCCAAATGTCACCCAGCACCACAAACTCCCAAGGACCGAGGGGTTCCCTGGCATTCTGTGAGGAAGAGCAATTTCAGTGGGAAAGGGACACTCCTGAGCCACCACAGCTGCTTTCTTTTTATGTCTAAGTTATCTGCAAAGCTCTTCCCAAAAGGGAACTCAAAACAAAAGCCAAATGTTTACACTTTGTATTGCTCACTCTCAAAAATACTGTCTACGTGGTTTTAATTGACACAGTTACTGCCCTGAATTCTCTTCTCCGATAAAAGAGAATGTCTTATGTAACTGAACTTCTAATACCCTAATATCATCTTAGAAACAACTATGACAAACTGAAATGTAAAAAAAACAAACAAAAAAAAAAAACAAAAAAAAAAAAAAAAAGGAAAAAGGTGTTAATTAAGCCAAACCACACAAGGCACCAGCAAACTGTTACTCCTGGTACCATACAGCCAGCTGTCACACTGTATTCCCAACAGTAACACAGAACACTGTCTGTATTTACCACATCACTCCCCATACAGAGCAGAGGAAAACAAGCCCAGGGCATAGAAGTATGAAAATGCTCCCCCCTTGCCTGCACAAGGTTTCCTAAGAAGAAATAAACCACTTACATTATTTACAGTTCTCAGGACACATAGCTCATACTAAGAGGTAATTCTCAGGACACATAGCTCATGCTAAGAGGTAATTCCCTTCCAAGGACTAAGGTCAATAATTTACATCAGACCTCTCAGGATTTTTAAAAGGAGAAAAATCAAATCAATGGGAATGCAGTGCAGAGATAATTCAATTAAAAAATTAGAACTGCAAACAGATATAAAGGACATAAAATATACTTTAAGCCAGAAAGAACAGCATCAAGATCGAAGTGGCATTTCCATGTGTTTGCTGAGTAACAATGAAGTCTTTTGAGAATGTTTCACTTCACAGCTCTAAGAAATCTAGGCAATCTGGGCCAGGCCTTGCTGGCAGAAGAGGTAACTCTTAAACACAATTTGTTTACACCACAGAACACTGCCTGAACACAGTGGTGTCTCTATTTGCGACCACTTTTTTATACTACAATTGTTTAACACTTGAATTACCCCTATTGCTGCTAGATTTCAGATCTGATATCATCCAAAGGTGAATGAACTTCTAATTTCTCTGTTTATGTCACTCTTTAACCACTCAAACCTTTTTTGTTTATTCGGGTTTTTGTTTTCGTTTTAGAGTTTTGCAGTTGTAATTTCTTGCTTTAAAACGCAGGTTTAAATATAAGCATGTGGGTAATGTATATTATGCATAATCCACGGACTTGCAAGCCAACAGATGCCTGTGATGCAGCCAGGTCCATGACCTGCATCACATAGGGGTGATCTGTGTGGATCCTAAGAGCTATGCTTAGGACCTCTGAGGAAGCTTCCCATCCCAAAAAGCCAAAAACTGATGTAACACTGATGTAACACTGTATAGTAAATTACATCTGAGTGAGGACGTGGTGACTCAGTATAAGGTATCACAGTTCAGAAGGTGCCAAGTGCCTTCCTTGAGAGACTTGCTGGCTTTCCAGATGGGGCCAGTGCAGGGCATAGGGCACTTGCCCAGAGACAGGTCCAGTTGGGGTCCACACTCTGAAGCACCTGGGGACGAACCCATGTACGCTCAGGGCTGGTGGCTGCATTATCACCAAGTCCACTGTGCTTTGGCAGCTGCTCAGGGCCGGGGGCTAAGAGATGTTTGATCATGGGCTCAGGGGACTGGGCTAGACCAGGCCCTGCTCGGATGTAGAGGGACATGTTCACAAAACCCGGGCAGGCCTTGGCACTGCTCCTGCCTCCCCATGCTCCACTCACAGTGTCCCAGCAGCCCAGAGGGTGCTCTGGGGTAGGAGGCGTCGCGGGTGCGCGGGCACTCAGAGAAGACCTCTGTTCATGGCGGGCTCTGACCACCCGGGGTGGGGGTGGGGGTCGGTAACCATGGAAACTTCCAGAATGTCCCCCCGTCCCCTGCCCTGGCCTAGCAATGGCGGCTGCCCCCAGCCAATGGGCTCCCTCCGCTTGGCTCACGCTTCCCTGTGGATAGGTCCGCGACGCCGGCGGGGTGAACCAATGGGGTAGCAGGAGGGGGACGCGCCAGGCATGTCAGAGGGACCGCCTGATTCTCGCCAATCAAGGAAGGCCAGCTTAGTAGCAGCCAACCAATGAGGACGCTCCAGCGAGGGCTCCGCAGCCAATGGAGAGCCTCCACGAAGGAGTAACGGAAGGTATATAAGGACGGGCGGCGCGGCCTGGGTGTTCAGCAGCAGTTTGGGGTGCGGCAGTGCTTTGGTGACGGTAAGGGCGGCCATGGGGGCCTAGGCTGTCCCGGGCTTGCGCGGCCTAGTCCGATAGCGGAGGAGGGGGAGGGGTGCGGGCGGAACGCGCTGCCACCGACCATTCACGTAGCGTCTCCATTTTGTGACCGGCGGTTTCTCGCAGGCTGGCGCGGACGACATGAGGCACCTTCTGTTGGCGCTGCTGCTACTGAGCGCCGCTCGGGCGGACGACGAGGAGAAGAAGGAAGATGTGGGCACGGTGGTGGGCATCGACCTCGGTACCACCTACTCCTGGTGAGGGGCGAACGAGACCGGCGGGGAGTAGCTGGGCCTGGGGGTGGGAGAAGCGGCTGGGCCTGTACGCCTTCGGAGGGTGTTTGGCCTCGGGGGGACTGGGAGAGAGCGGCTGGGCCTATGGGCCCGTGGGGGTGCTGGGCCTTAGAGCGTGGTGGGGGAGCGAAATGGGTTGAGGAGCTCAGGGAGAGGGGGAAAGGAGGGAGCGGAAGGGGGGTGCAGGCCCCAACGTCTCCTGATGGCGCTGCTACCCCTCCCCCTTCAGCGTCGGCGTCTTCAAGAATGGCCGCGTGGAAATCATCGCCAACGACCAGGGGAACCGCATCACGCCTTCCTATGTGGCATTCACGCCTGAGGGGGAGCGCTTGATCGGGGACGCCGCCAAGAACCAGCTTACATCCAACCCCGAGAACACTGTGTTCGATGCCAAGCGGCTCATCGGCCGCACATGGAATGACCCTTCCGTGCAACAGGACATCAAGTACCTGCCCTTCAAGGTGCGTTCTGAATGCAGAGGGGTGGGAGATGGATCAACATAGCCCATCAAAAGAGGCTACTGAATGGTGGTGCTCTTTCGAGTAGCCATACACTTCCCTTGCCCTCTTCAGGGCCAATGGATGCAGTGATGCAGCTGCGGTGTGTAGACAGCTGTTGTGTTCAAGTGGGGGATGTTACGGAGGTTTTGCTTGATTTTTCTGACAAAAAGAAACAGGCAAATGGGGATAACTCTATGAATGGTAAATAGAACAGTATATGTTGTTCTTTCCAGGTTGTTGAAAGGAAAGCCAAACCCCATATCCAAGTCGATGTTGGAGGTGGACAGACAAAAACATTTGCTCCTGAAGAAATATCTGCTATGGTCCTGACGAAGATGAAGGAAACAGCAGAGGCTTATTTGGGGAAGAAAGTAAGTTCATGAGAGCTGTGAAGAGGCTGAAGCAGCAGTTCTACAAAACTAAAGATACGAAGGGGCTGAATTGGTGGACCAGCCTTGCAATGCTGAACTTGGTTCTGTGCTGCTGGCCCCTCAGGCAGCCCAGCTGAACAGGCTTAGCTGATGGTGGGGTTTTAGTTCTCTTTAAAGAACAATGGGATACTTGTTTTCATCATTGCTGTGGTTATTTACAAGCTTTTTACAAGCCTTTGTTTCCCTTAACTAAATACCTTTTTTTTTTTTTAAGGTTACTCATGCTGTTGTTACTGTGCCAGCCTACTTCAATGATGCTCAGCGTCAGGCTACTAAAGATGCTGGTACTATTGCTGGACTGAATGTGATGAGAATTATTAATGAGCCGTAAGTAGCTTTACTTATCCTGCCTGCTGGGGAGTTGGGGGTGGTGGTTCCACATCTCTGAATGGGCTGTTCCTTTTGCAGAACGGCTGCTGCCATTGCCTATGGGCTGGACAAGAGAGAAGGTGAGAAGAACATCCTTGTGTTTGACTTGGGTGGTGGAACTTTTGATGTCTCCCTCCTCACAATTGACAACGGAGTCTTTGAAGTTGTGGCGACTAATGGTGACACTCACCTGGGTGGAGAAGACTTTGACCAACGTGTTATGGAACACTTCATCAAACTTTACAAGAAGAAAACAGGAAAAGATGTCAGGAAGGATAACCGAGCTGTGCAGAAGTTGAGACGGGAAGTGGAGAAAGCAAAGCGAGCCTTGTCATCTCAGCACCAGGCTAGAATTGAAATAGAATCCTTCTTTGAAGGAGAAGATTTCTCAGAGACACTCACTCGAGCCAAGTTTGAGGAGCTGAACATGGTAAGTTTAGAAAGGTAAAGTCACATTGCCTCAGCTGTAGTTTGGAGACTTGTGAACTTTGGCACAGCACTTTGGGGTATAAATAACTTCTGCTTGCACTAAAAGTGAGGCAGCTGCTCTGTGCTAGGGTAGCTGGGGCTGTGTGTGTTAACAGCAGCTGAAGTATCGTCCAGGCTAGTAATCAGCTAGTTGATGTTCCCCCTATGTAGTGGTTGGTCTTTAGCCTAGGGCCACACAGGGCAGAGGCTGGGCATGTGGGAATATAGTCTTACAGTCCTGGGGCTGTTTTTGTCTTTCTAGGATCTGTTCCGTTCCACTATGAAGCCTGTTCAGAAAGTACTGGAAGATTCTGACCTAAAGAAGTCTGACATTGATGAGATTGTCCTTGTTGGTGGCTCTACTCGCATTCCCAAAATACAGCAACTAGTTAAGGAGTTCTTCAATGGGAAAGAGCCATCTCGTGGCATTAATCCAGATGAGGCTGTGGCCTATGGTGCAGCTGTCCAGGCTGGTGTTCTCTCTGGGGACCAAGATACAGGTAATGACACTTCCACTGTCACATTGAGTAATGACTGAATAGTGGCTATTAGTTACTGA
Organism: Indicator indicator; assembly: GCF_027791375.1. Lineage (NCBI taxonomy): Eukaryota > Metazoa > Chordata > Aves > Piciformes > Indicatoridae > Indicator > Indicator indicator. The sequence goes on from NC_072037.1 coordinate 7,662,304, forward strand.
CAAATGTCATAGGACTTCTAGTCCCTAACACTTTGTGCTTCTGAGCAGCCTGTCTGCAGTAATGAGATGTTTCCTTTGGGTTGAAGTCTTAACTTCTGATCTGTTACAGGTGACTTGGTGTTGCTTGATGTCTGTCCTCTGACACTTGGCATTGAGACTGTTGGAGGTGTAATGACTAAACTGATCCCAAGAAACACTGTTGTTCCCACAAAGAAGTCCCAGATCTTCTCCACTGCTTCTGACAACCAGCCAACTGTGACAATCAAGGTCTATGAAGGTAAGCGTCATTTGTGGAGGCCTGTGTGACAAGTGAACTGTCTGTAGGACTTGAATGCTTGCTACTGTCTTGTTACAAAGGCAGTAGATACTTCTAGATGGTTATTGATACCCAATTCTTCTCCATATGGAGGTAACAGTGCCAGCTCTAATCAGACTTATGACCTTCATCAAAAGCTTTCAATAGGGTTTTTAATGTGTTTTCTTCCATGGTTCTAATTTAAAATGTTGCTCAGTAAGTGGAGATGCTGTAGGTGTCCAGAAGAGATGTCAGGTTGGAATTGAAACTTTGCATTTAAGAAGTGTAAGCTTGTGGCTTTTGCAAAGTCCAAGCCACAGCTAGGAAAGAAACCAAATCTACTCATGTCTTCCAGGTGAGCGTCCCCTCACAAAGGATAATCATCTGCTGGGAACATTTGATCTCACTGGAATCCCTCCTGCCCCTCGTGGTGTCCCCCAGATTGAGGTTACCTTCGAGATAGATGTGAACGGAATCCTCCGTGTCACAGCTGAAGACAAGGGCACTGGGAACAAAAACAAGATCACCATCACAAATGATCAGAACAGGCTGACACCAGAAGAGATTGAGAGGATGGTTAATGATGCTGAGAAATTTGCAGAGGAAGACAAGAAGCTTAAAGAACGCATTGATGCTCGGAATGAGCTGGAAAGCTATGCCTATTCACTGAAGAACCAGATTGGGGACAAGGAGAAGCTGGGTGGGAAGCTGTCAAGTGATGACAAAGAAACAATAGAGAAAGCAGTAGAGGAAAAGATTGAGTGGCTTGAAAGCCATCAAGATGGAGATATTGAAGACTTCAAAGCCAAAAAGAAGGAGCTGGAGGAAGTTGTTCAGCCAATTGTTAGCAAGCTCTATGGAAGTGCAGGCCCTCCCCCTGGTGAAGAGGAAGCAGCAGACAAGGATGAGTTGTAGATACTGGCATCTTTGAATGTTGTGTGTGTATATATTGGACTCAGGAACACTTGTTTAAAATATTGAACTCTTAATTTGGAATGTACCTTTGGATCTTCACTCGAGAGTGGAGCTGGAAATGCTAGCCCAAAGTGGCTGTATACTGCTTTTCGTTAGCAGGTGCTTGTTGGGGGAGGGCAGGGTAAGTTGGGGGGGAGTGTAAATGCAAAATGGGTTTAGAGGCATCAGCAGTGAAAGCATTCTATTTAACAGCTTGGTCATGTGAACTTGGTGTAGAGCTTTTCTACCTGAAGTGACCACAATAAATTTGTTATTTACACTGGGCTTCATCTAGCTTGTGTTTTCCATTACCTGGTTACAGTAGCTCCTTCTGATGAGGGTTTGGATTATGGCCAAGTGCTGGGTTTTGCATCAATGATTAGTGCTACCCCTTCAGGGGGTGGATGTGGGACCAGTCCTGCCCTTGAGTGAGATTCACACCTCCTGAAGCCTGGCTTCTTTATGGTCTCTTGTGGAAGTGATACCTGTGTGTACTTGAGCAGTAAACAGGAGGAAAAGATGAATCCTTGCAGCTTGTGAGCAGTCCTGGGGCTGCTGTATTGAGGGAGGTCTCCTTAGCTTGTTTGGTGCTGCAGTTGTACCACTCTCTACACTTGAGAGTCTGGTTTGGGGGTGGGTAGTAAGCGGTGCAAAACAGCTCCAGAGGTTTGGTGACTCTTGCTCTTGGCTGAAGGAGGGCTCCTGACATGCATGAAGACCCTGTTTCTGACGTGTGCTGGTGTACTTTAAACTGTACTGAGGTTTATGATGTAACAGATCCTTGCAAGGAAAGAGGAGTCAGTCTGAGTAATTGCTGGGGGGGTTGCCTGGCCTTGCTTGTGCAGCTTTTCCAGCCCTTGCTGAGGCAGGTTCTCCTGCACAGCTATTTGCCTGCAACACAGCAATGATGCAGCCAAGGGGAGGGAGAGGGGAGAGCAGGTAAACCACATATTCAATTTCCTGAAGTACTATATTTAAGATACATACTTCTCTCCCATGAAACAACAGATCAGTCCACAACTAGTTACTCCTAAAAGGCTTGGTCTCTTTGTTTGAAGCCTAATTAGAACTCAATCTTTTAATTTAACTGATGCTTATGTAGGGCAATTGAGTAAGAAATTACACTGAGTAGAGAAGCAGCTTTTGTGGTGCCTGCTCTCATTCCTCTTTAAAAACCACTCAGCACTTTGCATTTTTCCTGTTGTGAGGGGACAGTTGTTTTCTGGTTTCCCTTCACTCATTTTCAGTGAAAGCTAAACCACACCTTGCCCTCCCAAACTTTCCAGGTTAATGCTGTGGCTTTGAGTTTCTGTACCCAATGGTGTTTCTCTGGGCAGAAAGCTGTACAGCCATGGCGCAAACCATGGCCAGCACTTGCACTGCAGCAACCTTCACTTGAGGGGCGGTGGCTGAAGCTTTCTAGGCTGTGCCTATCCCTGAACTCTCCACAGGGCTATGGAGAGGAAGCACCTGAATGTCACGGGTGCAGCAGCAGAGGACCATCTATTTGAGGGTAAGAATTGGGTTTTTTATTAAGAAAAATCACTTTAATGGGACATTATTATGAAATCTGTAGAAAAGGTTCATGCTGTACAGGACACAGCCCTACTATTCAATCAGACTGACCACGCAGTCCCTGAATATCTCGCCCTCTGTGTCCATTCCACCAAATACCAACAGCAGGTGCATCACTGTATCTTCAGAATGCTCCTCCTCCTGGCTCTTCCACCCAGGACCAGCTCCATCATCTGCTGACACAGTCATCTGCGTTCCATCTTTGTCTTCCCAGGCAACAGCTCCTCTGTCTGCACTCTTTCCAGCCAGCCACGGAATGATGCACATGGCATGGTCCAGCCTCCCAGCAGGCAAAGGGGAATTGAAATGTAGGAGTGTCCATTGCTGCTTCTCTGTAGTGTAAAGACACACATCCACACCTTTAAATGCAGCTTCACAGGCTCAGATAGCATACTGATACATCATTAACTAGGCCAGTTTTCAACATTATTGACTGTTTAGTCTTGTGCTGATGTGATACTGGCTGCTAGGACAGGTAATGCCTTTTCCAACTGCCTAGCATTTACCATTGCACAGCTGAAAAAACTCTCCCTACCTGTGTGATACTTATATGTAGTGTCTAGTGTCCCCTCAGGACCTATTCCACCAAAAATGTACAATTGGTCCTTAAATACAGCTGATGAGTGGGATGCCCGTCTTCCAGGGATGTCACCAGTGGCTGGAATCTTAACCCATCTCATGTCATCTGTTGGAGAACATGAACATGTCTGTGATTATGCATTATGAAAACCTCACAGGTTTTGTTGTTCTAAAGAGGATGAAATTTCAAACGCTTAGGAACTGATCTTTCAGAAAAAAGGTCCCACGACATCAGAACACATCCCACAACAGCTATTGCTCTGCAGTGCCTATATCCATGCTTACTTGTATCAATGCAGAACAGATCATTGTAAAAAACATCTCCAGCTAAGCCTCCATGGATGAAGAGCTTGGTCCCAACTGCAACCATAACGTGTCCATGTCGAGGAGTGGGGGGCTCCCCGTGAGTATCTGGCTGGGACCAGGTCAAGGTGGCTAAAAACGGGAATAACATGAATTAGGAAGAAAACTCTGGAAGATACCAACTGGTGACCCTAGAGCACTGCTAAGACTTCCTAAGGAAGGAGCATCTCCAGTGGGGTCAGGAAAGAGTTAAGGTACCTGTGTCAAACACATGAAGGCGCTGGTCTTTCACTGGTTCTGCTCCTTTATCTCCTCCTCCAAACACATACAGACAGTCTCCTATAGCTGCTGAGGAGGTGTGAAATGTCCTAGGCAACGGCTGCAGGCCGCTCACTTCAGGACTCTCCCAGGTTCCTATTTCTAAGACATTTGATTAACAAAATGATCAACAGAAAACACGCTCTACTCCCCTACTCAAATAACAGCTGCTGTGAAGGAGCCTTAGCAACAGCTCTGAGGCTGGCGTGTCTCCCACAGGTGTTCCATCTCAGAGTCCTGCTCCTGGGGCATGCAGGGCGAGCACAGAGACCTGTGAGAGGAGCCCTGGTGACTGAGCTGCCCTTCAGTGGGTTGGCAGTTCAGGGCTCGGTACACCAGTCCTCGGGCACTCACCCAGGTCCAGCACCTGGACGCAGCTCCGGTTCCCGGCCGGGTGGGCGCCACCAAAGACCCAGAGGCGCGGGCGGGCAGCGGCAGACAGGAAAGTAGCGTGTTCGTAGCGCGGCCGCAGCCCGTTCCAGTCGGCCGTGGTCCAGCGGTGAGAACCTGCGGGCAGCGGAGAGCCTGGTCGGCAGCAGCCCAGCGACCCCACGCCCCCTCTCTGGTCCTCCTGCCCGGGTCCTCACCTAGCTCCACGAAGTAGGCGTCTGCGAAGGCGCCGGCGGGGTCTGCGCCACCCAGGAGCAGGACACGGCCGGACCCGCCACCGGGCAGGAAGAGGCAGCCGTGTCCCACGCGTCCGCTGGGCCCGTTACCGCGCGGCGACAGCCGGTACCTGTGGGAAGAGACGGGCAGTGCTCAGCCGCGCCGAGCTGTGCCGGGCCGGGCTGTACCGCGCCAGGTCAGGCATCCTCCCGCCCCGCTCACCAACTGGCCGGCTGAGGGCAACGGCCCGGCTCTAGCAGCGGCAGCACCCTCGGCCCCATGGCAGGCCGGACCGGGGAAGGCCGCGCCGCTCCGACCTCACCGGGGGCCAGCCCCGGGCGGAAGCGGCTGCCGCCTTCCGGCCCGCGCCTGGCGGAAGTGCCCCGGGCTTCCGCTGGCGTCGGCGGCTGGCGCCGCTCCCCGGAAGTGCCGGGCTCCGCTTCCGGCTCCGAGCCGCCGTCCCAAGATGGCGCCGCTGGACCTGGACAAGTACGTGGAGATCGCGCGGCTCTGCAAGTACCTGCCCGAGAACGACCTCAAGGTACGGCCGCGGCGGGCGGGCCCGGGACGGGGCATGAGGCTGGGACAAGCCTGGGACGGTTCGGTGCCGGGGCCGGTGCTGACCTGCTCTTCTCCCGCAGCGCCTCTGCGACTATGTGTGCGACCTGCTGCTGGAGGAGTCTAACGTTCAGCCCGTCTCCACGCCCGTCACCGTCTGCGGAGACATCCACGGGCAGGTAAGGGTGGGCGACTCCACCGCCAGGCCCCAGGCCGCCCTGCACCGCCGCCTGGCCCTGCCTTGCCCGCCGGAGTGCCGTGCCCAGACTCTGCACCGCAGGCCCCGGTGCTAGTGTCAGTCGAAGGCGCTGTCCTCACGCGTGTGCTTCTCTCTTCAGTTTTATGACTTGTGCGAGCTGTTCAGGACCGGTGGTCAGGTCCCTGACACCAACTACATTTTCATGGTATGTGCATTCGGGGCTCACTCTTCTCTCTCCTCGGGTGTTTAAAATATGAGTGTAAAGTTTAAATGCTGATACCTTAATCGAATTTCAGATCTTGCCTCTGGGTGTTGTGTTTGCTTTTGCTGTTGGGTTACTGCCAACACGTTTGATTTAGTTGAGTAAAGATCGAGTTAGGTGATGTAAGGTGATGTAGGAGGAGAGCAGCACGATGCCTCTGAAGCAGGACTGTGCTAGTGCTGCAGCAGCACCCTGCCTTAGCCAGGGAATCTCTTGGGTGTGTGTAAGGGCAGCTCTGAATGAGTGTGGTGGCCAGTTTCAGCTTGCAACTCTGAGTGACCACCAGAACACACCCTTACAGAGCCAAACAGATCTCAGCATCCCTTCAGCATTAGGTTTCTTTATGCACTGTGAGAATTTAGCATGGATGTATCTCTTTGCATTTTCCCATTTGCCTGTTTCTCCACTTACGAATATTTTTTTGACTTGCAGGGTGACTTTGTAGATAGAGGTTATTATAGTCTTGAGACTTTCACTTACCTTCTTGCACTAAAAGCTAAGTGGCCTGATCGTATCACACTGTTAAGAGGCAATCATGAGAGCAGGCAGATAACACAAGTGTATGGATTTTATGGTAAGTCTTTATCTGAATGATTTCTGAATGGGGGCTACCGTGTGATAAACCTGTACGGTGTCTCCCTTTGGAAGCCTGCTTTGGGAGCAGCACTACCCGGGATTTTCCCTGGACTGGGTGGGAAGCGGGCTCAGTACAACTTAAATGTTACCATTTGCTAACATGATCATTGAGTTTGTGAGGTAGAACATGGTTTAGTCCAGATCTCGCTGGTCTTTTCCTCCAGCATCTGAGTTTTCTGTTTGTTTTTTGGTGCCACATTCAGTGTTAGAGACAGAGCATAAATGATGCAGAATGCGCTTTGGTATCTTGTCATGAAGGGTTTACCACAAACTTATGATGTTGCTGTAATTCCCTTTCAGTTCCAGTGTAACTAAAAATCTGCGTCACACACATAGTTTGCCATGGAATCATTTATTGCCAACAGTGAGCATCCAGGAAAATGTCCCTGGCAAGGAACAAGCAGCAGAGCAACTGCTTGAAAACCGGAGGGAATTAAATTGCTTGGAAGCTTCTTTGTGGTTGTGTGAGGCTTTGGTAAAACCTGAGGAAATCTTGGCAAGTATCTAACACCTGCCACAAAGAGTCACGTCTGTAATGTACTTTGTTTTGGATAATGTGTCAACCAGAGCAAGTACAAATGTTCACAGGCCACTTAAGAAAAGCCCATCAGGTTTGTTGCCACCTTGTAGATTTAGACAAAGCCATGTAGCTCCTGTTTGTGGTAAGAGTATCTTCCATGAGCTCTGGTTGGTATAAAATTTGCTAATTTCAGCACTCAAATGGTCTAGTCAGGGGTCAGTTCTCACCATCAGGTGTGTTGTGTGAGGCCCCACTGTCTTTGCACTGCCCATGTGTTGCTTACCAGCAGGTGCTTTAACTGCTCCTGTGGTGAGGCCTGTCGCTGGCCAGGCCCCACCACTGGAAGGGCTCAAGGCACCTGCTGGTCTGTGCTCCCAGCCACTGCTCCTGACGGGGCTTTTGTTGTACGTCTGACATCGGAGTTCTGCTGCGTTTGCTTCTGTTCTTGCTGTCTTAATTCCTTCTGATCCACAAAACCCAAATTCTCTGTTCAACAGATGAGTGCCAAACCAAATATGGAAATGCTAATGCTTGGAGATACTGCACCAAAGTCTTCGACATGCTCACAATAGCAGCTGTAAGTGTAAAACCCACATTTGCCACAAGTACAAGTAGGTTGTCTAAATGAGACTGCTAGAAGTAGTGACGTTTAAGGATCCTGCTGGTAGTGTTCTGGGCTAGATTAAATCCGTGAGCATTCTGCACGTGTGTCTTTTTCTTTCTCCAGCTAATAGATGAGCAGATTCTCTGTGTGCATGGTGGCCTCTCTCCAGACATCAAGACGTTGGATCAGATTCGAACCATTGAACGTAATCAAGAGATCCCCCACAAAGGAGCCTTCTGTGACCTCGTTTGGTCTGATCCAGAAGATGTTGACACCTGGGCCATCAGCCCACGTGGAGCAGGCTGGCTTTTCGGCGCCAAGGTGACGAATGAGGTAACGAGCTGCGGTGTCATCGCATGCACAAGATAAATGATTCAGGTGGGGTTGATAGTTGGCAATGAACGCACCCAGGGCACTGTGAGGTGCTGAACTTTGCTTGTGAGGCTGCTGCCAGTAAACGGTGGTGGTGGAGAAGGTTTGCTTCAGCCAACTGGGAAGAAATAAGCTCTTTGAGCTTAAAAGTGCCAGGTGTGGTAATAGTGGTCTTGTTTTAAAAGGTCTAATAATGCAGTGAGAGCAACCTGTATTGCTAAGGGTGTGTCTAGGGTACTTTTCTAAGAATTTAAGAGGGGGAAAGAAAATTTTTGGTAATTCTTGGCTTAATTGTTGTTAATTTGCGAAATGGTGAGCAGAGCTCTTGGGTCTCACAAGCACTGACTGTCCCAGACCTCTGAATGCTGTTGGAAACACTGTGCTCATGCCATGTGTTGTGCAGCATGTCCAGGAAGGATTGAGCCTTACAGGAAGCACAGATCTGTAATCCAAGGCTGTTCCTCACTGCTCTGGTCTCAAAACAAAAACCCAAATATTTTTTTCAGTGCAATGGGTGAAAAGCTGCTCTTTAACCCCCTCACAGCATGCATGTGCAAGAGCTGTTGTCAGAGAGGGTTGGTTAGAGGGCTGTGGTTAGCTGGTTAGAGAAGGCTGACCTTCCTCTATTCCTTTACAGTTTGTTCACATCAACAACTTGAAACTCATCTGCAGAGCTCACCAGCTAGTTCATGAAGGCTATAAATTCATGTTTGATGAGAAATTGGTAACGGTATGGTCTGCTCCCAATTACTGCTACCGCTGTGGAAATATTGCATCCATCATGGTCTTTAAAGACGTAAATACAAGAGAACCAAAGTTATTCCGCGCAGTTCCAGACTCAGAACGTGTAATTCCACCTAGGACAACCACGCCGTACTTCCTCTGAGCCCTTCCTCGCCTATTGTCTCCCTCTTCCCTTGTACTGTCCCTTTACAATATACTTTTTATTGAGCACTTTGCTGCTGAAATGCTGCCTCTTGCCTTTTTTATTTTTAAATTATCTAAATTTATTGTGTATTATGGTGTCTGTAGCAAGTTTCATTCCCCTTCCCTCCCCCCTAGATTAATCTCAAAGAGTATTTGTAATATGTCCTTGAAATTTATACTACTGCATGTAGTTCTTATGTATCTCTGGGTTTAGATGACACATTCTCCTTTTACCGATCGTGACTCCCGGGAAGCAGCTCGGTCCCAGTGTTATTGTTCAGCTTTTTTTGTTTGGTGAGTTTTAAAAGAGATTTCAGCAGCAAAGTCCCCGTGGCGGGACTGTGACCGCCTTGTGTCGCATGCGTGTCGAGCAGGGCCACCCTCACAGCGTGTTTTAAGTGGATACTAATAAAGTGGTCAGAAGGGCTGTTCCCCCTACACCTCCCCTCTCCTCCTTCTCGCCCCCCACCCTGTTTTTTTCCTTTTGATTTCTTAGGATTCCAGTTCAGACACACGAACCTGCTACAGCGACTGAATTTGTACATTAAAATAATTGTTCTGATTTTTTTCAGATCCTGTGTATTTTTAATAAAGTTGTACCTTACGTCAGCCCCACCTCGAGGGTCAATAACGCGAATAAAACATTTCCCTGCCTAATTTCCGTTCCCGGTCACCCCCCCCCCAACATCCACCCGGGCGGGGCAGGGCGGGGTGGGCACAGTGCTGGGTTCCGGTTCCGGCGTGGCGGCGAGTCCGGTTCCGGCTCCGGTACGTGTCCGGGCCGGCGGCATGGCGCGGAGCACGCTCTCCTCCCGCTTCCGCCGCCTCGACATCGACCAGTACGACGAGAACCGGTTCGTGGAGGAGCCCGAGGAGGCGGCGGCGGCTGGGCCCGACGCCTGCCCGGAGGTGGAGGCGCTGCTGAGGCAATATCCTTTGGGGGGGGTCCGGGGACCGGGCAGGCCCCACCATCTCCCGCCTCGACCGGGCACAGCCCGAGCCTAGGCCCGAGCCGCGCAGTCCTGGTGGGGTTCGCGGAGGCGACCGCGACCGGGCATTCGTAGCCAGAGCCCCTCGTGAGTGGCCCGGGGCGGTTGCGCTCTGCTCCTTCCACGGCGGTCTGTGCGCGGAGCCGAAAGTTGCGCCGTGGGTACAAACACGGCGTTCGGCCCGGTAACGACACTCGGATCGTTACGCGGTTGCGGGCCGTGCCGCTGCCACTGATGGAGCGTTTGAGTCCTTGACCCCGCGGTGCACAGGGGACGCGCTGCGAGCTTTCCACGCCGCCATTCGGAGCCATCCCGTGAACAGCAAGAACCCAGCGGTGAAGGTACCGGGGCCGAGGCGCGGGCAGGGCTGCGGGAGGCTGGGGAGCTCTGCAGTGATGCGGCGTTCCCCAGAGATCCCATTAGCACCCCGGGGCTGTTCATCAGCCGTGTCCCACACATCCTGTGCTCACCCTTTCCTCCTCCTGAAACCCGAGGTGAAAAATGCTGACCCACTCGGTTACCGAAAGAAGCTAGCCGTGAGCGGGTCCTCTGCTCACACTTTGTCCAACACAAGTCTTGGCTCGTTTCCAGCTTTGCTGGTTCTCAAGGTTTTCTCCTTGTCTTCACAGGAGCAGGCCCAGGGAACCATGCTTAAAGTCCTCACGTCTTTTAAAAGCAGTGAAATAGAACAAGCAGTGAATTCCTTAGACAGAAATGGCATTGACTTGTTAATGAAGTACATTTATAAAGGATTTGAAAAGCCGACAGAAAATAGCAGTGCAATATTACTTCAGTGGCATGAAAAGGTACGTGTTTGGTGCTCTCCTGGCTCAGCCACACTCTGTCAGGGCTTCCACCAGAGTCCTCACAAGAGAAGTGGATGATGGTGGGGAGCTCACCCCCAAACACAGTAACCGATGTTTCCTTTTACCTTTTGTCTCTTTGGGCTTGGACTCGTTAAGCTTTTTCTGGTGTCAAAGTTCACCCTCACCCAGCGGGCAGAGACACTTAGGGCTGGGCAGTGTCTGCTGAAGGAAGCATTGTACCACCTTCTGCATCTAGTGGGTGCGGTGGCCCCAGTGAGGAGAAAGCTGGGAGTGGAGGTGTGAATGGGTGTAGGGTTTAGCTGGCAGCATTCTTTGTAGCTGAGTGTTTGGCCGAGGGGTGCTCGAGCTGGCTTGGGTCTGGCAGTTTTCATCAGCTGAGTGTTGCTAGCAGTGTGTCAGTGTGTGTCACAGCTTACTGAGGGGATTCAGCAAACCTGGTTTGCACAGGAGAGGCTTCTGAGACGTCGAGGGACTCCACTGGGATGCAGAGTGGTGCTCTTGACCTTTTCCATGTTGAGGCAGGGCAGGCAGGACACCTTGACCGTTCTGACAGGACAAGGCACATGGAGCAGCTGCTGGTGCCACTGTCCCCAGGCAGGAATGCAGTGAACTCTTCCTAGCTGCAGAGGTTTGGCTGCAGCGCTCCCTGTCAATGCTTGTCCTAGGAAAAATGATCCCCAGGAATGCTGCAGCTTCCTGTCCCATCAGCACTGGAGTAGTGCAGCCTGCCGCTAGTGCTGCTGTATGGGATTTTTTCTTGTGGTATGTGGAGGCAGGACTTAGGTAAAGTGACTCCAGCTACTAGCAGCTGTCATCAGCTTTGCAAAGCTTGACAGGAGAGGAGGAGGGAAGTGCTGAGAGCAGCAAAGAACACGTTTCTGCTGCTTGTTTGTTTTTTCTTCCTTTTTTTTTTCCCTACCATTGTTTCCAGCGGAGACTTTAGGTAACCATGGGTGAGTGCTCCCAGTGTGTAATGTTACACAACACCACCCTGGCTGGAAAGATGTGACAATTCTCAGAGCACGTAGGCACAGCTAAAGCATCTCGTTCTCTTTTTCTAAAAAGGAGCAAGGCAGGTCTGAAGCAGGCTAGGCAAGGTTTAAGCCCTTGCTTGTGTTCTGCTTTGTAGCAGTACCGGTAGGACGTGTTGCTTGCTCTAAGAGGAGTCAGCTGCTAGGCAGTAGTACCAGTCTGTCCTCTGGAAAAGGGCTGTGGTCCCCAGGTGTGTCAGGTCTGGTAACTCAGCAATGTCTGTGTGTGTGTAAGCTCTGCTCCGAATGGGAGCTTTGTGTTCATCTGTTCCTAATGACAGCAAGGTGTCTCCTGCTGCTGATCGTTGTTCTCACGTACATTGTAGTACCCACTGGGTTGTACTGGAATTGCATCTGGGAAGTAAAAATGCCTCATCTTAAGCAGTGAGCTTTAATATTGATTCTTTCCTAATCCCATCCATCCTGTAGAAGGATGCTGCTTACATTGAGGGATGCAAATGAAACTGAAACCAGCTCTTCCTCCTTTCCCATTCAGGGATATGGGAGGTGAGACACCGCTATCCTCTAGCTCCAAAAGATGGTAGGATTATGGAGAATGTAATTTTCCCTTCAGCGTTGTGGTTACCAAGTTATTGCCTGTAGTTTTGTGTACCCTTCAATCCTTGCATCACAGAGTACATTAATAGAATATTAATAATTAACAATGTACTACAATAATTTGAGTTAAAGATCGCTCTTGTCTATATTTACAGAGGGGAAGTGAGGCACAGACTTCCCAAGATTGGGACAAGCAGGGATGTGAGTTCCAGCCTGCCTGCTAGAGAAAAATAGATTTCCCCAGTTCATTGTTTTAAAGATTTGGGAGACAGGGTGGGGGGAAAAAGAAAAGGTAGAACATCTCAAGCTGCGAAAACTTAAGTTTTTGGAGGAGAGTCACACATTCTTCTGCTACTAAACACCTAAGGTCTGTTCACTTAAAATGCCTTTTGCATGTGACATGGTAACTTTCTGTAACCTCTCTCCTTTTCCCATCCCCACAGGCATTAGCAGTAGGTGGACTAGGTTCCATAGTAAGAGTTCTTACAGCAAGAAAGACTGTTTAAAAGACTGTTAAGTTGAACAAGGCAACGATCAGTCTCGGACTCAGAAGAAGGAAGTGTCACTGGTCCATCTTTATTAGAGATTGCAATCCACTGAAATACTCTGGAAACCTCCTCCTGGAATGCTTTTAACCTTACTGGTGGGGGAAGAGTAAAGGTATTCCTGCATATTCTGACTATCCAATACAGGAGCCAAGCTGTCCTCCTGATCCCTTCTTTACAAAGCAGGAGAAGGCACGCTCCTGCCTCCTGTCACTGCAGTGAGCAGGTATTTCAGATGCTGCTGTATGGAAGCGTGGTGGTACGAGATCGTGTGTGTACTGCTGACTGCAGAGGGAGCGATGGCCTTGGCAGATGCAAGATCCTGACAGCTTCTGGGTGGAGAGGTGTTTGTTAGAACGCTGGGTTTGTGTGGTCAAAGGACTAGTTGGACTACAGGGGTGGTTTAAATGTGAAGTGCCTGCTGCATCAATAAAGTTCTTGGATCACATGAGTTAAGTAATTATTTCCCCCCACTAAGTCCTGACACTTTTCAAAAGCAGGTCAGCAATGTGCCAGCTCTAAGATAAGTGTCAACCTTTGCATGAATGCCTAAGGCCAGCTATTTACAGAATCTGTCCTCAAACCCAACTGTGATGGCTGCAGCAAGTGAGATCAAGCTCAGCTGTTCAAGGCAAGGCCTCGAAGACGCACTAAATGTAATAGCGGAGAGCCTGTAGTTTGATTTTTTTATATTCCTGTCCCTCCTAGAAAGTGAAGAAAATAATTCAGAACTTTTTATTTATGTAACAGTGCCACCTCACCTTTTGAAGGACTTGAGCTGCTTCCAAGGGGTAGCACAGAGGTTTGCTCCTGGATTTGTTCAGACAGACATCACCCACCCCACTGTCAGTTACAGCACCCTTGGCAAGAGCACTGGTGTTGTACATGTCCCTGGGGCTCAAATGGTGTGTGCCACAAGCCTGGCAGAGCCAGTGGCCAGAAGAGAGTCAGCCTTGTGGCACAGAGGAGAATACTCTGGAGGAAGCAGCTGCTTGAGGAGGCCCTGCTCTGTTCAGCCCTTGATTTTTATCAGCTGCCAAAAGCACAGCTGCAGCCGTCCCTGGTGAAGGACAATTTTGTGAGGCAGCACCACTTTGCCTTATTCCTAGTGTCACCCCACTATGAGAAATGGGGGCCTGCTGCCACACCCATTTTTACCCTGGGCAGAAAGGTGGGGTTTGTCTCATGCTTTAAAACTTAAATAGCTATAGCATCCCAAGGGATAAAACCAGAACTAGAAAGAAATCAAGCTTAGGGTTTTGATCCAAAATGTATTGCACCACAAATTTCATAGTGTTTCATAATACAATCCATATTTACAGCATAAAAGGAAAGAAATCCAATGGCCATAGAAAGGATTATGTATACTACTGTTCAGGGACGAGGGAAAGTGCATTAGCTTTTTAATAGATGGATACACAGCATTCTTGCTCTGATAGCTAAAGAAAATTCAACACTTCACTATTTAATGGTAAGTTGATCCTGTTTGAGCTTTGGAATCTTACTGAAGTGGTGTTAGTGAATATATAATCTAAGCCTTTATGCTGTCACTCCATTCCAGGCTGCCTGTGCTGCTTTTCTTACTGTTCAGCAGCGACCTTTCAAGCCTGGATCAATGTAAACCGATTAGTCATTCAGCAGGCATCAGTGTGAGGGGAGGGAGTCCTGTCCCCTGGTCCCCAGTCCTACAGAAACAGGCCAGGGCAAAGGGACAGGTCTACAGCTAAAGACCTTAGAGAATAAAATCTTTCCAATCTTCCCCTTGCTTTGTTTCAGTAGGGAAATGATACAAATCTACTTTTTGATTGTCTGTTTTCATACTAGAGCAGAACTGTACTCTTCCCATGAACTTTTCTATGCTGTAGTTAAGTATCATGGATCAGGTTACTGAAGACTGTTTGGACAAGCTTGAGTATACTAAAAAAATCCTGTTGGCTTTCCTAACTTCAAATAAATACAACCTGGCTCTGCACTGAGGAGTGGCACTTGTTCCAAGGTCACAGCTACTGTGAGTGCCTGTGCCTGGGATGTGGCTGACTGACAAAACCAGGGAGGCCAGCCCAGGTACAGACTTGCAGCACATGTAATGCTCTGACAACTGACCTTGTGTGGAAGGACACTTTCATCTCTACCACAGCATGGGTGTGCATGGAAGGGAGGGCACAGGTCATGTGCTGCAACTCCAATACTGAGTCTCAACTGCCACCACCAAGGTCATCCACAGACCCCTGCCAGCAAAGTTAAAAACCTGAACAGTGACTGCATCTCCCCTGGAGGAGGACAGGATGAATTTTCTTGACTGTATTTAATAAAAATGTTGTTGGTCAGTAACATAAACCTTACTGTAAGAGAATGATTCAAACTGCAGCCTGCTCAAGTTCCATACACAAGTAGGATTTTTGAAAATCTGCTCCATTTTTAAGAAGTCAGACTTCCTGCTGCTTCCAATTTTCATCTAGATTTCACAGTGGTGGTAATACTAGAGGCAAAACTGTGCTTCTACTCTGCCAGGTGAGTGCCACTTTGGTCCTCTTTTCTTAAGAGCTGCTGGAACCAAGAGTTATTCATTATGAGTTGAATTTTGCCCTCAAAACCAAAAATATCATGAGCAGCATTTCTTCTACCATGTAGTTAGGACACAGTTAACAGCCCACTACACGTTCATAATAGTATTTAAGCATCAGTATTTGAAGTACAGAAAACCACAAACCAAAGAAGCAGACATGGGTTATGAAGACTTGCTGCTGGCAGACTTGGGAGAAAAAAAATCAAAGTGTTTAGTACCAGTGTTCTTCACTCTGTCACTAGGATTATTTAATTATTACTGTTTTTAAATAAAAGGTATTCTCAGTGTGCATTTACAATACCTGGAATTCAGCTTTAAAAACTTAAAATTTGTTTCCGACCCCTTCTTCCCAATGCTAACAACCTATGGTACAGGCTAATAGATTAGTTTTAAAGGCGACTGAGTATTAGGTACTATAATTAAGACCATTTTAAATATTCTTTTTCTTTAAGAAAAGTAAAATCAGACAACTCTAAAGTTGTGCTCTCAAATTAAATAATCATCATCAACATGCAGCCTTCAGGACTGCAGGCCAGGATATATGCACCTTACATGACACAGTGATATGAAACAAATGCAAATTATTAGTTATGTCAGTAAAACAAGGCAAGGCAGAGGGTTGTTTTTTTTTTTTTTGGTTAAAGCTCCTGCTCCTGTTCTTTGAAAGGCTTCTTAAACCATCAAAACCCCAATACAGTACTGCCAACATGTTTTTTTCCCCACTGCTTGCTTTCCACAGCAAAACAAGGAAGTGTTCCTGTTCCTAGAGTTAACTCAGCTCTAGTGCTCCACAACAGAAGTTGGAATCACCACCACAACAGACATGTTAAAAGCCTGGACTGCCAGCACCAGTACTGGTGAGGTTAACATTACCCTTTGGTGCCAAGGAAGCAAGAACGATGAGCACAAGGAGCTGACTTCCAGGAAGAGACCATCAAGACAGCAGTCCCTGAATCCAAGCCAGAAGAGGTGTTTCAGTTCGTAGTGAAAATTTCTCCTTGCACAGTATTAGTTCTGTAAACAGTGTCAAAAGTTCTTGTACAAAATACTGCAATGACAGTGATTAAGACACACCTGAAGCAGTGTGTGCAGCGTTCTTTTCACAGAAAAAAGTGGCTAGATGCTGACTGCCTGTTTTCAGGTTCCCCTAAGGCCACAATGTCCTTGGGCTTGAGATAGACGGCCGGATACTGCCTTTAGGAGATGGCTTTGACCCAAACCACGACATCTAGGATAGGAAAGAACAACACACTTTATGGTAGGTTCACACTTGAAAAAGAAAGGAAGTGGTACATGTACATCTCTCCATCACTTGAAAGAGCTATTTATAAAATAGGATGCTACAGACTGAAGAAATGAAAGGTCCACCACCACAACTGAAGGTGACTGAAGATTACACTTACATATATTGCTTTACAATAATGAAAAATCACAAATCTACAGTCATTCACAAGCACAGTATCTTCCATAAATCTAGTATTAAACTGTGCCCTGAAAAAGATGGCAAGGACATTTGCCTCAGTGGCAGTCCTGTGTACACTGAATGTGTCTATCTCAGTGTATGGGCAGAGATGTCTGCAGGACATGGAAAGAACCAAGGCAGCAGTCCTTTATGAACATTCACTGCTAGCCACATAGCTAGGGACTTGCAGGAGATTTTATGCAATGGAAAGGAGAAACAGATCTAGTTGTTCAAGCCCAATGTCAAGCCTAGTTGTTCAAGCCCAATGTCAAGCCAAGAATTCAGCTTCCTGCTTTAAAACTTCTGATTGTACTTCAGCAAGGGGCTTCCAGCTTCCCTCCATGGACCGAGTCTACTGTGTAAAGCCACACTGTTAGTCCCTCTCTGCAGCACTGGAAAGTTGCCATTTCCCTCAGTGAAATGGACAATTTCTGATATATGTGTGATTAGCTACCATTTTAATAATAAATTACATTTATTATGGTAGCTAATATTTGGAAAAGATACCTCTCATGATCTCCCAGCATCTGAGAATTTTCATTTCATCTGCTGGGAGTCCCATTAGAGACAACAAGAGGAACAGAACCCTTACCTTGTACTCCAAAGTTTCTTTAAGCATGTTTTCTTCCTCTTGTGAAAAATTCAGTAACACAGACACAGCTTTAATTAGATGGAATGCCTGAAAGAAAACACAGTGGTTTGTGGCTTACGATGCTCTCAAGCTCTACATTCTGGAGGTGCAGCACAGTTTTTCTATTGGTTTAGTCATACACATTTTAGTCACAGATGTGAGGAGCAGGGCAGCAGCCTTCTATTATCCCCTGTTCCAATAGACCTGGATGGCTTGTCTCTTATTTCCTCTGCTTGTGTTCCTTGGCTTTTTATTCTTTAACACTGGTTTGCATATTTGTGGGAAAGAAGACAAATGGGGAGGCTGCTTAGAATAGAGAAGCAGCTTGGTTCCTGTGGCATCCTGGTTATTTTAAGCTTTGAAAAGCTACCAATCCATGTAGGCAGGAGAGAACCATGCTGGTTTAAACAGACACTTAAGAATATTAACGCTACAGTGCTGATATTCTAAATGATGCACAAACGCAGAGTTAGTAACAGGATCAAGCACTCAGGATACCATGGAGCTGCAAAATTATTTCCTTCTCTTACCAAACGACTTGCAATTAAGCAAAGCATATTGCTGGCATGACTTTTTTCACCTTTAACTTTTTTTGGCACAATGTAGAGAACATGAAGGAGCTCCAAATGCACAAGGAATTGCCTGTTACAGATCAAGAGCAAGAAGTTTGTCTTCTTGTAGGTTTTTAATGTCTTTCTTAAATGTGCAACCACTTTACTGTATACTTGATATGCTTTTTAGAGTAGTGCAGAGAGAATGCCTTGTAGCTTCAGAACTTTAATTCCAGGCATAACTACCTTTTAAAAATTCACATTTCCCTTTCCTTTAGTTCATAATAATCTGTGCTTCCAAACACATTACTGTTAGCTATTTTGCTTCCTTGTCACCAACTTCTTAAGCTGCAGCAGCAGGACAGAATTGGCATAGAAGTGACAGGTGGCTGTTTCTAGAGACAGACTTGCAAAGAGAAGGTAAGTGGACATCTTTACCTCAGATTCCCGGCAGGACATGAATTTCAGTACAACATGTTTAAGGTATTCAAAGTTTATCTCCCTGGAGTCATTTAAATCAGAGTTGTTTGTGACAGTCACAGAGGCATTAGGCACTTCAGAATTTGCTTTTTCACGTACTTCAGGTACCTCACTGTCAGGCCTTATTTTCTAAAAAAAAAAAAAAAAAAAAAAAAAAAAAGGAGAGAAGTGCATTGGTGACTTTGGGAAAGGACCCAAGTCCAAGATTTGTAAGACACATTGCTTGCCTCCACGAGGGAACTTTTCCCTGGGGCAGATGTCATTCCCATGGTAAAATCTGGCTGAAGGGCAAGTAAGTAGCACTCAAATCTCCGTTCTTCACTCTACAGAAGGGCATTAAATGTCCAAAATTACCAAACACAGGTCTTCTGTAGCTAAAATTCTCCACTGCAAGAGCCTGGTGGTGATGACTATTTGTCACACCACCCATTCAATAAATAATCCAGAATAACAGATTTCCTTAACTGGGTTCACTGATCTGCCTGCAAACAAGGAAACTGCAGACATCCCTAATAAAAAAAAAAAAAAAAAAAAAAAAGCCTCCTAGCCAGCAGTCAAACTTTTGGAGTTAGTACTGCAAGTAACTGTCTGTAAGTGTCCACTGAGGAGACTGAAGAAACCTAACACCTACCAGCTCTTTCTGGAGTGTTTTCTTGAGTTCTGTCATTCTTTGCTGTAGCTGCTTTATCACCTGAAAGCACAGCAAAGGATAGTGTTAATACAGTAGTCATTGTTAGGACTCAGTTTGACTCACAAATACCTGAAAAAACTCAGGAAGCAATTATTAAACAATGCTGACAGCTCTGGAGAAGCAACCTGAATGTCTCACCTCTCTAGCTGCATGCATTAGCAGGTGTATGACAAGGTATTTGGGCCTTCATATGACAGCACAGTGGAAAGTGAACTGAATTCATACAAAAGAACTCTCCAGAAAAGCTGGGATCATTTGGTGCATCTTTCCTCCAAAACAGTTAAGGATTGCTACAATTCTGGCCATAGTTTTTATCCACTGTAGCTAGATCCTTGGACCACCTATCCTTCTAAGAGGCTGCAGCCCAGGCAACAACAATTATTCAACTTCCTAATTAAAAGGGGAAAGGCAAATTACTGTTTTTTCAGTTCACCTTGTTTTTCTCAGCAATTTGCTGTTCCAGCTCTCTGTTATCCTTCTGAAGCTGAATGACATCTGCAGCTGCTACCTCTCCATTCTGTTCCACCACACAGTTTTCTGGAGAATGGAAATGCTTGTTGTTCAAGTCTCTTGTTGATTCCTCTAGTTCTGAAACCTATAAAAAGAGGGAATTTGCAGAGGTATTATCAGATTCACAGCCCATGAACATTCCCCAGGCTGAAAGCCAGACTTCTTTTTGATGTTTATTTTCATGGTGTGGATGCTTCTTTAAACCAGAAAAACATCAGTAGCAACCAGGTCTCTCACAGGCCTGCTTATGACTCTTGGGTTTGTGTCACACTGGTTTCAGAATGGCTCTCTCAAGAGATTCTATGAGTCAAAATAAGGAGTTGTCTCTCACAAACCAGTCTGACAAGAAACAGCTTTCTTTAGGAAGAGAAGGAACACTAAACAAATAGTGGTGGTCTATACTGCTGGTGTTTCAGGTCATGAGCAAGGTGTCAAACTGAACAGCTCCCAGTAGGGACCACCAGGTATGATGGTACTGAGGGTGTCCTGCACACCTGCTTATTGTCCCAAGGAGTCTGAACAGATCAGACCTGTAACTGCACTCACATTTTTCACATGTTCCTTGGCCAACAGGCACTCCTGTATCTGCAGCTTCAGTTCATCAATTTCCTTTCTTGCCACTTCTTCTTTAGCCACTGCTTGGCTATTACTTGCTTCTATGTCAGATTGCAGCTGACCCATTTGCAGCAAGGCAGCTTCATGATCTGAGAAAGGAAAGACCTGCTTAGTATCAGTCTGCTGAATCAAATGGGAGCTTCTATTTATTTTTCTTAAACAAAGCAAGTTACAGTGATCCTGACCTTTCTGCTTTGCTCTATGATAAAGACAGATGATGGAATTTAGGCCACCCAAGCTCATGTGCATGTTTTTACAAAGGAGCAGCCCGACTGTTTGAAAGTCAGGGTGATTTTAATATTTAACATCATAATTATCAAAAACACCTGCTCTAAGAAACCACCATCGAAAGTTTGTGTGCCTTATGCTTGTGACTGGGCAGGAACACCCAGAGCTGAGCTGTTAGCACAGCGCTAGTCCATGAAACAGCAACCGGCGGCTGCAGTTTTGTTCCCTTTCTAGTGACAACTCACAAGAGAAACATGGTGGTTTAGAACCATAATGAAGATGACTGCACTTCAGTGGAATAGCAGTTTGTAGCTACTCTTTAAGTATGCAAATAGTCTTCCAAGAAAGTGCAGTTTTTAAAGTGGTGCACTGAAGGAGTAGTGTCAAATCTGCATCACTGGTTTCCTGCTTTGTGCAAAGCAGTCATTTATAAAATGTACCAAGATTTTTTTTTTTTTAATTTTGTGGAATATAGATATAGGATGTGGGTTTTAAGAAGTGGTTTTGTTTTTAAGGCTGCATTAGAGAGACTACACAATTGTTACTGAAGGACACAGGACTTTGAAGATTCAACAGATTAAATACAGAAATCTAGAACTATTACAATCTCCCAGGTAAGCCCAGAAGTAAAGACTGTACTTAGATAAAGCTGTTTGGGATATAGCAGGCTTGGTCTAACCTTGCCTGAGTTGGTTTAGTTCTTCCTTCTCTTTTAGAAGCAGATCATATCTTTCCTCAATCAGATGGTCTTTTTCCTTTATTAAGGAGGCCATATGTGAAACCTTCAAAGCAAACAAACAAAAGTCATTACAACATATGGAACTAGAAGAGTGCACTGGAAGACTTCAACATACCTCAGAGGTTCAGAATTGTTATTTTGTGGTGGCAAGGACTGGAAAAGAATTCTTGCATCAGTGACAAATGATGGTATCTACAACTGGCTCAGGCTGCCTGAGCTCTGTGATAGGCAATACACCACCTTGAAAAACTTCAGCATTAGTCTTACAGATATTACAATGTGGATGTTTGTGATCTATCCAGAGACTCACAGAAGGCATCACCTCTACAACGCTGACCTCATTAAAGAGCACTGCAGTCAATGTGATGTAAGAGCTAAACCATGCTTCTTTTCGTTCAGTTGTGCCACGGTGACAGATTGCCTCATCACCAGCAGGTGGCAGCTGTAAAAACAGCTGCTCAGCAAGACCAGAGATCAACTTGCACCCCTTTTACCTACAGCAGTCCCAGAAGAATAAACCAAAAGATGGGGACTAAATTCAGTCCAGCTTACTCAGATGGTAAAAGCAAACCAGGCTTAAGCAAACTCAAGCTCTTACTACCCACCATGACTTTTTTTAATAGAAGAGCAGAACAATACTACCTAGAACTTAATACTTAACTACTGAATACAACATCCTCCCCACAAGGAAATTCACAAGTGCTGGACAGCATTTGACATACCTACAATGGAACAACTCACCTAAGATGATTACATTCTTGTGCAGGATTTACATAGCTCCCCCCTTAAGTTTCAAGTTTACTGAAGCAACCACTGCTGTCTTGCATGAGGTCATGTCCATACCCATGGCAGAGGGGTTGGAACTAGATGATCCTGGAGGTCCCTTCCAACCCTAACAATTCTATAATTTTATGATTCTGATTAATGATCCTGAGTGTTATGGTAATTAGAAATCTACTCTGGCCTGTGAAAGGTGGGGAGCACCCAAATGTATTTTAGACTGTCAGTATTAACCAACCTGCTGCTGCAGTTCCTCTCTCTGTTTCCGTGTTTCTTCCAACGCTTTGGCAATTTCAACACTGACGGTTTCTCTGCTGCTCAATTCATTCTGCAAACCAAAAGAAATTCAGGTTACTTAAGACAACTAAAAAAAAAATTAAAAAAAAAAAAAAATCAATCAGTCTCTCATCTTTAAACCCAAATCTATTAACAACTAGAATTTATGGGTGTTCTGAGAGAGGTTTACACACAATTTACTTTACCAGATGAGTATTACTGTTTTCTTTTACTACACTGCTGCTATCTGCACATAAGAGCAATGCAGAATTAATCTAAGAGGCCAAATATATCCAATGCTTCAAAGACCCTTTATCTTGAAGTCTCTACCACAAAGGAGTAGCTCCGTCCTGCAACTGATCTCTGTTCCAGTTGTGCACCCCAGAGTAGCTACAAAAAGGTCTTTCAATAATCTCAATTTACAGTCAACAGACTGAGTAGATGTTGGTCACATATTTCCAGCTTTCTAACTTTTGTTTTGAATGCTATGAGTGCAACTTGATGTTGCACTGTTCTGCATTCACTACTATTAACAGGATTTAAAAGCTTTTCAAGCCTGACAATAGGGAAACCTATTATTTCTGCCTGATTTAGGCAGACCCAAGCATTCTGTTTCAGAAAAAAGGATCAGCCATTTGTGGTGCTCCTCAAATGCATTTCTACTGAGTACCAAAGACGATTTACAGCTGTTAAGTCTATGCAACCTGAATATGATGTGCCTCCAAGGACGGAAGACGCTTTGCCTTGAACTGTTTCCTAAACTCTGCCTTACCTTTAGCCTATTCAGTTCAGACTCTTGTTTTTTCAAAGAGGTCTCATATTCTTCTTTGCTTCCATGAAGATTTTCATTTTCCTTTTCCAACTGACTCTGTAAAATAAAAATTGCTTGAATACTGAATACAATTATTCTAATGCTTTGTTTTAAATAATTAAAACACATCAAATGATTTGCTCGTAGTTTCTCAAAATACAGCATCTTCTATTATAAAGCTAGGAGCACTGAATAGGAACGTTGAGACAACACTCAAGCTCTACAAGCCATGTTAAATTCATTTTGTGACAACTTACATGGCCCTCTGAACAGTTTCTGTACTTACAATCCTGTGCTGAGCAGCTGTTTTATCAAACTCCCAAGATTTTTCAAGGGCAGCAATTTGAGACTCCAGCTCCGTAACTTTCTGATCATACTGATGTTTTTCACTTATAATCTGTTGCTGTAGTTTATTTCTTCCATCCTCTAGATCAGTTTGCTTAAGAGAAATAAAGAATGCTACATTAATAAAATGGCATTTTGAAGCTCTGACAAGAACTGGACACAATTCCAGGTGACATGCTCAAACTGAAGCAACACTATTCCCTTGGCAGCATGCACTTGTCTGCAGACACAAGTTTAAGAGACAAACAGCAAGAAACATGAGAGAGAGAACTAAATATCTCTGGAGGTAATAAAGACTGATCTGCTACTGGTCAGAGAAATATCATGCAGGATACTCACCAACTTCTGGATCTTCACATCCTGCTCAGCAGCTGCTGCTTTGCTCTTTTTCAATGTTTCTGTTGCAGTCTGCAGGTTTTGTTCCAGTTCTTTATTCTAAAATACAACCATATATTAAATTCCTTATCCAATGGCACCTATGTTATTAAAAAAACGTACAGAATGTAGAGAAAGAACATTGAAACCACAAACCACATAGTTCAGAGAGACTGCCTACTTGACATACGCTGTTTTTAAAGACTCTTCACCAGACCACTACCTCAGCAAACTTGCACGTCAGCTATCTGGTTCTTAGGGCAGGGAAGATACACATGAAGTCTCCAACTTCATAGCCTCTCGACCCTTCTCCACTGATGGTGGGAGATGAGCAGAGACACTAATCAACTGGACTGTCCTTTCAAGATCTTTGGCTGAGAGCACAAGTGCAGTGAAGGGAGGAGCTATAAAGACACAGAGAGGCTGCAAACAGTGGGAATTTGTAGCAAAATACAAAAATGCTTACCTGTGCCTCCAACCGGTTCACAGTCTCAGTGTGATGCGTTCTGTCTCTCAGTGCCTGCTGCCTCATTTCATCCAGTTGATGCTCAAGAGTAACTTTCTGAAGATTACATTGAGATGAAAAACAGGAGGAAGGATGGACAAAGAGATAAGGCAGGGTTTAACTAAGCTTTTGCTGTTTATTTCATTAGTAAGATCAAACTAAAATGGAAGAATTATTTTGATGTGCAGTACAGCTTTGCTCTTGGAACCAAAATGTTTGATGCTTCTGCATAGGGCCTCCATAGATCAGTTGGCTCTGGGGATGAGATCATTAAATATTAAGAGTGGAAAATTCACTGGCATCTTGTCATGATCCAGATGTAAACTCCAGCCAGCAGCTAGATCACAATTTTCTAACCCAGAGCTTACTAAGTCAAGTTCTTTTACCATAGCAATAAGACGTGTGCCTGACCAAGGCAGAGCACTCCTTCCCTTGTCCCCCATCTGGGGAAATACTGCTCCAAGATGATTCTGGGAAGGAGCATCAGTGCATAAGCAAGAGACTGAGAACCAGTGAGAGAAAAGGCATTAACCAACACTGAGTTCTTCTTGTTTTCAGATGTTTCTTAACACTTTTGAGGCTCAAGCTTTCAACAGACAACATTCTGTTTGTAGACTTATGTGCAAAACCAGTTCCCCTCCCTGTCCCAGTGCTTTGCAAGTCATGGTAATAGAAGACAAAGAACAAGGGAAAGCATTTGCTGTTCTCTGCAAGGATGCACCAATAAAACTTTCAAGTTGTTCTGTCTCCTTTGGGGATGTTATAAAGCTGCTCTTTTACTTCTCAACAGTCAGATGTGCTGCCTAAACAGACAATGCAGAAAGACCAGTACAGACATCTGTGCAATATCTACATGAACAGGCTCAGTGTTGTCACCCACACAGCTCTGTCCAGCATAGACAATGTGCCAATATACACTGAAGGGACAAAAATGTCTGCATTACATCATCACATATTCTTTCCATGTGCGAGAAGTAATGTATGATCTAAAAAAAACCCCAAATCTCACTAAGATTGCACTTTTAAGCAGTCTATAAATGTATAATTACCTCTTTCAGTAGCTCCTGCACATGTTCATCCCCTGAAAGATTTCTTTCTAGCTTTTTTTCCAAGGAAGACACTTTTTCCTGCAGCTGTTCAGTAAGTTTATTCCTCTCAGCAAATTCAAGAGTCATCTGTGAGAATGAGAAATCACGGAATTACTTTTTGTAGCGAAGCTTCCAGCTGTGCTTTGAAGCTTTCCATTGTGGTCTGACTTTAAAAAGTGCCATTACAAAGAACAAAGACCTATTTGAAAAGACAGTGTCTAGAAACTGTTTTAGGATTGTACCAAGTTTCAAACTCAGAGTGCATTACCCAAACGTACACCTTTACACCAGCCAACAGAAGGTGCATCTGAAAACACTTCACCTTTTTCTTGTGTTGGTCATATTCCACCTTCAGAGATTCATGTTCCACCTGTAACAATGCCAGTCTCTTCTCACAACCAGAACCAGCAACTCGAGCCTAAAAATTTTGAGAAATTATTTGCTTTGAAACTCAAGTTCCCCAAAAAACACATAACTGATATCTAATCTAACTTCTGCAGACAAGGAGCTCTTTGAATCAAATCTCGCTTAACTCAAACTTACATTTTGCAAGTCTACAGAAAGCTGCTGAATGACAGTTTGTAGCTCCTGTTCTCTTAACTCCAGAGCAGTGATCTTATTTTCTGCATTTGTCTCAGCTGTCATTAGTTCATCTCTTCACAGAAAGAGAATAAAAAGAAGTGACATACCGTTCCAGAAAAATAATCTTTAGCAGATAATTCTGCTGCTTATGAAAATGGACTAAGCAACAACAAGATTTTCTTGTCCTAAAACCAGCCACTGCTTGATTATACATTTTCCCCCCAAAAAAGTGACAGTTCAGCATTCAAACTATAAAAAAAAAAGTTTACAAAACCCTAAACAAGGACTACTTTAATTGGATTGAAAAGAAACAGAAACTTGGCATTTACACCCTCATACCAGAAGCAATTATTCAGATAACTCACTATGTATATAAACTGTTCCCAAAAGACAGAGCTAAACACAAAGTAAAAGCACAGGGGATATGCACACACTGCTCCTCATGGAACACCACATCCATACCTCTGTGCCTGTAGCTCCAAGAACTGCTGCTGCAACTCCTGAAGATCTTTCCTGAGGCCTGATGACTCGTTGCTTGCATCCTGAAGCACCTCCTTAGTGTGGGTTAGCTCTCGAGTGCGTGCCTCTAAGTCCTGCTCTGCTTTGCTCAGAGATTCTTCCTTTTTCAAAAGCTGAATATTAGAATGTTATCTTTGACAACAGAGATGACCCAACAATACTGATAAAGCTCATTAAAAGCTGCCTTTTTACTTAAGCTACAAGCTGAATTAAATGAGATAATAAGCAAAATCCCAGAAAAGTCACTGTTCAAACAGACTCTGTAACACTCATGTGCCTACTGTTAGGATTTTGACACTGACCAAGACTGCATACAAGCAAAAAAGGCTAAAAAGTTTAAAGCAGAGCTACCACTAACTTGGTATTCTAACTGAAATTTTAGAGAAGAAAAACATTTAATCTTACCATGTGTTTAACTTTGGCAATTTCCTGCTGTTGAAAGCCCTCCAGTTCATCAATTTCATCTCTTTTTTGAAAGAGGTTCAAACTCTGCTCCCTTATTTCTTGTAACTGTTTTTCAAGCATTTTTTTCTCCTGATAAACCAACAAAACCAAAATGAATCCACAAATCTCTGCACATTCATTTCAAGTCAATGGGGGTTAGTTACACTCTCTGGGAATGGGATCTTGTCTTGCAGCCATAAGAGTCTCTGAAGGTGCTACATGTAGAAACTTCTCCACACTCAGGTCACAGCAGGCAATATGAAGCATAAAAATCCCCCCAGATATCTGTATCACCTAACTGAACTTAAAGATGGACAGCAAATGGCATGTTTAATGTCTTCACAGTGACCTACTTTAAAACAGACTGAGCTAAATGCTGTAACAACCACAAGACTGAAATCCTGAGTTAAAAGAATTCCTTACCAAACAGCTTCATTTATTTTATGAAATAGATGACCTACGACATGACCTCAGACAAAGTCACTACCTTCTTCTGGATCTCAGTTGTCTCCTCTCTGACAAAGGAAACTATTGTCCCACCTAACAATGGTACATCTTTCTCATCGTTGTCCATCATTCTTTACTTCTCCACTGAAAAGTAATTCCAGAGCTATCTCCTAAAGCATTGGGGCTGGTAACGAAAGCAAATGTTTGGCCTCTCCCACTGAACAAAGATCAAATGATAAAAAGGGCTGAACAAAGTTGAACAGTGGAAGTGTGCAGGCTGGTGTTTACAAATATAGAGACACAGTAAAACAAACAAATACATAAACCAAACCCAAAATATCCAAAGCTTAACTACCTTTTCAACTTGACCCAGCTTTTCCATCCACTCCTGAAGAAAGAAGAGAAAAAACCCAAACATTCAATGTCAATTTGAAGACATCTGTATTGTTAGAAGACATTCTTAGGTTGTAGAAATTATTTTTAAAAAATTAAAAATCACCAAAAGAAACAGCTAGTGTTTAATATATAAAGGCTCAGGAATCATTAATGCTACCTGAATACAAACGCTTTATGCAAGTAAAATAAAATGTGACAACAGGTCTGCTGTACCTGAATCTTGCCAAACACAAGCACAAGTCTAACCTTTCATTAGAAATTAGTGTGGGCTCTGATTAATAACAGTAAGAGCAGTCTGAACAATGGCAAGCCCAACACCATCCCTGTCATCTGAATGCAAACCTCCCCTCTGTCCTTAACACTGGCACACCAAGTATACACAACTCTGAACAACTACTGTAACTAAAGGTGACACCTGCCTAAAGCACTCAGATCCCCACAGACAGTCAGAAGTTGAGTCATTCGAGCTCAGTTACCTGGTCCTTTTTTTCTAAGGCCAAAGCCATTCCTTCGGCCATCTTGGCTCGACTGGCCTGATGAGCTTCATTCTGCTCCTGAAACTTCCTCATGGAGGCTATCAACAGAGAACCACCAGCTGTATTAAAAACTCATCTTTTAAACTTGCTTCTCAATTTTCTGTAAGTTATTTATAAATTTAAAGAGCTTCTTCTCCAAGTAATCAGCCCCATCTTGAGTCTCTAGCACTAACGCTGTGCCACTTCTTACCTTACACTGCTTGCATGTTGGACATGTGCCAGAAGTAACAGAAGACAGAAATACTGTTCCTCAATGGATTGTAACAGAGCTGTAGGTTTCAAAAAGATCTCTCCCACATCTCAGCCCCAAATTTGGCAAAAGGAGCATAACAAATACTTTGATCAACAGCAAACACACTACTGTTGCTTTTTACACCATAAATAAGGCAATAACTCATGTTCTAATTCTTAGCAGTACAGTTTTAGATAAAAATGGTTAAAACATTTCTACATCAAACCCATTTCCTTCCAACCATAACAGCTCTCATCTTTAAAAAAAAATTAAAACCAAAAGGAAAAGGAAAAAGAAAAGTACGTACAATCCTGATGCTTTTCTAATGCATTTTCAAGCTTCTCTTTTATCTTCTGCAAGTTTCGGATCTGATCAGCATAATCTTGTGTGAGAAGGGAGAAGCACAGACCAGGAATGAACAGACATTGGGGAAGGAAAGTTTTAGAAAAAAAAAAAAAAAAAGAAAGAAAAAAAAAAGAAGGAGAAAAAATAAAGAAAAAAGGATGAGTGGAAAATGACAATGATTTTCTCAATCAGAAAATCATTCCTGCTGAGGAAAACTTGGGTGAACATAACAATGAACACACGCAAATAGTTGTCTACTGTCCATGGGGAGGTGGGCTAGTTACACAAACAGGGCAGTGCCTGGGAGTGAAGAACTACCCCTACTTTTTACTTCATTCAAGAACAATGATCTACTTAACCCTATCTAGGAAAGGTCTCTCTCACTGGAGCATGCAAGGATAGAGCAACTCAGACACTTGCATCCTCAGTCCATAGTGGTCATTGTCCAAGTCACTATGTCCCTGAGGCTGAACCCTGGCTGTGCTCCCCTTGGCCACTAACAATCTCTCACCACTGCCACGCCTACCCGACAGGAACTGACAAGGCAGGCAGACAGAAAACACACACATGCCTTGGAGAACTTTATGTACAATGGAAAGGAGAATTTACCTTCTGACTGGGCTGCTCACGTAAGTCTCCTCACTCCCAGAGCCCCTCTCTCTCCCATACTAAGCCCAAACCAGCACTTTCAAGTTTACCTTTTGTAAACAGGTGAACACTTTGTCCTTTCAAACTATCACATGAAACCAATTTCTGAATTTTGACCTGAACAGGACCTTGATAATTGCTTGATTAAATAAAAATGATCCTGAGCTAGCTATAACCTTTATTTTCCAAGGCTGCCTGTGAGCTTTGGGAAGCAGCAGCATAACACGGTTTAGCCAAGTTTCTGATCCACTCCCTACAACAGGCATGGAAAGTGTTGTCAAAGCAGAACCCTTACTACAGCTTTATAGAACACGGTATTATCTCAGAAAGAAAAGTAGCATCAAGACTGTTTAAGTCCTTTGCTTTTTCTTCACTTCCAAGTTCACTTCTCTAAGGACAGCGCTTCGTCAATATCAGAGAGCTTAGATCCAAAGAGAACAAACTGTTTACATGCACAAAGTAAAACAGAAGTGGGGAAAGCTGCTATTTGAAGCATGGGGACAGAAAGCTATCCCAACTGTTCAAAAGAATCACACACACACACCAAGAAATCAACAGAAAAGTTACACTGGATGCTACCTAGGTGACAATCAACAGGGTTGTTACAAATTATTTTTAAAAAACACCTAACCCCACGATTTTTAATAAATTAAAATACTTAGGTTCAAATGAAAACATTGCCTGAAGTAGTAGGGGTTTATATGTATTCAAGACACATACCAGACAGCTTGACCTCCAGTTTTCTTATTTGTTCATTTCTTCTGAACAACTGGGATGAAAGATCCTCTCTAGAGCTGCTTCCATCAGAAGCCTTGGTAGAAAAACAACACTTGCGTAACTTAGAGAATTTAGATAAACTGATCCTGCCATATGCCAACTGTATGATACCAAATCCTATCCCACCTAAGAATAATGCTTCCATTTTTCATGTAGAGGGGAGTTGCACTAGCACAGCGGAACGTGAAAAAATGCTGAACAACAGTATGGGTTTAACTAGGCAGTTCTGCAACACTAGCCTGCTTCATGAGATCCAATGCTTTCAAACCAAGCTAGAGTTGAAAATTCTTTGTTCAAATTAACCACTGAGGAGCTGGCACAATAGAACAACTAAAGAGGGGAATACAGGCTCTACAGTAGAGGCTTCAAAATGGCTCATAGCAAAAATCTTTTGAAAAACTAAGCAAGCAGAAAAGAAACATCAATGCTCTTCAAGTCAGATACGCTCATGTAAGCACTGACAGAGTTTTTCTCCCATGCAATGAACTCACCATCCAAAACCCATTGCAAAACTAACTTAATCTCTCTAGGTTGTTTTTTTTCTTCTTCATAAAAATCAGTATTAACAGCAGTTAAATAAATTTGCTAAAACAACTAATTCTTAGAGGTCTTCTGAAAATCACTCAGCTTCAGCTACTGTCATTATTTGCTTTCTATTCTTTAATCTCTCAAGACAGTGAAATGAAATTTCTACATGAGAATTTAAGTGAAAACAAAAGGGGGGGGCACAGAAAAACACAAGGCTAATATTGTAAAATGTGTTTAAACATTGGGAGCTCAAACCTTCTGCTTAACAGAACTGGAATTTCGGCTCAGCTTCAGAAAAAAAGAGTTAGAACTAAACCATGGAAATAACTTCTCCATTTTGCAGACAACAAAACAGAAAGACACAGCAACTTGCTGCAGTAGAGCAAGTACTGCTGGCTCCAGCAGTAGGGAAATACTGAGTCTTGATCCACGTTTTCAAGAACGTGATAGCCAGAGGTGCCAGAGCATTACAGGGTTTCATTTAAGCCACAGGATCCTGGAATGACATCACTTCCTTAATACGTCATAATGCAAGAGAGTCCACATTAAGCGTTGGAGCAACTCAAAAGAGTTTTGAGTGCCACAAAACTGCACACAGGATCCTGGCAGTGACACAATATGCTGGACTGGGAAGAGAACCAAGAAGCCAAGAGGCAAACACAGGTCCACAGAAAGAGGACAGTTAGCCAGTATCGAGCTTGCTTTGCTACTGCTTCAGTAATGGGGATGCTTTACAAATAGGGATGTTACATATTACTACAGCTTTATTTGGTACTTAACGTCTATTTGACAACGTTCTGTATTGAGGCAGCTTTGTAACTCATGCTGACATGGGAATACGTGCCTCCTGGTAACTACTACAGTTGGCATACAAACATGTTCTCTTCAGCATTTAAATTTATTCAAGCCAATGAGTCATTCGTGCATTAAGACATACACCTGCAAAGGCACCACAATACACATTCAACTCATCCACTTGATTTTGTATAGTTGGCTCTAAAGCCATAAGATAAATACTGTAAGAAAAGCTAAAATGAGAAAGGCAGGTGTAACTTACAAAGTCATCTCCAGAGTCTGCTCCCACGGATGTAATCGACTCCTTACTGACAGATCTGGGGATCCTGGCAGCTCCTCCGGGTCGGGGAGCAATCGCTGCCTCTTCTGCGATCTTCTTCTTCAGCTTTGCAAACATTTTACTACTCTACAGCACTCAGATATCCAGGTACTTTGAAGCGCCACTACCTCCGATATGGTTAATTTACTGACACTTTGTTTAAAGCTTCCAGATGCCAAAATTTAACGTTGTGCCTCATCCACCGTTTTATTGCATTTCAAGTTCCATTAAAGCCTTCATAGCCTAGCATTACCTACAAATCGAAGACATATGATTTCCACGCTAAAAATTGCTACTCATCTTAAATATTTAAAGATAACAAAAGACCTTTTAACATTACATCTACTACAATGCCCGAAGAAAAAAAGCCATTCAGAGCAGAGCCCTTTAAAGCACAACCCCAAACCTAAGCCATGACAGTGTTCAGGATCACGGTGGGCCGCGCCGGGACGGGCAACAGCCGGGGCCGGTCGCTGTTGAAAGAGCGGTGTACGGGCGGACGGCTCCCCCCGAGACCGGCAGCTCTCCGCAGAGCTGCCCCCGCCCAAAGGCGAAGGATGCTGAAGAGTCCACCTATCCCCTGCAGTCCGGTTCGTCCCCGGCGGCTGTTGCCCAGCTCCGAGGCCACCGAGGACCCGCCGCCGCTCACCCGGAGCCCCCGGCCGAGCACTGCGGCCCAACCCCGCCACCCCTCGGTTCCCCAGCCAGCTTGCCACCGGACCCAGGGCACCCCAACCCCACATCAGCTCTCACCGCCCATGGCCTGGCCTGGCCTGGCCTGGCCCGGGGCCGCCGCCGCTTCCCCTGTCGCCGCTGACCCGGAAGTGCCGCGCGTGCCGGAAGCGCCACGAGCCGGAAGCGGCACGAGCCGGCGCGCAGGCGCCGTGGGGCGGCCTGGAGTCGCGGGTGTCCTTACGCATCCCCCAGCCCTGCCCCGCAGCAGCCGCTTCCTTACAAGCGTTTGCAGTTTATTGATAGTAAACGCCTTGGACACGGCCGGAGAGGCGAAGGGAGTTCTGAAAACAGCCAAGCATACATGTGAGGGAACGCGAACGGCCCGGCCCGGCCCGGCCCAGCCCTCCCGCAATGGGGCGAGGGGAAACCTGTAGCCCCGGTCCCACATATACAGAGAGAAAAAACAACAAACGGCTCGTACACAGCAAAACCGGAGAAACGCCGGGACAGCGAGTGGCCGCTGACGGAAACAAGCGTACAGAAATCTGTTCGAATGTCACTGAAAAGGGCTTAGAACGTGATAAAGCAGTAAGCAGGCCTTGCGTTCCGGGTTTGTTACCAGTACAAACCACGGTGGAAAGGAAGGTGTTTGCTTCTGAAATGGAGTAAGAGCAGTTTTCATGTTGAGCTTTGCTTTTACTTTTCTCCAAAATAGCCAGCAATAATACAAACATATTTCTTTCCTCCCCCAGACACCAAGAACAACGGCAGAAGAGTTTCTCGTAGTTCATTGCTTTGGCGATTTATGGATCCCTTGCAAAAAAAAAGTCAATTTGCTCCACAAAAAAAAAGTTTATTTATATATCTATATATATTTTAAGTAAAATATATGTTCTTACCAAAATATGATACACAGGCACATGGCTGTAAAATAAGTTCAATTCCCTATAAAATTACTTTTGGTAGTAAATAATCTGATTCTCAGAGAGGCAAAGCACTCCTTGTACATCTGCAGACTGAGGCACAGTTCCTCTCTGCCTTTTCAGAGCACCCCCTCTCCCACTTGTGGTCCCCTCATCCTTTTTACCAAGCCTCAGCCAGAGCAGAAGCAACTTGTGCTTTTTAGCCTGCATGATGCAGAATGCTGCCCCCAACAAGTCACTGAGAAGTGATAATAATGAACACATGCCAAAAAAAAAAAAAAATCTGCAAAGTCAGTGGAGCAGATAGTCACACCAGGCCGTTATTCTTGAAGGACCAGCTGCTGTTACTGGATCTGGTAGGAGCTGAACTGCTCAGGGAACTGCTTTGGGCCAGCAAATTGCACTGAACTCTGCTCTTGATGTGAATGAAAGCAGCATCTTTAACAGCAAACCATCTATGTGTGCATGTGGGCAGCTGGCACATTAGTATGTCAATAAAATTCAGAAACGCTCCTTACTCCCCCAAAAGATTTGTCAAAGTCAGAAATCCTGAACTCAAGTCTCCTCTGTCTTGGCAGAATAATGGTTTGGAGGAGAAAAAAAAAATAACACGTCACTGTGTATAAAGCAGATGTGTGTCTGATGTGTTCCTCCCCTGCCCTGTGGGCATCCAGATCATTAAAGCACCTGCAGTAGGTTTGGTCACAGAAACAGTACTGCTCTAAAAGACATTAAAAATACAAGAGAGCCACCTCAGGAAGGTATCATCTCCATGTTCTGGAGAATTCTGCCCCTGTCCTCTGCATCTGTATCCTTCCCATGAAGGCTGACTGTGGCTCATCTACAGTTAAGGAGCTGCACAGAGCAGCTTTAAGCTCTGTAAACTGGGTTCTTCCCCTTGCTTGTAAGATTACTCATGTTGCTACCACCTGCAGAGATCCCTCAGTCCCAGGAGCAGCCGTGGTCACCACAGATTAGTGACTGACACCAAGCAGCCATTATCATGCACCGGGCAGAACTGAAAGAAGGCTCTGCCACTGCTATCATTGGTGATCTCTGGTCAGAACAGTTACTGAAAAATCTAATAGATAAAACTTGAACAAAAGAAGGCTCAAGACAAAAAAGTTGTTCAGACAGATTCCAAGTTTTTTTAACTGTCAGGAAAAAGCAGACTTGCAGTACATCATGGAGTTACAGCACAAGGCAAGGCAGCGGGACAGGGGAGTCGCTTCACAACAGCATGCTAGGGATGGGTCTTGGAGCAGCACTTTCATCCTGTCCTTACAGAAGTCTGACCAGAACTACTGATGTTGGAGCTTTCGAAGGTGATTATTTGAAGCCTAATTTCCTCTCCTTCCCATCTATTTCCTCTGAGCTTCTCCCTGGGGAGAGTCTTGAGGGGTTTGGAAAGTCATGACTTGACGAAAATTATTTTGATGCGCTACCCACACAAACGGTCCTGAAACTTCTCAAGAAAGTGCTCCAGGGAGAAAGTCCAGTTTGCACAGCTCACAGAAGTTAGTGGTCCGTTTAGCTTGCACACAAAGCAAAATGACACATCCCAAGAGTAATTAAAAAACAGGGCATTAAAGACTCTGAGGAGTCAAAAGGGAAAAAACAAAAGGCAACAGCAGTAACTTTGGCTAGATGTTCTAAAGCCAGTTTGAAAAGGGCACAAACAGAGGTGCCTGCTCTGAGAGCAGGATTCATTTGATCACACCACATGAAGTAAGCAGGGAGCTAGGCAGGAAGCAGTCCAGTATGGACACATACAGTCCAGTTCACATTCTCACTCTCTCAATGTGTTGTTACATGCAGAATTGACCCCTTTAGTTCAGTATTGCCTGGTGGTGGCAAATCTAATCTCCTAACATAAGCAATAAATATACATGGAGAAAGGGAGAGCAAGACAAGAGGGAAGGCATTAGGCCTGAGATGAAAAGGACTTGTTCTCACTTGGTTCAGTCTTTGCTCTACTTTCACAGTGAAGACTGCTAGATACAGAAACCAAATTTTTCTCCAGTACATACAAGCATACATTGAGAAGGTACCTATGACCACAGCACACAGTAGCACAAGTTTAGAATGACTTAGTAAGTTCAAACAAGGCAAGCTTTTACTCAGAGAGGAAAATACCAGTATTTTCATCTTGAATGCAATTGCTTTGGGTGGGAAGGGAGGAGGCTGGCTCAAATCCAAGAACAGATACTCATCCTATCCAGTTAGAGCAGACAGAGGGTATCAGCCCTTTGCTTACAAAGTGCAATTCCATACTCCTAGGGACACAACAGGGCTGAAATCTTTATCTGAATATCCCCACTAGCAGTGCACCTTCTGAAGAGAAGGTCAGTAGGTAGGAAGAGAATGAAGGACCTCAGAAATGGATTTCTGATTTGAACAGTCACCAATGAGAAGTTCCATTTCTGAACTAATTTCAAGGTCTTACATTCTCCTCCTACATTCTGTCTGCTTCAGGATTTTTAATTTTTTTTTTTTTAAGTGCACTCTCCTCTGATTGGATCTATCTTAGTAACCAGCAAACAGAACCTCTTCTTAAGGCTGCAAAATGGTTTAGAAGCCTCTCAGATCACAAGCAAGGACTCCACACTTCAGCCTAGCTAAAATGAAGACTGGGTCTGATAAGGCTTTCCCAGTCCATTAACAAGCCCCATCCCACAGAGGTTCACCAGCCCACACTAATGGAATCATCACGGCTCCTGTGCTTAGAAATATCTTTTCCAGATATACGGTACCAAAATGAGAATAGCTCCATCAAAGCAAAAGCTAAAGCAAAGCAAAAACATTTGGTTGGAAGGCAGTGAGCTGGGGAAGACTAAATTCCCCTTTTCCATGCAAGTTGAACACTGCTGGTGGAAGAACAGCAGGCAGGGCAACAGATAATCCATCTCCCTCTCGCTGTTGCATTAAAAGCTTTCTGTGTCTTTAGCTTCTATAATCTCATGTCTTAATAACCAGGGACCTCCTACCAAAAAGAAAGGCAGATATCAGCTTCACAGTTAAGAAGACACAAATCGTATGACTGTAATAAATACAGGAGTTCTCCTTCCCCTGACTAAAACCTCCTGTGCCTGAAACCAGTTAGGAATGACTTCAAGGTCCAAGTGTTAACTCCCTGGAAACAGCAAATTACAATGGCAGAAGAGCCATAACCTTTACTACAGCCACAAATGATCTTCAGCTCCTTGTGGAATGCACCCAAAGTGGCGTATGTGTGTATATATAAATTTTATATATATAGACATGGTATTGTTTCAATCTTTTTAATACATATACAAGTACCTGTACATATATACATATTTACAATTTACACCAGCCAGTAGATGTGGGAGTATTGTACATATACACACAGACGCCGAGAACACACACGCACACACACACACATATGTTAAAAGAAACTCCACAACCCAGGTAGTGAAGTCCTGCCAAAGTTCAAAGAGGAGCAGCACCAAGTGGAGGGAGTGGGGGGGGTTCAATATACCAGCTTCAAGACTGCTCAGAACAAAACACTAGCATTCACAGAATTTTTTACACTTGGGAAATTAAAGAATGGTTGGCATAAGCTTCAGCCCAGCTACAAAGAACCTTCATGCAAACTTCCCAGCTACACTCCAAGCCATTCTTGCTGTTCCATACTGTGCTCTCCTCAGCTGAATGGGGTCCACCAGTGCTGACCTGCTGCCTTTTGCTATTCCAGCTGACTAAATCATACCTTGTATGCTGGCACTGCAAACAGGCCTACCATGAATCTATGGCAGTCACCAAGTTCTGTATTTTTTCACCTAAAAAGAGACATAAAAGCATGGATCAGACTTGTCCTATTACTTCTCTTCTAGCAGCCCATGGAACAACGACAATGGACCTTTTAATTTAAAAGTTTAAAATATTTTCATCTTCTCCTTGCTCACACCTTCACTGTCAGGAGTTGCAAGAGGTCTCCTAGCTTGGCAAGAAGGCAGGCCAGTCCAAAGGAGGCAGCAAGCACTTTTCCCCAGCAATCACAACAGCCTTTTCCAGCAAGCGCCTTTACTCCTTATTTTTAAGCCACTGAACTCCTTAACATACCCAGACTGAGCCTCATGGGCTGAGTGAGCCTGTAGTGCTGCATTACATCATTAACAACCCCTCAATTTTACTGGTTCAAAGGTAGGACTCAAATGCAATGGTGGGCATGCAAAACATTAACAGGGCTTTAGGGCAGCACCCATTTTGTTTAAGCTGCAAAAGGAGCATCAGCATCTCTCCCAGGGCACAGGGATCCAACATGGATGGGTCAGATAAAGGAGTGACAGGAAGGGCTTGTATGCAATACTAGATGTGACATTCTTTCAGCTCCTGTCAGGAGCTGAAAGGAGGCACACATTCCTCCTGTCAGGAGGCACACATTCCATCCACACATGGAAAGGAGGGATAACACCTGCTGGAAATGTAAGAATTTTTATCTAATCCCTCAAAATTAAAAGTGTTTCCTCCTCCTGGAAAGCTGTGGCAGCAATACAAACAGCAAGATGGCCCATGTTACAGTGAGAGATGGGAGCTAGCTTCCTTGGTTCTGCAATTTGGTGATCTGCTGACCATCTGCCAAGTCAGGCAGAGTGGAAATCATGTCCTTGGCCAGCAGTACAAAGTTCACATATAAAATTGCTCTGTCAAATTTATAGGGAGCATTAAATAGCATCTTTATATCTTCACTTCAAACCCACTACTCCAAATGCAACTTAATTGTCCATAGTTTTGTCTACTAACTTCCCTAAGACTGAAAAAATATATTTGTTATGAAGAACTGTCTTTTATTGCTATTGCTGGTTTGCACTGTGTGGTTCCATCTTTACTATTTCAAATCCAGACTCTTTGGGGATAAAATACTGCTTTTTCTATTGTTTTTTTCCCAATTTCTTAAAATTGTATAAAAATAAAGGATTTCCACAAATGTGGGCTAAAGGTAACCAATAATACTTCTATGCTTAGGATCAGCTGTTGGAAATGTGGTTGATAGCCACAAGACCAGAAATAAACCTCTAGTGATTCTTTAGTTTAACATTTAAAAGACATGAAAACTTCTGCTTATAAAATTGACCCCATACAGAATGGAACAGCTAAACTAACAGCTGTTTATTATTACTTTTTAAAATAATGGTCCTAAATTTAAAAATAAAATCAAGTACTTCCTCTTATGATTTTCACATTATAAAACTGCACCATTCAAAATCTGTGGCCAGGGAAATCCCTTTGCAGTAAGACAGTTTCTTTTAATAGTCATCGAGGGTGTTTTCCAGGAAAACATTCCTGACATCCAGTATGGAAGCCAGCTCCAAAATGTGCTTTTGGAGGTGAGGGTTCTCCACTGTTTCATCTCTTGGCAGCTGAGGATAAGATTCTGGATAATTTCGAGTCTCCTGCTAGATGACAGTGAAAACAAAGAATCAGACATTCATTTATTTTTTACACCCTTTACAAAGCAGATTGCAAAAGGCCAACTTCACCTATGAGGTTTCTAACCTGTTTAGCATGCCATGGAGAGATAAAAATATTCCAGCATTTTCAGTTTTCTCTTTTGATTGACTCAGAGATGGTCATAGTGACAATACAAATGTCCATTCATCTGAGAGAGTTACTGTGCTTGCAGAAAAAGGAAAAGAACCACCCTACTCCCCCCCCCACCTCCCCCCCCCAAAAAAAAAGACAGAAAGACTTCACATATACTTACCTACTAGGCTGGAGTTCATTTCTTGAAATTACAGACATGCAAGCATCTCCAGTGGGAGATTAATCTAAAAACAATATCTAAGACACTGGGGGTAAATCTATCCCCACTAACAGAGAACCTGCTGCTTTTCCCTGACACAAAAGCAGTTCAGGCAGCTACTTCAGCTTGGAAAGCTACCAGATGTCTGCAGTGAGACCAGATGAATACTGTGCCTTCCTGTGCTCAACTTCCATTTTTTTCTTGCAGTGTATAAAATGGAGCAGGCTGTTTATAAGCCAACCCTCACGTACATAAAATAGTGTTGGTCTAGAAGCAGACTTCACTTTTGGCACAGAATTATCCAACAGAGAGGGAAAAATACCATTTTCCTGCCTAGCTTATTCATTTACACTTCAAAGACCTTTCAAAATCCATTCACACTAGAATACATCCCATCAATAATGTCCTAATCCTCCCCACTTCCTATTATATTCTTGTTCTACTCCTTCTTAGCTGTGTAGAAATAATAATCTTGTATTATAAAGAGGAAATTTTTGAGCAGTCAGAACGACATAAATAAATTGCAGTGTGTCTGCTACTTATATAGAGGAATAAGGCTTCACCAAGTCAAAGGCTTCTTGCCTTTGGAAGATACAAAGGCACAGAATCATATGAGCTGCTGGCATTAGCATGTAAGCATCAGTTATCTTTCTGAAGTCACAGTGATATGCCTAGCCCTAAGACCCTTCCATCCTGAGGCAGTGCAGTTCTATGCACTATATTCTTGTTCTCACAAAGAGACACACAGCCCTGCATACCCGGAAAATTTTGTGCATCCTCATAGTAGCCGAACAGAAGATAAATCTTGTTAGAAGCAAGCGAAGAAATTCATCCCCAAAAAACTGAAGAAACGACTGATCTGTGGAGAAGGCAAAGGAAACTCAGTTTAGAAAGGCTTAAAAAAAAAAAAAAAAGAAAGAAAATAAAAGCTCTTGGGGGAGACCAATATGAATTCTTGTGCATTCCCTTTATGCCCTACTCTGTCCCTCAGAAAGGCTGAGCAATTAAAACTAGCATCTGCTGAAGGCTGAGTTGTGCATCTTCAGGCTCGTACCTATGGACCGAGAGTGGGTCAGCAGCTGGGCAATATCTCGGTTGATTTTTCTAAGGTAATCTTGACACTTCTCCCACAGCCCTCTGCGCATGCTTGATAATCCAGACACAAACAGGAATGCCATTAAAGGATTGTTCAGGAAGAGTGTGAAGAGGCTACCCCGCTGAGACTGATCTAAAAAACATTAAAAAAAAAAAATCAAAATCGATCAATCAATAGACAAAGAGATACATTTGGCACACAAACCAGAAAAGCTGTTCCTGCCACAGAGTGAAGTCGCTCATCCAC
Source organism: Indicator indicator (assembly GCF_027791375.1). Taxonomy (NCBI): domain Eukaryota; kingdom Metazoa; phylum Chordata; class Aves; order Piciformes; family Indicatoridae; genus Indicator; species Indicator indicator. The sequence goes on from NC_072037.1 coordinate 7,702,887, forward strand.
TACATTCTGTAACAGAGAAACTCTTCCTCTTGTGGCAGATCTGTTCTCCAAATGATGCAATGACTAGCAATAAAGGCTTACTGCAGATGTGCATTAACACCAAGAAATGAGATCTTCTCATGAATTCTGGGAGGCTTATTTCTTCATTTTGAGCACGTAATTTGAACACAGGAACAGAAACGACTGATAGAAGATACTAACTATGAATCCTACAGTATTAATGGACATTTTCATTCCAGTAAAAAAAAAAAAAAAAACTGGGCATCATGCCACCCCCTCCTGAAATCTGACTGCTCATTTTCTGGGACTATTAAAGCAACCCAAAGTGCCAATAATCATCATCCCAGCACTGGGCTGGCAATTTTTTGAGCCTCTGTGTAGGAGAGGCTTTGCCTCCTAGCACCTGTTCAAGCTATCAGTATAAATATAATTGTTGGTAGAAATATTATTGTTGGAATAAATTATTTACCATAAACAGTAACTGAACTTTATTTTAGTTCTTAAGGAAACATTAACCCGATTTAGGGATTACACAGTGAGGAAAAGTTATCTTTTCCTGAAGAATGTAAGTTGTACTTCTATGGGATAGATGCAACTTGTTTGGACATGCAATACTACACATACCTTGCAATGCTTTTGGATATGCTGTTGGAGAAAGCAAGCACACCAATGGCTGTCCAAATAAGTTTGTGAAATTCTGTAACAGATAAAAATTTGGAAGTATTGATGGTCACTTTGCTTTCTTTAGAATATTCAGCAGGTTAAGGGTACAAAGACTCTTAATGACAGAGAACACATTACTACTGCCCATCACACAGTTCAGCATTAGCAGTGAGCCCCTGACATGTTGACTCACTCAGATCACAGCACAGAAGCAATATCATAGAATGGTTTGGGTTGGAAGGGACCTCCAGAGGTCATCTAGTCCAACCCCTCCTTGTAGTCAGCAGGGACATCCTCCACTCAATCAGGTTGCTCGGAGCCTGACCTTGAATATTTCCAGGGATGGGGCCTCATCTACCTCCCTGGGCAACCTGTTCCAGCGCCCTCATGGTGCAGAACTTGTTCCTAACATCCAATCTAAATATCCTCTTCTCTAATTTCAAATCATTGCCTCTCGTCTTGTTGTTACAGGCCTTTGTAAACAGTCCCTCTGCAGCCTTCTTCTAGGCCAACTTCAGGTACTAGAAGGCCACTATTAGGTCTCCCCAGAGCCTTTGTAACCCTAATACAACCTAATCTAAGCCTAACATAACCCATTACATTTAAAAAGTAGTTAGAATTCCTACATTTCACTGCTACTGATAGCAGACACTAATTTCATAGATATATAGCTTTTAATAGAAATATAATATTAAAAAATTAATAATGTTCTGCATTAAAAGGGAAAACCACTGGCTTTTGGGTTAAAACAGATCTAGCACCTTTCGTCAATACCAACTGAACTATTGAGTCAAAGCAAGTTCTTTCCCTTTTTCTTTCCAGCAGGAGGAACTATTTCTGATGAAACAGAAGAGCCCAGTGGGGAAAAATGTTAAAGTTTCCTTTAAAGCAAGTGTGTCATAACCTTAACATCTGCTATACTGAGCACTCATTTCTGAATACTGAAGACTTCTTTCATGCACCTTCTACCAGCACCTTAAACATTGCCTAAGCATTCTGTTGCACAAGAATTTCTCCAGAAACCTCAACTGACACCAGTGTCCAGTTTCACCAGTATTTATCTGATAATAGTCCTACTGTTTGTCTGTCTGGCAAGTACACTGACTGGTAATAAGCATCATAAAAAGAAAGTAATTAAAAATTAATTTATACAACCTCATTGGCTGCCACATCTCACCAAAACAGCTTTCTTAAGACTGAAAGCTTGCAAAGACATAAAACATGTAATGGATCCTGTCTGCATCCCATCACAGCACATGTTCAAACCATGCATCTGGAGCACAAATATAACACACGTGTTTGCAGATTATATTCTTTCAGCTGGCAGGTTCATAGTGCAAGGTACACAATGCTAAAAGAATCTGCCTGTCCACAATCTAAAAAAAAAAAAAAAAAGCTTTTTTATATTCTTTCTGACTTCTGCTTAGTTCACATGGAACTTTCCCTTCCAGACAGTATATTTCAATTAAATTAGCTTCTGTGAATTAATTTAATCTATGTCTGCTAAGTACTATAATAGACAGTCATCTGGTCTAATCAAAATCAAACATTTCCCATATCTGACAGACTGCTGACTAGGCCTAACCTATTTCATTAAGAGCCCAAGGGAGATTTATAATGCTAGATACTATGGTTTGGTCTCTAACAAAGACTACTGCTATGAAGACAGGAGCTGAAACCAAGCCAGTAATTACTAAAACTACACTATAAAGAAACCTTTAAACTGTAGGAGTCACCCCAGACACAGCCAGTTTGAGCTGGTAAGACACTGTCAGGTTACATGGTCTCAGGTAATGTGCATGCTCATGAGCAGACTCAAAATGTCTACCTTGCATCGCCCAGTCAGAGACCAAAGCAGTAAAAATGACAATGCAGTTAAACACTGCCTCCAGCTCTGAAGCAAACCCAAGGGTCACTCATATATCTCAGGAAAGGACATTACTCATTCACAGTATCTGAGATCTTTTTGGACTCTGTCCCAGCAGACGGTAAATTAACACAGCTGGGAAGTCCTGCACAGGGAGAAACTAGACAGTTTAAACCAGAATGGCTCTTTGCAAGATGGCTGCTTGTGCCAGCTGCTGCATCTAAACTACACATCCAGGAGGAGAAGACTCTCAGGCTGCTAGACTTGTCTCTCCTCTTGCCCAGACACAATTTCCTGCCATAGCCCAGGTGAACATCAGGGTTCAGGGTTCACTTGCTACCACCACCACCTTTGCTCCCCATTTCCACAGAAAAGTGCTGTGGGCATGCATGCAGCAAAGGGACAGGAGCCTGTTACAGCCATGGCTTGGAGCAGATGATCAGGAAAACCTGCCCTGCAGTCTAGATGTTGGATAAGGAATGCCCTACTTTTCAGTGCATGGACTGCTCCAAAAAAGGTAGAACACATTTTTGTTTCAGAATTGCCTCTGTTTTTTCACTTCAGTATTCAAGTTTTCCAGCAAAAGCATTGCTGCTTTTAAAAATGTGTGTCATACAAATCTTTTTCCAAAAAAAAAGAACTACCCATCATCTGCAGAAGAAGTCACTTCATATAAAAATTTTACTAAGCTGAATATTTACACCACATCACTGACAAAGGCCTTGCATTCTCACTGGCTAGAGTTTTCGTTCTGGTTTGGGTTTTTTTGTTTGTTTGTTTTTTATTTTAAGACTGCATTTGACCACAATCTTAAAGACAACCACAGCTACAAGAAGATACTGATTTAAATATACAATTTCATCCACATATACAGTGGTAACCTTCAAGAACACAGCCATCTATATTTAAATGGAAGTGTTAAAAAAAATAAATTCATGGCTTTAAGTAGATATGCTGGAATTGCAGCTATCTTCCACTTTCAGCTAAATATATAGGGGAGGAAGCTGTTCAAGTGCTGCTGATTTGACAAACTGGCAGCTCGCTTCCTGGCAAGACTTACTTTCAGTCATCACCATTTAAGCCCTCCAGAGAGGGAGAGAGGAGGAGAGGAGGAGAATGCATGCAGGAAAGCAGAAATGGGCTGTAGAAAAAGATGTGTGAGCAGTTGCTGTTACTGCCAGTATTGCTAGCGCTGACATTTAAATGTCAGGATAGCTACTGTCCTAACAGAAATGATCAGAGCAGCCATGCAGAGAGAAGTCAGTACACTGACTTCACTTCTCACACAATTGCATAGAATCTCTTTCTTTGTGCCAGTGTTTGAATCTAAAAGCATTTCACAACACACTCAGAGGATAGACACAGGACAGCCCTATCAGTCTACTCTGGTGACAAGGACCCGAGCACGTAAGCACGCATAGAATGACAGCAGGAATTTACAAGGGCTAGAAAATACTGAGCTTGAGAGCTCTGCCATCTACCTTTAGCTGAAAAAAGACCCCATCCCTACACATCTGTCTGCTTTGGTTCAGTGGCAACAGATTGTGAAGGTGAGTTCTGAAAGGCTGAATCTATTTCTTTAAACAGGGGTCCATGCTGCATTTTTTTTCCTTCATTCTCTTTTTAGGTTACTCATAATTGTTCCCACGTGATTCTGATCTGGTTCAGAGCTCCTAACAGTCACTTCTGTAATCCTGTCCTGAAATAACTCCAAACCTCTCATTTCTGTACTCCTTACATACATGCAGAGTTGGACTTCTCTCACATCAGCTGCTCTGCACACTTAACAGAGCAAGCACTGATGTATTTTACACTGCTAATGGTTGGTTCACTGCAGAACAAGGAAAAGAAACTAAATGGAGAGTACAGTTTTTGCTTACTGTGTGCCCACAAAACCTAAAGAAAATTTAATTATCAAATCTAAATGTAACAGATAAAGTGCACACTACTATAAACACTTGACAATTATTCTCACAAGAGCTACAAATCTACGTGTGGGAATCCATCACCTCAAAACAGAGCCTTTGCTCTAAGCTGGCTACAGAATCCTGAGCATTACTTGAATTAAGGATCACCATGAATTCCTTACTCTCTCTTACAGAACTGATCCTCTTGACATATTTCAGCACTTCTACTAGAGAGGAAGGGAGTAAAAAAATCCAAACAAAACCAAAGACCCATGCTCCACTTTTCCCTCTGAAACAAAACCAAATACCCCTGTTGTTATACCAGAATGAATGTCAGGATAGAGCAGAGGAAAATAATCCCTATCAAATCCTCACCTTCTCAGAAAGACAAGTAAATAATTTTAAGTGTGTTTTGCTGCTATTAAGTAGAGAAAGGAACTTAATAAAAAGTAGCTTTGCACTGAAATCTAGTGTGGTGGAATGAAATGCAGTAGTATTTGAAAAGCCTTTGTAATGCATTACAGTATAACAAACCAAAAACCCTGTAGAGAGGGCAGGTCATTATTTAGACTGTCAGGTAAAAGTTCCCTGGCTCAACATAGAGCTGTTCTGTATTATACTCATCACTGATTTAGAACCCCTCCTAGGCCAACAAATGGCTTTAAAACAAATGACACAGACTGAGGATACTGAACAAGGAACAAGTTCATCTGGCCACTAGACGTCCCTATTCCTCCTCTGAAATGCAGCTGCGAACATTCACTTTCCTCACTGCAAATAATGGAGCTATAAAAGGAAGACATAAGGAAGTGGCACTTTCCCCAGATCCAGCATATTCTTAATATCCCATTCATGACTGAAATGGATGTTGTAATGCTATCCAGATTCAACTGGCAACCAAGATTGAAAATGCCTGCTTCTATATTACCCGAATTGCAGATTCCCAAAGGTGATTTGGCATGGAGTAATTCTACTGTAAATCCATAGCACCCTAGGAAGGAGGCTCATTGTCCAAGCATATACCACTCTACAGTAACACTGGATGCTAATTTGAGTCTTGTTATTTCCTTGGTTCAGATACTTTTCAGACACCCCGTGTTTTATAAGATCAGGCTCAATGCTTTGACTCCTTTCTGTTGCTTAAAAGCAACTGAGTGGTGGATGACTGGAAAAAAAAAGAGCAGATTAGTTATCTCCCTCCCCCATGCACACACACCAAGATTTGTCTTTGGTATATAACAAAAATAAACCTCCCACCAGAGACCTTGGAAATCTTGAACCTTTTTTCCCTCCAGGAGGATTTATTACTTTCCAATGAGCGGCTGTTCATGTGCTTCTCCTTCTTGTTCCTATTCATAGGATCAGATCCTGACTAGCATGCACAACCTCAAAAGAAAAGAAAGACTGAATACAAACTGTTTAAAAAAAAATAGCCTGTTAAAAGTGTAAGCTAACTAGGGGGTGACACTGTATCCTACCATACAAGTAGCTGCCTTTGAGAGCCTTACCTTATAGGCAACACTGTTTGAAGAGTCCACAATGATGAACAGGGGTTTTCTTGTGAAAGGGTAGAGATCTCCAGGGTGAAGACTGCAACAAAAAAAAAAAAGGGACAATTCACAGAGCCCTAGAATTGCTGCAAAGCTGTGACAATACACAAGTTTCTCACACAACTGCCCATGTCCAGATAGAAAGCAATCAGATTGCCTATGCCCCTGCCCAGTCAAGTAACCACAAAACTCATTTAGTATTCTCTATATGGTGGATTATTGGAATTCTTGTTAGTGCTCTCCCAACAGATGTTCATCTCCTTAAGAAGTCAACCACTATTACTGTGACATATTCTAGTAATAAAGAATTTCCCTTAAGTCACAGAAGTATTTTTCGAGTGTCTGTTGTTTAGGGCTGCACATTCATTTCTAATCACTCAACTTCAAGCTAATCTACATATGATGCCCTGCAATGAAAAGTTTGAATTTGAGAGGCTTTGATGCATTTTTCCAGCCCCCCCCCAATTAAAGACACATGCTTCTGCATCTGCACACTGAGAAAAACTCACCAGTGCATCTCCTTGTAAGATTGGTTTCGCTTGTGGATAGCATCTCCATTTATAATGTCCCGGTTACTATTTGTCAGAACACCACCAAAATCATATGGACCTACACGTGGCAAAAAGAAAGCTAAAATTAGCAGAGGCAGCTCACCTCTATCACAGATTTCATGATTCTATGAAAAGGAGGAAGCAACCACAAATCCCAAACAACTAAGCGAATCTGAACTGCTGAGGTTGAAAGGAGGGGCTAGAGGAATGTGGAGACTTCACTAACTACATACTCAGTTTTATGCACTTTTAGTAGTTTCAGCATCTATCAAACAGAAGCAAGCAATGCAGCTTCATAACTTTATTTATTTATTCCAAATTTATCCACAAACATAATCCAAAAGATCTAAATATTGGGTTTTGTTACACCACACAGCAAAAAGCTTAAAACCCATTACACATTTCATACAGGAAAATCAAGGCCTTTGTAAAGCTACAGTATGAACTAACATATTCTAGGCTTAGAATTTGATTAGAAAGTAAGGCTAAATCAATCCAAACCCCTGTAGCCTCTCAGAAAGATGTAACACCATAATCTACAGTTACAACACTGCAAAGGGGAGAAAAGAGAGCTTAGAGCATGAATATGCTTTCAGTTCCCCTGATAAGGACAAAACAAAGGTTTGGGTTTTTTTCACCTTTCAAGTACAGAATTCATAATTTTTATGTGCACACAGCCTGGCTGTGGTCTAAAGGAAAGCTAAAGAAATATTCGGCCAAGTTCGCACAACTGTGCTGCCCACCTGATGGAGAGCAAAGATGAAAGGAATGGCTATTAAAAAAAAAAAAAAAAAAATCAAATGCTGCCCCAAAAAAGAGTTCTAAAGATATTAGGAAATGTTTCTGCTATTGATGTGGGTATGAAATGTCACTAATGTTAGTAAAATGAAGTATTAGGATTTCCTCATTCTGTTATACATTTGCAGAGTTGGTTGCTGTGGTAGTTTAGGGCTACCCATATTTGGCTACCAAATGCAATTTTTTTCAGGTTGGATATAGAAGACATCTTTCCATTTTAAGGGAAGCTTTGGGAATGCAATATTAGGAACAGAACATACATTAGTTCAGCACTGTCACAAATGTCTCATGTGATCTGTCAAACACCAATGGCTTACAGATGATAAACAGTGCAACTTCCAGCTGCCCTCCCTTTTAATAAGGTAGAACTTTTCTGCAGACTACACTACCTTATTAAAAGAATGCAGTGGCAATGGGAGTCACTTAATGAAAACTGAAGTCTGACTGTGCAGCTCTTCAGGTGACAGTACCTGAATGGCTCTACAGGTAAGATATTAAGCTGAAACAACACATGCAGTGAACTGGACATATCACAGGCTTTCAAGAACACAGTTTAGTTAGAACCTATCACCACATTGCAGCAAAAAGTAAAATGTTAAAAGCATTAGAAAAAAAAAAAAATCACTGCCACAATCCCAAGCTGACAGGGATTTTTTTTTCCCTTTTAACATTTTCCCTTTAACATATAAATCATGCACTGGGATGGACAAGGAAGGCATGCATCTTATAAAGGAATGCAAGTCTCAAACAGATGAGTTGTGTACAATATTTAGGATGTTAGAAACTTTTTTTTTCCCTTAAATTACATAAATAGAGCTTTTGACCGTTTTTACTTCAGCCAACCAGTTTTCAGCTTTTAGATTGCAGCTGCATCCAAATATTCTGCTACATTGTAAAGAACAGGAGGATGAGGTGAGAAATCTTGTCAAAAATCATGAGAAGGGCTTGAATTGTCAGGCTAACAAGTGTGCAAATAGAACAGTCCCTGCAGTAGCTTCAACCCTTTTACCACCCATCTCCCAACCATATGTTCTGATAGTGCTAGATTGGAAAGAATCACAAAGTGCCATTTAGCCATTTTATTAACTTTGCACTGATGCATCAACTGAGCCATGTGGTCTTCAAAATTGATGAAGCTTTTAATGCTTCAGATGCATCAAAAACTGGATGTGTCCTTAGAAAAAGTCCCAGGTTAATGCACACTAATTAAAATACAGGGAATTAACTACAGTTTGTGGAAGAAAAAGGTTATCTTACTAAGCAGACAGGAGAATAAAATTGACTTGTCTTTTGAAAGGAGCTTTGTGACATCTTTCTTGGTCACTTGTCCTGGAACATAAAGAGAATTCAAGCCCTGTTCATGACAGGGAGCATTCCTTTATTGTACCTTCACTATCCGAACGACCTGAAGGAAACACGCCCGTGGCAGACAAGTAAATCAGCAGTACACTGTTTGCAGGCAGCTCCTGAAATTCAGATAAAGAGAAGAGTGGCAAGGGAAGAAATGTGTAAGCTTATTTTAATAATCATCACCTGTGCTACTCCTTCCCCTCCTTCTGTTCTTCATGTATGTATATACCCTACCCCATCACATACACCCTTTCAGAGAAGTGAGTAGACAGACCTGTAGGCTGGTGTTAGATGTTCAAGAAGCACTAAAAAAAACATCTGCTTCCACATACTCTCTTATTATCTAGCCTATTATCTCTTATTCCAAGCTGTGGAAACCAAATGTTGCCAAGATCCATGCAGATCCTAACTCACAAACAATTCAGAATTCTAATGGAAGTTCTTTGTTTCCAAATACCCCAGTGTCTGCAACACCTGCTTCTTCCCTTGGACCCTTCTCAGCTGGACAACAACCACAATACATCCAGATTTCCATATAGACCTATGAAAGAAAACTATTTTCCACCTATCTGCATGAAGCTGTCTGCATGAAGAAATAGATGCTTTTAATTTCTAGAAAAGGCTGAGCATGCAGGCACCCAAAATTCTCAGTACTAAGGATGCACTTTCTTCACCTCACCAGCTGTTTCTTTACAGTTTCTTGAAACAAACTGAAACTTGTTTCTTTCTAGGATTCATATTCTGTTTTTACCATTAAATCTGAAGTTGCTGACTTGTACAGTCATAATTAAGCACAAAGAACACAGCAACTTTATTAAAATAAGCACAGCAACTCTATTAAGAAAAATCTACAGATTAACCAATTTCACAAACCTTAAATGATGCTGCTAAAAATGTATATAGCTGGCTAAAAGTTGGTTTATAAAGAAGGTATTTATGGGGGTTTTCTCGTCTGGCTGGTTTCTCTGTAGACTCCTGTTCAAACAAACAAACAAATCAACCAACCAACACCAACAAACAAAACACAACACACACAAAAATAACAATCATATATTACCAAATCAGTTTCATAACCCTTTAAATGTCTATTAAAATGTTCATCTTCAATATATTTCCCACATAAGTGGCCTGCTCCTGCTGCATTGCATACTTACACAGTGAGGCAAGATGCACAGTATTTGAACCACAACTTCATATTATCCCTCATTTAAATTTGTCACCTAAATCTTTCTTACCCTCTAAAGCACCACCCAAGAACACAGTACAAAAATTCACTTCTGATCTCAATAAATGAAAATCTACATATTTTCTTTTGCCTCCAGATAATGTATTTTGTTCTATTCCTTTCTCTGAAGGGGATAGCTAATGTTCAGATAACTTGCAAGCTGATGAGCTTATCTGGCTGCATGACTGCTAGAGGGAAAACAAAAGAAGGGGTGAGTATGAGCAAGGATAGGCATGGCACCCTGTTTTAAGTACCTCAGCTAGACCAATGTAAATCATTCATGAAATGATGCCCAACTATCTTTCTGCTGGTTTTTCCACTACTGTTTGCTAACCTGCTCCGCACAGTGCCAATACTGAAAGAGTACACCCCCTTAAGCAAACAACCCCCAGTTAATATATGCTGCCAGACTTGTCACTGAAATAGAACTTACCTGCATTCCAGGTTTGTTCATTTGTGATGCTAAATTCATTGGTTCCCTTTCAAGTGCTTGCAGCATTCGGAACATATCAATTGTCAATTCACTGAACTTCACCTGCAAAACAGTCAAACAGTTTATTCTGCCAGATACAGATTAAACAGAATTTCTTCGAAATTATCCAAGTAAGAGATCTAACTGCATATCAAACAGACCATTTTCTGTCTCTCAAGGCTCTGTCAGTGTCATGTTTAAATCTCTAAAGACCTGCGAATGACTTCAAGACCTTAGAGAGGACAAAGTCTATTTATTACTGGTCTACCAGGCCAGTTCACCCCCTACTTTGCAAATTCTGGACTTCTCTGGCATGTTTATAAATCAAGTGCTAAAACCTCTAAGTACTATGAATTTATACAAAATCTGAGATACACAAGCTCTAGTTTAACTCCCTTGCTTACCTGAAAAAAGAGCTCAGAGAGAAGTCATGAAGTCTGTACAACTTCACAATCATCATCATCTAAAAAAACAAGATCTTGAATATCTTTTGAAATCCCTTTCCTGTTTGCAGCTGAGGTTGCAACAAGTTGGAGGATGACAAGTGAAAGCCTAAATAAAGCTTTTCCTAGATGTATCTCAGAGGCCCCTTGTGCCTGAATGTTAAGAACAATCCAGTAGATGAAAATCAATTGATGAATATAAGCATTAAGACATCAGTATCACAGGTCTAACAGCTAACATTTCATTTCTAGCTCTTATTCCTGAGAACTTGCTGCCACTGCAAACATCACTGTCAAAATATTGTTATGTTCACCCCTGTGGGAATCTCTTATATGATCAGAAGGGACATCACAGGGGGAAGGACTCTGAACTCCAAAGACACAAACCCAAGTGCCTGGAATTTCTGTTACCTGGTTGTTGCAGTTCCCAATAATCAGCGCATCTGCAAGAGCAAGCTGTCCCACTATCATTCCCTGCTCTAGCATCGGAGCTCCTGTTTCAGAAAGCCTGTTAGAGGTGATTACAATGGTGTTGTCATCATTTAAAACCATGACAGGGTCTGCCTAAAAAAAGCAACCACAATAAATCAGGAATTCAAGAAAACATACAGATTTGCAGTCAGAGAGAAGTCCAAAGGTCCTGCCACTTAGAGTAATCTTTCCGTAACTGAGGCAGATTTTTCCAATTCATTTGCCACACATATATTGTGTGCTTGTATGCAGGCTACAGAGTAATGCCTTACCACTGGAAAAGCAACAGCTCTTAGAGACTGCAAGCAAATACATGGTACAAACCAGTAAAGTACAGCAAATCGGAAAACCAGACTTCCTAAATGACACAAACTCAGCTTCAGCTTTTCTATACCAAGGGACTAAATGTCATCCACCAACCTTACAAATTCATGCTGAGTAAACTAACCATTCCTACAACGGAGAAGAACCCTGCATTATTTTGGTTTGCCTTCCCTTCCTAGAGATAAATAGCAAAGGAGATAAGCAAATGATCATGCCACCAAATACTTGTGTTACACAGTGGTATCTTGTACAAAAGGAGGAAAGCTGAACACTGTCTCATCTGACAGAATAAAAAAAAAAAATTCCTTTTAACAAACTTTAGAAGTTGGTCTCATTACAACTATGCTAAGAGCCCACCAGTTTGCTGCCAGGCTTGCACCATGGTCTCTTGTTATTTACTGCTTATGCACAGTCAGTGTGACAGATCATTACACTTTGAAATACACCCAAAACATCAGCAAATTGGATCGGCTTCCCCAACCACTCAACTACAGCTGGCAGCCTCTCCACAATATTGGCTGTGGTAACTGCTGTGCTTTCAATTCCACCATTTTCTGAACACCAAGAGCAAAACCAGTAAGGTGACCAAGTGCATCTCAGCTTTGTGCTTCTGTCCTCAGTAGGTGACATGCCCAGGTCTGACTCTTCAGACACTCGAATGGCTGTCATTGTTATGCTACTGTGAAGGCTTTTCAGTGACTAAATGGGACAGGAATACTGTCCCTGCACGTGGCAAGTCTGCTTTCTGCACAGAGGTGGTGATAAAAGAATTCTTCAGTGAAGAACTCAGAAAATGTTACTTTTAAACTAAAAACTAGAAGGGAATGGTATTCTCACCTCAATAAATGCTGCCACTTCCTGAAGAACCAGGTTCCACTCCACCTGATCTTCTGTATTAAAACGATGAGTGTAGTCTTCAATTTCATCTGACAGCTCCTGATATAAAAAGTTCAGAGATAGACACAGTGACTTCTTAAACTCAGAGCTTAATAGGCATTCAGTAACTTTACAATTTGGTTAGCTGTGCTGGCCTTTAAGAATAATTAAAAAAAAAAAAAAAGATTTCTTGAGAACATATGCAGCAGATTTCTGAGTAGCATGCCAGCCAAAACGCACTCTTTCGGGAGACAGAACGCCAATGTTACACTGAGTTTTGGCAATGCAAAGTGTCTTTTAAGTAGGTCCAAATGCAAAGAATATGTGGAGTTAACAATCCCACTCACATACAGCTATGTCACTGGTTATTACCATAAGCTCTGGATACCAAGGACTCAAATTTCAGCTCACAAGTAACTTTAAATACCCTGAGAAAGTGAATGGTATCGTTTTTTTTAGCTGCTACTAAGCTAAGCTACCAGTTCAAGGAAGCTTAGACACAGAGACAGTAATGCAACCTACACAAAACTGTCAGTAGCAGAAGCTGCTTGCAGCAAGGTTGTTGAGGGGTTTGGGAAGCATATGCTGTCAGGAGCAGCATGCTGTTCCTTTGTGGTAGTTAAAGGGTACATCCCTATCTAAGCTGCAGCTCTTGGAATGTTTTCACTTGGTGTTCAAACAATGCTAGCAAATCAGTTGAGCTTAAAGTGTCATTATTAAATGTCTGATGCACAGAAGATATTCATTATGTTGGATGTCAGACAGTAGAAAAGGAAGGATCAGCATTGGCCTGTTCTCTATTTGTTGTACCCAAAGACTTGTGTTTATAGGCATTCAGTGCTTTACTCCCACAACAGAGGCATATGCAGATCCAGCCTCTCCAATTTCACAGCTATAGCTACCTCATTTAGCAAGGTTTAATTTTGATAGATTTCTGGAAGGTGTAAAATGTATCCAGGATATGTTCTAGACATAAGACAGAGGCATAGCAGTTTGGAAGGGAAGAGAAATAAGCTCAGCATTAAGCTAGAAAACACTGGCTTTCCAAGCACATGTGTCATGAAGGCTTGCAGGGGGAGATTCCACTGAGGTCTTTAAATCCACTTAGGAATGAAGATGTACCCAAGATGATCCCCATGTTTTCAGGCTAATAACATGCACCAAACATTACACTTTATTCATAACTAACTACATACATTTGTAAAGTTTTTCTCTAGCCAAATGTTCATATCATACTGTATCTTTCTGTAGCTCTAGACATGTTATTCCCTCCTTCTGTAGCATCCAACAGCACAATCAATCGAATGAGGAAAAGAAAAAAAAGCTATGCTGCAGCAGCAAGTAACATCACAGATAAAATGAGTGATATTTCAACTAAAACAGACTATATTATGGATTCCTTAATTAGGAAAAAAGCCCTGAATAAGCAGCAACCTCCCACCCCTTAGCACCTCGATCTTTTTAACATACCTTTACAAGGTCCTTTACAACATCCATTTTGTTGAGCAAGAGACAAACCACTATAAACCTTGCATAGTAACGCAGCTTCTTAACCACTAATTCAGGCCTAAACACAACAAAAACACCACAGCCAAATTTGAGATTAAAATAGAACACAGGCAGGCAAGAGGGGTAAGAGAAAGGATGAGTTTAAGACCAGAGCAAGGCTGAACACTCCACAGATTGAGAGTTCTACCTGAATTCATGTGGAGATCAATAGTTACCTGGCTACTTAGAGGTTTATTTAAAATTGATTACAGGGACATAAAATATACATCACAGAAGTCACAGCCTTCCCCAAAGTAAGATACAATCGCTGGCTCTTGCTGTAGATAGCTCATGGGCACTATCTGACCCCACTGCATCACCTGATCATGACAACTGGTTCAAGACTCACCCACCTAGAACAACCTAGAGAACTGCAAGTCAGCATTGACCGTAATTACTCATCCATTTCCAAAACCTTCTGACAGCGTCTAGAAACATGCTTGGTCAATCCTACCTTGTTTGAAACAGCTCAAACACTCACACTGAAATTGAGAAATTTTCAAGAGAGGAAACAAGAGGATCAACAGGTATCAGATCAGAGCAGGGAAGCTTTCATCTTTTTGTGGCACACAGATGCATTTAGACATCAGCAAGACTAGAGACATGCAATTAAAAGTTTAAGTCCAGAGATCCTCGAATGCTTAGCAAGAGAATCCCTAACTAATGTTCTGCATTTATCTTGATAATGACTTCAGAGAATTCCTTCTTTAGTTTTGCTCTACTGAGGAAACCCAGATTTACTGGCTAGAATGTAAGATTAGAATCCAGAACTAAGTTCTCCACCTATTCTGTGATATTCTTATTTATATCTGTGGATGTTCTTGGCAGGCAACACTGCCACAGCACAGCCCTACTTTGAGTGTACCTTGCTCAGTATAGCATCTTAAAAGGAAGAAGTTATGCCTCCTGAAGCTCTTGGACCTTGTCCCAGTCAGTTACAGAGGGCTGTTGTACTGCAGTACTAACTGATGTTCCCCTGAAAAGCCTGGTTAGAGTTCCTCTACTTCAACCCAACTAGCCTATCTTCCAGCCACAGTATACTAGGTCCCATCACTGATACTACTCAGGACTCAAAATGATAAACCTTTGGAGCCAACAGCTTTCTATCCATGACCAGATAATAGACTATTCCTTCAGTCATACAGCAAAGCTCTTACTTATACTGAGGTTTTTAGGTCATGGCAGGAGGATTGAAAGAAACTTCCTTCAACAACACTGATTTTATCCCAGTTACGCTCCTAGAGTTTGTAGTTACTCACTGCTTTCATACATTGTTCTATCTTGAAAAAAGAGGGGCATTCTTTCAGACATACCTGTCTTCTTTGTTGACTTGGGAGTAGTATGACCTCTGCCTAATGGCTGAATAGAAGGAGAAAGCTTCATTGAGATAGCTGGTTTCTGAAGTGCGCAAGCTGCAGGGGAAGAATCAGATGAGCTCACTGCTTCAGATGGAAACCCATGCCAAACCCTCAACCTGCCCCCTCAACCATCTTGTGCATGGCAAAACTCCCTTCTCAAGCAACATCATATGAAAGCCAGACTTTCACTCTTTGTGCCTGCTGGGAAAACAGATTTCAGAGCTTGGATTCCATTTTGGATAACAATCAAATCTACCCATCTTATATGCATATGTACAGGTGACAGGCTAATTGAAAAGTTTAAAGGAGCACTGAACTGCCAAACTTGTAAACCACACTTTTGCACAAGAGTCGAATGCAGCATGCATGGAAGACTTAGGGACCTTTCTGAGGTAGGAGCTAAGCCCTTAGGCAGTATCAGTGTGACCAGCAATGTGGTGTTGGGCTCATGGGCACCTTCCTCTGCAGCATCCCCATATAGTCCGCAGGGCCTTCTCATTCAGAAACAGACCTCATGCCTCAACTGATAACACTGATAAACGTCCAGATGTTTGGCATGGAATTGCCACTAACACTGCATTCCTCTACTAAATCCTTTTCTGAGCATACTTACTAATAATGGTAATAAAGCTGCCCAATCTTGGAAGCAATTTCCCCAATTTGCCACCGCTTCAACCCATACCGATTGTCCAACACTTGTCTGATTTGCAAGAGAGAAAAGAAAGATGAAAAGGCATTCCAAAATTTCTCAGAACATCACCCCAGACATGTGCCAAATTCAGCTTTCATTACTGGTGTGGCAATCCCAGCAGCAATCCCTCACAGAGCTCACAGCACTGCGTACGCACACCAGAACAAGGACCACTCCTCTCGCGTATGCTTGTGAGAACCAGACACAGGTTTGCTGCACAAAATACACACAACAAAAAGTCACAGCTTCCCAGGAGAACACTTAGGCTAGGCAGCCAATGTAAGGTGTGAAAGATCAGATCCCATGCTGCAGCAAGACACTTCACACCATTCCAGATGGGTCCTGCACTGCAGAAGCCATCATCCCAGCTTCTCTTCAGCAATAGGTGAAAGCAAAGTGCATTCAAGTAGGGCAAAAGGTTTTGTTAAAGAAGTCACACTGAAAACTCTGCGACATATTAACTCATTAGGCTGGGAGCACTACAGGAAGTGACTCTCCCTCCCTTAATTTCACACTTCAATAACACAGAGAAATCTTAACCTTAACTGAGGCTCCAGGAATACCAGAGATTAAAGCTGCACTTAAATCCACAGAAACGTCTGCCTACAACATCCTCTTACCGATGCTGCTGTTGAAACTTCCAGAGTTTGGTGTAAACGTCAAATGTCCGCCCAAAATAAGACTGCCACTGCTTTTGCCCATACTGAGGTAAATCCCTGCAAGAGACAAGTGACAAGCACAGTTAGGGAGAAGAATCCAGTCAGCCCAGTGTGACAGCAGCATGTTTGTCAATATCAGAATAATTTTGTTCAGAATTGACTTCAGACTTTAGAATTCTGCCTGCAGCCAGAACTACAAGAACCATGATTCCTGTCGATTCTAAAAGCCTTGTTGTTACTGGAATCTTCAAGGAAATCCTCAGCTTGTAGGAAGTGCATACATAAAAATCTGACCATAACATCCCACAAAGATCTGACCATAGTATCCCTGGAAACATGTTTCCCTAAAATATTCCACAAGATGGGTCCTGTCCAACAGCTTCCAGCACTTACACATCTAGGCATTCACTTCTAAGATAGTTATGAAACACAGAGTATATTTACAGTGTATTTCTGTGGTATTTATAATGAACATCTGACACCCTATACACACGATCCTGTTCTCTCCAGATGTGTCTGGGATTCTGGAATGGCTATTCCAACATGTATAACAGCAGCAGATGGAAGCAGTGCTCTCCATGAGCAAGCTAACCTGAGTCAAGTGATCAAATACATGTAAAGCCATTGGTATTTATGGACAAATGCAGCCTAAAGGGCAAAAGGGAATCCATGCTCTCTAATCCCTGTAAACACTTTTATCAAGGCTCCTCAATATTAACGGGTTCTCAACAGCATCAGAGGAGGCCTACAAATAACCACTCCAAATAGCAAAAGACCATGTTCCTACATGCAATTTCCAAGAGGTGACTGAAAACATCTTACTATTGTGCTAAAACAAAAGTAATTTTATGGTTATATGCATGGAAAGCTAAATTGGACTCTTAAAATATCACAGCAAACAAGCAAACAGGAACAAAACAAAACAGACCCTACCCAAGAGCAATCAGAATAATCTAATGGAAACTAGTTCATTTAGACTGGTAATATTTCTTGCTACTCATTAAAGAAATAATCTTATTTAAATGGATCAGGCTGTTCACTGTGTTTCAGAAACAGATCCTATAACATTATACATAAATCAGCTGTGCAAATGCCACCAGGTCAAGCAAGCCTATGGATGCTCACAGCTAACATTCACTGGGTCAGGTTGCATCATCACATTTGTCACCCTCTAACTCATAGTTAGTGGTATGTCAGAACCTGAGACATGGTTTTTCCTTGTCAGTCTCCATTGCTCCAAGATGAGTTAGTCAAACCAGTTCAGTTCTGCTTTCATACCTTCACTTGATTTCCACACCATGATACACACTTCCACCCCACCAACTATGTAGTCCTAAGGATTTTAGGGTTTAAGGTTTATGTTATCAGTCCTAACAAAAGGTCATCACCTGTCAGTTACTTGAACCTTGGAACAAATGCAGCAGAGAACATCAAAACCCCTCAGTCTCATTGAGCATGATGCCTACAAGCCTGTACTGAAGCTGACTGAAAGGAGGCAATTCTGCAAGTGGAAGTGGAACAGTTTTTTTTTCAAGACAGCACAACCCCTCATTTGGATCAAGAATAACTTCTTCAGGGCATGCTCCCTCAAATTTCTGTGCTGGTTAAGGTACCATCCAACACCTCAGCCTTCAGCAGACAAGTACAGTATAGCAGCATATTCTACTTCCAAGTCTGGGAGGTTGAGACTAAGGGGAACCTTTTGAAACCATGGCATGTCCTCTGGAGGAATAAGTCCAGAGCAGCATACTGGTGTGTTTCTGCTGACTGTAATTGTTTTAACAGCACCCTAGGTAGAAAAGGAAATTAATATTCCTTTGCTCACCAGCCAACTGTACTTCCCACACAGCTTGAAGGGACCTAGCTTAGTTACTACATGTAAAATGAATCCGCTATCAGCTACGACTCTTACCAGCCTGCAGAACCATTCCAGTAATTGCTGCTGCTATGAAAATGCCAAGAAATCTGGGCAAGAGTTTACAAAAAAAAAAAAAAAAAAAATTCCTTGAACTTGCAATTGGCTGCTCAAGATCTTGGAACATACTTTTATGTAGTGAGGGGTAAGCAGGAGTAAAAACATGTACTTCTGTGCAGCAAAACCTTCATCCAAATATAACTCCATACAAACACATGCAAATTTAAAGCATTTACTGCAAGGAATGATTTACTACTTTCTATTGTAACAGATATAAACACTTTAGCTAAAATAAAAGAATTTAAGACACTGTCCAAATACATGCTGAAGATATACTGCAGGCTTTGAAATAGCAAGAGGTAGTGTTAAATTTAATAGCACAGACACTAGTTTCAATGTTAAAAAGAACAGCAATGTTAAAGTTGATAATTAAAAAAAAAATCAAAGTTCCCTGGTATTAATTTAAAGAATGACTTAACTAGCAAGTTGACTCAAAGAACCCTACCTGTACTAAGTTAGGCTCTCCAGGCCCAGTTGCTTAGGTCATTAGGGCAAAGGCCTAGTAAGGGAACAAGAAAACACACCCAAAAGACACCTTTCTTCTATCACATTCTGAGCAGTAGGTATGTGCACAAATCTCTGTCACACTCAAAGTAAAGAAGCTTTTCCTTATGTCTAGGAGGGACTTCCTTTGTTACAGTTTGTGCCTGCTGCCCCTTGACCTGTCGCTGGGCACCACCGAAGAGATCGACCTCACCGTCTTGACCCCTGCCCTTTAGATATTGATAAGCATTGATCTCCTTTCAAGCTTCTGTTCTCCAAGCTAAACAGCCCAACCCTTTCGTCATCACAGAGATGCCTCAGTCCCCTCATCATCTTTGTAACCTCTGCCGGACTCTCTCCAGTCTCGCTTGAACTTGGTAGCTCAGAACTGGGACACAATCCTCCAGATGTGGCCTCACTAGGGCAGAGCAGAAGGGGAGAAGAACTCCCCTCAACCTGCTGGTCACACTCTTCTTAATGCAGCCCAGGATGGCACTGGCCTTCTTGGCCACAAGAGCAGACTGCTGGCTCAGTAAGCCAGTATGCTCACTACACCTCACCTGGCACCTTCCTTTGCTCATTTAACTCTGCACCTCCATCTGCATGAGGTGAAGGATTCCTATAAAGCCCACTTTCACTCCCTGCGCTGCACTGGTTCTCAACGCACAGAAGCTGGTGGTGCCTGAGGAGCCTGTGTTAGGGCAGGGTAGATGTTTGGCCGCTGCTGCCCTTGGTCACTGCTGGGTGTCCACACGCATCTCCCTCCAGCAGCGTGCTCGCCTAATTGCAGCTGGCATAGCTGCACAATACCACGCGATTCCTCGCCTCCCCGGGGAACAGGGAAGATCTCCATGGAAACAGACAGCAGCACTTGTTCTTTTGATAGTATTCTGACATGGCTGTAATAAAACTTCATTTATGACAATACATTACCCTGCTTTCACCACAGATTTTTGCAGACAAGAGCTGCCACCACTGCCATCCATTTGCTGGTTTGGGTTCTGAACATCATGTGTGTTGCTCCCAGTGTATCAGAACATTTGGCTGTGAGAAAGGGGGTGCATAAGTAGAAGAGGATATTTAGTGCAGTTATTTTAATCAGTCCAGAGGATCTGCATTATTTGGCAAGAAATTGCCCAAAAGTATACCAGAGACTTGGTTGCTTGCAGAGTGGATGATTAATACAGCTCCTCCCACTGAAGGAGACAGGGAATATATGATCCAGAAGCAATTACACACCCAACTTGAGAGCAAAAGACCTATGTTATAACAAGACATTCTGCTGCTTCCAGATCTGCAGGATACTAGAGCACTCTGGAGAGAAAAAGGCAGCTCCATTTGCTCTGGGGTTTGCCTGACTGAGGACATAGGGCACAGAAGAGGCAGTGTCAAGGGTATTCCCTCATGCTTTTTCTGACAGTGATCAGCTTTACAATAGACAGGAAGGGACAGCAAGAAAGAATCCAGGTGCAGAGGAGGTAATGGAGATGGTCTGCTTTAGGACAGTTCTATGCAGACAAGGAAGACACTGACACACTTCATTACAACAGCCTCCAATGACAAGTGGAAACTGTTTTCTAATTTATTTGCTCTTAAAACATTCCAAACTGGATATGAAATCACAAACTCAGATGTTCTAAAAGGCTGGGTCTTTCACACTGGGCACAGAAGACTGATTCCCTTCCCACAATAGAGTGGCTGGTGGATAAATTCCATAGACAGTCCAGAAGTATAGTCTCAGCACTACTTATGTGCCCGTAATTAATTTTCTGTCAGTAGTTCCCCTCAGCCATGCTGTTGGCAGAAGCCAGCTAATGCTGGCTGAAAACCAATTAAAGGTGCTGAGGTTTGCTTGGCCAGCACCACATGCAAGTTGTCACACATGGACAACTTCCAGAGATGTCAAGATGCTGAGAAAGTCCTAGAGACTCAGCAGTACACTTAAAAAAGACAAGTTACAGTAACTGCAAGCTAAAAATTCAGAGCTTTAAATACATTCACAGCTTTGACAGGCGATAAAAAAGACAATTTCCTTTTATGTTCATAGGCTTGTAGTAATTGCAGGCTCCTATTCCCAGAACTAAGCAGCAGTGGGATAATGGTGTTGTGGTGTAGCTTCTCCATCACCTCTAATAACCCTCAGGCAGCAAGCACACCAGTAGCATTGACAGTAATTTGCCTCACTGATGCCAACCGCCTCCTAGTACCAGAGGATACAGCCTACAGCTCTACCTGAAGCTAACAGGGTCCTGGTCCTGTTTGCAACAAAGAACAAAACTATGAGGTTAAACTTGCATCTTACTGAAGTCTACAAAATAGAGATCCCTGGAGATATTCAAGGTGAGGCAACCTCATCTAGTTGAGGATGGCCCTGCTTACTACAGATGGGGTTGGACTAGGTGACCTGGGGAGGTCCCTTCCAAGCCAGACCATTCTATGATTTCATAAATGGTTAAACACTGTCACCTCTTTCCATGACAAGACTGCAGTTGTGATATTTGCAATCAACACAAAGAGCACAAAGACCTTACCATCTGGGAAAGTATACCTGGAAAGTTCTTCTCATTTCTTAAAGTCTCAAGCTTCTGTGATACTGAACACATTAAAGCACTTTTTAACATTAAAAAGAAATTAGTAACTGGTCACAGTACACCACAAAAAACTGCTTCCTAGCATGCCCCTTCCAGCTTTTTTCAAAAAAAAAAAAAAAAAAAAAAGGCAAGGTGGAGTGGGTAGAAGAGAGAAGAGAGCAATTGGAACATAATTCATTAACAGTCATTTCTAACTTATAGTTCAGGGTGTTCAAAAAAGGGAGTACAGAGACTAGAAAGACAACCACCCCTCTGAGGTATTCTAGCACACATGGCCACAAAAGGATGGTAGCACTGGTAGCACAAGTGTGAAATATACTTTGGAGCAGCAACCTTGGCAGATCATCCTATGTTTTCCTCAAATGCTGTATTTGGCATCTGTATTGGGAAGAGAGGAAGGAAATGCTACTGAAACAAAGACGTGGCAGGCTGAGTTCTTGCATTTTTGGCAGCAGCCAACAGCTAAGCAGCTGCCAACACAGCTATAGGCTCAGATCCCTGTAGTTGAAGTGCTGAGAGGAGGTTTCAGGAGGGAAATCATTTCTCCCCTCTCCCTCCTCCATCACTTCTTTTCCATGAAATGTGGTAGGACAAGAGAATGGCATAAAACATAGCAGCAAAGGCTATCATCATCTTCAAATAAGAAGGCAACAGATATGCATCAAATGCATTAATTATGCTACAGGGACGAGTAAGCAACTGGACTAAGAATTAGGATACTTGTCAAGTTATTTCCAGGTGAACTACACAGAGGAGAGCAAGCACTAACAGAGGAGATACCTGAATATTATAATGCTACCTTATCCAGTCATACTGTCTATAGGAATCACAGGTCCTATAGGTGAAATGATGGTCAAGTTCAGTGCAAGAAGCAGCTACGTTGTGTCATGTTACTGTAAGGACAGAGGCAGGCTCCTGTTCTGCTATGTTATGTTCACACAGCTGAGCTGGTTGCTGATGCCCATCTATTTCTATTGCTCAGATTTCATACAATGGTATTCCCCATTTTCTTTTAATCTAGTTGGTGAGGTTTACTTTCTGGCCAAGTACCATGGATATACAGGGAAACTACAGCTCTCATCAAGTACTAACTCCCTCCATGCCCAGAGGAAAAGACAGAATGGCTGAAGGTACTCTCCCGTCTCTGCAGCATGCATCCAGACATGAACTGCATTAATTTGTACTCTTCAGTGACTCCAGCCAAAATGTCAAGCAAGCTACACCAAAAAGCCAATGCAATGGCATGCATGGTCCTCAAAATCCTGGCCTCAAGTTCCAGTGCTCTGCACTAGACTGCATTAGATTGCACTGAAGGCAATCACCAAGAACTCTTTGTCTCTGCTGCCATTTTACCGTTCAGATTTTGGAGCACAAACTGTTTGTTTGGGATTTAGTAATCAACTTCCAAAGCACACAAAAGGATTATCAGTAGTGGGGGGGCAGAGGACAGAAAATAAAAAGCATCTTTGCTAACCATCTTTGTTTGAATAACAGCAAGCTATATGGCCACAAACATACAGTATTACTCAGAGACCAGTAAGAGGCTGAACTGCCAACAAGATATCAGCTAAAAATCGTGTTGCATAAAAGGCTCTACAGCAAAGCTCTGAAATAAGACTGCTCTTTCATCTCTAACTCAGCATATATTGATATAAACAGCATGCCTACTGTCCAAATGTGGATTATTTTCCTTGAACTCCCATTACTCTTCCACCCCTTCTGATTGGTGTTGACAAAATGGCTTGGTTTTCTAGATGCTGTTGCAGATATTTTTGTAGATGACCACACATTTTACCCTTCTCTACAGTTCAGATTAAGTATTTGTTTCACCAGACATATACAGGCTATGGTTTGGATGTTTCTGTTTATCACTTTCTACATTTCTTCCCCCCAAAATATTTGTTCCCTCGTTTGCCTCACCTAGGCCAATCCTTCTCACCCTTATTTTTCGGTACAGAGACTGGGGTTTTGGATTCACATGCTGTTGACAGTCCTTAATTGTGGTCTTCATACACAACACTTCAGTACCCATACATAGGTACAGGTGTACAGTGTGCTCTTCTAAACAAACTTACTGGGTTTGAATTTGAACTGTTCATTGCAGAAGTGATGTCAACACCACTCATGTGTGTGTTTGTGATGGTTTGAAACTGTCTTTTTAATTTTTCCTTGCAAAGTTCAGAACAGAGAAAGTGAAAGACTGTAAATAAGTCACTATTGGGTGTAAGAAAGCAAAATACTGATTGTTCTAAACACTTCCATTGGATAGATAGAAATGTTTAAGCACCATTACTCAAAACAAAGTAGGCACTCTGCACATTCTGCGTTCGGCAGTGGGGGCAGCTGCTGGGCTGTCTGGTTGCTGTTTCTTCTTCTCTTCTGGCTGAAGATAACACACTGACCTTGGCAGCTAAGTTAACAACTTTCTGCTTTAGCTAACTCTGCTTTCTGTCCAAGGGGGGGCCAGGGGGGGAAGCTCCTGGGAGAGGGAGGCCTTTTTGGGAAGGGTCCCCTTTGGGGGGAAGCAAAGGGAGATTGGTTGTGCTTTTCTGTTGATTGTATATATTTGTAAATGTTGTGAATTTTGTATATTTGTACATATTCATTGCAGTTCGTCATAGATTGTAGATTCTGCTTTGTAAATACAGCTTTCATTTGCTTCCAGACTGGGCTAGCCTGGTTATTGTCAGTGGGGGGGGAATTTCAGCTCACACTGACACAGTGTTCCAGTGCCTTCCTGAAGGGATGCTGTCAAAAGCGCACTAACCTTAAGCCATTGAATAGCTGTTTAGATTTATCCAATAAGTAGCAAAAGTCTGTCACTGTTTTCCTCTCAGCTTGAGGAATATCATCTTCAGCTCCTCCTGATGACATGATTTCTTTTAGGGCAAACTCAGTCCTATGAAGAAGAAAACAGCCATATTACTCAAAAATTGAGGGCTACTGTGAACTCATCCAGATTAGATGCAAGAACAGTTCCATGGGGATGGCAACAAAGAGCATGCAATTCTCCCACAGGTTACTCTGCTCAAGACTCATTAAAAATAACAGCTGAGAATCAAAGGATGGGAATAATTACTGCAGTGCAGTTAACAGAGCAAAATTAAAAAGTGGTACAAGACTCAAAATAAAATAACTTGGAGGACTGTATTCACAAGCACAAAACTGCCAACAAAGGACTGCAAGACAAACAATACTTGAACAAAGAAATCCTCTCTAAATTTGCTTTTCTGCAGAAGCGTTTATCTTGCAGCTGTACTGGCCTCAGCTCTGTTTAGATTTTATTTTCTTCTACAACTGCTGAAAACTGTAGCTCACCAGTTCCTATTGCTAAAACAAAGCAATTTTAGACAGAATGCTAAAAAATACCCTGCTTCCTCTCTACTTCCTCAAGACTGTTTAATTCCATAGCTTGTACTGCCCACCATCATACCAGCAGATCTATTTTTACTGTTCACATAAGCAAACTCATACAGTAATCACCTGAACAAAAAAATCAAGATATAGTGTAGATAACCCTAGTGTTAAGTACGTAAGGGAAAACAAAAGCCTATAAAGGCAAAGGGGCTTTTAAAATCTTAATTCAAACGTATATAGACATAAAATTATTCTTTTGACCATCCAAAGGAGAGCTACAGATTTCTCAGCAACAACAAAACACTCTCCTCTGGAAATGGCTGCCAGGTCTTTAGCTCTTCTGTACTCTCTAAGAATTTTAGTGCAAGATAAACACACCTCTAACAGGGCAAATGTAGAGCTTTTACTTCCAGCAATTCCTCTACTAGTTCTAGTACTTACTTTGCTAAGCAAAAAGTTTCCATTTGTGCAGAAGCTCTTTTTGTATCCTATTCGCACAAGTAATTACTACAAGTCCCAATTCAAGGCAGCAAATGGCAAAACTAACTGCTTAAAGTCATTGGAAGGTATCCAAGAACATTTTCATCAACTGCCACAAAAGCCCCTTCTTCACAATAACCCCACAGACTTTAGAAATATTTCCCTGAACAAATTCTTCATGCCTACCAAACGCAGAAGAAATTGGCAGTTCCCCTCCCAGCTTCTGGAGGTAAGGGTAGTGAGCATATCCTGCCAGCCAAGCAGTTTCAGAATTTCCCAGTCTAGACAAGATGCAGCACACAGAATCATAGAATCATGTGCACTCGTCTTTTACACACCCATGTGACAGTGCAGTCGGGCACCAGCGCAGACAGTGGGGCACACTGCACAAACTGCTGTTGAAGAGTTCCAGAAGAAGGTAGGAAGTATCTATGTGTTCTCAGGTAACTGCAATATGGGTGCCAGACAGCAGAAGAGAGTTCAAAACATCCCAATCGGATGCCAGAAGCTGTAGGCATGAGCCTAGCAAGCAGGGCATGAATATTGTGAAGCACCAGCCTCTGAACATTTACATTCACACAGCAGGAAACAAACAACATCAAGTACTTAAAACACCAATGTATGAAATTGCAATGAACAGTGAGAGCTACAAAACAGACATTAGAATTAGCCAGAAGATGATTCAAGAATTTCAGGAGAAGGGATAATACCCCAGGTCCTGTGTTCTCTGCAGCAAGGGTGACCTCAATCCTGCAGTGAGGCCCTTGGATTCTGCAGCACTCCACTGTGGTAGATCAAGGCAGCACTCCAGAGCAGCTTCACATACATGGTCAAAAATTGAGAAGCTTGCTTAAATTGCAAAGTATATTTCATACAGTCTGTGTATCATTAATTTAATAGTAAAGCTAATTCTGTTTTACACTACCCTTAAGCTATACTATCCAAATACCCCCCCCCAACTCCTGCTCACATTGGCCAACTGAACCTGCACTATCCCTGGCACAGGCAAGCCACAGATCTCACCTTGAGGGAGTCCACTAAAAGAGGGTCATTTATGCAATCAATGAAACGTATGCTAGAAAATTCACTGCCTGTCTATCTGAAAAGCATCAGAAGGCAGGAAGAATACTTGCTGAAGAGGAAGGAGAAAAAAAAAAAACCTTCTTTCATGTTCCAGACAATTAAGGCATATTTTGAAAGTCTGCTTCAAGCCCAGCCAGTTCCTAAATCTTTTACCACAACGTTACCTTCTGGAAAGTTGGAACTGAGAGGAAAAAAAAAAAAAAAAAAAAGAGGGGGGAAAAAAAAAAAGAGAGAGAGATAATATCAAACCGAAAACAAAAAACACTGGAGAGATTCTGTGTGCTCAACCTCCTGATACAGATGCTGGCTCATGGGTTTGAACCCATTACTGAAGAAACGGCCCAAAGCAGGGCAAGCAGCCTGTCTTTTTATCAGGGACTGCTGCTGAAGGAACCTAAGAAATAAATGTCATCCATGCATATTCTGACAGAGACCTGAAAAAGTAGTATACTCTGGAGACACGTCGCTAGGACATTCAGTTTTTCCTCTATTCACAAGTTTAGAAATGAAACAAAGATTTTTGCAATCAAGCTATACAGATGGAATTAAGGCAACCATTTGGCTAATGTGGCATTACATAGCTCAGGTGAGGAGTATGAAGGAGAGACTTACATGAAGGAGCATACAAAAGGAGCACACTTACAAGAACAGTCAGGGATTTCTTTTTTGAAAGAGAAGAAATTAAGTTAAGTCTTAATCACTCAAACGTATCTCCTGAGAAGAATCCCTCCTGGCACAAAAACCAGACTGAAATACAGATAATAGAAGTAAACTAAAAAAAAAAAATTCATCACCATAGCTGCTGCCATGAAAGCATCCCCACCATTCAGCATTCCACTCTACCTGGACTGGTACTACCACAGGAATTTTTTACTATGTAAAAGGAAGACTTGCATGTCAGAACTGGAATAAAATATTCAAAGCATGTTTCTTCAGCATGCTTTGAATGACACATGTAATTCTTATTCTAAAAGGGGCTTGGAACAGAACTCTGAGAAACTCTAAAAACTCTGCCCTGTACCATGGTCTCTAACAATTTGATCTGCCAGCTTCCCACACATGCTTAGCCTTGCTTCACTGGCTGTCCACCCTTTAGTGGGATTCCTTCTACTCAACCTTAAGCATCTAAACAGTAAGACAGAGGGATAAATCTATCTCATTTTCTACTGAGGCTTTTAAAAGGCATCTAAGACATCACAATGAATGCAGAAGACTCTGAGTGCTTATAATAAGCTATTCCATTAGCACACAATAAACACAGAAGCCTTTGTGTGCTCTCTTTGGTTTTGACTTATTTTATAATAAAATAGCAAAGTTAGAATTAAAAGTAGAAGGAAATGAAAGCTTAGCTACCCACACAATTAAGAAAATATCTCTGTTCTTAATGACCTAAAGATGCAAGCACAATTAATTACCTGTGGGATAGAACAGATGCAACAGACACAGCACCTCTGGGATGACAGAATGAGTATGTTCCAAATAATCAGCTTTGGAGAGTGACAACAGATAAGATCAAGTTTCACTCTCTTGCAGGGTAATTAAAGGCCTGGTCTGAGCTCTGCCACATATTGCACTCAGAAATCAGGAGCAGTTCTGAACTATCCAGTGTATTTACATGTGGTCATGGTGTAGTGGGAAGTCCTACTTGAAATCCTTAAAGGTTACACTCTAAAAGTTAAGCATGAGTTCTGCTTCAATGGCCTGCGCTCTTACCCACTACATGTCAAATTTACCTTCATGGTGATTATAAACTACCACCAAACAGGAAATACATTATAAAAATAGTCAGACTGCATAACATCATGGGCAAAGTCTTCTAGGGAAGAAAAATAATCAGGAAAAGAAATAAAGGTTTCAATCAACAAAAAAATAAAAGCAGTGAAGAACTAAACAGAGCAGTAATAAGCAGGACAATTTCCCTCCATGAGGTATCTTCAGAAAAGCTGCCAGAAGTTAATTTTTCCTACAGACCACAAACTCAAGCATTTTGGTGATGGACAGGAGACAGTCACTGCTGCAATTTAAAGCCAGGTTTCACTCAGCCACAGCACATGCCTGAATGCGAAGGAAAGATGGGAAGGGAAGATGGAAAGTAAAAGGGAGAGAGGAGCTGTTCAATGTTAGGTGAAGCTGTCTTTTCCAGCTGACACAGAAGGAAAATAAAATTAGTTCTCTCATGCACTGGTTTTGGCTTACCATGCTCCAGAGAGGGTGGTATTTGGAGCTGTACAAAGGAAGAGCCACTATCATGAGCAGCTCAGGAAAGGAGGAGGTCTTCCCTGTGCAGAAGACTGTGTTGTAACGCAGCAGCATTACAGACGGGAGAAAGACTTATTATTAGAAACAGCAAGTGGGCACAGCAAAGGGAGGAATATAGCTACTGACATCGCCCTTTCCTCAGGGACTGACTGCTGAGCTCCAAATGAGAAATATAAATAAAATGCAACCAGCACTACATCCACAATGTGGAACTCTCCTTTTTGCTACTAGAAGTAACCCCACAGATCTGTGCTCCTCTTCTGCAAAGAAACAGATCAGCACAAATATCCCAACTTGATGTTTTGTTCTTGGGTTTGCTGTTTTTTGTTTCCTTTCATGCAATAGAAACTGTTGGGCTGGTTTGCATGACAATTTGTCTTCTTTTTTTGTGAAGCAGCACATGCTAAAAAAAAAGATCTCCAGAGTCTGCAAAAGGAGACATGGAAACATTGCTTTAAAAGACAACTAAAATAAGTCAGCAAATGGTGACTTTCAGCAGAACTTCTTATTCTCTCAAAGATTTTACCAACTCCTCAGGCTGTACAAGGCAGAAAAATTGTGCTAGCCAAGCACTGCACTTCACGTGCCAGGTTCTTTCCAACACACTCTCAGAACCCACAATTCCAGGTTTACTCAGTACAACACATCACTACATTTTACACATTCATCCCGTTGCAGCACCCAGGGTAGCAGAGCTCACAGGCATCCCAGAGGATGGCAAGACTATGCAAAGCAGCTGGAGCTGAATGGCAGCAGGAGAAGGAGGGTATGGGAAGCGGATGGCAGTTTCATGATGCTAGCCAGTATTTTTGAAGTTATGTGTCACTTACATCACACACGTTTCCACTTCCCTGTGGTTGGCCAACTTTTGGTTAAGGGTTTACAGGCTCAGCTGGAAGGGGAAAAAAAAAAAAAAAAAAGGCGCTTAAGTCAACGGTATGCTCTCCATACCAGCCCTGTACTGGGACCTAGGCCTGCACAGCAAGGCACATTTTGTGAGCAGGAAAAGACGACTCTGGTTAAGAGAAATCCAGCTGACCACGCAAGTCGAGCACAGATACATTAACTAACTGTATTACACACATACCTCCTTAGCCAGGATCACTCTAACGTGCTATTCAGCACATGAAGGAGGGTCATAGCTTCACGCTTGGCACTTGCGACCAAATAAAACCTCACTCCACAGATAATCTCATGATAGTGTCAGTGTATGGCACACTGTGCAGGCAGCAGGTAATAGGCTATGAACTCTGCTGAGTAAGGACAGGGAGAGTCAGGGGCAGCATCCACAAGCTGCATAGCAGAGTTGGCTAGAAATGGCACCTTGACCTCCTGACGGAGCACTTGCACAACCAATCTGTCTTTTCTTAAGCCATTACTTCTGCTCAGTTGTGGAATCAAGAGTGTCTCAGCCTCCTCAGGAGTATTTAGAGGATAAAAGCTACGAGTACCTATTAACAGTGTTTTATCTACTTCACCTAAATGGTCTATTGAAAGAACAGCTTTCTTCTCACATAGAGCATAGAATCAGAATCATAGAATCAGTCAGGGTTGGAAGGGACCACAAGGATCATCTAGTTCCAACCCCCCTGCCATACGCAGGGACACCTCACTCTAGAGCACTAGCATCAGCATTAGATTCAGAACTTTCCTCTTGTACTACTAGAGGCAAACAATCTCACTACAAAGACTTCAGCACACAGTTGCTCTGTCTGGTATTTCACCAAGGAAATCAAGAGTCTGTACTACAGAACACAAGCAGCATGGAATAGAGATACTTCATATACATGATATATGACCTGTCCTACTTCAAAACCAGATAAAATTTAGTAATAAATTTTTAGAGATCTATACTTTAAACTACATTTCCAGAATAAACTGCCTGATTTTGTAAGTATAAGCACAAGTGCATCTTTCAGAAGCCATTCTTCCACAAATCCGAAATGACACAATGTTAACAGGTGACTTCATGCACCTGAAAAATGGATGGAGTTTGGATGTTCAACATTCGCACGATGCACAGGAACAAATTTATGACAATGCAGAGAACTGATCAATGTGACCCAGTGAAGCTTCCTAGCTAAAATTAGAATGAGATTCTGTATTTTGTTTCAGGCTCCAGCCGTTTTGATTACTGAGCCTTCAGCTCTGCCCCTTAAATAACCCATACACAACCTCCGAACAGGACAGCAGATGCAAATCTAACAGCACAGTCCATGGTGGTTAATGCTGGGGAGACAGCAGCTAGAAGGAAAAGCATTCTGGTTTGGTTGAGTGGGTTTTTTTGTTTTGGTTTGGGTTTTTTTTTGGGGGGGGAGAGTGGAAACAGTCTTGTTTCTTTCACCCAACCACCTGAAAACATCAAACTGCAAACCAAGCAGTGAATTAGGGTGGGTTGACAGCACAGCACAGCCTTTACCCTGAGAATCAGAATTTTCTGTGACAGATGTAATGCAGAACAGTAAATTGTCCTATCAACTACAAGTCCTAAACCCTCACTCATGTACAGTTTCACTGTTTGCATGAAATATAATTGCCTTGGGGTTTACAGTTGAGGCTCTCATTGGTATTAAACATCTAGAGTTGAGCAGGAAGTATGTGCTTAGACAAATGAACTAATATAAGTGATGGCTCTAACCACATGGAAGACAAAAAGGTTATCAGGAGTAGCCAACACAGATTTGCTGCATCCTGATTCACAGCTCCATGGATTGTTTTACCATTTTAATCAGGAAATCACAGCACAGAAATATAAACTGGTTTTCAAATGCTTCCCACCACTCCTGAGAGATTCAAGTGATAACCAAAAAACACAAAGCAAACACACTTTCTCTCTTCTTGACACCAGATTTTCCCCAATCTAAGGCATGATTATAACCATTCTCCATAGAAACCAGTGGTAGAAAATGCATCCCAATCTACCAGAATTTTAACGGTCTGAAATTTTGAGTCAGAGACGAACTCTCTTTTCACTTTCCTTCCTGACACATCTTCCACAGCATCACTGCCCAAAGGGAATCGATATAAAACTAGATGCTCAGTCAGTATCCATTTCTTAACTGCAAATTAAGAACAGATAAAACTAAGCTTGTGATCATTCATACCTGAAGCCTGGAACCATCGCATATGAAATGTCCACCAAAACACATTTGATCTTATCTCCATCAAGCAAGATATCTACCTTTGTTTTCTCTCTGCCTCTCTTCTCCTTCTCCAGACTGGCACACTTGCCTCTCATGTTTTCTTTCAAAGCTATACTGCACACGTTTTGGGAAAACCATCTGTGCGTTTCCCTGTAATCTGCTCAGAGTGCTAGTCCTGACAGAGCCTCAGACAACACAAAATTAATGAGAACCCAAATTCATTCCTCTTGCCAGATTACCTAATTCTCCCTTGAGAGCCACTGTCCCAAAGTTCTCAAGATACCACTCAGATCTACTCAAGAAACACTGAAATAAGTAAGTAACAATTCCTATACACATGAGTGCACACACACTGAAAGCTTCACAGACTGCTGGAGTCAGTCCTTCAGAGGGAATGGCAAAGAGTAGACATACATCAGACAATTCCTTTATAAAATATATGGGGATGGGGGAAAGGATTTCTTTATTATTCCAGTAACAGTAAAAGCTGCAATCAAACAAAGACATTTTTCATCCCCAAGCACTGCTCACCTCAGGGCACGTCTGCACTGCAGTGGCTGCAGCTCTTCCAGCTCCTTTCACTTGGACACTCAGGAGGCATCTGCAAGCAGGCTGAGCCCACAGCTGGGCTCCTGGCAGGGTTTGTGGTTCAGAAGGACAGCAACACCCAGGTCTAGTCTAAAGAACTGGAATGTTTCTGTACCAGCTATGCTCACTGCAGTATAAACATGCACACAGAATACACAATGAAAAGGACTTGGGCAGAGCCCAGGATTCAGAGCATTTTTTGTTTGAACACAATAAAAAGCAGCTTAAAATGTAACTTAAGAAGGAGAAACAATTAGCTATTCTATTTAGCTGATAATGCTGGTCAAATCATGTTCTCTCTGTCTGGATGCTTGTTTCAAAAAGGCACTGAGGAGAAATGAACTAGGAAGGTGAAAAAACTTGTTTTGTAAACAAATTACAATGTGGCTGACTGAAAATCACCTGCAAATGCTACGAGTTCTACTCCTATTGGAAAAGAAAGTAGTAGTGCTATGTCTGGAGATGAAGCAAGAGGAAAAACATTTTTAAAAAACCCCACAAACAAAAACCAAACATACACACTCAGATGAGCCTGTGACACCAGCCCACACTTTTGTGTATGGACAGTGATCCTCTTTTACATGGAGAGGAAGCCTGGTCCCACATCACCCTGGATGTGGCTCTGTTGATCCTTCCCTGCCTATCCCAATAACCCTCGCAGTTGCATGGAACAAAAGGAATCACTTCGACTGCCCTGGGGCTCCACAGTGGCCAGCCAGATACCTCCTACAAAATATAACAACTCTCTTCCCTCTATCCTTCCCTTAAATAGATGCACTATTGTGTCACAAACAGGACAACTAAACATGTCACTCTCCCTCAACTTTCTTGGATTTTTGTGAAAATTACTTGCTAGATAACCTTCAGAACCGTTCTCCCTACAGCAACACTGGTTACATCACAAAAGTGATTTAAAAGCTGCTTGGAGAAGAAGCAAAAATGAGGAAGCCTGACTGTGCAATTGCATAAACGTTGTTTCCTATAAAGGGGGAAGGAGGGGGAAGACAACAAGATAAAAAGCACATACAGACCAGATGCACATTGCTATAGCAAGTGGAGGGGACAGATAGCAGCAACAGTTATAAAAGAATTTTATGTCATTACTAGAAACTGGAAGTTTAATAGTTTCACATGAATGTGTAGCTCATTCCTCAGCATATCAGAAGCAAAGAACATCTGCAAACACTCTGATATTAAGCCCTCAGTTAACATGAGCTGCCACCTAGGCATTACCTGTGACACCTCAGCAGGATGAGGCTCAGCTTCCTGTAGGGACTCCATTCCAAGTCAAAGGAGTTTGAACACCCAGCATTCAGTGTTAATCCTATGATTTTAGCTTCAAGTAAGTGCTTGGTCCATAGAACCAGGCTCTTAATTTCTTTTACATGTCTTTAAAAATCCTCATATTGTCCTCATAAGCACACCTGTCTTGTACCCAGACCTGCAGCTTTGGCACCTTTCCTCCCATGACACCAAGCTGCTCATTAACATCATACCATGGAAACAAAGCCTTGTCCCATCCTGCCTTCTACACTGAGCTCATCTATGCCACACCTTACTAGCAGATTCATCTGAATCCGCTATGGGTGGACTCACTTTAAATACAAGAGACATGATATCACCACAGGATGCACGTGGCCTTTTTCAATTACCTTTGTAACACAAAACTTGTGATTCTCTTCCTTATGTTTCTGCCACTGGCAATTTGTTCCACCTTTGTCCATTCTGCACCCTCTGTGATCCCTCTTTCACTGCAGTTCATGACCTTTTGTGTATAGGATGAACAAAGGACAAAAGCTAAAAATGTCATCACAGTTGGGCTTCTGCTCTTCTGATGACTTAACTAGTTTGCTACTGAAAATAAGCCCAAGCTCAAAGTCAGACCAAGGCAGAGTTTCTGGGTCAAAGACCAGCAATCCCCAGAAGACAGTTCAGAAGCAATGTGGAAGAGAATCCAAGTGTTTCCTTTCATCCAAATTCAAATTATGAATCTGTAGTGGTGCCTGCATACCACCTACATGGTGCTCAGTAGTCATTTGCATTGTATGAAAGAGCACTAGAAAAAAGAACATCAGGCTAGCCTACTCTTGGCAGGGGTGGGAGGGGAAGAAGGGAGATAGAAAAACACCATCAGCTGCGGAGGGCTGAGCCGTGTGTATTTACATTTCACAAGCTAAACTATTTAGTGGTTTATTTACACACAATGTTCTTGGAGCAGCTAAAATGCCAGTTGTGTTTCATCCTGATTTTATGGCAGTGCACATAAGCCACAAAATCATCAGAAGTGTCTGCAAATGAGATATGAACCTTGTACATCTGGAAAAGCACATAAGCTGCTCTGAGAAGGGAAAAAGATTTTGGAAGCACAGGCACAACACAGGTTGAAATGCATTTGTTATGACAAGCCATCAAAATACAACCCAGGGACTCAAAAGCAACAATCAAAGCACAATACAACAGCTCATGCACATCCCAGTATATCTCTCATAGCCAAGTCAACCTACAGCAAAGCATACTGAGGCCTCAGGTCTCTTCGGACTGCCCCTCCATGTTAGAGTGAGGAGGGAATTGCAGTCAGCTCCATTTTATGCACATTTAATGGCAAGATGCCAACACAACTGTTGCCTGAGCCAAATCTGGGCCCCCTTGAACTAAGCCATCACCTAAAGCAGGGCGGAAAAGCACATGCCTCTCACATCTAGAGCAGCCAAGTTCCTGAAAAGCATTCGAGTTACAAGAGATTTTTCTTTTCTTTCTTTACTCAGAAAACGACTGAAGTTTTAACTCTTTGATGTACACTTATTGACTCAAAACTGAATGGTTGCCATACAGCATTGCCTGATGTTGATGTTCTTTCTAGCAAGTCCAATTATGTATTAGATGGCCCAAACAGCAGTTCAGGCCAGCATCGGATCTGGAGGGCAGTTATCATCACACTCTGCATCTTGTCAGCATTCTCAGCCAAGGTGTCAATGGCTGCCTTCCAACTGGAACCTTGCTCTGACAAAAGAGTACATAGCACAAGCTACGGAAAGCTTTTTGATCCGTTGACTTCACTTTTGCCCTCCAAACTGGAGTTTGGTGGTAAGCTGCCAGCATGCTTGGGAATTGCACAGAGAGCATCATTACTCTGGGAATTCACCCTCCTGAGCAGGAACTGGCCCTGGACTGTTCCTCTGCCACACATC
This sequence comes from Indicator indicator, assembly GCF_027791375.1. Lineage (NCBI taxonomy): Eukaryota > Metazoa > Chordata > Aves > Piciformes > Indicatoridae > Indicator > Indicator indicator. The sequence continues at coordinate 7,738,787 of NC_072037.1, forward strand.
AGAGAAATCCCTCTGCTCACTTCTGCCTTAATTATACTATAAAAATTCAGCTTCTAGTCTGTGTTCCATTATAATAATAGCAATAATTAAAAATACTTCAATCGGCGTGTTCTCTAAACCTGCTGTTCCATCGAGGCTTTTTGGCATCGTTCACTTCCTTTCTTGACTGACATCCTCAGGGAATCAGATTGATGGTTATTCTATTCTATTCCTGTTGCAGGGCTGTACTGCATTCTCTCAGCACATGTCAACTGCTAGGTAATATTTGTGTTGGCAACTAACTTACATACTTTATAGAAGCAGACCTCTATTTGACCCTCCATGCAGCTCCCACACACAGTTTGGTCCACTTTAAACTGTTTCCTTTTACTGCAACACACACCTTCCATACCTCTCTTTCTACCCTGTGTAAAAACTACATATCCAGAACAGAGCTTTTGGGCTCATAGAGAGCAACTTGACTACAAAAGCCAAGCCTACAGAATGTTCTTATGCAAGAACAACAAAGAAAATTATTACACAGCTTGCATGTACAGGTCCTGGTTTTCCTTCTACAAAGCTTGCTCCAAGTGAATATTAATATGAAAAAGAACTATGAAAGGCTCTGTGAAAAAAAGACATCAACAGAGATTTCTGTGATACAACTCCTATAGCTGTATCATGGTTTGGGGTGGGATGCTGAGGATTTTCTGTTTAAAATACAGTTAAATTTTAGCTACTTGGGCAGTAACATCACGGGTGGGATGTTGAGGATTTTCTGTTTAAAATACAGTTAAATTTTAGCTACTTGGGCAGTAACATCACATCAGAATAGACTTTTGCATCAGAACTCTTCCTTGCCCAAAGCACAGCGCACAGAAGAAAAAGCTAAATGAATGAAGTAACACATCCAGATGCTCAAATGAATTCCCATTATCCGTTCATACCAAGGCATTTTATCAAGAACTCCATTTAAAACCAACAGAGCTAAACCAGAATGGGAGTGATGCAAAAAGAGGTGAAATCTGCCTGGCATGTGCCAGGGTAAGTGCAGCTGCAGCGCAAGCAGAGGGCTGTGCAGCCGCATCATGTGACAGCTGTGGCACCGGCAGCAGAGGAGAGCTACAGCCCCCATCCTCCTACCTTCCCAAATCCGTGCCTACAGTCCAACACTATGGACAATGCAATTGAATTTCAGCGCAGAACTGACTCAGGTTATCAGTTTCTCAACGCTTTGAACTGTTATTCTCCATTTTTATTGCTTCCCTTCCACCACACAGAACAGCAACACAGAAATGAAGAGCCATACAGGCAGGCTGCGTGTTCCTCCTTTTCAGCGTTTTATAACCTGTGGATCTAGTTTTTTCAACCGAGCACGGTGAACACAGAGCATGGTACTGCTCTCTGTATCACTCTTACATGCAGAGCTTAGCCCAGCCAGGCATGTGTGACAGGATCTTCCAGTGTCTGTAGGGTCATGGATTGCCAGCTGAATTTTGATGCTGTAACGTGCCTGTATTAGAAAATAAAACATTGACTGTGATCTCCTTTGTAGCACAGCAAAAATATTTCTTCTCTCCATACAGTTTCTGGAGGAAAAAAACCTGGCTAGCACATTTATGTATGCTGTCAAAAATATTTTGGCAGGCCATAATGACTGGAGAATTACATTGTTTCTACTTAACAGATTCACTGTTCTCTTATTTAACATAGATTATGATCTACTTTATCAAACATCTTTTAGATACTAGCTCATCTGGTTTGAAAACAGAGCATCTTTTTTTCCACCAAACATGACCTACAGTTAGGTTCCATGCCTCTTAATTGCTCCCTCAACAGCCTTACCAAGGCACATTACAACTGTTACGCCACAGGGTTCACCTGAGGTAAAATGCACCCAGCAGTGACCGCATCTGCAAACTTCCACAGCAAGATCCACACCAGGATGATCTACAATTTCCAAAGGTTGCCACCAATACTGCAGTTCTGCAGCTTGCAGGAATGGCAGGGGAGCATATGCATGCTGGGAGACTCACTGATACTGGCATTTTAGTCATCATATGGTCCAACTGTGCTGCTTTGCTTTAGCTTAAACAAAAAGCTGTGAATTTTGGATTGCATTTGGACAGCTCTTGCAAAATCTAGCCTTTTTTCATATGAAGGGATCCATTTTGCAGGTTGGAAGACTAGAATTGCTTAGCTGAGACATGGCTTAAGCACGGAAGCTCAGAGCCTGGTTATTAAATTACAGAAGTGCAACTCTGACAAAAACAGATCCTATTCTGTGGTGAGAGACTAGACCCAGACTCTGCTGTCTTGATCCTGAATATCCTGCCCAGGTCAGTCTTTGGTAGCCGGTAACAGGCTATCTTGGGGGATGACACAAGATAACAATCATCCATCTTTCATCCCCTAAGGCATTTCACATTACACTTCTCAGTACAAAATAAGAATGTGGGGAAAAGAGAGGTGATGACATAAAACTTTAACATCAGAACAAACCCAAAATGATTCAGCCGAACTCACTGTGTGGACAATGACTGACAGCTCTTGTAAAATCCAGCAACATTTCATCTGAAAGGATTCATTCACTGATGCAGGAATGAGCTACCTGTGAAAGCCACACTGAACACCTACAGCCTCGCCAGCTGGGAGAGGCAGAGTGGTAAGAGGAAGAATAACATAAAGAATGGAGAAGTTAATAAAGAGGGGACCGTTTTCATAACGATTGCAGATACGTTGAGAATCCCGGCCTAAGCAGCAGACGTGTCACATCGCATTTTTCTTCTCCAAAGGCAGCGGTGACCGTGGCTCCGTGCACCCCAGCACAGGGCCTTGGCAGTCTCTATTATCATCGCTGTAACCCGGGCCCAGGACAGGGCGCAGACCCCCCGGTGAAGTGCCTCTCTTTGCAGACGGCACCGGGAGCTGCCCGCCGCCGAGGGATGCTCCGCCACAGCCCTAGCCGCCCCCGCCCGCACCTGCCGCGCCGCCAGCTCCCGCCTTACCTGGTCTTCCGCTTGCGGCAGGGCTTCTCCGCTGGGCCTGCAGCTCTGCGGGGGCGAGACAGCGGTGAGGGGCGCGCCGTCACCGGGCCTGCCCCGAGGCGCCCGCAGCCGCCGATCCCGCCCGCCCGCGCCGCCCCGCCCGCGCCGTGCCCCGCGCCCGCCCGCTCCGCCCCCCACACCTGAAGATCGGGCCGGTGCGGGGCAGGCGCTGCCGGGCGGCTCCTCTCACCATCCGCGCTGCCGCCGCCAGCTCCCAGACGAAACCGCCAGCGCCGCCGCCGCCACGAAGGCTCCGGCTGCGCGGAGCGCGGCTGCCGCCTCGCGCTAGTCTGGGCCAGCCACGCCCCACCCCTACCCGCTTCTATTGGGGGAATGCCTGGGCTAACGGTGAGACCACTTTCTGATTGGCGGAGCGGCCCGTCAGTCAGGAGCCCCCTACCCTGCCGCGCTGGGCCCGAAGGGCTCGGCGCGGCTGCTTGGATACGGTGGGAGGCAGCGGGCGACGGCGCCACCGTGCGGGGAGGCCTGTCCGCGGCGCTGCGCCGAACCCGATCCGCTTCTTCCTTCTCTCAGTCCGTCCGTCCCACCTGGCCACCTGCCCTACTCCGCCGCGGTGACCGGTCCCGCCCCACCCGCCGTCGCGTCTCCACCACTGCTGGGCTAAGACTGCCGCACCTTGGCGAGCACCAGAACACCGATTCCGCTCTGACACAGCTCCAGCGGCTGAAGGAGAAGCGGAGGCGGCAGCAGCAGCTTCGAGCGGCCGCGGTGGAGCGGCGCTCAGCAGCCCCCTCTCAAGGGGCTGGAGCCCCCGTGCCCCGGGGCCGGTGGCGCTGCCCCGCCGCCTCGCTCCCGCCTTGCTCCCGCCTTCCCTGTCAGCTCCCGCGGCCGGTACCACAATGCTGCTAGCGGGGATGCGCAGTGCACAGGCTCTCCCCCCGCCGCCCGGTCGCTCATTGGTAGGCTCCGCTCGGCTGCGCCCTCCGCTTCCTGTTCCTGCGCGGCTTCCGTCCTTTCCGCCCCGAGCAGCGCTGGTGTCTCCGTCATGGTGAGTGTTTCTTTGCTTTTCTGGTGCAATCTGGCGGCATCCGCGCCGCCACCGGCCCCTGGCTATCCTGTCACGGAACCGAGTCCCCCGCGCCTCTGTCACATGCTGCTATCCTGACCCCGCTATCGCCGGGAGGGGGGATGAGGGCAGGTGCCGATGTGGGGCCTGAGGGGCGGCGGGCCGGGGAAGGCCGCTCTCGGCCGAGCGGGGCAGAGGAGTACCGGGAGTGGGTCTGACGGCCTGTTTGCTGACTGCAGGCCAAGATCAAGGCCCGAGACCTGCGTGGGAAGAAGAAGGAGGAGCTGCTGAAGCAGTTGGACGATCTGAAGGTGGAGCTGTCGCAGCTTCGCGTGGCCAAGGTGACTGGAGGGGCCGCCTCCAAGCTCTCTAAGATGTAAGTGGGGTGCGGACCAGCCGGCTTTCGCCCGGTTGGCGGCTCGAGAGGTTTGGGGGAAGGCCGGCGGCGACCTTACGCCGGTACCGCACCGTACTCTTGGTGCCTGGGTTCCGTGAACCAGGGTGCGCTGTGGTTTAAGAGGTGCTTTCACACCGATGTGATTGCCTTGGACTGTAAAACTAGAAAAAAGTGACAGAAGAATTGGTACTTGTAGGTTTAAAAGTCGGTTTGTGCGTCTGTTCGCTGGGAGATGTTGAGCTGGCACGTGCCGGAAGTTGTTAATGTTTTGCTACGACATGGCAGAGTGAAAGTTGCTTGGTGTTAGCTTGGCCACAGTTTCTGTAGAGTGAGTTTTAATTCTATTGTCCTTGTCGTTTAGTGTGTTCTGAGATACGCTTTCTTTTTCCCCCCTGCAGACGTGTGGTGCGCAAATCCATTGCCAGAGTCTTGACTGTTATCAATCAGACCCAGAAGGAGAATTTGAGGAAGTTTTACAAGGTAAGGCCAAGTGTCTTCTGTAATGATCTTGTTTGTTTTATTATTTTGAAATACGTAGTTTGTAAGAAGTAATTTTGTAGATTGTTACTGAAAAGCTTAAAACTGAAGGGGGAAAAAAATTTAGAGTTTTAAAGTTATTTAGTTGTTGCTTTTTAAGTAGTGCTGTAAGATACCTTGAATTCTGTGCAGTCGGTGTGAATCTGCCTGTCAGAAAAGTCTTCTGGGCAGCGTCACTTCTCTGGAGTATAGATCACTTTGTAAAAGATGCAGTTACGAGAAGCGCTCCTAAATTGTAATTGTGTTGTAGGTGACCCCGGAATTTTTTATCTTAATAAATTCCTATAATTTTTAGAATTATTTCTTTGTGGGGTTTTAATTGCTAAGTCTGGGGAGGGGAGGTTTCAAGAGCTGTTGGATAACTGGAACTTGTAAGGGTCAGCATTGCTTAAACCTAAGTCAAAACCAGGGCAAATGTTAGAATCAGCTCAGTCTTCTTAAAGCTCTAGACTGTCATGACAGTCCCAATAAAAAGAAACTTGTTGCTCGTGTTCTTGTAGGCAGCTTGTGTTCTTGTGAGCTCGTGCACCTAATAGCCACCTTGCAGGCTCTCAAACTCCTTTATTTTTGCCAACAGGGCAAGAAGTACAAGCCTCTTGATCTGCGGCCGAAGAAGACTCGCGCCATGCGGCGCAGGTTAAATAAGCATGAGGAAAACCTGAAGACCAAAAAACAGCAGCGAAAAGAACGTTTGTACCCTCTCCGGAAGTACGCCATCAAGGCATAAACTGCAGCATGCTCGAAGTTCTTAATTGTGTTGGCTGAGTATGTCTCATTAAATAGAACTTTGTTTGGAACCTGTCACTGGCGTTTTTTTGGTAGCGGTGGGATAAAGAAGTCATCAGCTTTGTGAAGAGAAATCGAAGGAGTCGCAGAAAGTTATTTCAACTTCTATTGCTAATGAAAGTAATAACTTTTAAGACAGTTTTCTCTTTGAGAATCAGGTACATGAGTACAGGTCTTTCAGGCTAGTTCAGCCTGACACATAGAAACTCGGTATTAATTTCAGGTAGGAACTTCACGCAGATGTTTGTAGGGAGCTGGTGTGCATCACTTCGGTAGCAAGAACATAAATGGTTAAGGTTTTTTGTCCTGCACCAGTGTTCAGGTGTTGAGAAATGAACTAATGTGCTAAGATGTTTTAATGGACTTCACTGAAACTGAGGATTTCCGTCAGCATCTGTTTTGGGTCTCTGCACAACTAGTTGTAATGACAAAGAATCCTTGTCTGGCCCTGGTTTGGGTAGGTGCCACAGGTTTGCCAGTAGACTGTGTCAGGCAAGCACCTCGCTGGTGCCTGGCCACCAGCCTGACCACTGCTGCCTCTGTTCCAATAAAGGTATCCAGTTTCCATGAGGAAGCTGAGTTCCAGCATCATTCTCCAGATTTCTTCTCCCTTGCAGCTGATTTAATCCTGCCAAACAGCTCCTGGAAGTAAGAGGGTGCTCTGGGAGTGAAGGTGAAGGCTCCCCCAACATCTGCCAGCAGAGGTACATTTCAGGTGCAAGGTGTTTGGTTTGTGGGTATTCGGCTGTGCAGGGGCCTGCAGCAGGGCTGCAGGAGTGCTTCCAGGCAGCAGTCTGCACAAGCTGCAGTGCTACTGGCCTAGGAGTTAACAATATAAAGGAAACTCCAGTGGCATGCAGGTGTTCCTTGTGGATAAGAAGCATCTGACGAGGCTGTCTTCCCATATCGCATTGCATGCAGGGGCTGGGAAGAGAGGAAGTTCCACTCTAGTTAAGTGTTACAAAACCAGAGTGCAGACCATGGTTTCAGATCAAGTATTCTCTATGTGTGTATATGTAGCCTGGATGAGGTCAAGTAAAACCAGGAAAACAGACTTAAGCTGAACTAGGAGAGTTTTACCTGAAGTTTTGAGGCACTCCCTGGTCTCATGGTTCCACACTTCCACCTGTGGAGCACTGAACTAGTTAAACAGTTGGACTCTCCCCATGGGTGTTGGAGATGGAGCTGCGATTCCAAAGGCCTTTTTTGGTTCTAAAGTAAGGAAGAGTTCCACAGTGCTGTTCAAGTGTTAGTGATGTAGCAGTCATGGTTCATGTTAGTGCAGCTAATCTTAACACAAAAAATGCTCTGCCCATTAGGGAGCCCTTAGATTGGATCCAGATTCTGCTTAGGAAAAGGATCGTAATTCTGCTTGCTGTACTTTGCATAGATGTGAAGAATTTTTATGCCTCAAACAAGTTTTGACCAGAAAGAGGCTTAATTATGTGTGGTAAAATGAGTTTCCCATATATTGAGCTGTTAGGAGGGATAGCTTTACAGTGATGCTAAAGCTGGCTGTGTGATGGCTTTGTTTGGAGCTTAGTGTGGACCTGAACATGATGCGTTTGGCAGCGAAGGAGATGACCTGGCACAGCTCTGGGCACAGGCCCTGCATGGATCCAGGCTGCTGAAGCATGACGTAAGATGGAGCTTTGCGTGTGAGAACTGTTCCTTTGGCTCATGTTTGTGTTGCCATGAAGGCAGGCAGGCAGGGTTACAAAATGCTTTGCTTTACTGTTTCTGATCATCCTGGAGTGGCCAGCAGCAAAAGGTGCTCCTGGAGAAGCCCAGGCTTTTCACACAGCATATGGGGCCCTCCTGAAGAAGTAGAGCACGCCACTGGGAGATCCCAGGTCTGCTCCTGCCCCAGAAGCGTGGTACCTGAAACAGTCAGGAGAGAACGGGATGATTCCCTCTGCTGGGAACTGGGCAGGATGGGGCAGGCTGCTTCTGTCTGATCATCTGGCTAGCTGCATCTGGGTTTTTCTTTTGAAGTCCCTCTCCTGGGGGACCTTGTTGCACTCTTGTACTGACCCTGCACAGCTGCCAACATCACCCTAGGTTTAGCACCAGTGTCTGCAGAGCATCAGGGCCTCCAAGGCTCAAAACTGTTTATTTTTCTCTTGTAACTGAAGATGTCCCTCAACATTCAAGCAGAGTTCCCAGGGAAAGCTGTTCTTCAGCAAATAAATAATTTCCAGGGCGGGGATGAGAAGGAAGAACAGCAGCTGGCTGACTGCAGGGCACGGCCCAGAGCTGATGCCACTGCACAGGGAGCCCTGGCTGCATGCCCTGGATAGCATCCAGCAGGTCCAGATGTTTCTCTTCTCAACTCCTCAGCACAGCAGGCATTGGCCAAGTGCAGATAGTGTCTCTGGGAACTGGTAGGACCTACCCCTGGACCTGATTCTGCTGCTTGGGCAGTGGCAGGGAGTCCAGGAAAGGGGAGAGCTGCAGTGAGAGCAGAAAAGATGCAAGTTGTGCAAGATCTGAGTGGGAAAGTCCTGGCTCCATTTTGCTCAGGTGATGTTTGCTGTGACGGACACAAACCACAGCTCTTCTAGCACTCCTGGCATTGCTTCTGTCACCTCCCTCATCTGGGATGGTTCCTTAGCAGGTCTCCTGAGAACTGACAGGGCTGACCCAGGTTTCTGCAAGCAGCAAGGTGTACAGGGGGTGGTACACACATGGGAGGGCAAATGCTACACATTTCATGAAGGGAATAACCACCCTGGACATGTCCAGGTGCTGTTGGCCACGATGTGCTACCCACTCCCCTCTGCCTGCCAGGGCAGAGGCTGCCCAGCATGGCTGCGTGTGATAGTGTGTCTGGAACACTGGGCTGACAACAAGCCTGGCACTGTGAACGTCCAGCCCACTGGGGAAATGCCACGTCCCACCGGCCGCGCGGGCGACCCCGGTCTGCCTGGGGCAGCTGCCCGCTCCCTGCCCTGAATGCTCGTTTTGTTGGCCAGGCTGGGGGAGGACTGGTCCCCCTGCTGCCCTGGGCCCACTGCTCCCATGAATACAGGCAGTGTCTGGATGCAGGCTCTGTGCTGTGGGGCCCTGCTCCCACCATCCTGGGGGTTCCCAGACAAAGGTGGCCCTTGGGCTCCCAGGAGACAGAGGCCACTGCGTGCCAGGGCTCCTGGCTCCCTGCCAGCCTGGCTGCGCATCCACAGGGTGATGGAGAAAGCCCCTGCATGAGTGAGAAGAGCCCAGCCATGAGAGCAGCCCACGGGTAGCCCTCTTCTTCCCCCTGTTCTGTGCCGTAAGGTGCTGCTGGGTAAAGCGTGTTTGCAGGGTGCACCTCATCACCCCAAAGGTCTGCTGCACCATGCTCTGCCAGAGAGATTGGGGTGGGCTGGAAGTGGTGGCAGCAAGCCTGGGAACAGATTTCTGTTTCCACTGGTAAGTGAGTCAGTGGCAGCACTGCCAAAGCTCAGAGCTCCCCTCCCTTCCCTCCGGCCTCTGCCACCTCCCAGTCGCTTCCCGCCGCTGCTCGGGGTCAGCAGCCTTGGCATCCATGGTCTCATATTGTCCTGCAGCCCCCACATTGCTCCATGGCTCTCCAGAGACCAACCAGGGTCCTGGGCAGCACCAACGCTCTCCCACCAAACATGTCCCAGCATGGGTAGCTGATGGAATAGGGACACAGTGCAAGCTGTTGCGCTGGCACTGAGCTTCCAGCTCCCCAGGGAGGATCTGGAGACTACCAGGCCCTGCTGAGATGCTGGTGGCATGGCTGGGCACTATGAGAGAGGGATGTGAAGAGCTGCAGAGGCTCCTGGTCCCATGGGTCAGTTTCCCTGCAGCATCGTTTCTGGCAGCCTACCGCAGTCCCAGGAAGGTGTGTGTGGAGCTTAACCAGCAGTGTTTGACCTGGTCCACACTTGCATCCTGTGCCCCAGCTGCACTTTTAGCCACATCTTGATCATGATTGCAAGAGAAATGGCTCCCTGCTGCAAGCACAGCCCCAGCCTAAGGAAAGCACTCAAGCAGGTTTGATGCTGGGCACCCACACAACCTCCAGGTGGAACCTTGCCTGCCATGTCCTCCCCAGCTCCCTGCTCGCCCTGGGTACAATGAGCAGCTGGGTTTCAGCAGAGATGTGCCTGTCCCCATGGAGTGCTGCCCTGCAAGTCACAACTTGAAGATGCAGAGGGCGGGGATGCCCTCATAGAGCAATGCCAGCTGTGCTGGGGAGCCAGGGCATGTCTCCTGGAAGTGGGAGGAAGAGGCACAGCCCAAAATGCTTCCCCTCCCATGCTGCTGTATTGCCAGGGCTGCACCCAGGCATGCTGGCAGCAGGGACCATGTAGAGGGAAAGGGCAGAGGGCAACAAAAATAGATCCCTGTGACGCTTGATGCTGCTGGGCCTGGCTTTGAAGCATGTTGTAATATGGGCACAGCCTCAGGACTTGCTTCCACCTGCTGTTGGATGCACATCACCCCATTTCCCAGGTTAGTGGCCCACGGACAGATATAAAAATACAGGAAGGATCCAATTCTTCTGTCAGATGCTCCAAGCACAGATGGACCCAGTCCTGTAGTCCCTGAGCCAACAGCTCCTAGCTCTCCGTGGCCAGGAAATGGTTGTGTGGACAGGGTGAGTTGTCAGTATCTTGTGCCCAGGGAAGGGGCAGGCACAGGACCTTTCCATGGGAGCAAACTGCAGCCAGAGGGGGTTCAGGTGCACCTGGGGTGGAGGTAAGACTGAGTTTTTTGGTGCACCCTTGCTGGTGCCACTCTGCATCCTGCCTGCTGGAAGGCCGGCGACCACCCAGGGCTCACCTCCAGCCCCAAGATGGCTCTGCACTGTGCCACCAACATGGCATGCTTTGGGGAGCCATCTCAGCGATGGGGCAAGTGAGATGGCCAGCCTGGTCAGCAAGGCCAGGAATGAGGCAAAACCAACACTCAAACAAACCAACCCTGGATAGTAACTGAGAAGGAGGTGGAGAAGAGGGTTAGGGCTTTGCTGCTGGCCAGCCATGCCCACAGGAAGGTGTTTTTGGAGGGAAGACTGTGGCATCAGCAGCCACCTGCCCCAACGGCTTCAGCTGCCCTTCCCAGGGTGCCACATTGCTGTCACACGGGCCTCAGGCACTGCAGCCCCTCATCATCCCTGTCTCAAGCTTCATTTGCTGCTTGCTGCTGAACTGAGAGATTTTAATCTTTTAATCACGTTATGAGCTGAGGTGGTGCTGGCCACGCACAGGAGGAATGTCTGGAAGTCAGCAGCCAGCGCCCGGCGCGGCGGGAACCCATCCTGCCCCCATCCACACATCCCCACCATGTCCTCCAGCTCAGAGACTCCTGTCCTCCCCAGCCTACCTTGTTCTGCCTAGGACCAGAACCAAGACCAGGCATCAGGAACTATGGGCCAGGACCATCTGGCAAAGGGCTGCTGGGGCTGGAGCTCCCTCACCACAGGCACATCTGGCATGACACACATCCTTGTGGGCAGCAGCAGGAGTGACAGAGGTTTATGTGTGCCCCGGAGTCCAGCTGCCAGTGTAGCAGCACTTTGTGGAGATGGCTCAGACAGGCCATACACAAGGGACATAGGAGAAGGCACTTAGAGACTTTTCCATGGACCTGATGTGTGATTCCCTGACTTATAATAGCAGAGAAAAGGGATCAGGCTGACTTCAGACTGAGAAAAAGCCATGGAGCGGTGGTGGGTCTAGGAAGCCAGAAGGATCCAACACAATAACCCCTCTGGGAAACAAAAGCCCTTTTGTTTTGTTCACTGCTGATCTTCTGTCAATGAGGAGCCCGTGGAGGCTGCTGCTGGTTCTGAGCCCTAAGACAGAGCCCTGCATGCTGGGCTTACAGTGCCTGCACCCCAGCTTTGACAGTCCCAGTGCTTTCACAGCCTGGGCTGCTGCTATACGGCCTTGAGTTCTGAGAAATCCTTGTGGGGCTGCACACTGCTGTCAGCTTGGCGCCCTGCGTTACCCAGCAGTGTCCCACATCGTCCTGTGCTGTCCTGCATCACCCCTCATCACCCTGCATCACCCCACACTGCCCTGTGCCACCCCCTTCCCAGCTGTCCCCAGACTGGGATGGGCTGCAGAGCCCAGCCAAGCCAGTGCACACAGCTGCAGTTTTTGGGGGCAAGGCCAGGCAGCTGTCGGGGGCAAAACATGTGTCATGAAATGTCTGTCACGTGGGGATAATTAAACTTCTCATTATCAGGGTATTAGGGGACATGAGGGATACGCTCTCAGAGGGGCACCCTTGCAGGAGGCCCCACAGCTGCAATTAGAGGACAGTGCCCACCAGCCACATGGGTTTAGTCACTCCTTTCCCCATGTTTTCTCCCCTCGGGCAGCAGAGAGGTGTCCCGCAGCCAGCCAAGCACAGCGAGGCAGCGCAGAGCCACGGCAGCCCCCGCTGAAGAACAACAAAGCCCTGGAATTAGAGATGTGCTGGGAGTTTACTTTACCGCAAAAAAATGACAAAAATCCGTATTGTTTGGACAGGGATTTGCTGGGGATCGCTAGATAAAAGCCTGGCAGGGATCCAGCTCGGGGGGAAAAAGTCAGCCAGCTCCTTTCCTGTGGCGGGGCGGCTGAGCAAGGGGTGCACTGCACCACAAGAACAGGGAGTTTCGGGCCAAGGCACAGGCAGGGGCAGGGATAGTCAGTGCCTTTGGCAGCTGGAGTAGAACTCAGGCTTGGGCACAGTGTGGGGCTGAGGGAGGGAGTCCTGTGGCTCCCCAGGTTCTACCAGGCTGGCTTGTGCTCAGCATCAGCCTCGGGTCTTTCCAGTAAGAAACATTTCAACCATGCCAACATCCTGGGACACTGGGCTCAGCTGTCCAGAGATGGTTCTGCGGCATGAGGAGCCCAATGGGACACCCAGCAAGTGTGGGACTGGCTGGTGTCAAAAGACACCTGCCCTAGCACACACAGACAGGAACAGGCAGGAGCTGGGATCCAGGGGCTGCTCTCACCCCTCAGGGCCCCCCAGCAGCTCCATGCTTGCCAAATTTTGCAGCAGAGTCAGGGCAGCTGCTCTCACCATGCCCACGCTCAGCTGCTCTCTTCTCCCTTCCCCACTCTCCCTGGGAGCAGAGCTCAGCTGCTGGCTGCTGCAGCTCTGACCTGAAAATGTCAAATTCCCTTTTCCCCCAGTCCCCCACAGGGCCAGTTTCCCCAAGTCTGTGCTTGGGACTTACCTGCCCCTGTGCTGCCCAGCCCTGGGGCCTGTGGGTGCAGCCGTGGAACCACCACCAGTGGTGCCAGGGACATGTAGGGTCTCATCCCCAGACTGGGCATGGGGAGCACTGCTTGGAGCTGTGCCAGCCAGATGTGCCATGAACAGCAGCCACATGTGCCAGCAACCTCTGGGTGCACCTGGCCAAGGGATGGGACAGTGAGTGCTCGCCTTGCCTGGCTTCTGGAGAAATGACAGTACACGCAGTCTGGTTTCACATCATTTTTTTTTTAATACTGCTCATGTCTAAAATGACCAAAACCAAGCCAAGTGCTCCTGGACCCTCACCCTGCCTTTGGCAGAGAGCAGGACAGCTCTCTTCCCCGCCTGGTGCTGGATGCAGGCAGGGATGCAAACAGGACACTGTGGGCGGGCTGCTCAGCACCCACTGCCAGGAGAGGGGACTCTGCACGGCTCTGGTGAACGTGTTAAATAGTAAGCTAAGGAGTGGCAAAAGCAAAGGCATCTTAATCATGTCTCCTAAAATAGCAATTGGCAACTGCTCTTCCTGCCCCAGCAGCAAGGGGGCCCTGCCTGTCCCATGGCAGCTCAGGGCAGTGAGGGCACAGTGCCCAGGCAGTTGGCACCAGGCGGTTAAGGCACTCACACCGCTGGCAGCTGGCGGTTACAGTAAGTGTGTGGTCACACGGGGGGTGCAGGGAGCAGTGCTCAGGCTGGGTGCAGCATGGGTGGGTGATCAGTGCGGTGGTGTGGGGCGGGTGCTGCCATGTTGCCAGTGGCACAGACCTGGCTGCCTCCCAGTGCTGCAGGGATACAGGGCTGGGCTCTCCCGCATCCTGAGGAAGGCAATGCTGGCCAAACTGCCAACTATAGGGCAGCCCCACGGCCTCAGAGGCCACATTGTCATGGGGGTGTCTGCTGGGGACTGTGCTTACCTGCACCCTCTACCCTGCCATGCAGCAGACGCGGTGCAGGTGACTGGGACACAGCAGATGGGGAGGGTTTTGGGGTGGGAGGTTAGCTCTTGTCACAGCCCTGGCCTAGCTGGGGTGTCAGGGCCAGGTTGTGTTGGGGCACCCCAGCCAGGCACAGTGGTGGGTGGGCATAGGGATGTTGCTGGCACATGGCTGGGCACTCAGACCACAAAGTGGAGCCCATATGTCATCTGATGGCCATTGTCCCAGGCATAGAGCACTTTTTCCTTGGGGTTGTAATCAACCTGTGTGGTGAAGGCATACTGGTTGAGGAAGGGCAGACGGAGCTCTGCTTCTGTGTCTGTGTGCGTGTCAAAGGCATAGGAGATCTGCCCTTCCTTCTGGTTGTAAGTATCCACGGCGTAGAGGATGCCACAGATGATGAAGCAGTTCCCGTAGGTGTTGCGTTTCAGCCCTGTCTTCCAGGTGGTCTCCTTGCGTACTGAGAGGTCCCCAGGATCAAGGCGGCTCAGGACGATCACCTCCTGCTGCGAGTACTCATAGTCCACGGAGGGGTAGATGACCCACAGCCCGCTCTCATCCACAGCAAAGTCGATGTCTGAGTGACCCCTCCACTTCCAGGGTGTTGTGTCCTCATACACAACATCATGGAGTAGTGCCCAGCCTGCCACGTACCGCTCCTTCAGGTCATACTTGATAATGTTCTTGGTGAAGGCACGGTTGTAGTAAAAGGCCCCTCGGTACACCACATGTCCAGTGCCAATCCAGTTGTAGGGCAGCTTGTAGAGGTTGCTCCAGCGGCCTGCAAGAGGGTAGGAGAGGCATTAGGACACAACCTTGCAGCACTGGGGTCCCATGCCTGAGCATGCTGGTAGTGGTAGGGAACTTGTGTCCCCATCATTGCTGCATGGGTGCTCCCCAATGTAGGTCCCCATCAGCTGCCCACCACCCTAAGGCCTTGTACAGTTGGCATTGCATGGCACCCACCCAGGAGGAGCCAAGGACCTTGCACCTGTTTGGCCACCAGCCCTCACCCTGCTTGAAGTTGTCAAGGCTCCTGAACTCCAGCAGGCTGTTGCCATAGTAGTAGTTGGTGACATAGATGCGATCATCCTTGGCTGCTGGGTCCTTCATCCAGGCTCCCTCATTGCGCCCATAGCTGTGGTGCTCCACTGGGGACTCAACTGACTCAATGGTGCCTTCACACTCCACCTCCTTCACTAGGTGCCAAGGAGGAGGAAGAAGGCTTACCCTTGTGCCAGGCAGCCTGCCTCCACATGGTTCAGGAAGCCCTTTGCCATGACAGGGCTATTGTTGGCCCAGCCTGGCCACAGGCACTGAAACCACTGAGGCAGGTGCATCCTCCCAGCACCCCCATTCACCCACCTCTGTTTGGTGTTTCAGGGCTCCCGGTGCTGTCAGCCTCTTGCCTGAGGATGGTGGCAGAGGGGCTGTGGATGGTGGTCTGGGGGGCCAGGACAGTGCTGGGCTCAGACGTGGTGCTGGGCACAGTGGTCTCTACCCGTGCAATGGCTTGGGCTGGGGTGCCCTCAACCAGGGGAGGAAGGGGGCCCCTCTCCTGCTGACGCTCTGGCATAGCCACCACTTTCACAGAGCTGTCTGCAAAAGGACAAGCTGGAGGTCTATAAACTGGCAAAGCAGCCCCTGGCCCTCTGCCTTGGCAAGAGGGTATCCCCAGGCTCCACACCCAGTCCCCATCCTCTGCACTCACCACGGCTGCCAGCTGGCCCTTCCACCATTCCCACCTGCCCGGCCTTGTAGTAAGTGATGCCCCTGACCACCGTTTGCTGGTGTGCTGATGGCTTGGGTTTAGGTGTAGGCTGTGACACCCCCTTCACCTTCATGTTATCTTTTCTGGGCTTTTCAGGCTTCAGCTGCTTCTCCTTGGGTGCTCGGGGAGGTGCCTTGTCACCCAATGCCTTGCGGGTGCTGGGGTACCGTCCTGCCTCCTTCTCTCGGCCACCTGCCGTGTCCTGGGGAGCACAGTCTGGTCAGACCCTCTCTCCTTCCCTCTAGCCATCATGCCAGTGGCAGTGGGCACAGGAACTAGCTCCTGGCTGATGGCATGGTGCACTCCAATGCACCCACAGCAGCTGCCAGCAAAAGCCTCGAGCCTGGGGCAGGTCAGCTCTGAGGCAGAAGCAGCCCAGTGGCACTGGCCATGCCTGCGAGTTGCTGGGTCACTGAGGGGGTACCTGTGCCTTGCTCTCAGGGACAGCAGCAGCGTCCTTCTGCAGCAGCTGGTAACCCAGGTTAGAGATCTCTTTCTTGATGCTGATCATGATGTCAGAGTAGTTCTCGTAGCGTTTCATCTGGTCGGTGAGGTGCAGAACACTTTCCTTCATGAAGTCATTCTCCCTGCTCAGGTTTGTCTTGATGGTCTGGCACAGAGAGGAGAGGTTGGAGCCCTGCTCAGGGAACCCATGGCACCCTCAGACAGTCCTGAGCAGCCAGATGGGGCATGCTGTTGGGACAGTGCCTGCCTGAGCTCACTCACCTCCTCCAGTGTGTTCATCTGGGCCACCACCTTGCTGATGTAGGAGTGCACTTTCATCAGGTCCATGCTGTAGAGCGTTCCCTCCAAGAGGTCCACCATGGACTGCAGCTGCAGAGGGAAAGCAGGACTGGAGCATAGGGAACAGGACAGGGCTGCACAGCCGCTGTGAATGCTCCCATTTGTCCTCACCTATGGCTGGCGCATAGGAACCACAGTGCTCCATTGCCCTATGCCAGGGCAAGGATGAGGATCATGGGTTCTGAGAATGGAGAGGAGATTTTCCAGCCCCCAGCCCGTGATTCTGCCATGCCTGCATATACCTTGAAAAGCTCTGGAGCCTGCTTCTTCAGCTTCTCCATCTTCCACTCATTCTCACAGGGATTGAGTGAGGATGGGGGTGCAGTGCAGGAGCACTTGCAGTCGGAGCCCGAGCTCACTGTCTCCACCGTGTAGAAGTCCTCCACTCGCATGCTGCCATTCCTGACGCGGCTGCAGGCATCCTTGCTGAGCGGCCGCAGGATGCACTTGCAGCGGCAGTCAGAGCCCTCTGAGGTCATCCTGACCTGGTCTGTTTCACCCAGTGCCTGCAGGGACACGCAGCATTGGGGCAGATGGTGAGCCTGGGGTCCCGTTCAGATGTTCCACAGGGTTCTGCCAACCCCATCAAGCCATCACAGCCAGCCTCCTCTCTGCATGCCCAGAGGTCTCCCCTAGGGCTCTTAGATGCGCCCCAAAGAGCATAGGACATTGTGTGGCCCAAAGCACCCTGTCCTACCGCACTGCACTTGGATGATGGTGACAAAACCCAGACAACTGCTTGCCCCTATGGCCACCAGAACATTTTGTGCTCCAGGTACTTTGGTCCCATTTCTGTAGCTGCTTCCAAGCCTTCATCAAGACCTGAGTGCACAGGGAGAGCCAGAAATGCCTCCCTTCCTCTGCGCCCACAGCCCTGACCCAACACAGGGTCCCTTGTTCATAGTGACATGCGCCACCTCAGGGTGAGCTTGGCCTCTCTGGACTCTGCAGTGGCCAGAGACACACACTCAAGGACTCTCTTGTTTCAGCACATGGCCCTGACTCACGCTACGGAGCCCAGGGTGCTTTTTGGCTGGCTTCTGCAGATAAGAAACTCTTCTTTCCCTGCTGCGCTGGAACAAGGCTTCGATGCTGCCTGCGCAGCAGGACGGGGAGCTGGGTCCTTGTGACCCCTTGCCACAAGCTATGCACCCATCTGGGTGGTGGGGAGCATGGCTGGGCTGCATTGGGTGCTTCCTGTGGGGATGTGCCACCCAGGAGGGTGGGAAGAGGGAAGAGGCAGCGCAGTTACCCTGGAGGGAGAGGGCTCTGCCCGCAGGGACTCTGACTCATCCTGGGAAAGAGAATGGTGTTAGAGCAGCAAAATGAACTTAGCTCTGGCTCTCCATCCTTTTCCAAAGCACAGCACGGCGTGGGAAAGGGCAGAAGCCCACAGGGCTGATGTCCTGTGCACAAGCAGCACCCACGCCCAGCAGGGCTGACACAATGGTGGCACCCAAGCAGCAGCTTTCCCTGGGCACTGCTCATCCGGCAAGGACCCCCGGCTATCTACAGCCCCACAGCTGGGGACACGGGATTCCCTTCCTCAAGCAGGAGCAAAACCTTCTGAATTTTGCATTTCAAAAAAGCTTCTCTCTTTCAAAGGGAAAAGAAAGTCCCACACCAGGCAGCTGAAAGGGTTGTAAATTGAAGAGGATCTAATCAAGCTCTCGGCAGGGAGCAGTGGGGCACAGAGCAGGACCCCCTTCCCAAACACCACCTATTCAGACTCTCACACCTCCATGGGGCCTCCTGACCTCCCTATGGCAATGCCAGCACTTGTGCAAACAAGCAGGACAGCTCACAGCCTGGCCACGAGCTGCTGGCCCCTCCACATGAACCCGGGCAACTCCCCAACTCCTGTGCTGGGCTGCTAGCCTTACCACAAGCTCTGTCCCTCCATGTGCACAGTGCTGCAAGGGGTCCCACTTCGCACACACACGTCTGTGGGAACATTGCACAAAG
Organism: Indicator indicator; assembly: GCF_027791375.1. Lineage (NCBI taxonomy): Eukaryota > Metazoa > Chordata > Aves > Piciformes > Indicatoridae > Indicator > Indicator indicator. The sequence goes on from NC_072037.1 coordinate 7,757,244, forward strand.
TCCCAGTTTTCACAGACATTCCCACAGGAGCCCTGCACGAGGTCCCAGTGTGCTCCACGAGAGTCTCACTTGAGTTCCCATCCAGGTTCCCCCATCCCTGCCAACACCCCAAGCAGCAACCACGGGTGAAACTACCACCACTGCTGCACAGCCCAAAGCTCAGGGACATGCTCCAACCCTTCCGCAGGGAAGGGCTGCAGCTGCCTGTGCTGCAAGCTCTCTCCGGCGGGAGCAGGCGGCCACGGGACGCGCATTCCCTCCCACTACTCTTGGCAGCGCATCGGTGGGAGGCACGGCCGGCGTGGAGGCCCCGCGTGTCCCGCTGAGGTGGGGCGCGAGTGGCTGGAGCCGTGCGCAGCGAATGCGCTGGGAGCAGCCCTATCAGTGGCTGTTTACTCTGCGCAGTGCATGGGCGGCCCAGCAAACAGAGGCTCCCCCCGCCACACGAAGCGGCAGAGACCTCTCGGTTCAAGACAGAAGGGGCAACCTCTTGACCAAAGACCTCCTGGTTCAAGCCATTTCTCTTCCCGCATCCCAGCAAATGGCCCCTGGCTGGGGCAGGGTGCAGCCTCATGGGTTGCTGGCCGGGCAGGCAGCCGGGAGGGCGAGCAGCCAGTGGCTCAGGGGCTTGGCAGCCGCCTTTGTCTCATGACTGCACAGCAATAAAAAAAAATCTGCGCACCTCAGGTAAAGGTGTGAGCAGGTGCTGGGGGCCAGGGAGACCTGCTTCCCCTTCCCGGGGACTGTGTGAGCCTCACTGCACAACAGCCAGGGCAGCTGCCTGCCTTTGCGTGGGGTAGTAACATTAAACCTCGTTCTGCCTTTTAAACGGCTTCCTTAAACAGGAACTGTATGGTCTATTTATTTGGAAAAGCCTGTAAACAAGGAAGTCTTAAAAAAAAAAGCTCCTGCACGGTCCATTCTGCGAGAGTCACCCCGCCTCAGTGCATTGGCTGGGCATCTTTCATCACACTGTGCCTGGCTGTGCCCTGACCACATGGGGACAGCCCGCACCCTCAGTGCACACAGGACCCATTCCCCAACAGTGTGCAGGTGGGTCAGAACATGAGGGCACAAAAGCTTGCTCAGTGTGGGAAACTTTGTGGGGGCTGCTGCAGCCCTGCAGGGTCTCCGAGTGATTCTTTCCCTGAATCCCCCTCACTCACTGCAGACCCCACCCCACGGTGCAGCAAGCGGGTGCTGACAATCCTCCAGAGCCAGGCTGCAGCTCTGTGGGGCAGCTGTGCACCCATGGGTGGCACAGGAGAGCATTCCTGCACTTTGCTGAGGGTTTTCTCACCCCCAGTTTTATCAGCTGGGTAGTTTTTCCAGCACTGTCTAGTTTCTGGGACCTCTTGCAAGAACGTCCATACGAACACTGAGTCTGCGCCATTATTTGGGCAAAGTGGGACCTTTGACAATGAACCTTGGCCAGCTTTAAGCTGTCCTTTAATTGCTGCCAGAGGACTTGTCTAGGAGGAAAACATGCTGTGTTGATAAGCATTCTGCTGCACTGTGCACCCCATGCACAGCTGCTGGAATCTGTCTCAGTCACGGGAGGGAAACCATGTCACCCTCATCTTTCTCCTCCTCCCTGCCTTGGCGCAACATGTTAAACATGTTCTGTAGTGCAGGGAGCTGAGGCAGAATGGTTGGCAGAGCTGAGCCATGGCTGATGGTGCCAGGCCCTGGGCACTGGTACTACTTAAGTGTCTCATGTCAGTCACAGGGACACAACCATGAGAAGCAGTTGTGTGGCACACAAGACGGGATCTTATCCAAACTGAAGTACTGCAAAACCACCGTCAAACCGCAGGCAGCACCTGCATGGAAGGAGGGATGGAGGAGATGACAGCACTGCACAGATCCATGGGCTGTGGATCCCAGACTCTTCAGATAGCATCACCTTTGACACCCTGATGGGAAACCAGTGCCAAGCTCCCTGAATACCGCTCGCAAACAACACCTGGGTTTTCATCTTCTTCCACCAACTGACTTGGAAAAAGATGGGCTTTTAACACTCTGCTGTTCCTGGCATCACCAGACGACTGCTCCCACCACCTGGCTGATGTCCCAGCTCTATCTGGGCTCCAAACAACGACCCTATGGGTGAGCAGCCATGGGGATGGCTTGGCACCAAAGACTCTCAGATCCACGCAGGACACCGGTTCCCACATGCTGCCATGTCTTGCTCTTGTCCTCCTATCACCTATACGGAGGAATCTTGTCCAGGCTGTTCCTTCTGGCCCGGAGATGGTCCGTGCGGTGACCATCACCACAGAGCCGGGCTCTGGGAACCATCCGACCCACCAAGCGCGCTCGCAGCCCCAAACATCCTGCCCTGCCGAATCCCCGCAGCGAAACGAGCACCGGCACCAAAACCGCATCAGCCCTTCGCAGGGAGCATCCCACGTCCCGGTCCTGGGTACGGCCCGTGTTTGGTGCCGGGGACTGCACCGACTTCTCCCCGTTCCCCTGCCCCGGGGCGTCTTGACGAGCACCAGAGAAGATCGACTGCCCGAGAGGAGCCCCAAAGTCTGTTCTCTGCCTCCCAGAGGTGAGAGCCCCGGTCTGGGGACACGGTTCTCAGTCCCCGGCGCAGGTCGCGGGGCCGATGCCAACCCGGGGCTGCGCTCACGCCCCCCATGGGGGTGCGGGAGTGCTCGGGCACCCTCGTCCGCTCCTCTCGCTTCTCGTGCCGGTGCGGCTGGAGGCGGCGGGGCGGGGTAGGAAGCATTACCTTGGGACCCTCCCGGAGCGTGCCCGGGCACAGCAGCGACCGCCGCCACCGCCGGGGCCTCCGGATCGCCACTGACCGCCCTGATGGCACCCGCCCCGACGGCACCCGCCCCGCAGGGAGCGGGGGCTACCCTCGCCTGCTCCTGGGCACCCGCGGAAGCACGGCGGGAGGGCACACCCCCAGCTCCGATTCCAGCCCCGGTCTCCAGTCCCGGTGCTGGTCCAGATCAGGCCGGTGCTTACCGTGGCGGCCCCGCGAGCGGCGGCCAGCGCTGGGAGAAGCAGCGCCGGGAACAGCAGCACCCGCATGGCGAGAGAGGCGCTGAGCGCCCGCACCGAGCGCCCGCCTTGCCCGGCCCGGCCCGGCGGCGGGGAGGAGCCGCTCGCCCGCCTGCCCGTTCCGCCCCGCCCCGTCCCATCCCGGCCCGGCGGCAGCATCGTCCCCAGGAGCGGCGCCGCGACGGCGGCGCGGTCTTGCCCGAGCGGAGCTGTCCGGTGCCCACTCTGGGGCCGTCCAGGCTTTTCCTCTCTTGGGGCTGGCTGCCGGACCTAACAACACTGTCCGGAACCCCGGGCTGCCCGGTGCCCCATGTCGGGGCTCCCTGTTCCCACCCCGGTCTGCTAGGTGCGCTTTTCCCGGTCTAGCCGGTCCCCTCCTCTGTCAGAATGGGTGTCGCCCGGACCCTTCCCGGGGCTGCCCAGCTTCCTTTCTGGTGCCCAGTGTAGCGCTGGGGCTACCCGGTGTCGCGGGCAGCTCTCTGGGCGCGGGCAGCGTTCCGGGCTCAGGCAGCGGGCGCCCCCTAGCGTCCTAGTGCTCCTGGTGCGCCGGCCCGGGCGAGCCAAAGGGGCGCCGGGCTCTGCCCCCGTTCCCGGGGCGGAGCCGGAGGCGGGCCTGGGGCGTGGCGGCCCCCACGGGTACATCCGGGCGGTGAGGACGGACTACGCTTCCCGTCGTGCCCCGCGGGAGGGCGGGGCGGCCCGGCCCGGCCAGGGGCGAGCGCGGCGCCCGCAGCGGCGGCTCTGGCTGTCAGCAGCGCCCGGAGCGGCCATGGGGCAGCGCGGCCGCCGGGGCCCCTGAGACCCGCCGTGCCCCGGCCAGGCTCCGGCGCGGCCCCGGCGCCGCCGCTATGGAGCTGGAGCCGCCCGCAGAGCTCCCCGAGCCCCGCGTCTCCGCCAAGGGGCCGGCCCGCAACGGTGAGTGAGTGGAGAGCGGGGGCCGGCCCGACCGCGGGCGCCCCTCAGGGCCGGGGGGCGGGAGCCGTGTGGCGAGGGCCCGGACGGTAAGGCGCCGGGGCACGGTAGTGGGGTTTCTCCTGCCCGCCTGACTGGCTGTGGCAGCAGGGCCCGTGGGGCGGGGGGCTTCGGGCGGCCGCAACTTTCCGCGGTGGTGGGGCACAACAAAGGGCCGCGGCGGGCCGCGCGTGTTGCCTGCCCTGCCCGCCGCGGCTCCCCGCTGACAGCGGCCCCGCCGCCCGGGCTGCGCCTCGGCGGGACGCGCCGTTCCGTCGCCGGCACCTTCGCGGACAACGGCGAGGCCGTGCATGGAGAGTGTGGGGATTGTCTTCCACCTGCATTGGGTGCCCTTCGAAGCGGAGAGGATTCGTGCTAATTTATCACGGTTCCCCAAAAGTGCAGGGATTTTAATCTAAATCTTCCGTTTGCTGCCGCCGGCAGCCCCAGCCCGCTCGGTGCCGGGGAGAGGCGGGTTGGTTGCAGCGCTGCTGAAGCTCTCCCCGTTTTGTCGTGTTTCGGGCTCCATTCTGCATCACGGTGCAGCTTTGCACCATGACTTGCTCTCCTCGGCCTTGGCTCGCCCTGTGCTGCCCGTTCTCTCCCGCTGACCACGGGAACAATGTTTGTTTGGTCAGGGGGTGCTGCTGCTGCTCCTGGTGTTTATAGGCACCATTTGGGACGGTTTTACACTTCCAGTATGCAGATCCCGCATCTGCACTTGAATGTCCTTGCCAATTTTTATGGTTTGCAATTGCATTTTACCATCTTAAGGTACTCTTTTCTACAAAGGATTTGCTCAGACAAAAGACGCTCTTATCAGGAGCATCACTGGCGTTTGCTAGATAGAGGCATCACCAAAACATGCGCAGTGCTGGCAGTTAGAGAAATGAATATTTCTGTACTTAGCCTGAAGTGTAATTTTGATTTGTGACTCTTCGTGAGGATCCTATAAATGCTTTACTCCTCTCTTAATTAGGTGTCCAGTTGAATGAAAGATACTTTTTCATCTTTGAGTCAGAAAGTTCAAAAATAATTTGGGAAGTGTTACTTTGGTGTCATGAATAATACGATTGTAGTACTTTGTCTGGATTTATTGTTTGCCCACAGAACTGTGGGATTTTGAGGGAATATCTTTGGATTCCTCAAATTAGTTTTAAGAGTTACTTGCCTGTCTTGTGTAGCTGTTTCATGGGACAGATGTTTTACCTGTGGCTGCAGTTTGTCTTTTGAATGAATGATGTAACAACCTTTTTACTACTTTGCTTTCAAAAATGTGAAATACTGGTATGGTGTTGAGACACTGCTTGACCTTCAGTCTTTATAAAGCCTACAGCAGCCACGGGAGGGGGAGAAAAGATTGGCATCTTAGTTTGTTGGCTTATAAAGTATCTGCAAGTGGTAATGGCCAATTAAGACTCATAACGTTTCTTTCTCTTAAGGAAGATTCATAGAGCTTGTGATACGTTAAGGTACAGCATCTTCCTTCTTAACAAAATTAGTTAGAATTGTGACATAAGTACTCAGGAGTTACCTATATCAGTAGGATTATATTCTTGGTGGCTGTGTTAAAATCATTAATGAACTTAAGCTCTGCACGTGGCTCCTGTGTTAACCCTGAGTAAACTGCCTGCAAGTTTATTGGTGTCTTCAGTAAAAGGAGCTTCAGAGTAACTTTGAAATGCAGTTGCATGATATTGTTTCAGCAAGTTAGGGGTGATTGCAGCTTCATTATTTGAGAGGGTGTTTGACATTCTTAGGCTGTAAGATGATGGTTTTCCTTTACCAATTGGAATAAATTCCCTGCCATGTAAGAACCTACTTTGTCATTGAGCAAATTGGTGGCAATGAGTAAAAAGAATTATTAAAAAAAAAAATTAGGGCATTCATTTTGTCCTGTACTACCAGCAATAATTTTTCAACAGGATCCCATTTAAGACTTAGTTTTACCTATAGCTTCAGCTGACATCTTTCCTCTGTGAATGAAACATGATTGTTTATACAGTTTTAATTATTATTTTCACTGAACTAGGAATAAAGCAGATTATCTAGAACTGAGGTAACTTTGGACACTTTGTTGTGTGATATGGTCTTGGAAAACAAATTTAAGTATCAGGAAACTACTTGAATTTTGTGTTCCATTACAATTATCAGTTGGAGATAGGTAGATCACTAATCTGGGTGAACTCCATACCAGAGAAAGGGGAAGCTGTAAGAGCACAAAGAATGTAAGGTTTCCAAAGAAAAATCCCATTGCTTGCATCCCTTCCCTTTTCCACAGTGCTCTCAAACTTTACTGGCGCACACTGACATTTTTAGTGGTTCTTTATGCTTGATTGCTTTGCATCTGATGAGATAAGCCTTTGCTTAACAAAGAGTATTTCATTGATATAGTTAGGTTTTAGTTTACTTGCTATAAACATTTCTTTGAAGATTTAGGAAGAAAAACAAATTGAGTTGTCGAATGGCAATGCTGCTAAAGTCAAATGTCTCTGAATAAACAAGAAGCTACAGTGTTATTTTGACTCGGTATTGCCTTGTTGAATCTGGATGGTTCTTGCTTTTGTAAATAATAAGGCGATAATAAATCATAGGATCTGAGCTTGGGTCTATGATGGGAAATTAGAAGCTTTGTAATTAAGAAAGAACTTTGATTCCTTTGTTTGGTTTGATGGTAAGATGGAAAAATACCTCTTGGTGTAAAGTTGGAATTTGGTATTGATGACTTCTGTAGATCATTAATCAAGAAAATGGGTTTATGCATGCCTTTTTGTACTAAAACCAGGACTAGCAATGTATGTTCAGCAGATGCAGTGTGTGACGGGACAATGAAACAACAGGAATTTTCCCCCTGCTTTGCTATAAAACAGTATAAATACTGTTATGGAAAATGAAGGAGCTTCTCCATCTATGAGACTGTTTCTTGATTGTTGGGAAGCAATAGTCATCTCTGTCCTGTTTCTGGGAAGACATTTGTGGGATTTATTTTTTCATGTGGGGAATGTGCAAGCAGTTTGCTAAATTCCTGTTGAGCTCCTGCACGGTGGTAGCTTTGAACAGATGCATTTACACTAGCATTCTCTGCGAATGAGAGCACAGTTTATCCTGTTGATAAACTGCCTATTTAAATAAAGCCTTCAGCAGTGTAATCTGGTAATTCTAATTAAGTCATTTACATAAAGAATTGGCCCAGGGTTTCATCAGATGGCTGCTGGTGAGCTGAAATGCATTCTTTCCCTCCAGCTGTATTAAACTAGCCTTTTGATCCTTTTCAGTTTTTTAGCCTTTAAGCCAGAGTAGTTATCACTTTGCAGAGTTAATTGAGAAAGGGAAGTTGGGGGACAAGAGGACCCTTCAAGGTTTAGCTTTAGTCTTAATTATTACAGTTGTAATTACCTAATTAGACTTCCAGATTTTTATATGTTGATTAAAATGATTCTGTGCAGGCTTTGTTGGAAAGAAGAAACACAGCACTGATGGGCTAGCTTCAGTGAAGTTCTTTATTGGTAAATGATTAGCAATAAATTATCTGACAAGCAGTATATGTCTGGGGTATCTGAATTCTACTCCAGCTCTTTGATAAGGAAACTTCATTTATAAAAGGTGGACCCAATGTCCTTCAGAGTGCACAAATTATATGTCTTTGGTTGCCTAATCATCTCAGCTATAGGCTAGTATCAGTGGTGAAATTTAAACTTAGAGAAATGTCTGGTTGATGAGAAGGACTACTTTTTTAAGCCGTTTTTCCCTTTGTGGATGCATCAGGAAGAACTGATTAAAAAAATTGCTGAGGCTCTCATGCTGGGATGACTACAAACTGCTGTGATGTCTTTGACTGGAAATCTCTCAGCAAAAACTTGATGGAAACCTTAAATATTTTTCATGGAAATATAGTCTGAAATTGTGAAGTCCTTGAGTCTCAGTCACAGAATTCTCTTGTCATATGAAACTACATCAGCTATTCCAACAGGAGACAAGAATTGCAGTAATGGTACATGTTTCTAAAGGTTCCCTGGTCCTCATATCAGCATGGTGGATTCTCTGCAGGTTAACCCATGAGTAGGTGTACGCTGTCTGAAGCTGAATGAACACTGTGCTCCTATAAATGTTAGGGTTTATTTTACTTAGCTGATGCTGGCATTGCTGAGAAGCATGGGGTTTATCTGTAAGAACTGTTTGGGAGCCCTCAGATTCTGAAGCCAAGTGATTGTTGTGGTTGTAGTAAAAAAACAACCAACCAAACAACTAAAAATAAAGAACTTATGGTCTCTGGAAGTTCTGCCAAGCACCCACTTGCCTTCTGATTTTTTTTTTATTCATTCTCACAGCTGTAACCTTGTTTGGCAATGCATACGAAGAATTATTCCTAAGTATATTGTTAGTTTCCTGGTGAAAGTGTACACAAGGTTTATCTTGTCTGTTGTATCAACAGCTGTGAAAAAAAATGCCTGTTCTGGAGATCACAAGCCAGAGATTTTGACTCACAAATAACTTAATGGAATATGGAGTTCTCTGTCTACTGGAGCTTTGGTTTAAGGTGGGTAACAGTGCAGCTGAGATCTTGGCTTATTTTGCAGTAGAATGTAAGCTCAGGGCTTGATTTTTAAGGTAGGCTTTTCCTGGGGCTAAATCTGGATGTCAGCTTAGTAGGGCCCAGGATTGCTTTGCTCAGCCCACATTGAGTGGTTTGGGTACTAAAAGAACTTGGTTTTGATCTCTACATATGACTGTACCTTACTCATAGGAGTGTTCCAGATTTGTTGAGAGAGTTTGTGTGCTTATATACACCAAAGGGCTTTTTTTGGGGTAGATTAATACTGAACATAGACACAGAATCATCCATCTCCTTCCAAGCAGGCTCTGTGAAGGTGGTATTCTTTGGCATGGCTGACTAGTACAGCTGAGCTATGTTTTGCCACTGCAGTTCCATATGTATATATAACAGTGGTCATGAAGGCTTGAGTTTCTACACAGCAGCAAAGCTAGAACTGGTAGCAGGAAGAGCTTTTTCTGGTGGTATTGCATGAACTAGTTGAAATGAGAGCAGTTGTGATAGAGCTCTGGGATTTTGTGATCCTGTCTGCATCGTGCAGTCTTGTGATTAAAGACTGATTTGCTTAACTTTTGTGTGGTGTCAGATTAACCATCTTGCTTGAACATCTATAAAAATGAAGAGATATTAATGACATTATTTTAAAATGAAAAGTCAGTGCTAGCTAAGATGCTTGGGAATGGGTATGAAGATTCATAAAACTGGTGGGTTTATGTTGGTAACACTGATCATTCATAGCCTAGCCTTCTCGTTGCTGCCTCATGGGAAATTCATAGTTGGTGCTTGCCAGTATGAATGCTCATCTGAGCTTTAAAGTTTGTTTGTTTCTTTTTTTTCTTGAAAGAAGGACACCAAGTTCCCACCAGACTGGGTCTGATAAGGCTGTTGTGTCGTGTTAAAAAGTGGAAGAAAATGAAGGAAATGTGTTCAGTGTTAGTGTTGTGTGCTAGCTTGCTACTACCAGTTTGCAGCTGACAGCGTAGCTACTCAGTGCCTCTTGCCTTCCTTGCTGGCTTTAAAGCTTGTCTTTGCCCACTGCTGTTTTCCTGCTTACCTGAGACATGCTGTATGGGTCTGTCATCTTAACACTTGAGTTGACCTTTAGTATTTCACTTTGATTTACATAGGGCCTCCACTGAGTGAACTGTCCCTATCACAGGATGATATCCATAAAAATGACACTTCCTAGTCTTGGAAAAAATCACCAGGCCCATTGGAGCCATGTGAAAAGGACACCCAGCAGGAAGAGAGGCCCATGGCTTGAAATATTCATCAATCATTTTCCTGGCACCAGGAAACCAATCAACTCTTCTAAGGGGTAGAGCGTAATCAATCACACAATGTGGGAAACAGGGATTGCTGGCCCTACCAAAAATGCCCCTTCATGTTGACAGAGGAAAAAAGCGTTGTGTTGCCTATTCACAAGTTGTAACTTACACCCTTGGTATAGAGAAATTGGTCTTTTGTAAAAGGCAATCTGTGAAGAAAACTGTTTAATGTTGATTGGGCAACTTAAGCTTGAACTAAAGGTTTTGTTTCCAGTGCTAGTGAGCCATGTTGTGAGATTTTTTTTCTTTACCTTTCTGTAACTGATAGGTGAAGTTTTTATCTCCTGTCCCCAAACCTGTGTGTTCTGTAAGCAGCAAATACAGCAGCATGGTGGTTTTATCTAGGGGATCAGAATGTTAAAGTTTTGCACTTACTTTTGTGAAACAGCTTTATTTTGAAGTAACTTTTATTGCAAACTGATGCTAGGGAAGAAATGTACCCCTGCATGCTTGTTTTCCTCTTTCTATCTTTAACTTTTTAAAGATCTACATTTATTTAGGTTGCTCAATAAATAAACAGAAGTAGTCAACATCTGTAGGATATTTTATTGTAGCAAGTGGATAGGGATTATTTGAATTCTTGTTTTCTAAGAAGATGCTGTAAACTGGAGCAAGAGTTGTTTATAACTATTCTTTCTATGGAAACTTGTGCAACAGCAGTTACATAAGAACTGCTGTAGTATTTATGGCAAAATAGTTGGCAAGTAGATTGCTAGAGTTCCTTCATCAGGAAAACATCTCTTGCATTGAGCTGATGCACCTAATGAGCTCTGGCTCCATGGGGCTCTGCTGATGCCTGGTGTACATGTGGCTTGGGTGGCTGTGGGTAGTTGCATAGGCTGTGCTAGCCCTGGCTTAACTGCTGGCTTGTGGAGGTGGTTCTGGTGCTGCTTTGTTCTTCAGTGTGTGTAATTAGCAGTGGGATTTGACAGGAGTTTGGCTGTGTGGTCTGAGGTGCCCGTTTTCTATTTCAGTAGCTACAGAAACCTGAAACAAATGCACCTTTAACAAATTTAGCACTTTACTCCTTTACCAATGCACTCAAAGTGCTAGTGCTTTGCCATGGTGGGGGGCCAACAGCTTCCATGGCAAGAGCCTTTTGTGCACCAGCTCCCACGTGGGGCTCTGCCTCCAGCTGAGAGCGCTGGGCTGTGCCTGCTGCTCCTCTAGGCATGACTAGAGGGTGACTGGAGGGGCAGAGGTTTCTCTGGGTCCCCAGAGCCTGGGGACAGATGAGCAGGACCCCAAGCCTGACTTGAACCATGGAGAGGATATTCTGATAGACACTGCCTGTGGGGCTGAGGGGAATGACCAGCTGTCTCTCTGCTGCCTTTGTGCAAAAGATGAATCAAGATTTAGGTCAAACATTAAGTCAATTTTCTGGCATATCTTCTATAAACTACCTTCAGAGTAACAGTAAATATTCAGTACCTCCTATACTTGCTGAGAAGGAGCATTTCTAACCCTTAAAACTTGAGAAATGCTGCATCATAAATACTCCTGACTTGTTTTTAAGTTTGTCAAATCTCAGTGTTTAATACACAACTTTAAGTGACACCCTGTGGTGGTTTATTGGGTGTTGCAAGTCTTGGAGTGTGTGGATGTAGCTGGCTGGTGCCAGAGGTGAGCCAGCAAGTCCTCCAGTGGTTGCTTCAGGTATTTAAAGCGGTGCATGTGAATAACAGTTGATACAGAATAAAACTGAATAAGCCACTGAATAAGATTCAGCTGCTCAAAAATGCTGAGGACAATCCTAAAATCCCAGTTATTAAAAACTTTGAAATGACCTTGAATCTAAAGCTGTCTTGAAGTAAATTTTATGACTATTCTCCTTTGCAAAAGAGGTTAGGGACAAAGAGGTACTATGCTGTTTGGTAAATGTTTCATTGGATGAACACTGAAAATCAGCAAGAATCAGAATGTGCTGAAGGCACAGAATAGCTGTGTGGAATGGCTGCAAAGTACTTCTCTGGAAAAGTAAAATGGTCTGCATGCAGAAATAACCAGAGAATAGAACTGCTCACTCCTAACTGCCTGGAAATTTTTTTTTTGAGGGTTTACTGTAATGGTTTACCTACTGAACTATCCAGCTGGGTTTCTCATTAGTATTTTTTTTAAAAGCTCCCCTTTTTCATGGTCAGTGAAGATACAGATTCATTTGTTGTTCTAAACAGTTTCAGTTCTATTGTTATGAGAAAATCCTGAGGGCTGTGGCTCTGTTATAGCTCTGTAGCTTTTTCATGGAGCTGGTGATGTCTTTGAGTTGGTCTGGTTTTTTTAGTTCAGCACTAGTCTGATGTCAAATGATATTGAAACCTTCTCCCTTAGACTTTTTGAGCTTCTAGGATAGAGCCTTGTATAGTAAGAATTTTGAAACTGCTTCTTACAAAATGTTGTATTTGTCAGTAAGGAGGATAATACCCTGAAGCACACAGCATGCTAGGAGTAAGCCATAATGTATATACTAGTCTTTCTCTTATATCTGGGAGGTTTATATCCCTATAGTTTAAAAATTGAGAGTTTGCATGAACTTCAGTTCATGTGAATCTGGAGTGGAACTGACTTGAGTGTGCTGGAAGCTTCTGCTGCAGTTGGCTGTGTGTAGCTGGGTCCTCTCCACAGCATCAGGACCATGCTAGAGCCATTCTCATCTTACTCAGACTGCTACAGATCTGGTCACACTGGGATGATTTTTTTCTTTAGTAGAGTAAGATGTTCTCAGGCTTGGACACGGTTTGTGGTTGTGGTGGCGTGCAGAAGGCTCGTGCTCAAATGACAAACCTTACCCCACGCTGCTGGCCAAGCAGAACATGGCCATCTGTGAAACACGACAGTGATGAACAGCAGGGAGTGTCTCAGAGGGGGGGCTCTTATTCTGATTTTTAGACTAATTAATTTCTAATTAACATATGAAGTGAGAACTCAAGAGTCTCTGGTTTGTAACTATGAAGATGTCAAGCACTGTTGAGACAGTTACCAGAAAAATAATTTCAGAACAGTTGTGGGCTGTGGTGGACTTTTGCCCTTGAGAGCCTCACAAAGGGAGTGCAGCAGTTGTCCACTCTGAGCTTGGTAAGTGCTGCAGGAGCAGTGAGGGGAGGCTCAATCATTGCTGGAAGCTGGCAGAGCTGCTGGGTACTTGCCCACCTCTTTGGCTTCTATCTTTTCACTAATTCAGAGATGTCTGACCTGAAACTATACCAGTTGTCTACAGAGACTTGTTCTGTTCCTTGTTTAAAGCTGAGAATGCTGTCAAGAGAGCAACCATGATCTCTATATTCTCGAGGGTGGATGCTTAGCAGCTAATTGCCACGCTTGTGTTTTGTCCTCCCTTGGCTGTTTGGTCGATGGCTTTGTAGAGGGGGAGCAGCCCTAATGGTAGCACTGAGTGATGCCTTCTCAAGGATGGCTGTGCCATATGGATGCTGCAGCACCCACCTGCAGAGCAACAGGAATACAAACCCTTCACAATTCTTGTCACGGGGATTAAAAGTTAAGCTACAACTGTAAAAGCATCTGAAGACATGTTGTGGCTCTAATCATCTGAAGTGCACTCTCCCTGCACTGAGGTTTTGCAGATGAGCATGGTACAGTTCAGGTAGCTGGAAGGCTCATGTGGATCCCCAGCAGATGCAGTGAAGTACTGAATCTCCTCTCTCACCCACACGATCAGCCTGAATTGCCCCTCAAATTTTGCTTGATTTCTTATAACTAGACTCACTGCCCATTGAAGTCATTGGCTTTCTGTGGTGCTTGTTCTGCTTTAGCACACCAAGGCTTTCAGGAGAGTGCAGGCACCTTATCACAAGTGGTATCTTAGCTTCAGTGATGATTTGTGGCTCACTGAAGTGCATACACTCCAGCTTTGGGCCCAGCTATGATCTCTTGGTGTGAGCACAGGCTGCTGCTTGCTGGTGGGTGGCAGCTGTGGAGATGCTGCTCAGTGGGGCTTTGGATGTCAGGCAGACCTGGGGGAGATGGCTGAGGGGTGGCAGTGCAGAGTGTTTGAGGAGGGGTGGGCAGAGGCAACAGTCAGCTTGCTTGTGAGCAGGCTCTTACTTTCCTGAAGTGAATGGGGAATAAATTCTGTGCATGTACAAGAGATAGTGATACACTCCACATCTCCAACTGTCAGTACAGCAGGAGATAATTTACTGATGAATTCCTTTTTGAACTGCATTAAAAAAATAAATGGTAAATCACAGCTACTGATTGTTTACCCTGGTTTTGGAAAAAAACGTATAAAATGTTGGTCTTTGAACAGTTTTGTTTGCTCTCCTAGTGGATTACTCAGCTTCAAAAGGAAGACCAGATTTCCATTAGCAATGTATGTCACAATTTTAGAATTACACAACTTGTACTCTTATGTTAGCCTGAAATTAAAAAGGCAAAACATGAACTCCTGCATTATTTTTATGAAGTTAAACTAAAGTTTCAGAGTGCTCCTTACAGCAACAGTGTCTATTAAATACACTCAAACTATTTTTCCATTGAGAAGAATGGGAGCATTCTTTAAAAATGCAGGTATTTTTCCTGTATTTAAAGTAATTTTCTAGTACAAGTAGAGACAAACATCCACAAATACCCAAATGTTAGGAATGATGTTTCTATCCTGAAGACAGAATAGCTGTCAAACAGCTTCTGATGTGCATTTCAAGATGCTTAGATGTGTTACCACAATTAAAAGCTAAGAGATGTGCCATACTGCAAAATGAGATTATAGCAGTAGACAGATGTGGCTGGAATGAGCCTCAAAGAGAAAGGGAAGGGTTTCTAGAATTGGAAGCAGCAGGAGCTAATGCGGTTTGCAAACACTGTAGACAGTGGGCAGAGAGGTAGGTGGGGGGAGAATCAAATTTCCTTTGATTCCTGCCTGTATGTAATCCCCATCCCTGGGAGGCCAAATGGTTAATGTAAGCTTTTCACTCCAACAAACCCCAAGATATTGGTATTGGCAGGGCTGACAGAAGTACTCAATGAGACTGGAAGGCTGAATTTCACGAGTGAGATGCCTGTATGTAACATATTCCATAGCAAGCATGGTGGTCATGGTGAGCTGGGACTGTCTGGTTCCAGGGTGCTGAAAAGCTGCAGTGTATCAGCCACTTCTCTGTCTGGGGGCAGCTTAGGATGTGTGCTAATCTCTGACAGGACCTCAGATGAGCTGTGGTGTGTGGTGGTGTCCTGTGTCTGCCACAGAGCAGATGCTTGCTCTCACTACAGCCTCATCCTGGTCACTGGGTGTCCCACAGGCATGGGACACCCTGGGTTGATCCTACTGCCACTGATGGGCAGAACATTTATTGCAGCATGAGCCACAAAATGCTTTCAGGTGGCCTGTAGGAAATAAAGACCTTGCAAAAATGAAAGAGCAACAACCATGGCTACACCTCCACTACCAATGTTAAGCTCATTCATTGATTTGGTCCTTGTGTGATGTGCAGTGAGCTACAGCTGGTGGTTGATTTATGCAACACGGAATGTATCACACTTCTAAGCCACGTCACCTCCACGTGCTGAACTGTAAGGCTTCTAGGTTGAAGTGCAGAATGCCAATGTTTCCCTGATATATATTTGCTGCAACCCAACCATCTCATTTCATAATTGAGCATTGTAGGAATGTGTGGTACCCAGGCAGCTGTAAAGCTTTTTCTCTCTAATGCTGTTTTAATGTTGATTATTATACGTTCAAATGGTTGATGTGGATGATTCAGTCTTTGTGTGTGTGTGGTAACAATGAGGAAACTTGTTTCAACATGTAGTGCTTACACCTATTTTTCACATTCTAGGGTTCTGTCGAGATCCTCCCACAGAGCATGATTCATCCACTAGTAAGTACTAGTCAGTCTTCTCCTCTCCAGGGTAGTGCAGCAAGCCAAGCCCTAGCAGGCATTGGCAGTGTGCAGCTGAGTCCATTAGAGTTAGAAGCTGTAACGTTATCTCCACTAATTAAAATTTGAAGATAAATGCTCTTAAATTAATTAACCTTGAGGTTAGGGGAAAAGCTGTTTTCAGACTCGTCACATGTCAGTGCTTCTCCAGGATGGCAGTTTGTCAGTGCTACCCATGCACTGGCTGCTGAATTAAAAGAGCCATGTTACCTGCTTTCTGGTGAAGAGGCCCATTTACAGTACTGTTTCTAGCCTGACTGGTTGGTGTCTGGAAGCAGTCACCTCTGGAAGCACTGCCTGATTTGCAGCATGATTTCTGGCGTATTTTGCATGCTGTTATTAATAGATGAGTATTAAGCTGGGTTGATGTTAACATTTAAAGTACCAGTGGTGTCTCTAATCTTGTGTGATCCAAGTTAATTCTATTATCCAGTGATTTCATTACTTTATTTTGTAGGATTTTTTTGTTCTCAAGTCAAATGTGCTTTTAGAAATGGATGAGCCTTGTGAAGAAGGGAAATACTGTATTCTGAAATCTTCACTTGTCTGTCATAACTAATGTGGACATACTGTGGTACTGATGCTATGTCTCAATGCTTTGAAGTCCAGCTTCTTTTGGGAATTTGGTATTTATTAAAAACATGCATTTTGGTTCCAAGTAAAATGCTTTCTAAGGAAATGTCACCAAGAGGTTGTAAAACATTTCATTATTGACCTGTGGAGAAAGATTAATACAAATCTCAGCTTGCAGGCAAAGAAACTGTTTTAAGAGGAGATGTTTTTTAGGCTCGATTATAGTAGTACAGTTCCCTGTGAATGAATACCCAGGGTGCCTCGTGGAGCTTTTCTGATGGCTCACAGTAAGTGACTGAATGTCACTTTCCATTTATGGCATGCTTGGAGGCTTTCTTCATTATAATTACTTTTCTAAAAAAGCTTTGCTTCTTGACAGTGTACCAGGTTTTTCCCTTTCTGTAGCCTAGAAGTCTAAAATGAGATACTAAATTTATATGGACCCTCCCTCAGAGGAATGAGTTGGCCAGGAGGAGCCCTAATGAACCTGGCTGTTAGCAAGTGGTGGCTCTGGGAGCACTTCCAGCTGCTGGCCCTGGCTTACAGCAGACGAGCCTGCTGAATGTCCCAGAGAAGCAGCAGTGCTCAGCTGGCCAGAAGGGTACTGTGCTCTGCTTCAGAAAGTGCAGGCAGTTTCTCGAAATCCAGCTCAGCATGTGGGGTAAAGCTGATACCACAGCAACATGCATCTCCTTTCTGCTTTGATTTTTGTGTCTCAGGAGGCATTTCAGGAATCCTGTGACTTTTGATGGCGTCAATAAATCAGATACCATGCTGACAGAATTTTACTGGAATGTAAACAGGCATTTAAAATCCCAGTCTGTATAGTGTTTACTGAGGAATAAGGTGCAGGTATAGCCTTTACATGGAACATGAAACTGTGAATGTTTCAGTTCTGTTGGTAAGCAGGCACTGTGATTGTTTTTTCCATGTTAATGAAAATAATTAAATATTTATCATGAAATGACCTTACTCTCCACTCCTCTCTCCAAACAGTGTTTTGACTATTGAGGTGAGCCAAGCAGCTCTACTCAATGTAGGGGAAAGGGGAGGAATGTCTCTGTATAGTAAAATTTAGCTGATAAGGGATAATGAATCACCTTTAACTCTGCTCTGCTGAATAGTACTTGATCTGGGGAGCTGCAGGCTAGTCAGGCTCATCTCTCCCTGGGAAGAGCATTGAGCAAATCTTCTCGAATGATGTTTCCAGGCATTTGAAGGACGGGAGGGTAATTGGGAACATTTACTATGGATTTGGCAAGGGGAGGTCCTACCTGGCCAACCTCATTCCTTCTATGATAAAATGACTGGATCCCTGAATGAGGAGAGAACAATTCTGTCATTAAGCAAGGCTTTTGACTTGGCTACAAGGCAAATGTAGGTGAAAAACTGAACTGTGCTATCTGGTTCAAAGGGCAGCAGTTAAGAGTTCAAATACTAACTGGTGGCCAGTTACTCCAATTGTCCTTGGGAGTCAATATTGGGACCAATACTATTTAGCAGTTTCATCAACCATCTGGATGATGGGATAGAGTTTAGAGTGCGCTCATCAGACTTGCAGATGACACCAGATTGATACTTCGGAGGACACAGCTGCTCTTCAGAAGGACCTCAATAACCTGAAGGGTTGATTGAAACTTAAAAGTTAAACAGACAAATGTCAAATCCTGCATCTGGAATGTAATCACTACATAAACCACTACAGCTCTGCAGAAAGGAGTCCTGGTGAACCTCATGAATGAGGAGGGTGTGGTTGTGGTGAGGAAGCCCACTGGAGGATTGCTGAGATGGTTGGGGGCTGGAAGGCATGACAAGTGTGGGCAGGCTGAGGGAATTGCATTTGTTTAGCTTGGAGAAGAGGCTAAGTGGGGATTAACTGGCAGTCTCCCAGTTCTTTCAAAGTGGCTGTAGGGAAAAAAATGGAGCCAGGCTCTTCAAAGGTACATGGCAAAAGGCCAATACAATGGCCATGAGTTCCAACAAAGGAAATTCCTACTGGGCATTTTGGGGAGGGAGATAAAAGCTTAGAAGTGATGCAGCACTGGAACAGGTGTCCAGGGAGGCCATGGAGTGTCTATCCTTGGAAACATGCTTGAGTGAACAGACCCTGACCAAGCTGATCCAACCTTGAAACTAGGTCTGCTTCCAGGGCAAGATTGAACTAGATGAGCTCCAGAAATGTCTTCCAACCTGAATTGTTCAGTGGTAACAGAAGTGTAACTCTGCTGCAAGTTCCTAGGGATATTGTTGCCATCTCTTACCTGGAAGTTCTGATGTTTTAGATTCAGCTTTTGGAAGGAGAAAGCTACAATCCTGTTACATTATCTGCATTGTTTTAAGGGTTAGAAATTCCTGGTTTTAGCACATGCATTTCAGAGACTTTACAAAAGTGTTTTCCAACTTACTGAGATTTTACTATGCAAATGTCCTTCTGTTTGCAACCCCAGAAGCACTACCAAACAGATCCATGTGTGTGATTGATCTTCGGCAGGCTAGCAGCTGGTCAGAAGCAGTGGAAGATGCAACTCATTGAATCAGCATGTTCTGCTTATTCTGATCTTGGGTACCATGTTTTACCTTCTGTACTCTTTCTGTGTGTAAGATGATGACCTTTGGGGAAGTGGTACCAAAACTCATGCACTGATATCTTCAAAGTCCAATGCTATGTCACAGGTTCAGGCTAAGTTCATTTCTAGTAGTAGCCTGTATACCCCTTCAATTAGCATAAACAGGGACAAGGGCAGTCAGAGGTCAAGAGAAGTTCAAAACGGCATAACCTCTTTTTGGTGGTGTTCCCAAATGTTCCTAATCCTGGAAGGTTTTCCAGGCTGTCCTTGCTGTGGTGTTTACCAGACAATTGTAAAAGTCAAAGAACAAGGCCTGGCTTGATGCAGAGGAAGTTAGAAATGGAGGGGCTGAGAATAGGTAGCATTGTTGCTTAAAACAGGAGAAATAATTGATTTATGTTATGGTGGCCAATTAGGTTGTAAAGTGAAAAACTCTTAAAGAAACCCTGTGGCTTCAAGGGAGCTTTTTGCTCTCATTTCTGCTGAGCAAGTAAGGATACCCCAATAAAGGTCATCAGCTCCATGAGCTAAATTATTAATTCCTTTCATGCCACTCAGGGCTTGTAAACAGTATATAATACAAGAAAACAATTGGCACTGTTCACTCACTGGGCAGAGGAGAGGTCAGAGGGTAAATAGTTGTATTGGCAGCAGCTGTTCTTCATAGCAGAGCAGACTTTTGTCCTTTTCATCTTTAGGGTTCCCAAAATCTTAGCCAGTTGTTAATCCATATCTCCTCTCTTAGCTGAATTCTTTTTAGGTGTTTGTGTTGCATAAAATTGTGAAGACAAAGGGCTGCAGGGCAGCAGGAGGGGCTATGGATAAGAGAACAAAACCAACATTGCTATGTTTTATAAAGAGCTGTCTGAAATGTTTAATACTGATTTACATGGATGAGAATTCAAAATCCACTGATCCAAAGGAAGTTGTAGGATAAGTACTTGTTATACTTCATATGCTTTCTGAAGTACAAGTTTGAGACTAATAAGTTATAAATATCCATCTGCCAGTAGCACAAGAACAGAAGTGTTGAGGTGTTGCTACTATTCTGATAGCATAGCCTTGCCACACTCCACATCCACATGGTCTGTGAGCCCTCAGCCAGCTGCTGGGCACAGTATTGTGTGGGTTACAGCAGCATGTGACAGGACACTGAGGCAATTTGAATAACTTCAAACTTGAACAACCAGACAGCTGTGACCATAGAGCTTGGTGAACATCTTAGTAATTAAAATAATTTCAAGCATGAACTGAAGTTATCTTTTCCAAGCATAGCCTGGAAATAGTTACACTTGTGTGGTTTACAGCCTTGAACATGGTGTTACAGTGAGCAATCTAAACTATGGGACATAACACATTGGCTATCTTTAAATGCTTACCACTTGGAAGTTTCTCTTCAGAAGGCACATGCATTATTGGGCTGCTTTTTGAATGATACTTGATAAACTATTCCAGATGTTTGCAGGTGTAGCTTACTATCCTGAGTGACTGTTACTCACACAATGACTTCTCAAGTGGTACTGGCTGCTTGCTCTGAGCTGCTCCATGCCATCTGGCTGGTGTGTTGGGCAGTTGACCTCTTTTTGCCAGAGAGCAGCAGGTAACCTTTAAATGACCATCTGCTAATCTGTTACTTCAACCTTTCTGAAAGCTAAGTTGTGCTCAATACCAGCCATTTACATGGGCTGAATCTTACTGCTCTCAGAAGAATAAAAGTAACTTTAATGCTGCACTTTTGGGGCTATTTTGGCTGTATGTGAAAGCAAATGTAGCTTTAAATAAGAAAAAAAAATACAAAACTCTTTCCAGCTGTCCAAAATTGCTATACTGCAGATGAAGAGTAATTTTTTACTTCGTGTGACCTGTTGGCTATTTCAGAGGGTTAGCAATTTCCATTTTAGGGAGGCTGTAGTATTAAGGTGGGAAATGGAGGAAAAAAAAAAATGTCCTGCATCTTCCTAAGCATAGCAGAGACCTGTAAGGTGTATTCAAGTGTGATTGCTGGAAATGCTGCAGTGAGCATGTAGCATGCAGCTTTCTGAACATTATTGCAAGATCTGCAAGGAAGAGCCAAAATTATATATTATAAATTGATGTTCTAGGCAGTAAATGTCTTAAATTCAATGATCAGGGCAGGAACCCAGGGCAGCATTTCTGAATAAATCTGCTATTGTGTTTGTGGCTACTTTTGATGGTGGCTGGTATTTAATGTGTTAAATTCAAGCTGCTCACTTTGTGTGCAACACTGAGTGGGCTTCTAAGTGAAGCGCCTGCTAGGTGTGGCAAGAAAGCATGGCAGGATTAAATGGATGTGAGCTGCTGCTGTCTGCCCCTCATGTTCTGTAAAAATGGTCTGCTGAAGTGTTTACATTTGTTTGTGGTTTGCCTCATTAGAGCAGAACTTTGCACTTTTCAGTGTAAACAGTGGTCTTCAGGGAACTGCCTGAATAAATGGGAATTGGAAGAATGTGAAACAGGATTTGGGCTGACAGCAAACCCTGGCTGTGGGCTGAAGTTATGCTTCTGGGACTGCATTCTGTGGTTAGAAACATAAACTTGTAGTATGCATTTATTTGGTCTTAAATCTAAACGAGAATTATAGAATATATAATTGTGGTACCCACTAGCATCAAAATGATGGAGATGGATTTAACTTGAGTGTTTGTGGTGATGTGCTAAGAGTGAATGTATTTTTTTTTTTTTGAGAGACATCAAGCCACAAAGAATTCCTTTTTTTTAACCTAATCTTAACTGACTCTGTTACTGAAAGATGGTTCTTTCCTAGTTTGGGTCCCAGTAAGGTGAACCTGTCCTAAAACGTAGAGGGCATCTGGCATTTGGTTCAAGTCATTTCTGACTATGTTTTCTTGTTGGCCTTTAGGAGTGTCTCTTATTTAAAGATACTAGTTTCTGGTACTCCAGATCAAATGAAAAGAATTTGTATGCCTTTGGAAGGGGATCTGTGTTCGTATCAGAAAACATTTGAAGGTGCACTGGACATAGATGGGAGATCATCATGTCCTTTCATTCTGCAGTAATGCTCTGCTTGCAAACTCATTAGATACAATATAAAGCTGGTACAATTCCAAATTTATTGGTGCTAAAAATTGTTCTGCATTGATATTCTCAAATCACTGCAAGTTACAGATTGAGTGACTGCTTGGAAAAGCAGATTCACAGGTCATGTGCATGAGAGAGGAAATATCTTAAGAGGGAAGGATAACACTGTTAATTTTTAACTGCTTCTCAAAGCAGCTTCCTCAGGTGATCAAAGACATGCAAATTCAATTGGAATGTAAATTAAAGCTTTCAAAATTAAAGACTTCTTGGTAACATGCACATGACAACTTTTTCTCATTTTTGCTTTCCCACTAGCTCCAGATGTGGAACAGATGAGTTCTTCTCCTGTCCTTCCTATGAACTCCATGGGCAGTAAGTACCCCTTTTCTTGCCACATGTGATGAGGTGGAATTTCTCATTCGGAGAGACTCCAAAGATATGAATTAATGCTTGATGGTAGAGACTTTGGGAAAGCTAATGGAGGGGGGGATTCCCATATCAGCTTTTTCTCACAGAAGTACCATAGACCAGGTGTGAACATCACCATTTATACCAGCACAAAGTGGGTTGCATAAGAACTGTTGCCACTGGAGATTTTATCAGTGAAAGCTGTGGAGTAGATGCTTCTATGTTATAGTGATCAAAACCTGAGTTGCTGGTAAATTACATTGACAAAAGTCTGTTAGAAGTGTCTCAGTATCTCTAGCCTGGGATTTCTCATGAAACTGAATGCAGCTGGAAGTCCTCTTCAATTTCACTGTAATTCTGGGCCTGTAACTTTTTGAGAGTTTGATCTGAGCCACTGAACGCCTGAAATCTGCATTCAGACTCTCTCAACACTCCATCTAGTGGTATTTGCTATGTCGAGGGACCAAGTGCCTTTTGTCGATTACAATCCACTAGATGGCAATGAGGCCTTGGCAGTGGTGGAAGGAGCAGGCCTAAATTCAGAACTATTGTGCTCAGAGGGCTGAGCTCCCTGCAACATTTTGTTTTGTTTTGCTTTTTTTTTTGAAGTGGGAAGTCTCTGGATTTTTAAAAATGTGGCAGACTAACTGCCAGTTCATGTTAAAAATAACTCCAGGATGTTCAGAATTGCCAAAACCCTTCCAGACTCAGGACACTTTCCCTTCTACCTGTGATGTTGTGCTGATGGACTTGCACTTTTATTGGAAAACTGTGAACTGAGAGATGAGGAATGTAGTTCCTCTTTTACAATGAGAAGTTGTATGTTTGGAGTTGCAAATGTGTAGTTATTTGGAACACTTTCGTAGGCAACTAGCTAGGTTTTCATGTAGCTGATCTCTTTTATATGGAAACAGAATTTCACTTGCCTATGTAGAATAACTGAAGTTGCTGTTTAGATGCATGTATAGTTTATGAAGCTATATTGGCTAATATGTTGAAACTTTGTAGCCTGGCGTAGCTCTGATTTACTTCATTCAGGTCTCTTGTGCATTAAAAGATGTTAAATGAAAACTAAATTTTCCAGTGTTCTCACACTGGAATGTATTTGCCAAATGCTAAAAGCAAGGCTGTGTGGCATGACCTGAATTACCCCATTTTTCCCCTTAAATAATTGTGTATTATTGCTAGTCTGAATTTTTCCAGCTACAGTTTTCATCTGTTACCTTTTCCTAAACTGAAAAATGCTTGTCAAAGTTCTGTTCCCTATGAAGATATTTATATCAACTTTTGATAAATTAAATAAACTGAACTCCTTGAGTTGTTCTGATGTCTTCCTGTCTTTTGATCAACCTGTCATTGCTGGTGGGCAGGCTGAGCTGCAGCAGCTGGGCTATGGACATGCTGGTGGGCTGCTGGGTGGACAGCTGGGCAGCAGCTCCTAGTGCAGCAGTGAGCTGAGCTGACACTGGCCTGCCAGGGCTCTGGGGGTTGATAGATGAGCCTGGGTGATTCCTGCTGGGGCAGTTCTGAGACCTCTCCAACCCCAGCAGCCCAGCTTCTCTAGTAGCAGCACCGAACGTGCTGGTGCTCAGCACTGTCCTGATGTGCTCAGTGTGGCTAGTGTCTGGGGTAGGCAGTTCTGTGGGGTGGTGATGTCTGGTAGGGAGTGAACAGCTGGTGCCAGAAATATCTAAAACTTCCCAAACATGGATTTTGAAAAATTCTGAACATGTCTGCTAACCTGCCTGCCCCAGTAAGTGTTTTCTTTTTCTTTCCCTTGCTGTCATTACCAAACAGGATTAAAGCAAAAAAAAAAAGGATTTCCACAACAGAATAGAAAACTGCATTCTTAGACTTGTTTGTACATCCCAAGCATTTGAGATCTGTAGAGTGTCTTGCTTAATCCTTTTTGCTTGTCATGCATTAGCAAACAGGAAGATGACCCCTTTACCGTAGCTTTCCCTGTTTGAAATGAACTATTCAGAGTAATTGCAGTGAATTATGTTCACAATTCCTTGCAGTAAAGATGAACATCTCTGTTGGGGCTTCTGTATTTTGAATTCCCATACAGGTATATGTGGAGAAAATCAATAAACCCTTTTGCTGTGTGGCCAGAGGGTGATTTTTCAGGGCTAGGAAGAGGAAAGGTATAAAAAACCCTAAAGCTACAGCTTTACAGCACAAATGGTATCAATGTTCCAACTATAGAATTAAAGTTAAACCTTCATTTGTGCTGTAAAGCTGTGGTGGAAGTTACACTATGGTCAGATGTGTAGTATAAATGAGAGACTTTGCACAAGTAAAATTCTTTTAAACACTTCACAGCAAAAATACTGCAAGATACTATTTTTAATGTACTTTCAGACTTGTACAGAATGCACCTTAGAGTTGATGATCAGGTTTCTATGTTTAGACAAAGCTTTTTGTAAAATATTCAACACGGAAGCACCATCTCTTGATGCTGCTTAAGTGACGGCAAGGACTAAGTCAGTCTGTGCTGAGGATGGATTGTGATTTTTTTTTTTTTAAATGTATTTTAGACCACCACCTCAGCAGACAAATAGATTCATGAGGGTCCAATGCATGGAGTGAGTGTCTGGGGGGCTGGAGGGTAGGATCTTGCACTGCTGCAGAAGCTCATTAGAATATCAAATTGAAGGAGCACTTGTTCTCTCAAAACAATGTACCTGAAATGCTTTGTACAGTTAGCATGCCTTAAAGGTGTTTGTGCCCTGTTGGTGTATAATTTTCTACAAAGAACCTTTATTTTATCCAGAATTTAATGCTCTGAGAGATGTGTGGCTGTCAGGTGCCAGAGCATCGCATGCTTTTGAAGGACACTGAACTTCTTCAGTAAGATAATGGCAGAGCCACAGACCTGCCTTACCCTGTTATTGGTAGGTAGAACTTCTTTAACATTTCTTCAATAAAAAGTGTAAGTTGCTTTTCTTGCCAGAAAGATGCCCCAAGCTGTATGAGAGAAGTCTCTTAGCTAGCTGGTCCGCAGTTTGCATTCATTGATCAGTGAGTTGATAGAAATAAAAACCCACCGACAGCAATGAATGTTGATTGCAGCCATTAGATGCTAAAGATGTGCTGCACTGTTCTTTCACACCACCTAAGTGTTACTGTTTTCAGGTGGATTAGTTGGTGTGACAGTCTTCCTGACTTCAGCACACACAACTGTTTCAGGGCTTCTTCAAATCCTGGTGACTTCTGCAAAGTATGCTTTCACAGGCACAGTAGTAGAAAAAGTCTATGGCTTAGAAGCTACATGAGAAAATTATAAATTGATCTTTTTTTTCTTCAGTAAAGGTGTTTTGTGTTGCATGGTTATTCCACTTTATGCTACAAATTCTCACGGTCAAGAGTATGTTTTGTAGTTTATATAGTTCTTGACTCTGTACCCCAAGGGCTTGAAAGCAGTACATTCACTGAACTTTCCCCATTCTTGCATTAAATTATTTTCCCAAAGTTCCCAAGAAGCACATTGCCGTCTGAGGCCTCACACCAGAAGTGTTCACATTAGACCAGTATCATGAGAGACACTTTGCTTAAAAGCATTATCATGTCCTCACTGAGTCATCTACTTAGCTATCAAAAGAACCACCATGCCATCATCTTACTGCGGTATCCACTGCTAGGTGGTTTGAGTCTTTGGGATGCTGAACTTGTGCATGGGTCAAGACTTTTCAGACCTTTATGCCAAGAAGGCTCTTGATAATTCAGTTGAGCCATGCTCTACTGACATGTTTTGACAAAGGCCTGTTCTGATACCTTCATGCCACTAGGACATATGATGCAAACATAAAGGTGTAAGGCACACTTGAAGGGAACAGCCTTAGCTTTTTAAGAGCCTGAGCTTCCTCTGATCCGAAAACAGGTATCTATTTGAAGTGCTTCCCATCTGTGACCATATACAGAAATAAAATTATACATGTTGCAAAATCTCTTCTAGAGCAGCCCAAGACAATGTTCCTTGGCACACATTTTGATTCTTCTTTTAGAGGTTCTGCAGTCCCTGGGGGGACAAAACAAGCATCTGCACCCTTGTGGAGGCATGTGCCTACTAGAGCCTGCTGAGCAGTCCTGCATCTAAACACCCAAGCAGGACTGAAAGAGTCCCATGTAGGTACTGCAGAGGTGCCTGTCCTTTTGGTTTTCTGTTCCTTTGAAAGGAAGGAGACTTTCTTGCTTCCCTAGTTGTAAAGCAGTGTGAGTCACAGGAGCAGCTGGACCTTGCTGGGAGGGATCCAGTCCTTAGCCAGTTTTTGGTGAGCAGCTGCTGAAATCGAGCGCAGGTTCCTGTAAGCAAATGAACTGACATTCCAAAGCTTTTTCCAGTGGAGCTCAAGTTGCCAGCCCAAATGGAAAGGTTTGCCTCCTGATCTGGCCTATATTCTGCTATTTTCAAACATATACCATGCTCAGATTTGTTTCCAAGTATACCATATGGTGTGGATATGTTACTGCTTTTGTGCTGCCCATACAAAACCTTCCATTACTCTCAGATACCGTTTTGCAGAAATTCTGCTCTAGTATAAAGTTTTACTTTTGTTAAAGAGAAAAACAAACATTTCTTACACCCCATTTTTGGAGAAAGTGGAAGAACTGGAAAAACTCAACCTCTGCAGCTCTTAATATAATCTGTAAATCATGACCTGTTAATGGCAACCATATGTGAAAAAGCTTTCCATTTACCAGAGGGTTTGTGATAAACCTCAAGGTACAGTCAACGGTCGATGGTTTTTTCTAGTTCTCAAACTCACCGACAGCGTTGAATGTTCACTGAAGCTATCCAAAGATGGCTGTATACAAGCACTGTATATATTTTCCATGCATATGTTTTCCATAGACTAGCAGTGGAAACACTGCTGAGGACTGCACATTCTTTATTGTAAAGTCTTAAACTGCAAGTATTTTAATTATCAAGTGGAACCATGAGGACTAATGAATTGCAGGAGTGTAACTACAGTTATGGATGCAAAGTTGACTTAAGAGTTTCTTAGAAGAGCTTTGAATAGATCTGAACTGCAGTTGTAAAAAAGCCCTTTCTCCTGTGGATATACATATTCTAAATAGCTTTGCTAAGGATGTTTGTAATGTTTCAGATTTCCGTATGAAGTTCAGTTAAAAAAATAAAGCAAGGGGACACATGTAACTGTAGACCAACAGAAGTGAGGGCAGGGGGATCTCCTTCTTACTAGAGTACACCATGTCTGTATTTCAATAGCTCCTATGCCCTTCTTGCCTGTGGGCTTTAAAAGGCTTTATCTGTGCCATTGCTTTAAGGCATGTGGGTTCTCAGCCCCACTGCATGATTGAGCGTAAGTGACCCTTCAATGGCAGGAACATCTTAGAGAGCTGCTGGAGAGTGGGATGGGCCCTGCTCATGAGCTTCTTCAGTCACTTGCATGACTGGATTAACTTGACCCTAGAATGTTTGTTTCTTATGGACTGGAGCTGGGATGATGCTCCCAGCCTGTCTGTTGGGACAAAATGTGCTTCACTCAATGATTTCTTCCCTCTGCTGTCTCTGCTCACTCACTTGTCTGATATGCTGAGGTGCTGTGGCCCTTTGTGCTGCAGAAAGCATGAAAGGGTATCACTGAACCCACCAGCAAGTTTGTGTGTGGGCAAGTTCACAGAGGCATCCTGTTTGGTCAGATTCCTCTGCTTGGAGATGGAGGAACCGGGCTGGCTTTCAAGGGTGTGGGAAATCCTGACCAAAGGGAACCATGGCACAAGAAGTCCCAATCCTCACATCATTTTTAATATGATCTACAACATAACTGGAGCAGCTTAACTGCATGCTTTTAACTGAATATGTAAATGTTTGCCTAAGAATGTACTGGTTAGACTAATTGTATTATCTTTCCCCTGAAAAGTGGAAAAGGATTTGCTCTGTAAATCTCTATTGCATCTGTCTAATTATCTTCCTGGCTTGCATGGTCTGAGAGAGAGAAGTTATTTGCAGCTTTCTTGTTAAAAATTCTGCTGCTGTATGTGAACTAACTCTGCTGTGAGTGAAGTGGAGCCTATAGAGTTAAGGGGGGATAATCTATTGCTTCAAAATTCTGGAGACCTTTCATTCAGCATATTTTCTCATTATAGGGACTATTAAGTGCCTATCCTGATCTGATACATGTAATTTAACTGTAAGTGTATTGTTCGAAACAATCTACTCTGCTGAGCAAGCTGTCTGACAGATGAGCTTGCTCACAATACAGTCTGTAGTCTGCACTTAAATGGAATGATTTCAGTGGTATCATTAAACATCAACTGATACTGAAAATCAAAAGAATTCTCTGAAAATTACTCTCACCTTTCTTGCCATCTTTTTCAAGTAGGAGCTGGTGGAAAGAACAAAGAAAATTTCAATTAGTAACAAGCATTGCTCAGCCTTGAGCCCTCATGAGTGTACCAGTGTGAAGGGTAACTACATGTGGTAGGTATAACATAAATCAAGGAAACTAAGTTCAAGTCAAGCATGAAATCTTAGTTTTAATAAACCAAAACAATGTTTATCTTCAAACTATATTGTGAGAAGCTTTTTCCTCAGTTCACTACTTCTTCCTTCTTTTGTACCTCCCCTGGCCTTCGAGCCTAGCTTTCATCTTCTCATTTCACAGTGTAAGCACTTGAATTTCTTCTGAATAAAACCAAACTGTATGTGTTACTTCTATATCCTAGCTATGTGCTCTTTCCCTTTCACAAAGTTCAAAGCTCTCCACCAGCTAGATGTTTGGACAGATTCCAAAATGATAAAAATTCTCTGGAAAACTAACTGGCCAGTACATGCAAGGCAGAGACAGACATACAGATACAGAGAGATAGACAAAGATTGAATCTTCACAAGTGTTCTCTTGGTAAAAGTTTTAGCCCTAGAACTGCATACAAAATCCATGTTCCCTTTTCACTCTCCAAGTCCCTTCTCTTGGGAGGTGGGGGGTGTGTGTGTGTACATATATCTGTATAGTGTAAGGAAACTTAAGAGGGTTACTCTTACAGCAAGAACCATCTGAAAAGCACAGTAGTGAGTGCTACTGGCACAGAGATAGATTTCTTTTCCACTAGTACTTCCTCTTCCTACTGTTGCTCAAGTGATTGCCCATGTCTTACAACAAAACAGGTCATGTCATTATTTCCCTCCTGAAGTGTCTTTATTCTTAATGGATGCCTCAACAGTGGGGTGCAAAGCACCTGCAACAGCTTTGAGTTTGGTGAGCAGAGGGCAGCTAGAAAAGCCTGTGCTCAGTGATTGCTAAGTGAGCTTACCATGTCATGATTTTTATGGGGGATATTTTTGGGTTTTGTTGGTTTGGTTTGGGGTGGTTTGGTCTTTTTGGTGTATGGTTGTTTTGGTTTGTTTTGTTTTTTCCCCTCTTGCATTAGCATGGTGAAACTGACAGGATGCTCTTGAGGTTGTTCTTCTGTGGCCTGCTTTTAGTCTGACACAAGCCCAAAAGTTGTCTGCACTGAATCTTCAATGTACCTTAATTTTTTTTTTTCCCCTGGGAAGCACTGAAACCCTCGGTCTAAGGAGCCACATCTATTATTATTGCTTAATTATTATTTTCTGTTGTGGAAAAAAAAAAAAACATTAAATAGACCAAACACTTTCCCCAGATGTTGAAAGCAGTTGGCTGTGGGACATGGGGCTCAGAAAGCCTGATTCTCTTAGCTCTGCACATGGAGTGCCTTATAAACTGGCAGCCTATGAGGTCATCAATGTAATGATGTGAATCAGGGAGGTAATGAATTGTTGAAGTAGAGCTTCACAATGAAAATGTTGTAGACTTGGAGCACATGGGGCTTCCTTTCAACTTAAGGTGGAGAGAATGGGTTTGTGTATGGAGAGAATGGGTTTGTGTATGAAGAAAATGGTTTCCTCAAAATATGCACACACAACCCTGGAACAGAGAGGTTAACTTGGCAGTTATCTGAAGTGTGGGGACAGGATTTAGTTTTTGTGGATGTTTGTGGTGCTCTATTTATGGTGCCTGAACAATTCTTACACCCTAATTCAATCATTCTATTAATTTCTCACAATAAGGCTTCTATTT
This sequence comes from Indicator indicator, assembly GCF_027791375.1. Classification (NCBI taxonomy): domain Eukaryota; kingdom Metazoa; phylum Chordata; class Aves; order Piciformes; family Indicatoridae; genus Indicator; species Indicator indicator. The sequence continues at coordinate 7,787,658 of NC_072037.1, forward strand.
ATAGCAGGGCAGGAATACTAATGGCACTGCCCTAAAGTGCCACTGAATAAATTTAACATGCATTCTCTTGAGACTTTCAAGACCTGTCTGGATGCGTTCCTGTGTGACCTGCACTAAATTATATGGTCATGCTCTGGCAGGGGGGTTGGACTTGATGATCTCCCTAGGTCCCTTCCAACCCCTAACATCCTGTGATCTGTTGATGGAAAAACAGCTCTGCTTTCCCTTCCACCCCCCATGCTACAGCTGTGACTCTTGGCAGTTATGTGCAGCCCCACCTTACAACATCAGGGCAAAGACTGTGCTCAGTACATGACACAGTGGCCTAGTGCCTGCCTTGAAGCATCCATGGAAATGCCATGTGCAAGAATGTCTACTGTGTCCTGTAGCAAGCTTTACTTGTACTATAAAACTGCTTTCTTTAGAGATGTGAATGACCTCAGTGGTGTAAGCCTGCAAATACAGTTTGACATGACAATGGGGAGATGAGGATGTAATCACTGGCAGTATTTTTAGTTAGTTACTGCTGTTGTTTCTTTGAAATTTGGGTGATGTTTAAGTAGCAATGCCATGGCCAAACATTTGGTTCAGCAGTTTTCTACAATTACCACTTGAGATTTTTTTTTTTACCTGTCCAAAAGCTCCTTGGACTACTACTTGACAAGTCTTGGGACTGCATGAAATCAGGGCCAAAGTCTGTTCCGTTTGCCTTTTAGCATGTGATGTGATCCTAGAGAAAAGAAAATGCAGAGCTCTTGTAGGACCTTAGAGAAACAATGTTAATAACAGTTTCCAGCTATTTATGGAGGACCTATCAAGTTATTTTTATGTCATTTTAAGTTGATAGGTTTGCTTGTGGATGCAGCATACCCTAGACTTTTGTAAGGTGACTTAATAACTGTATGACAACATAAACAGCAGTGATACAAATTTGCTGTGGCAAATGTTAGAAGGATTAAAAACCAGGTAGGTCTGGATGTAATTCTGAGTGGGGACTTGACAAAGTTGGTACAGTCTTGGAGTGCCTGTTTGCCATGTCTTAAAATACTAGTATCAGATTGGGTTTTTTAGACAGAAGTGGCACAAATCTGGATCTCTAGATAAACCAAGCACAAATGAATGCTTCATTGTAGAGAAAAGCAAAGTTTCATGTTTGGGAACAAGGAATACAGACCATGTGTGAACAGAAAGGACCCCACTGTATGAAGCAGTTCTTGCTGTGGTAGATAATTAACTGCATGTGTGTGCACAATCTGACTTTTACTACTGTGCACACAATGAAATATTGAATAGAAGCAGAGGCTGTTCCATCTGCATGTAGGTTCTCCTCTAACTGCTGAAATATTTTGTCCAGTTCTGGTACAGGCTGCCATAAAGACACTGCTAAGCTGAAAAGGTTTCTGAGATGAGTGGAGAGCAGTTAAATAGTCAGACTGTCACCAGGTCAACAAAGTTCTTTGAAGTAAACCAGTGAAGGTTGGGGAGTTTTATCTGTTAGCATCTTTCCCTGCATGATCCGAGCAAGTTAGAGGACAGCAGAGCTGCCTTGGGCTTAATAATGGGTCTGGTTGTGCAGAGCGGAAGGAGAACCTTGAAGACGGGTGTTAACAGGAAGAAAATGATTTAACTTGCTCTTCAGAAACTTGATGTAGGAACTTTTGTTTCAGGAGCATAGGGAAGAGTGCAAAGGTATTTTTGAACTACGCGAAGGTGATTTTGAGGAAAAAAAGTGGTAATTCATTTGTACTATATACTCCGTGGAGAATGAATGAATTTTTAGAGGAAGAGTAGATGGACTGTGGTTTGGATTCTTTTTGCCATAAAATGGTAGTATATATAAAATAAAGCATTTATGAAGGAGCTAATGCAGATGTTCCTGCAATTTGACATCCCAGGTTGAGTGATTGGATACCCTCTGGGTTTTTAAAGCACTTTACTGAGCTCTTCCCAAGCAACTGGAATAGTGAAATAGTTATGTTTTTAAAGCAAAACTTGTTTTACCTTTCTAGAACAAACACACAGGCTGTCTCAATCAGACCCTTCATCTCCTGTTGTCTGCTCAAGGAAGTATTTATCATATTTGCTTGTAGTGAGAAGGGCAGCCAGGGCTGGAAGACACTGTCATGGTCAGAAGCTTCCTCACTATGACCTACTTACACAGGACCGATCATACCGGATTAGACACCAGCTCCCTGTCCTGTCTCTAAAGTTGTGTTTGTGTAAGACGAAGGGATCAGATGCACAATGTCACAAGACCTGCCTGCCTCTTCACCAGATTTTCCACAGGACTAAGTACAATTTCTCCCAGACAAACTGGGGAGAAGATAAGGAGCTTCTTCAGGACCATAAAAACTTTCCAGCACCCCAAGGGTGGCCTAAGGAATGTTTTTCTGAGTGGACCCAGCAGCAGTAGTTTTTGGTACAAGCTGCATTTACAAGCTACTTGTTCCTGTAGTGTACATGGAACAGAAATGACCTCAGCCCAGGATGTCTCAATAATAGTGTATCTTCATCTCATTTTACAGAACTTCAGAAAAGCTACCTTGATGTTTTGAACCACTATTGAATTGTAGCTGTTCGCTGCAATCAATAAAGGAGTTCTGACTCTAAAATAAAATCAAAACAGTGGCTGACAGATGTTTAGAAAAGGATACAAAGAGAAGAAACTTGCATATTTCCTACTCATCATCTGCTGTCTTCCAGACATTTTTCAACACACCCAGTCTTCTGGAGACAGGCTTCTGTGTACTCAGTAACCATGAACACATTTTTCTCATGAATTTTCACAGCTTCCCTATGAAACTTGATCCTCACTTTTCAAGACAACATTTGTGGCCATGAAGATTGTCTATATTAAATTAAGCATTTTTAATAGAGAGGAAACTGTGTCCTACTATGCCCTGACCCATCTAATGCTGAGCAAAGAGCTTCTGTAGATATAAATAATGTTGTCTCTTTTGGTATATTAAGCATGCTAACTGTTCTTCATTGCTGAAATAACAGCATTGCTCTAAACCTAGAACACTTGATATTTATTATGGTACTGAATTTAAGATAGATGCTTCTTCAGAAGGCACTCCTGTGCTGACTGCTTTTCTTGGCTGGCAACTGTGTCTGTGAAGATCAAAAAGATTTCCCATCAGCTGTGAATTTAGGCATAGTTCCTGTGCCTTGGTTTCGGGAAGGAGAGCGATGATCCTAACTGCAGATGATTCTGTTACTGCCTTTTAGCATTTTAGAAATTGCTGGCACAGTCATCAGTATGACAGTCTTCACAAAAATTAGTTCTTCTGTTGCAGAGAATTGCTTTTTTTTGCTCTGAGATTGGAACTGGTTGGACTCGGCCAGTCATTTTCAGGGTAGGGAGAGCAGAAAATGCCTTCTGTTCTCCTGTTGCTCTCAACACTCAGGCCGAGATTCCCTTGCTACTGTTTCTGAAATGTATGATGTATGAAGACAATCCTGTTTTTTGGAATTAGGGTCTCCTTTGGTTTTGATGAGAGAGTGTATGCTGCAGAACCTGCATTGTGTGGGCTCCTGAACATGATGCCTGCCCTGGTGTATGTGTTTTCCATGGAGTAATTTTTTTAGTTTCTGAATTTGAGATACTGAAGAAATGCCCAGAACCTGCATGTGCAATTGGCAAACATAGGGAGAAAATATCCTGCAAAGTAATCAGGAGACAAATTTGAGGCATTTGCTTCGTTTATATGGCTCAGTCTCTAAAGACCATACTAAAACATGATCCCTGCTACAGAGGGAAGGTCTGTCCCTGAGCATGATGTTTCACAGGTGGCTTCCTGAGACTCCAGCCCAGAGACAAGACCCCCAGTTTGAACTGCTGCAGAATGCCCCTATTCACACATGTGAACAACATAAAAATATAGATTTTTTTTTTCTCCTCATATGCTAATTGGGATTTTTTTTTTTACTTAGTTTGGGATATTAGCAGCTCTAACTGGATAAAGTTTAGGTTATCTGCTTGGGAAGCTGTATCGATGGAGAAGGGATCAAATGAAGGGATTTGCTTTTCATAATCATAATGTCTCTTCTCAGTTCATTGATAACTGTCCCTTTGAAGATAATTAGTTTCTGTTGTTCAGCATTATAACCCAGCAGTTCTCATCTGATAGACTTCAAGATCTGGAAACATGTCTGAAATCTTTTTGGTTCAGTTTTGGCAGCTTGGCACCTCTGGGTCAGTTTTATGCTGCTATATTGCAAGACTCCATTTCATGATACACCCAGTGTAAGAAAGATTTAACTTCCAATAACTGTAAATAACCGAAGCAAGGAAAATTACTTTGTAATGATCAGGGAGGAGATAGGTGAGCATCTATCCTGTTATCTTCCCCCCTCCTAACTGCTGTAAGGTTGTTTTTTTGGTTTGTTTTTTTTTTTTTTAATCACTTGCCAGTACCTGGCTTAGCTAGTTCTCTGCTTGAGAAGTGTCTTCCTTGTGAGCTGAATGGGTGCTACACAGAACAAGTGCCCTGATCTCACTGAACTTTGTAAGATGCTGGCTTCCCAGCAAACTGGGACTGGTTGCTCCCATTTAGTCCCAGCAGATACCCTGAGGCCTCAGTGTACAGTGCTCCTCGCTGGCAGGCAGAAAACATTATTGCAACCATATCCACACCATGGACCAATTTCCACTGGGTTTCATTGCTGCTTGTTCTGATTATCACACCCTGTTCCTTTAGCCTTGCTTACAAATGCTCTGAACTCCAGCATGTACACTCTCTAGAGAACTTCAACCATATTTGTGAGAATTTTCTATCTGCTGCTTGGGTATGTTGCTCAGCCATGGAGTAGCAGCAGCTCTTTAACTGTTCCTCAGGTAATAAAATTTAAAATATAAATATCTTGGAAGACTCTTGTTCAACAACTAGGTATGATATTTTTTGGGGAAAAAAGGGTTCTCTTTCATATCTGGTTACCAGACAAATATTCTCTTGGAAGAAAGATCACTTCCTCCCCTTCTCATATATTTAATTTCCTTCGTCGTATACTTGCAAATACTGCATGGATGTGGCTATGACCCCCAGGTGAGCAGGACTCAGCCACTCTTTTTTGAATTATATATTTAGCCTATATAAATGTGGCCATCATGTGAAACAAAAAGGAGGAAACGTACTCATGTTCGTTTAGAAGAATGATCTTTGGATAACGTCACCCAAATATTGCTGGGTTTTTATCTTGCCTATAAAATAAATTGGTCCCAGTGTGCTGTGAGATGCACATAAAAGTTTGAATATTAAAGTAGTATAAAATTCAGATGCCTTAGCAGAACTGGTTTTGGAAACCAGTTCTGGAATTCAGAAAAAAAGTCGAATGGGTTTGCTAAGTACAATTTGAGGAGTAACGTCCTGGAGATTTTAATCTGTGAATCTCAATCTATTGGCAAAATTTCCTCTTTTTTTTGGGTGCCCTTTTTACCACTTTGTGATTGCATTACCCACCTTTTCTCTCGGGGCGTGATGAGAGCACAACTGTTCTAGATGTGTTTTGTACCACAGCATGAGAAGCCACAGCCACTGATAATTCTGTAATTTCGTGGTTGTTCTGTTCTTTGAACTGCAGATTCTGCAATCACTTCTTTGTTTGTAGTTTTCCTTTTACACTGAATTCATTGGCGTTCAGAAGATATTTTCTGGTATTTTCAGATACACCTTCTTTCCTTCCCTCTCCTGAATGCTTACACCAACAAATGGGTGTTTGCAAGATCTATGGTTCAATAATTGCTTTCTAACTGGAACAATTAAGAGCTGTGAGAGGAGAGGAAATCTGTCATAAAATGTTTCAAATGGAAATCTGCTTTTATGTGGCTTCAGAAAGATAACCCAGAAAGCATAAGGGGATATACTGCAATAGTGTCAAAATTTGGATAGCAAAATCTTTATCCTCAGTAAGTAAACACCAGGGCTGAGGAGGGAAGTCTGTTTCTGCTCTCAGCCGGAGCAATCCCAACCAACTATCCTTTGAGGGCACCACAAAGCTCACACAGATGATACAAATGAAAACAGCCTCACTTTAATATTTCAGTATGTTCTTCATTTCCAAAGTAGACTGCAGAAATATTGCATCTATCCACTGGTTACTGAAGGAAGAAAATGAATTAAATAGGGCAAACAAAGCTGAAGCTAAGCTATTATGTATTTCAGATTGCTTAGTATTTGGCTTGTGGACCAAATGCTTTAGATTATAAGGCATAAGCCTTTCAGAACCTTAAGTTATTTTAAAATTAAATGGATGACAGGCACAGGTCTGCTGCATGGATTTGATTTTTCTTTGTGTCTTAGCAAAAGTAGTAAGCAATGTCTGTCAGTATCTAATAAAGCCATTTTCTGCTATTATAGAGAAGTTTGCTGTGAGAAACAGAACTGAGAGGGTACCACATTTTCAATAAAACAAATTGAACAGATTCTCAGAAATCTAGGTCACAGTAACAGATGACCTATACATGGTCCTAGTTTTTGATGCAACTGTCTAATCTGCTCTGAGAGTACTGGCCAGACATCATTCCTAATTGACCTTGATATTCAGTGAACAGAAAGAAAGCTAAAGCCACATGATATTTAAATCTTTAGAAGAAAAAAATATATGGTGAACTTGAATGCATTCTGTTTTGTAACTAGAATCTGTATTTGTCATGTGAACCTTTTCTGCAAATGTGTTGATAACCTTAAAAATCTGAATTTGAGACTCCACCTAAAGAAGTAAATCTGAATACGAATAGCCATTCGTAACATCCCATCCAGAGGACAGCTTTCATGTCCCTTGTGTAACTGCATTTTGTAATGCAGCAGTCCTGTCAGCCCTCCTCAGACCTTCCTCATGAACACACAATGTTCTCCAGCCAGCTGAGAGCTCTCTCAGTCCCCTGGACTAGTCAGTTCAGCTTGATGCACAGACCTAGTGGTACCCAGATTTCAGGCACTGTGATTATGTAAATGGAACTGCTGAGACAGGGCGCTGGCACGTGTGCAGCTGTGGATGTAAGTAAATACAGGAGACTGGAGATTATAGTAGGTATGGTTAAACCCTGACCATCACTGTTTATAGACTAGACTGGATTTTTGTTCATGACATCAGACTGGAGATGTAGCATTATATACAGAGCACTAGGGGCTCTTGACACAAGAAAGAATGGGTGTGTACTTCTGCACTTAAGGAAACCCACTGCAGTAAACCCAAAAGAAACTAAGTAGCAAAACCTTGAAGCTCATGTGATGAAATGCTTTTCAAGAAACTATAAATGCTTTAGTTACCAAATCACAGATGGGTAAACATATCACAGCAGTGGTTCGGATTGATAACCTCTGGTTTCTGGACTTCAGGTGTTTCACTGTGCCCATATCCAGCAAGAAGTGACTGCGTCACTCCTGTGGCTCCTTAGGCCTGGCACTGGAGCTGCCATCAGAACACACAGACGATGTCTGTGGTGCGCTAAAGCAGATGTGAGTGTGCTCTGGAGGGAGCACCTGGTGAGGTGATAGTGGTCCCCCATGGGCAGAGATACGGGTGCACTGCCTGCTGCTCTGTGTGCCCAGCCACCTCAGCATGCCTGCCTTGAGCAGTCTCCTGTCCTTACTCATACTTTGGCATCTCATCTCAGTCTGGCCTTTTTGGGTCAAACATGGGTTAACTGCAGGTCTAAGTGATGCGATGTTGCAAGCCCAAATGGTGTACAACTGTGAGCGACCTGCTGCCAAGCAAGAGAATTTCTGCTCTTAAGCTCACTGCAGTATTCACGTGTGGCATTTAGGTGGCACAATTAATTGTTAATGCAGAAGGGGTTTGGTACTGGGGTGCAGCAGAATTTGCAGTTTGATTCAATGGTCATTCATGGTGATTGTGTTGATTTCTTTGGATTATGGTTTGGGACAGCTGCTAATAGTTCCAGCTATTTCCAGGCAGTACAGGGGAAGTAAGAATGACTGAAGTCTCTTTAACAAGGTGATGTCATCAGTCTGTATGGCCATGTTGTTGCTTTTCAAAAAATCCTCATGCTTTCATGTTCTCCTTAGCAGAAAAATAACCAATTGTTGTCTTTTGCGTTCTTAATGTGTGAAACTTTTGAGTGATATTAATACTGTGGCTCTGAAATGATTACAGCATCTGCTGCCTGTTAAAACAAAATGAAATTCTTAGGATTCTGCATTTTTTTTTTAAATTACTTGAGGTTATTGCTAGATTTCAGCAAGCCTGATGCATTTTCATTGGCAACTAACCCTGTAATGCAGTACTGCATTAATGAACAGTCAGATTATACACCTGGTGATCCCTTGCATCAGATGCAACTCCCTTCTTTTTTGGGAGTCTTTTTAAGGTTTATATTAGAATAGCTGCTTGGGAGTTGGGAAGACTGGCTTGCAAATTTCCTGTTATTTATATGCAGTTTAAAAAACTCAACCACACGAGAACAGCCATCAGCATCCTTTACTTATGTGCATGACAGGATTACTGCCATGTCCAAGCTGATCATGCAGATGTTTGCAGGGGCAGGTTATACCCAGACATTGCTTATATGGCTATTTTGATTAGACAGAAGCTCTTTTTGCCAATGTCCCACTCTCTGTTTTCCATTCAAAGTTATATGCTTAACAGGTATTCAACTCTAAGACCCAGTTGCAAGGGCAGAATTTAACTTTCCAACGTATTTATTTTTTTTAGGCAGTACTTTCAAGGGGTAGGTTTTAAAATCAACCTGCAGATGCATACCAAGTGTTAAGTCTTATGGGTTATTGAAAAGGTTGCTGTATTTTAAGAATACCATGGTATTTAATCTAAAAGTGCTTTGTAGGTAGAACCATCAATATCCTTAACCTTTATTAAAAATTATCCATAATATATTTGTTCAAAAGCTTATTTTAGATAGGTCCTTGTGGGTTTGGAAGAAAAAAAGAAAGTAGCTTGATTGTAATCTAGCCTGATTCTTATCACTCAGGTTTTACTGAAGTAATACACCCAAGCCATTGTACTACATCATGAAGAGAATTCAAGGAAATTATATAATTATTCAGACAAAACTGACTCCTGTGAAAAGTATTTACATTCACATTTGTATTTCTCATGTTCTGGAATAGCAGCTGACAATTACAAGCTGGCCTTTCACATATCAGATGTTTTGTTAATCTCCTGAGTAACACCTCAGAGAGGATTTCAGGCTTTTCAAAACTGGTGGTGGTTTAGTCATCTGGTATATTTTTGCCCAGCATTGCTCAAGGGAGCAATGGGAGCAAGTCCATTTCCTGCCTAATGGGCTGGTGCAGAGCATCAACATGTGCCTTCCCAGGTATTGCCCAGGTTTCCGGAAAGCTGGACCTCTTCTCACTTTAAAGTTCTTCCCCTTTTTCCGAGGTCACAAGGATTGGGTTGAGGTTGAAGAACAGCAAACAACCCGACCTTTGTTTCATTTTATGATACTTTGTATCTCTGCAGTTCCTAATAAAAACATTTCAGGACTGCAATACAACAACTCTCAATTTCACTTCATTCTGAGTGAAGAGATAAGTCACTGCTCAAAGGCAGAGCTGCTCCTGGCTGCTCTCTAACACTCTATGCCTTTGCAAATTTAAGATCCTGTTGGACTACGTATTTTATCCAGTGCCGGGGGTAGGGTAGGTAAGATTTATGGTAAAATATGGAGCAATGGCTGAAATCTTCCTGCCATTTGGGTGACGATTGAACCAGCTTCCACCCCTCACTGCAGGACCATGCACACAGCAAGGGGCTGGCTTTTCATTGAATAAAACCTGCTGGTTGGTTTTCTGATCTTGATAATTTCTGCTCATTGGCTCAAATTGGTGGATTAAAGCCCAGTCTCTGAGGAGTTCACATTTTAACTGCAGACTGGGGAGAAAGCAGGGGAAATGGGAGGTACCAGACACTGAACGGTTTGGGTTTGTTTTTCTTATTTATTTTGGTATTTGCCAGGTTGACACAACTGAGTAATGTCCTCCCACACAACTGGGGATGCACAGAGTAAATTTGCTGACCCTTTTATGATGAAGTTGGCTGTCCAGACTTGTCCCCTTATGGCCACTATTAAAGTCCTGTATAACACCACCCCAGCTCAGGCTAGACATCAGCTGCCTCAGTAACAAACCTCTGCTTTTTATAAACACTTTGAGGTTTTCCATCCTCAAATCCTTTTAATTTCTCCCAACACACACACCATGAATTAAAATCTCCAGCCAGATCATGCTTCTGCCTTCCAGACCTGGGGCAGCAACCGCAGCTGAAAAGTAACCATATGGACTTCATGATTTTATGTACTGTGACAATAAAGCTTTTATGACATTCTAGGTGGTTAAAAATGGCAGTAAGGAGCTCTTAAACATGGCACAGTCATGTTGCTTTTCTGAACCGGCAGACCTGCCAACAGTGCATCAAAAGCCGTAATTTCCTGTGCACTGAAGCCCCCATCTCTGCTGCCTCCAGCTTTGTGTCCCAGGGCTTGTGCCTGTGTGCTAACAAATCTCTATTGTCCAGCCGGGCGAATAGTGGCTGGGACCAAAGAATTGCTGTCTGGTTTCTATTCAAATCCAGGTAGTCAGAGATATGAATGGAGTTTCTCGAACCGCCATGTGAATAACCTCTGCTCTGCGTGGAGGCTGCGAAGGCTGAACTGGCTGGCGGGTCCCTGCCCCAGTGCCTTGGCTGCCGAAAGCACGAGGGTTTGAAAGGCACTTTTAATGCTCTGCGTGGCTTTTAATACTTATTAACTTTAAAAATATGCTATCTCGCATTCCTGGCCAAAACAAGGAGGGTATATCATCCTCTTCTCAACTTTCTAAACTTGTTGAGGAATTCTACTTAGAGGTTTAAGAAGCAGTTAGTTTTGCTAAGAAAGCGATAGGAAAAGTTCATGGAAATTTTCTTAGAACATGCCAGATTTTTTTATGTTGAGTGAGTCTTTTATTGTACGGGGAGCCCATGGTGAGCGTCCCCATTAATAACTGCAGATGGTTTAGGGAGCAGCAAATACATGAAATTTCTTTGAGACTTATGATAAGAAAGAGTTATGATGGAGTTACGATAGAAAAAATTCTGCTGCAATAGTTTGAGCAGGAATTAGAGCAGTACTGCAAACCCGGGATCATTTTACCACTTCTATTTTTGTGTGTATCTAATGGTTTTGCTGATTAATATTCAGCAAAATAAGGCTGATAAACCACTTCGAGGAAGCAAAGACCCCTTTGCAAAGCTGCCTGCAACAAGCAAAAAACTCAAGCCCACAGACTTGGCCCTTTCCTACCCCGCAACAACTCTGGCTAAGCAGTCGCCGATCGCGATATGATTCGCAGGCAGGCGGCGAGACCGCGTCCCGCAGGTGCCACCGGAGCCAGACAAAAGCAAGGGGGGGACGCGGCGGGAGGGGGGGGGGGTTATCCACGTCCCCGCCCCGCGGCAGCAGCGCCCGGCACCGCCGAGCCCCGCAGTCCCGCGGGGCTCGGCGGTGCCGGGCGCTGCTGCCGCGGGGCGGGGACGCTTCGTCTGGGATTTTTTAACCACCCCCCCCTCCTCCTTTGTGTCCCCGTCTGGTTCAGTTCCTCCCCGCCAGCCCTCGGGGGCTACACGCGTGTCTGGTTACCGGACCTAGAGACCCGGGAGCAACTTCAGTGCTGGGGAATCGCTCCTTCTTCAGGCTGGGGGGGTGGGGGACACACGACACAAATATATTGCCGTCTGCTCAAACTGCCCCCCCGTCCCACCCCCCACCCCAAACCTTAGGGGTAGTTTGTTTATACTTCCCACCCCCACCGGGGCAGCAGCTCCCTCCAGCTATATACATTAGTAAATGTATATAAATATATATATATATAAATATCTATAAAAAGCTGTTCGGAGAACAAAGGAACACGTGCAGAAATGAGACTGGAAAAAAATTAAATAATAATTTTTAAAAATCCTGACAGGACATAGGGACGCAGGGTGGCCCCGGCCCCCACCCCCCCGAGCCCCCTCCGTTAGCCTTTACCGGTGATTAATCGCAATTAACGCCTTACCTGGCGGGGCGGCGCGGGAAGGCTCCGCGCTTGGACTCCCTCTCTCCCCCCACATTAAAAAAAAAAAAAAAAGTTGTTGCCGGTGCAGGCAGAGAGAAAACTCCCCACCCGCTGCAGGCGCGGCCCTACTGCCCGGGGAAGGCGACGGAGTTGGCCGCCGGGGCCCCCGCCGCTGCCCCCGCCCGCTGGCCGCGCAGCCCCGTCCGCCGCCCCCCGCCCCGCTATATAGGGCCCAGATGACGGGCAGGGGCGCAGCCGGTCATGTGCGCGGTGCGGCGACGCCGATTGGTTATCTAGTCGTGGGGTAGCCTCCTGATTGGGCCGTGCCCGCGCACCGGAGGGTTGTCCCACCCCTCCCGCCGGCGGCGGGCGCAGGCCGGGGCGCGGGGCCGCTTGTTTGGGTGCCGGGAGGCGGCGGGGCCGTCTGAGGGGCTCGGCGCCGCCTCCTCCCCCACACCGACACCTGCCTCCTCCCGCGGGCGGGCGGAGCGCGGCGCGCAGCCCTCGCGGCGCCGGTACCGGCTCCCTCCCCGCCCGCAGCAGGCGGGGATGAGGGATTTATATTCTCGCTCTATCTCACAATGGGACCAAAGCACCCCGAAACGAGCCCCCGCGCCAGCCCCAGCTCGCCACACCGCAACTACCGTGGGCCAAACCAACACGTTGTGTGCTGGGATTGCCGGCCCTACTGTGTCTCCCGTTGCGAGGCTGTCACCCCAGTCTGGCACCCAGAGCCCAGGTGGGTGCTGTTTCCAGTGGGCTCTGACTGGGGCCTGTATCAGGCCAGGCAGCTGGGTTCTGCTCTTGTCAGCCTCCCTGAGCCTGCCGACCAGAGCATCTATCCCTGGGCCACTGGGAAACTGGGTCACTGGGCAGCACAGCCCAGTGCGGCATATCCAGTTGGCACATGAACATAGATCCCATTTGTTTAATGTGAGTCCGCTTCATACTTGTATTGGAGGCAGTAACGTGTCATCGTAAGGTGCCAGAACATTTAAAGTACACAGCAGAGTGCTGGAAAACCTCCCGTGGATTGTCCCCTCCAGAGCAGTTGGATGACTCCCAGCCCATTGCCTTGGTAAAGCCACCTCTAAACCATGAGTAATGTCAAAGCGACTTTTCGTCTGCTCTGCAAGTGTCCTAGTTAGTACCAGCTCTGCTGTCAAAGTGTGGTGAGAACAACCACTGGCATTTGTACAGAAAATGCCTTTAAGTCCATTCTCCAGTGAGACAACCTGATGATAAAGGAATTCCAATAGCTTGCTAGTTTTGGTGGTTTTAGACTAACAAAATTCAAAGCTGCTTCCATGGACTTGTGTATAACCTCTCCCTGTGTCGGAACAGTAAAAGCAAAACACCGGAAGTCTCTGGAATATAGAATTGCATAACAAGGCTGCACTAACTTTGGTTTTGCAAAGTGTTTTCAGTGGGAACACAAGACAGTGGGACTAAGTGAGGAGAAGTTAATGCACTTCTTCCATTTTGTCTTCTCATTCTTCTTCTTTTCCAGTGTTTCCAGTCTTTCTCTTCTTGTTTTCAGTCATTGACCTTTCTTTCTTTGAGGACATTTTTACACTGGGAGACCAAAGTAGTGGAGACAGCCTCGTTGGAGTGGAGGTTAACTAGAGTGTTCCTGAGGTGCCTTCCATCCTATGATCCAATAGGTGAAACGTGCATCATCGGAAAGGTTCTGTAACACTTCATGGCCATTCTCTTTCTGTTTGTATTTTGCTATTGTTAAAACGCTTTTAATAACTATGACAGGAACCTGCTGCTGATTCTGAATTTCTCTGGAGCTTAATAGCCCCAGCTCCCTAAGGCAGTGACCACACACTGGTGAATCCACAGGTGACTGGTTGAAAGGAAGATGCTGCAGCAGTAAAATGGTTCATGGCCTTTCACTGGTCTAGCAGAACTTGGATTTGTTGAGCATTTTCAGATATGTCATGATGTTGACGTTAGGGGCCCCTCCTGGGACACAGAGGAGGGGAGGGGTCGGTCAGAGGTCCCTTTTGGCATTCTTGACATGGATTTCTATAGAATTCACCCTCAAGGGCTGGATGAATGCATAAATGGAAAATGAAGATGAAATGAAAAAACAAATGACAGCTACATGGAACTCATCCAAAAGGAAGCAATCTGAAACAAAATGAAAGGTTAATACGCTGCTTTAATGGTGACCCAGACCCCTATCAGTGTCACGCAGCTGCTATTGATGTGGATGAAGAGGTTCCCACCTCCTTGTCATGAGTGTGAAGGAGATAGCTCATATCTGTTCTCCGTTCTGCCCACAATAACCATTCTCGTAACTTCTTCAGTTCCCAGACAGCTTCCTTTCTGTCTCCTCTTTCACAGATTATCTTTCGCTTCTTGAGTCACTTCTAAAATGTACTTGATGCTATTGTTAAAATATGTGTTCTTGTGCTTGCAGTGGTATGAATGAGTTTCTGAGCAGTCACTTATGGGTCACACTGTCTGAAAAAACATACAGTGCCTTTGATCCTATTTATGAAAAATAAAAAATTAAACTGTGAGAGTGCCTTGGAGGCTAGTATGGTCTTTACAAGACATCTGAATGGCTACTGAACTCCAGGAGCTTTTACAGACTCCTGTGCATGGCCTCATAGACCTATGGCACTTTCCAGACCCCGTATGGTGCCCAGGTAATGAGATCTTTTAGCACAACACCCTTGTGCTCTCTGCTAATGCCTTAAATAACCAAACACCTGGGGCAAATTGTATTGAAAAGCATTTAGGTCTGTAGCCTGAACTGGATTCCAGCCTAGTGTTCTTGGTACATTAGAAATCCTGAACTAGCAGTTGCTTTGTGCTGTTTGTCCAATACAGGATTGTGGTAACTGTAAAACTTTAGGAACAAAGAGTCAGAAATAATACAGAAATAATTAAAAAATCCTTAAATATGAAATTATAAGGTCTAGGGAAAGGAACAGTTTTTGTATAGTGTATAAACCTAATCATATCCCAGTCTCCAAATATCTCTTCCTGTTTCCCATGTCAGAGGTGATCTTCAAATGGTTAAGATGCTTGAATATTTTGAGACTTGTCCTAACTATATTGCTTTCGTTCTCAAAATACCAGGTCCTGTTCCATCGGACATACATCACGATTACTAAATTAGAACTGAGTTTCACTAAATCTATGGAAAACATCATTTCCTGTTGGGAAATGAGCTGCTGGAGCAGTGGTGGAGAACGAGCTCCCCAGGCAAGGGCACCACAGCCAAGGATGTTCTGCTGTGGCTGTTCCTGCAAGCAGGAGCTGGGCCCTGCAGGACCCTGTCAGTTTTGATAGGGCTGAGAGGAGGAGGTGGGGGTTGACCCTGTTGTCGACCCTTAAGCCATTCTACAGTGCTGTAAGAAACTTGGTGTTATATTTTGCTGCATAAAATTTACCAAAATCAGAAGGAAAAAGCAATGGAGATTCTATTGAGGCATCTAACAGAGATGCGATGCCGGTGCTCCCTTGTGCATCTCCCAATTATTCTTGAGTCTTTGTGGCAGTTGCTCTCCTGAAGAATGGCTGTGACAAAGCAGGGGAAGGAAGAACCTTCCAGTAAGTTTGCTCAGATCCCATATGCTTGACCCAGACAGGCCAGCATCTGGGTCAAGTGTGTCGCAGTTCTCTTCATAACTTAAAGTCCAGCAAGCTAAGAAGTGAGGGCTTAAACGACAGATACTTGCCCCCTTTTCCCCCTATATTGTCTTTTCTGTATCTACAGAGTAATACAGAGTGTTAATCAGAATGCAGGGTTTGTGACAGTTTGGGACACTCCACTGTTTGGAAAATACTCATTTTCCTGGCTGTGCCTGGATCAGCTTTGGCTGTTCCGTCACCACAGCATTGGGAGGAAGGCAGGACTGATGGTGGTGCTCATCCCCATCGATGTTAACTCGGCTAATGGGTGAAGCTTAGGTGGGAAACACAACAGGAGTATTTGGAAACCAGAAAGTCAGCTCTCGGCAGACGTGACTTTTGATGGTGGGGTGAAGAGGAAGCAAAGGGGCTTAACTGATAGAGACGCCTTCAGACAAAGTCCTGTGTTTTACCGTCCATTCACTGACTGATTGCATTTCATTGCAACGTTAAGCAGCCAGCGGTGTGAAGGCCAGTGCTGCTTTTCACTATAAAGGGCTGAGCTTAGCTGGAGTCACTGCTGCTTCAGAGTGGAAGTGTTGTCCTTTCAGTAGTGTGATACTTGACCCTCATTTCTGAAGAGTGTGAATTATGTCATGCAAAACCAGAAACTACTGTGACCAAGTGATCAGATCATGGCTCTGACGGAGGAGTCTGGAGTTCTGCACAGCAAAACTTTGCTTCTTCCACTGCCCTGTGATGTGGCACTGTGCTGGTCAGATCAGCCAGGTTATCGTCCCATCCCTCCCCATTGCTGTTCCTTTTCCTTTCCTTGGGTAAATGAAGCATGTCTATTTTCACATTCTTTCAGACAAGGTTGTAAAACAAATTATTTAAGAAAATAGTTTGGAAAAAGTTGATTTGGGTCAAAGAGGGATTAACTGAGAAAATTGGTTCAACTGGTACATCCTTCTCCTAAGAAGTAAGGAAGGAAAAGCTTGAAAATAAACTTTGTTGAACCCTTTTTATTCTTTGTTATTTTGTATGTGCTCTGTCCTTTCTATAGCTGTCATTACTTAAATCCATCTAACTTGATGAGGAAGGAAAGATATTCAGTTTGAGAACAAATTCAAAGTGAAGAGATTTGGCCAGTGGCATGATGAAAGGGGATAAGTGTAGGTAGAATGAGATTAAATGGAAGTATTCTTGGTATTGACCACATGGTTCAGAAGCCTCTGGTTTAACACTCTTTGCAGTCCTGTTTAGAGCTAACTTTGGTTTTGTTTTGTGTGGAAAAAAAGGGGAAGAAGTTCTTGTTAAAAAATCAAGGTTAAACTGAGGGAGATAGAAATTGACAGAATTGACAGAAATGTATGAAGACTCACTACAGGACTTCAGGAGCAGCATTAGGGAAAGACCACATCAGGAGGGACTCTTGGATGTGGAGTGGGTGATCTGAAGGAATTGTCCCTGCTGGCCTTGGCTGCAGCTGGCTGCTCCCTAAGGCCAGAGCTGCCTGGCAGTCTGGTGGCAGCAGCTCAGTGCTGGCATGAGGACATGGACGCAGTGCAGAAGAGACCTGGCTACAGCATTTCCCCCACTGCATCATGCAGGGGGCGGATGGTGACAAACAACAGTGGTTTTCATTTTGGCCTTTCCATGCACAGAGTTTCCTCTCTGCTTTAAAATCTCAGCAATTAAAGTGGCCTCTAAAAATGGAATTACATGGGCCTTCCAAAGTATTCCCATTTATTCCCATTAAAATGTATTCTGTATTTGAAATAGCATCATATTTTATACTATAGTGTGGCACAGAGACAGTTACACTGCATGTTGTGCAAAGTCAGTCATCCTTACAATGCTGAGAGTTGGGGAGTTATTTGAATTCTCTCACTCAAGAAGTAAACAAGAGGGAGCAATGAAGGTGTAAGACCAAAACTAAGTAACAAGGTGGTGGAAGAGCCAGAAATGGGGTCTGCTAACTCCCTGCACATATTTGTGTTTTAGGGTATGCTGCCAGTATTAATAACAAAAGAATTGGCTCAGTTTCCACAGTTCAGCTATGAAAAATGCATGTCTGTATTCTTGTAATCAGGGGAGCACTTGTACTCAGAGAGAGAGAGACACGCTGCAGGTTAGCACTCTGACAGTGTCCCTGTGGCTGTCTTTTTCTCGGTGGCTGTCACCTTCTGTAGTCATCAAGTGGATAAAGAATTTTTGTCATGCTGCTTCATGAATGAAGTCTGTGCTCTTAAAGAGCATAAAAATTAGCTCTGAAGTGTGCATTATCACAAAGCCGATGATGATGTTGAAAATCATAAAAGCTAAAATATACTTTCACTCCATTTTCCATTTCTCTTATCACCACTCTGAGGAGGTACAGAGTCTGGGTTTAGTTTGTCATGCCTTTTTTTTTTTTTTTTCCCTGGCTGTTGCTAAAATGCTTGGGATTGTGGAGAGCTACCAGCCCTTGCATCCTTCAAAAACCTTCCATTTAGAAACCATTCTGATATCTTGGTGTTTTTTTTTCTTCTTCGTCTTTTTTTGACTACCAAGGAAATTTGCATGAAAATGGAATCATTGTTTCTGAAGAGTTCCATCTGCTCCTGCTGCTTATTCTGAGCTGAAGTCATAATCCTCTGTTTGTGAAATTTCCCATTGAAGAGATTTTTGGCTTGCTGTAGTTTCAGCACAAAATTTCAGAACAGTAGAAGTATAGATACTTCACCTGGGGGGTTGGGAACACAACAATACCAAAATAAAAAGCCTGGAGATGATATCAGAACTACAAGTGGCTCTGCAGTCAGTACACTGTAATTCTGGAGGGACCGAGTGAACAGGGAATAGGACAGTGAGTGAGGTGGGCAGGGCTCAGGGTGGGAAAATGCATTTCCTCACGGTGTCAGAGCTTTGGCTAGGTGTACCGAAGGAATAATGACTTTCTGGTCTGCTCTGTGTATTAGTATTTCCTCTGGTCAGAGTCAAAGGGCAGGGTGGATTTGAGGTAACAGGAATGCTCAGACCAGCTGGAGAGAAACAGGCAAAGTCCCTTTAAAAGAGCTTTAGCCAGAAGGGAACGGCCAGGCTTCTTTCGAGCAGTCAGGAGGATCTGTCGGATGGATATTCCTTCAGCTGCTCTCACAACCCTGATCTGCTTCAGAGGAGTATTCTGCAAATAAGAACAGGATTGTTTGTTGTTCTAATTCCTTCTTTTCCTGAGATTTACGCGTTTTACCTACATTTATGTGTAATGCCATGCTTGTATGTGCCTGCGTGTAAACGCTGAACACATTCTTCCAGTGGAAGCAGTAGGAAATGGAGAATCCCGTGGGCTGGGAGGTGACGCTTGTCCTGCTGGGACCTCTGTCGCTATGCAGAAATACTGCAGGAAAGTGGGTCAGGGCGAGCGGCGCTGGGAGCAGCCTGGCTGCAAATCCACCGCAGCGGGCTGACGGCTCCCGCCGCACTAGGAGGGCACCGAAAGGACCCGGGTGTGTGGCTGCGATGAGCCTTCGTTCAAAAGATAGTCTGCGAGAATTAGTGACCTCATTTTGCATCCTCATTTACGGGATTGTCTTCTGCACCACGTGTGGTATTTGTGGAAAGCGTTGCATATGTATGAACTAGGCTGTGCTTTACAGTAGGCACATACATAGCTCTGCTTAGGAAAAACAACTCATCTCAAACACTTGGCGTTTTCTCTGTTAATTAAATTGCAGTGTGCACGTGTACCCCTGTGTGCAGTAGCTGTGCTAGAAGGCTGCCTTATTAACCCTTCCTGATATCAGCAGTTTACAAAGCAGCCTTCTCACATCCAGCACTGCAATCTGAACTCACATGCTCCTGCCCATTCTCAGCAGTCCTGATTGTCTCCTTCCCCATGTGATGGCTATAATGGCATGTTCCTCCTTTTCCCAAGCCATGCCACGTGTGCACTGCTCCGAAGCTCCAGCAGTGGGAGGTGGGTCAACAGGTCACATCCCCCGAACACCAGCTGGACACATGCTGGGCTGCCCATGTGGGTCCCTCTCTGGTTTAAGTTTTCCCGTCTGTTGGCTTTCGAGCTCTACCTTTTATAGGATCTCTCCATATATTAACATTTCATAGGAATTGACTCCTGTAGGCTGGTCAGATGGGCAGAGTCCAATGGCATGAGATTTAACACATCTGCATGCCGGGTTCTACACATTTGCCTCAACAGCCCCATGAAGCGCTACAGGCTGGGGTCAGAGTGTCTGAACATGAGTCAGCAGTGTGCCTAGGTGGCCAAGAAGGCCAACAGCATCCTGGCCTGTATTGGGAATAGTGTGGCCAGCAGGAGTAGGGAAGTCATTCTGCCCTGTACTCAGCACTGTTTAGACCACACCTTGAGTACTGTGTCCAGTTCTGAGCCCCTCAGTTTAAGAAAGATATTGAGTTGCTTGAACGTGTCCAGAGAAGGGCACGTGAGGGGTCTGGAGCACAAGCCCTATGAGGAGAGGCTGAGGGAGCTGAGGGTGTTGAACGTGGAGAAGAGGAGGCTCAGAGGAGACCTTATTGCTCTCTACAACTGCCTGAAGGGAGGCTGTAGCCAGGTGGGGGTTGGTCTCTTCTCCCAGGCAACCAGTGACAGAATGAGAGGACACAGTCTCAAGCTGTGCCAGGTGAGGTTTAGGCTAGATGTTAGGAAGAAATTCTTCACAGAATGATTTGCCATTGGAATGGGCTGCCCAGGGAGGTGGTGGAGTCACTGTCCCTGGAAGTGTTTAAAATAAGACTGCATGAGGCTCTTAGTGCCATGGTTTAGTTGATTAGATGGTGTTAGGTGATAGGTTGGACTTGATGATCTTGCAGGTCTTTTCCAACCTAGTTAATTCTGTGATTCTGTTGTTGGTCTATTATGTATACAACTTTGTATACAAATCAGATGTATAATTTACCTCTCTAGGGACAAAGGATCAACAAATCTGCATGCTTCGCATGCAGTCATGCTTTGTAAGCTCCACAGGAAATACAGTTAGCTAAACAAAGTCATAATTACGTGCAGCTTCCTACCTCTTTTTTCTTGCTGTTCTGTATCACTGTTAGTGCTCAAGTGCCAATTATTTAGCAAAGCTCCCCATAAACGCCTCACCCCAATCAGCCTCTTACTCCATTGTTGCCAGCTTCTTTTTCTCCCCCAACTTCTCTTATCTGTCCCTGGCCTTCAAAGCCTTTTCAAGAGCTAATTTTAAGTGTTCTTGTCAGGTAAAGCCTGGCCACTTGTGCTGGGCAAGGCCCTGCTCCGCTGCTCCCTGTGATGACGGAGTTCAGCTGTGAGAGGCTGTCCTGCTCAGCCTAAGGGTTGTCTTTTCATCCATGGGGTCCCACTGAACCCACAGGTCTTGCCATCTAACAGCTCTGTGTAGTTGTCTCTCTAGTGTTGCTTTCCAAAGCTTTGTTGGGAGCTGGAGAAGGCATGCAAGCCGCCAGCTCAGAGCACAGCTCTCACACTGACAGTTACAGACCCTGGCATCCCACAAAGTTAATTAGCTGGACATAGATTGCAACAGTAGATATGGGCAGAGGATAATGGACTGTGTTCCCTGGATATTGAATGCTTTTAGAGGAAAAGCTAGTAAAGGGCTTCAAGCATAAAGGAATATGAGCAAATTTATATGTAGATACTGTTCTGAAAAATGTATGAACATCACTTCTTCAGGGGGAAAAAACCCTCTGCAAAAGTTTGTTACCAGTTTTGGTACCTTCATGTTTGAGGAAGGGTCTCTTACTACCACAGGAAAACAGGCATTTTCTAGATATGTTTAACTTGCTGACCTGTTGGGTTAGTTTTTCTGTGTTTTGTACTGTAAGTAAAGCTCTGCTTGTTTCACCAGCTGTGATGTGGCTTTTCTGTTTGTCCTCAAGAGTAGGGCTATAAAACTGTGTTCGAGCTGCAACAGCATGTAAACATCATGTGAAACATAGGTGTTCATATTGTTGCTTGCATATATCTCCTTTGGGTTTTCTTTTCAAGTTAATTAATTTTTTTTAATTTCTGTCATAGAAACACAGCAACTCACATGTATGACCCAAGTACAAATTCTGCACAGCTACAGCTAACTTATAAACGAGACTAGAAATTACATGTAGCTCTGTGATTTAATTTTCTCTGACATATTGAGTCTATGTTTTAGCCTACAGAACTCCACAGCTGTGCCCTAATTCTCTTTTCCTTGTGATCTCAACATTGCTGCCTTTTAAGGCATTGCTATTCTTGGATCTCAGCAGGACACCATGTTAGACTGTCACCCTGCTCTCTCTGTATTGCCATTGCATAAAGCAGCTTCTCTCTGGACTTGCAGATAATATGTGCAAGGAAAAGTTTGGAGCAGTTTAGTGGGTGGATAAGACTGGATGAGTAGTTTATGGTCTGCATAATAGTATATATTAAGGTGTGGGTGTAGGGATTCCTCTGTGATTGCTGTCTGAGGGCATAAGGAAAAGGTTTATATTTTGTTACAAATAATAAACAATAGCGCAATTAGGTTTCGACAAAACTTATATCCAGGATGACAATTCACACAGGAAAAGATGGATGTCTTCTGTGCTTTAAATAACAGTGTCCCTGCCCTTTGGTATTTATATTCTGTTTTGTTTAGTGGAATTCCTATCTATGGAACCGTATAAGCTTAACTCTTGATTTTACCAAATATTGACTGTTTTAATTCCAATGTGGCCTTTATCTAACGTCTTGCATTTGCTCATACAAATGTAGTGCAAGAAGAGTTTGCTAAATTTGGGGTAGAGACTTGGTAGGTGCAATGTAGCCTGTTCTAGCACACAGTATGCCACTCTCGCTGTGCTAGGCTACATGAATCTGAACACTGAGGGTGTCTCCTGTGAGTAGCAAAGGCTGTTTTCTGTAGTACGTGCACTGCAAAGTCATCACAACACAGCACAAATAGCCCCATAGTTTCTGCTGATAAGATGCCTGCTGGTAAGCACTGGGAGTTTTCTATTTGCCTTGTTTTCAAGATACAGGATAAACCCACTAATGCAGATTTTAATTTTTAACTTTAAAAAAAGGAGTAGGCTTATGTTAAATGAGCCATATGAAAATATAGCATGACTGGAATGCCAAAAATTTAATGCTGAAATCTGGGAACTGTTGTTGGGGCAGATAATTTTAATTTCAAATCTGAATCTTACATGTTTCCTCTAAAATCATCTCACATTTCTGACAGCACCTCGCGTTGGAGAGGATCCCTCTGGCTAAACCCGGGTGCGCTGCATTGTGGGAGGACTTATGGCAGCGAGGCCAGCTGGATTTCAGCTGGCAAAGCAGGAGGCAGCTGTGGCAGGGCATTTCTGTCTGTCTGTCCAGTGGCAACACACACAGACACGCTGCTGTGGCTGTGCCTCGAGCGCACCCACTCCTGGAGGAATGGGGAGAGTTTGTCTGGTTTAGGTTCTTTGCCGTTTTCATGTTCCTAACACAGAAAAGCCATTAAACCAGGGTGCTGGTGGGGGGTTCCATGGAGGTTTAGTGTTAGTCATTCCAGCAGAGTGCAGCTCAGGACTCACTTAATGAGGGGAAATCAACCCCCCTAATTCAGGGGCTGGCATCCCCAGGCAATCACAGAGAAAGGAGGATTCCTTCGGTAGGTCATTTAGAAGCATCTGTTAAGAAGTAATCATGGTCCTACCACGAGTATCCTCTGAGCACGAGGTTCCTGCACAAGGAATTAAGGTCCCTGACTTCTGTCAGACAGCTGCTTTTGAGCCAGCTGCTGGAAAAGATGCTGTTCTTTGCTGGCTGTACAGAGGAAATTGGAGCCTCTTCACTTGCAAGGCATAGTTGGAAATCTCTAGGATCTTGGTTCTGGCTCTGGTGATCTCTTGCTTTTGTTCTTGTATATACATGCTGTTCCAGTAACTAACGTAGGCATTAACCTGCTCCTGCTATTAGATATCATGCAAGATCAATATTACTGAAAAACCAACACAGCATCATCTCAGACTCCTGCTTTTCCACTTCGTGATGGCTTCCACATAATTTTGGGATCTGGCAGAAGGAAACAGAGGACTTCGAAAAGATGGTCAAGCCTTTATGGGCATTACCCTGAATCCTACAGAACCTGATGGCAAACACTGGTCTTGGGCTGGTTTCTTTCTGTTTGAAATCAGTGGCAAAGCAGCTACAGCTCTGTGTGAACATCCCTTCTTTTTGGGGGTCCTTTGGTTGGGATGATTTTGTTTTTTACTTCCGGAATCTATTCCTCAGGCAATCTGTCCATCGGCTTCTGGAAGGATCCAGGGGTATATAAACTGGAACCTGAGTAGGCTTAAAATGTGCTGAGCTCTCATCTCAAAATAAACTTCTGTCTAGACTGTAAGAAATCAGCCAGTTAACCAGGAATGCTCTAGACAGGATTTGCTGGATAATTTGTATTTACAAGTTGCAAGTATGTGAATTTGTTCAAGCACATTTTATGTTGCCTTCAAGCTGTAGCTGCCACTAATTTCTTCTGTTCCTGTAGCTTCTACCCTGGCAGACTTGATTAGAGCTTCCAGGCCCTGAATGCTGTGATGCAGTAATGATAGTGCAACTGCCTTCAGAAAAAACCAAAACAAAACAAATCCCAAAATAAAAAAGTTAGATGATAATGGAAAGATGCTGTCAGTAGTGGAACCTGCTGGGAAATTCAGGGTGTGGTGAAGGATCATGGTTAAAAGGCACAAATTACAAATGTAAACCAATTTTACACACCCTGAATTCACAAATGCTCTGAAAACATCTATGATTGTTTTGAGAAGAAATGTAAAGGCCAAGAAACCCTCCTTATGATGACAAACTGTGTGAAACAAAGTCATTTGGCTTCACTGCCAGCACTGCATTTCAGAGGATGTGGGAAAGTGCCGGTGGTGCTCCAAAGGGATTTGGACTTGGAGCTTTATTTTAAATAGAGAATTACATGTATTTCTCTAAAATAAATATGAATTTTACTTAAGGAAAAAAACAAAACAAAACCAAAAATCATTAAAAGAAAGAAGAGTTAATTTTAGTATTTGTAATTTGTTGTTTACGCTGCATCTGCTCTGACCACTGCCTGAGACCACAT
Organism: Indicator indicator; assembly: GCF_027791375.1. Lineage (NCBI taxonomy): Eukaryota > Metazoa > Chordata > Aves > Piciformes > Indicatoridae > Indicator > Indicator indicator. The sequence goes on from NC_072037.1 coordinate 7,812,349, forward strand.
TAGGCCTTGCAGGGGGCTGCTGTGGTCTGACCCAGCACAGCCCTGTTCATCTTTAGGTTGCCTTCTGTGTGGAAACACCAGAGGAACAGGACACTGATTTTAGATACACCATTAACACAAATGTGAGCGAGGTCATGATAATTGCTTATTATTGTTTGGATAACGGACATTCCAGGTCTGCTCAAACAGCTGCATTAAAAAAAAAAATCCACACGACAAAACAGCAAACAAACAAACCAACCCCCCAAAAAGCTGAGAAACAGATGTGAAAAAATGAGGAAGGAAAATAATAATCACTTTGAAAACCAAGAAATTGTTCTAATAAAAAGTGTGTTTCTGAATCTTGCAGAAATAAAGCCTGGACCCCCAGTCTGTGCCCACCCTCTGCTCTCCTGTCACCACGAGCACACCAAAGCAGAGCTGTTGATTCTTTCCAGCTCCTTCCTGCCATTTCCCCTGATGGTGTTATTCAGCAGAATGTGAGGATTCGAGAGCTCTACAAAGAGAGATGTTATGGGCAGACCACTAGCAGCAGACTGGTCTGGCCGTGCATCTGTGGGTCTCTTCTGTGTTTAGATGCTTTATTGAGACAGGCTTTTGTGGTCAGAGCTGCTGACAGGAAAGGAAAAGGGGAAAATAAAAATGTATGTAGGGAAGTGTCGTGGGAAGAGCTTTCCACAACATTCATGAGTTCTTAATGTCCTGAGGACAAAGTTAGAGGAATTCAAAGAAATAACATCTCTTGGATGGCTCTGACAAATCATAGCATTGTTACATTACATTTAATGTATTTTAATTGACTCTGGTTTTGTCCCTCGTCAGTTTTATAGTGCTGTCATCTGGAAAACAAAATATAGAGCTGTGCTTTCCCAGCAGAGCTGTGCTTGTAGCTGAACTGGTTGTATCTAGAAGACCGGACTTCGTGTGAGCTGGATAATTACCCTGTAAATGAACCAGAGCAAATGTAGGTTTGAGAAGTATCTTCTAATGTGAGTAAAATATTGACTAGCTACCAATTAAGCTAGCATGAGGCTGGATCATGTGCAAATAGCATGTGAAGATGCAGTTATCATATCATGAGACATATGTACATAGGGATTGACTTGATATCCAAAAAATTAGTTCCACCATGTGGAATAAGTTCTTGACTCCAAAGCAGACACTTGGCACAGAGCAGAACTCTGCTGCTTCAGCTGGGGAAGTAGCTGGTAATTAGAGGCTCATCTTCTGTGAATCAGCCACAAAACAAAATGAGGACACATTTTTTGAATGGGCTTGATGAAAACAGAGCAATATGGGGATTAGAGATTCTTGGTTTCTTCTCTGGGTTTGGAGAAAGGTGTGATTTGTCATGCTTCCTTCTGAATGGCCACTGCTTGATCCTCTTCTTGTCTGCTCAATTTGTGTGGTGGCTGTTGGGGTTCTTTTTGTGCAAGATGGCCATGTTTCTCAGTTTCACCTGCTTTCCTCTCCATTTCTGAAATAAAGGGGAATTCCTTAGTGCACAGAAGATTCAATTTCTCTCTGAGCCTCCTGGCTACATAGAGCATTTTTCTGACTATAGGAATTTCATCCTGAAAATGTCTTGGAGTCCTGGGGACTCAGGTTAGGAACAGCCAGCAGTGGTAGCTTTTCTCCTCAAGTACATTATGCCAGCTGTAGTAGCTTTTCTCCTCAAGTACATTATCTGATTACCTTAGATTTAAATATTTGATTTACAAACCGCTCCTGCCTGATACTCCAGTAGTATCATGTAAGACACATCACAGTAGAAACCAAATTTAAAGATTGTTTTAAATGGCTTTAATAAAGAGAGAGGTCAGAAAAGGCAAGATAACAGCAAAAGAGGCTATGTCAAAAAGTAATTAGAGCAGGACAAATGGATTGTGCAGGCATGTCGAAGGCTGTTATTTCTGTAGGCAGTGAGTAGGAAAGGTGTTAATGTAATGTGACAGATCTGGAGCAAAAATGAGGGTGCAGGGAAAACAAATAGGAGCTGACCAATGGAATGGTTTAAATTATGAGGTTTGCTTTAACATAATTTGATTACACATGAAAGAAATGTTTAGTGTAGTTTCTTTGAAAACCTAATTGTCTTAAATACTGCATGTTCGATTCAGGCTTTACACCCAAAGGAGCAGTCCCAGCTCTGCAGCAGCCTTCACTATCTGTCAGTAATACGCATGTGAGCAGTTTGCCCTGTGTAGCTTCACGAACAGAGAGGAGGGTGGAAGAGTTATTTTCCTCTAGTGTTAGTCTAGTAAAAATGGCTCTTATTTGCAGTCATGTACGTCTTAATTTGGGACCTCATGCTCTCTAGGGTGGGTGGTATCTGGGGTTTAGAAGATGCTGGTAGCAGTGACGTGAAAATTGAGAATCTAGTTTATTGGAAAGCAAGAACTAGGATCAGATTTAGCAGAAGGAAGACAAGGAGATATCTGCCATTTTTTCAGGACTCAGCTCTTGCCCTGTTCAGAAGTGAGAGCAGTATCATAGGAGGGGGGTAGCAGTGCAGAGGTGCCCTGGATTTCCAGACTGCTCCAAAGGACTGGACAGAATACAGAGATTTAATTTCCTGAGCACTGTTCTTCTCTGTGGTTTCACATTGAAATCACACTGCCTGCTGTACATGAAAGCATTCATCTTTGCAGCAGAAAGAACAACCTGTGTTCTTTATGAGAACATTTTCCTAACATCTGCAACTGCAGAAACTTTAACTGATGAAACTGTCTTAAGGAGCCACTGATGCAGCTTTGAGCTGGATGCTTCACATTATGGCTGGACAATGAAACAAGGTTCAGACCCCATGAAAAACCATGCCCATAGGCATCTGGGCTTGGCACTGACCCCTCACCCTGTACAACAGTGCCAGGTATATCAGCTGGGCCACAACTGCCGTACTTGGTGTCCTTCCTGATTGCTTTGAGTCCCTCCAGAAAGGCAGTTGATTTTACACAAGGGGGTTTTGGAGTATGGGAATTTTCCTGCCCCACGGTTCAGTGTCATCTTCTCTTTCCTGAATTGTCCTTGCATTTCTAATAAGCATATTTTCCCTGGATATTGGCTTTTTCAATTTCATTTAAACCTGGCATCATCTCAAGAAGTAATTTATAAATAATTAAGGTGAGATATGTTAAAGGTGGTAAATCAATCTTCAAGCTGAGGAGGTGTTGGCAGAGGTTCTTACAGAAACTTGGAGTTCTGGTGATGTTCTTTTTTCCGGTGGAATATGCTGTTTTCTGAATGGATATTACTTGGGGAAATGGAAAGTCTGTGGGTATTGTCAGGCTATGACATCAATCCCTCCATACTTTTATTCCCATTCTTATAAATCCTGGAAGGGCATTTCTGTTCAGCTTTAAAGGCATTTAAAATCACTACTCCTACCAACAGAAAAGCTAATTGGTGTGAAAATAAAATCAAAGGGCCAACCAGCCTGTCTGCTGTACTCATTTCTGTCTCGATCACTTCTGGATCATCTAGGAAAGGTGAGGGCATTGCCGAGCCCTGTTCTGGGGACCTCAGAGGCTTTCCACCACCGCCTGAACCAGAGCTGATGTGTTTCTGCTCCTTAGGCCAGTAAAAGCTGATTTTAAAATCTTGGTTTATATCTATTTAGTGCTCACCTTTAGGATGTGATTAAGGCGGCACACAGTACGTTCTGTATCTGCTGTCCCTCTCTCTGGATTGCGAAATAGGGATTTTGTGCTCCTTGGGGTACCCTCCCCCATGGCAGTTGCGTCCGTCTGTCGGATGCTGCCCTCTTCTGTCCAGCTTCAACCCTGCTCAAGCCACCCGTCCGGGGCGAGTTATGGCAGGAAAATCTGTCCCTAAAGTGCCGAAGCAGTGTGAGACAGCTCTGGAAGGCTGGCGGTGAGCAGGCTGAGCCCCTCGGGACATGCCCGGGGGTGCTGGGATTCCATGGCACTGGAGTGCACAGTGCTGCTTCAGGGGAGGGCAGTTTTTTAACTTGCTGTCACTTGCAAGGACTAGCAGCTGTTGACGTTTTCTCTCTTTTTTCACAGTACTTGCACTTACCTTTGCTGGGATATAGCCCTGCTCACAGCAGGTGATGCTGCTGCCTTTGCTCAACTCCTTCTTCCATCGCACCCTAGCCTTCAGCCTCTCTTCTGTGACATGTTCCCTCCCGTTCCCCCAGCCAAGTCCCACCGATGTACAAGGGGCATGAAGCAGTCTGTTAGTTCACAGACAGGATTTGCCCCATACTCCTAATGATCTAAACCACGTAATTAGCACTTGCAGTCAGAACAGTGTGATTGTTGCAGGTACAGAGTCTGCAGCTCTAGCTCTGAAGTTTTTTCCCTCTTTGTTTTGCTACATGACATGAAATTTGAGGAAATCTCCTCTCATGTTTTTTGGTTAGTTGTTTGTTTGTTTGGTTTTTTTTCCTGGGGATACCAGTAATTCTTGCTGCCTGTTTGGAAATAATGCTCAGAATGATAACAACAGTTATAATAAGAAACTGTAGGTCTGTTGTTTTAAATAATATTAAAAATATGAGCAACTGCAGCAGTGTAGTTGGTATGACTGCAGTTTATGTAAGTCAGGCCTAAAATAATTTTTTGACTTTTCAGATTACCATTTGAATGCACAAAACTTTTCCTGCCTCTGTTTTTCTGATCTACATACCTCTTCTCTGTTCCTATGTGCCACTAAACCCCCCCCTGCATTTCCTGCCCAGGCACAGGCCCATTTCAGGTTTGGATGATAAGATTTTTTGTGATATTGATGGGGTGTGCTGGTTTTGTAGGTGGGATATGCTGGGATGAAACCCCACTGCTGTACCCATGTTCCCTTGGTGGGTTCTATGCATTAGTATTACCCCTGTGGGAGAAACAACAGACTGAAGAAGGACACAAGGAGGGTGTGAGGGTCAGATCTAGCCCTGGGCTTGCTTTCACCCCAGCCAGGCAGGTGCTCGGGGCACTGTGGGGCTGTTGCTGGGGACAGGGACCCAGCTCAAGGACTTCCCTGTCTTTTCCAGAATGATCTGGCACTGCCTGACATGATTTGGGTTACTGGGAGTTACAGGAGATGCACTCCCAAAATGAAATGGAGTCATCCCCTAGGAAGGGAAGCACTTTCTGTGGAAGGTTTAGAAAGGAGCTCGATTGCCTCTTCATAGAAATGTAAAAGCTTCTCCCTTTGCAATTCTCCTTTCTTGTACTTGCCCACTAAGGCAGTAAAACCATATACTTCTCATGCCGACAATCCCATTTGTTTTCCTTTTTTCCTCTGAAGGCGACCTCTCTAAGGAGCCCTTAACCTCCCCCCTGCTTTTTCCTCTGTTATACAGAGCTGGTCTCCACTGTTTGTCACCCATCAAGTGAGATGCAATGAAACACTGCTTGCAAGACATTCAGTAGACTGGGATGGCAAATTCAATAGCCAAGCAGATAAAAATATAAATAAACAGACAAAACTGGAAGTCGATAGAAGAATTCATTTTGCACAATGACCTATCAAACTAGTAAGAAGGAGGGAAATGCTTAATTTTATGTGCACCAAGTGAATACCTTCACCAGAATTATTAAAACTATGTTCCTGGTGTGTTTAACACCGGAGAGCAGAGGAATTACCCACATCTGTCATTAAACCATTATCACAGCACTTCTCAGAAGTCAGGCAGATGTTTATTATAATTTCTTGCAGTTGCTTACATAGCTTGTCTAAACAATTTTATTTTGATCTTTTTATTTTCTCTGAAATGTCTGTATACACAAAGTGAGTTTGGGGGAAAGTATGTGCTGTGTTTACCTGGGAGCAGTTCTTTGGCTCCAGTGGCTGGAGGTGGTAACACTAGCAGTATTGAAGCTGCTGAGATGCGTTAATCTGAGTTTAGAACATTTATTTAGCTACATTTGCAAACCAGGTTGGTGGTGGATGTCATTCCCTGGTGGACGATCCTGTGCTGGCTGAACCACATGGGCTCAGGACTGCCTCATTTGTTGGTAAAGTAAAACCAAGCTCAGGAGTCTGGTATTTCCATACATACTATTTTTTGCTTGAAATCAAATCTTTTGAATTTTAGTTTGGTCTGTGGCAGGCTGGGTTACATGGAGGCAGCTCTCGGTTTAGTTGCCTTCAGAGCTGAGATGTGCTTGGTTTTGTTATCCACAGCCTGGACTTTGTTCGTGTCACAAAGGGACCGATGTCTCAAACTGCGTCGACACAACAGAGCCCTGATTGTCATGAAAATGGGCAAAGCCTCGCTGGAGCCTGGAGAATTATGAAACAGGGGCTGTGGGTGGGAGGGTGAAGAAGGGCTGCCCCCAGCATTGGGTCACACAGCTTTGCCAGCCCTGCTCAGCCCAAATTTGGGATTTGTCATGAAAGTTTTTAGGGATTTGCTGTAGCATGTGACAGTGTCCACAGACCACATCCTGGAAGACCTTTGCTGTCCTGGTCTGGCAGCACCTGATCCATTTCAGTGCTGCTTCATGGCTCCAGTTAGGCTCCACATTTCTGAAAAAGTCACGTCTTTTGGGAATTTCTTCCCTCTGGAATCGCAATCAGGGGAGCTCTGAGGGAGAACAGTGCCTGGCATTGCCTGCTTTGCTGCTTCCTGCAGTCAGTTCCCACAGGCTGCCTGGGTGAAGCACTCATGCACCCAAAACTAAACAGGGAAAATGCTCTTAAGGAAAGCACACCTGCATTTGTCCAGGATGCCTTTTAAAGCATTGCACAGCTCTTGTGCATATTTTCCTTTTCTCCTGCCACATTTATAACTTCTCAGCTTCTCTGCACCACAGTAGCCAAATTGTAGGAAAATGCATCATTTTTCCTGTCCATGCTTGCAGGCAGTGTTGGTAATGGGATAAGCCAATGCTCAATACACCCTGGACATCTTCCTGTGTGCTCCTCTTGCTTCCTGTGCCTGTCCCTTGTGGCCATAGTGTCAAGACAATAAATCCATAGCAGGCAGCAGTATCACTTGTCCAGTTTTGGGGAATGTTTTGCCTTTTGCTCTTATGAACAAAAAAAAAATTATTCTAAAGGTTTTTATGTTGGCTACAGTAGCACCAGTTTTTACTGTTTGGGCTGGAAATTGGCTGATTCAGGCTGAAATAAGAACCAGCAACTTTATTTTTCCTTTTACCAGATTTGCTTTAAGCCTGTTTGGTTCAGATAATGGAATCAATCTTTCTGGGCTCTTTTCCTGCCTTCTGCCAATTCCTGGTTTGGCCTCTCATTTTACAGAACCATTCCAGAGCTCTGCAATTATTTTCTGCCTGTAAGGATTTTTTTATGGACAAACTGTGAGATGTGTATTTAATATAAGTGAGTTTTGGGTAATTTGGAAGATTTGAGTTGTTTGGCCAATTATCCTTTTTCCCAGCTGGGTTTTGTCTATGCTTGCAGTTGTTTCTAAATTAGCAGGGCTGTTTTTTTGGTGTATCTCTATTTTGAATCCCAACAGCAGTTGTGTGAGCACACAGTTGCTGTGTTCCAGATTGCTGTGTCCACATCACACTGCGGTGTTACAAAATCAGCCCTCTGCATTCTGGTCACACCTCTCCAAGGGGTGCTGGGAGCAAGCTGAATGCTTGCACGGGATGAAGAATGTGGAGCTTTGGGAGCAGGGACAATCACAAACAGCTGTGTAAACAGTGCAGCCGGGGCCTGGCTTACCTTGGCCATGTGCTGCGAGGGCCATGTCACCAGCTCTTCACACAGCCCTGCTTTGGTAACCTCCAAAGTCAAAAAAGAGAGGTCAAACTGAAGAGCATGTCAAGAACCGACACAGCAACTTCACAGATTTACAGCATAAGCAAACCCAAGACCTGGCCCAGTGCAGCCCTGGTTTGTGACAGCTTGCGACTGTGGTACGCACCTGCTCCTGTGGAAATGCTGGGTTAAAAATGGGATTATGAATAGTCAGAATCACAGAAGGTCTGGGCTTGGTAGGGATATCTGAAACTTGCTGGTTTGACTCCCTTGCCCAAGCAGGATCAGCTGGAATAGGGTGCCCGCACTGCCGGGAGGACACTGCAGAGCTTCTGTTCTTGTGTGCACTTGTAGTTATTTGCATTGCTGGATGTCACCAGAAAGCAATAAAATTTCAGGCTTGGGATCAAGTGAAATATGACCTCTTTTGTTGCCTCTGAACTTTGTTTATTTTAAGTCAGCCATTTCTCAGTGCATGGTTGAGCCCTGCAGTCCTCAGGAGGAGGAACAGAAGCTGACTGTACCTTTTGAATGGAGCCAGCTTAGACACTGGGAGGACAGGTTGAATTGGGCATGGGCAGAAATGCCTTTGGCCATTTCCTTTGATGCCTTGGTGTGGTGAGTGTTGGTTTGGGTTTGGTCAAACCCCACTGACCTCTGGGACAGGTTAGCAGGCATCTGGGTCTGCAGCACTAGGGACACATGAACTGTATAACATTCAAGGCTGAGGATGAAGGAGCAGAAGAGCTGGTGCAGGGAAACATGTGGCTGTATCTGATGGAGAGCTCACTTCTACCACGGCTGCCACAGCAGTACCAGTTTTGAGGTAGGCAGCTAATTCAGTCAGGGATTTATTGTTATAAACATTTGCAGAGCCACCAAGTTTAGTGGCAGAGCAGCATGGACTGTTTTCTTATGTGAGAGAAACCGGCATAGACAAAACATGCAGTATCTCATGTAGCATTTTTCATTATAGTGCTGATTTTATTTTGGAGCTATGGCCAATGTGATTTTAACTCCATTTGAGCAATGGCACTGCTGGAATTATTTTCATTAGGAAAGGGAAGGCCAGCTCACTGACAAGCCAGTGCGGATCATACTGTTAAGTTCTGAATGTTTGACTGACCTTTGCACTTGTCCATCACCAGCTGCATGCACACCAGTCCTCTGTTCCTTTTTCCCTTGCATATCTGCTGACCCGTGGTCACTGCTTGGTTCAGGTGACCAGAACTGGCAGCATGGCTCCCTCATCCCCATCAGCATCAACCACACCACCTCTGTTGTGGGATACGCTTTCATGGGGACTCGGGAAGCTTGTCCCCTCCAATAGCACAATTTTATTTCCTCATCTGTTGCTGTTTTTCAGACAGTGGTTTGTGTTTTCCCTGCTCCATCCAAACGTTAAAAGGCCACCATGGTACTTCCAAAGCTAGCTGCAGGATGTATCTGCCAGCAGACAGCAGAAACCCCATTTCCCAGGGTGGCCAGCCAGATGTATTGTTTTTTAGAGCTGGATTTTTTTCCTGTGTCAGTCTGGGTACTGATCATCAAGTCAGCTTTTGTGAGGCTGATGACAGAAACAAACTGATGATGAACTCACTTTTCGAAACCAAGCCTGTGCTAACCTCACAGGATGGAAAATGGGTTCTGCAGCAATTTCTTGGGCTTTCCTCCAGAGTGGTGGTGTTGGGCATAGCCAAGGGAGTTACAGGAACAGGCTACTACCACATTTCTGTACATGCAGGTTATGAAACAGAGTGTGAACTCATGCCAGCTGCTGCATCCTGTCTCACAACCTGGCTTGTGCAGACCCCACAAGGACCCCAGTCCCCTGCCTGCAGTCACCACCACCACCCAGCATGTAAATTCTGGGACTCCCAGTCCATGTCTGTGCTGTGAACATGGGATGGTGCCTGTTCAGGGACAGCACGGAGCCTTCCATTGCCCACAGCAGCACGTGTGGAGCTGGCGGCTGTGCCACTGGTGGCTTAGGTGTGATGTGGGACCCATTCGTCCATCCTGTGCCTGTGTTTCAGTGACAATTAAAACTAAACATATGGTTTTGGTCAATAGGTGTTATCAGTCTGAGAAAATAATTTTCATACTGCTAATTCCAGTTCTTTTTTCGCGGGTATGTTATTCTAACACCTCACAGACGGTTGTCCTCGCTATGCTGGGAAGCCGGTAGAAAAACACCAAGCCGTGGCTGCCCTCTGTCCCTCGGGTCCGGTGATGATCGGGGACCGCTCCCCTGGCACTGAGTCCCACCCGGGGACCGGCTCTCGGCGGGGATCCTGATCGAGGCGGCCCCTTCCCAGCTCCCTCCCGCCCCGGTGCCCGGCGGAGGCGGCGCTGACATCACGGCTCGTTAGCATAGGCCCGGCCCGCGGTCGGCGGCGGTGGCCGAGCCGGGCTGCCCCGCTCCGCTCCCCGCCGCGCCGCCGCCATGAGGCGGCCCTAGGAGCGCCGCGCCGGGGGGATGAAGCGGGACTCGACCTGCATGGAAGGTGAGCGGAGCCGCGGGCCTTTGTTCAGGGAGACGGGAGGGTGCGCGGATCCGGGACGCCGCCTCCTTCCACCCCCGGCATCCTCCGCCGCGATGGAGCTGGGGCCGCCCCGTCCCAGCGCCCGGGGCCGGCGGGGCTGAGGGGCGCTGGGGCCGGGGACTGCACAGGAGCTGCACCGGTGAACGAGTCGAGAAGGCTTCTTTTCCCCTTTTTTCCCACTTTCTGAAGGCGGCCGGAGCCGCGGTGTGCTCAGCCTTCAGCTGCCAGCTGGATTATGCAATTAAAAAAAAAGGGAGGGGGGAGTGGGGGTATTAGTTTATTTTGAGGCTTAATTTGTTTATATTTTAAACTTCCTAATCCCTGTGACCATCTGGAAGAGCTTTTTTTAGTATTGTTAATTATTGATAGTATCGGGGTCATGTAGGCACTTGATAATGCAGCTCCATATCTCCTGGGACTAATAGGAGTTCACTGATATTTTACAGCTTTTTTTTTTGTTGTTCTTGTTGTTGTTGTTTCCCTATGAGCAAAGGCAGTGGCAAAGCTCTTCATCAGAATAAGGATGAAATATTTAAGGGAAGCACATTGAGTGCTCGAGTCACACACATTTTGAAAAGTCATTATTTTTGGTTGTGCCTAGGCCCTGCCTCCTTGTAGGCAGGGTCTGCTGCTGGGGGTAGTTGTTTCGATCATAGATTTTTCTCAGCTTTGCATCACTCTCAGTCGTTGCACATCTAGACGATTTAAATATGTCCAAGAGAATTATGGTTAGGCAGACAAGTCAGCTTTTAATGTTACCGCTTTGCAATGTATCCATTTTTAAAAGAGTCCAAACCGGATTTTAATTGGGAGTGTGTTGATGTGCTGGGGACAGGGCAGGGGACTGCACAAACCCCATGTTTTTTCTGGAGTTGGATTAGGGAAAGCTGGTGCCTGGGGAACACGCTGGTTAAACCGGGAGCCGATCCGTGGTGTGAAGTGGCAATGTGATGGGGACCCTCATGCCAGGTCCAGCGGCTGCAGACAGCTGCTCTGGCTAACCGGGCACGTTTGGGTGTGAGGGGCTTTTGTTCCAAACTCTTTGTGCAACAACTGGCTGGAGTGAACGATCAGGCTGTGTCGCTTGTCTTCCCAGTGCTGCACAATGGAGCAAGTCAGCAGTCTCGTAGCATCGTCCCTTGGCCAGCTCCCGCCTACCCTGGGGACATGGGTGTTGTGGGGCATAGGGCTGGGTGCTGGGGTGAGCAAGAGAAGGGCTCGCAGCCTGCCCTTTAGAAGCCACATTTCACAGATGAGTTTTTGATATGCAAATGGTGGGTCCCAGCCCGCAGAAGGGAAGGGTGATGGGTTTCATTAGGTGCACACTCTTGATTTATACCTATATGAAACAGAGCCACTGATGATTTCTGTTTTGTGTGAGGGTTTTCTTTTGACTGAACTCTTCCTTAGCAGAAACAAAATCAGTGTGGAATAAGAGTGTGAGATGGGATCTAATTGCTGGGAAGGGAGAGCAGAGCTAGTATGTGCTGGCCATTTCTCTGCCACTGCATTTCTTTTTTTCTTTTTTTTAAAATGCAGCCGTGTTCACTATGTCTCTGTGAGCAGAACATCTTTTTACAGTACAGAGAATAAGGTTGCAGGCAGCCTCTTTCTTCCCCTTTCTTTGTTGTTGTTAAAGGACTTGAGGAGGCTTGTCCATTTAAATTAACCTTTATCCCAGCTGGGCACACAAATGTTTTTGTTTTAGTTCACAGAGGGTTAATTCTATTCAGGCTCTCACCATGGCCAGCCTGATCCGGGCAGCACAATCTGCTCTTTGAGCCCGGCCTGGCCAGGCAGGACGCTGGTGCCTTAGCCCATGTCCAGCATGGGGCTGGGACCCCCATCTGTGGGAAGATTGGTGTTCTAGGAATAGGACCCCTAGCCCATTGTGTGCCTGCCTGTGGACTCAGCCACCAAGGTGGCTGCTGGCCCAGGGAGGGACTGCCCAACAGAAAATTTAATCCCTGTGTTCATCGATTATAAGTTAAAGAAAAGCCCCTTAAGTGAAGGCGCCTGGTTTTGGGGGTGGGCTTGTTTGGACAATGCCACGCTCTGCAGTGAAGGGGGAATGGCCCCAAGTCTGTTTCTTGAATTTAACAACATGATTTTCTCAAAACTAAACATTGACAATGACAAAAACTGTTAGGAAAGATGAGGTGAAAAAGAAACCTCCAAAATGTATGTTTGTGTTTGAGGCATCATCAGAGGCAAGAGGCAAGTGAGATTATGTTAGGAATTGAGTAACACGTGTGAGATCTCCCCTTCCTGTGCTCTCTTCCCAAACAGCTGGTATTTAGCAGTTTGATATTTAAATCCAGCTAAAGGGTGCTGCAGGCTGTGTGTGATAGGGTGAGTTAATCATGAAGCAAATAAATGATACACAATTGAAGAGATGTTAAATACGTTAAGAAACTGCAGTGCTGAGCATTGTCTAAAAGCTTTTTTATTTTTCAACTATGAAAGATTTTCTTATCTTTAACTCACGTTCTTTGTATAAATGGGAAGTTTTGCAACTGCAGCTTTCTGCATCCTCCCTCTGGCTTTTCAGCAGGACCAGATCCCAGCACCGACTGCCCTGGGAGTTTGTGCCTTCACTTCTGGCCTCACTCTAGGAAATAAAGTCTTTGTTTCTGCTCTGTTATAACCAATGTTACAAGTCACACAAGCTGGCTACACTGGCACACAGCTATGTTTCCAAGGTAAATCTCTTGGAGGGAGCTGTAGGGACTGTATGCTTTTAAAGTGGATCTACAGGGATGGGTGTGATCCTTCTCACTGAGATGAAGACAGCTTCTGGTCCCCGCCAGGTGTGCAACCTTGCTGCCCACCACTCTTGGAGCACAAAAGGAGCTTCCCCAGAGCCTGCTCTCAGGGTGTTTGCCCACAGGAGTGATACAGGTGGGAGCAGTGATGGAGGCTCGCTGAGGGCTGGAGCTTTGTTCCAGTACTTTATTTGCTGTATATTTGCTGTGCTTGTTCTGTGCTCTAGTGTTTTCTGTACATGTCTTTGATATGTGCTTCTGCAGCATTCCAAAGTATTTTCTTTTTAAAATTATGAGGATACTTCTCATTTTGCTGAGAAGAAAAGAAAGTTTTTTAAAAAAGAGTATTGCTTCAACCATTTGCCTTATAAAACATAGACAAGGAGAAATTTCGTCTCTTTCTCACTCCATCTTTTGTGACTCTTGTGTAACATCATAATATTCTCGGAGAATTTACATTGTATGAAAATGTGGTATGAAACCCACCATGACCTCTGAAAACAATACATCCTTTAATGTGGCTTCGGGGAGGGGTTAGTGAGGGAGTAGCCATAAAAATCTTCAGGGTTCAAGATGAGGTTGAGATTTTTGTGAGTGCTTTTGTCGTAGCAGCAACTGTTTGATTTAGTGGCCCCTGCTACAATGGGTGGTGAGAACAAAGCCAGAATATCCCATGTATGAGTTCCTTAAATATAAGAACCATCAAGAAAATTGAGGGGGGAAGGAGGAAGTTTCATCAATCCTTTCTCTGAGATAAAACATGTGCAAGGTATTTGAAAAGATTTCTTATCAATCACTTTGTTTCCTAATCTATGTTGTCTTGTGTGACTTTTGAAACTGGAGGAATCAATGAGATGAGACGTAACCAAGCCAGGGAGGAGACAGAGCAGGCTGCTTGTTTTAATGTTATATACTTACCATGTGTTTTGATATTTTAGTGAAATTTCAAGATTAAGGCAGTTCAGAACACCCCCAGCACAAAACTGCTTTAGATTTGCTCGTGCTTGACCATTTCTGCGAAGTTTGCTGGGATTCTGCCCTGCCTGTCCAACCTTTCACCTACACAAGGCACTTTCATTAAGCAGGGTGAAAAATAGCAAAGGTCAGGAGCTGGCAAACCCATGGGAATGTCTTGGGCCTGGTTGTGGTTCCTACAGGATTTTTCTAAGCCTCTGAAACTCCAAGACTTTCTGTAGGTAATTACTTTTTGTCTACCAGTTTCATTTGAGCAGCAGTTTACAGGGTGTACGGGCACCTCTCCATTCCCTGGAGGTCTGTGTCTTTGTTCGTGGTGTGTGCTGCTGCTCTACAGTGAATTTTAATCTGGAAATGCACCCAATTAACAGTTTCTGCAGGGAGGCCTCTGCAGTTGTTGTGGCGATAGGGCCATTCACACTACCTCGCTGTCACCCTGCCAGTGGGGAGATGGGGACGGAGGGAAGGATTCTGAATCCTCCTCGCTTTAATCTTCCATGTTCACCAGGCAACAGCCCTATTCTTCCCACAACAAAAAAGCTGTGCTGGGCAATGAGTCCTCGCTTACATCCACAGCCATCTGCTTGCTTCGGTGAGGAGAGAGCCCTGTGATGGGATGTGATGCTGCAGCAATCCACCCCATCCTGCTCTGCCTTTTGGACAATGCGGCAGCAACCCACCCTGTCCTCTGCCTTTTGCTGTGTGTGTAAACCGGAGTTTCATGGCTCCCTAATTCCTGCCTGACCATGGCATGGCATGCCCAGCGGCCAGGGCTGATGACCCTGGGATCCCCCAACACCCATGATTTATGGCAGTGCTGGTGGGAGCAGGGGGAGGGCCAGGAGTTAAGCTGAGGCTGAGCTAAACCCTACAGATAGAGGACTCTTCTGTCCTGGGCTAATCCCTGGCCCCCTCCCAGCACTGATCAGATAGCTGAGGGTAGAGATTATGCAACTGGTGACTACAAAGTCATGTTTAGCTGCCTCCTTTCAGTTAGATGATCTGATAGCACCAGTCATGATCTGTACCAGCATTCCTCTGCAGTCTTCATTAAGCACATACCTGAGGTTGTCTGTCCTGTGTAACTGGGATTGTTTTAGTGGGGTGATGACACCTTGAACGTTTTTTCTGTTAAAGTTTGTGTTCCCTTCATTCATCCTTTTATTTTCAAGTTTGGTAATAATGGTAGTGAACTTTACAGGAAAGTGCAAATTTGCATGCTGTGCATTAGCAAACCTTTTAAAGATTAACACAGATTGGTTATGGTTTCTGCTGGGCTTAAACTGTGGAAAAAGCAGCTTGAGAATACGAGCAGCTGGTTTAGATTTTGACTTGGCTTGTGTGACTGAAAAGTGGTTTCATTTCTGATCCTCATATATTTGGCTCATTTATTTCTATTGCATTCACATGTTCTCCAGTAGTGAGAAGCCACACACTGGTTTGTCAGATTGCTGAGGCTATTGAGGTTGGAGAGGACTTCACTGGGACTTCTACCTCCCACCACTCGAAAAGGTTCTATAGATCAAAACACCTTATCTGTGAAAGCTCCCTGGTCAAATCTAAGCAAGGAAAGCCAGGCTGGGTGTTGTCATGCTGAAATGAGTTTGAACCAGCTCATCTTCACAAGCTGCTGCTGTCTGAAGGTTGGGGTTTCTAGAGGTCTGTATCATTTCACCGAGTGATACAAAAGGGGAACAGCAGGGTGTGGGCAGTGCACAAGGCATGGTGTGAGTTTGTGTGTTTGAGCGTGTGTGTGACTCCCAGTCTGAGCTCTCCTCCGCACCCTGTGTGGGATGGTGGATGCAGACAGCTGCTGTGCCCTGCTCCAGCTCTTGTCTTGTGTAAGACAGTGGCTCAGCCCCTGTGAGGAGGTGCCTTCACATGGGAGCATGCACAGTGTGACAGTGTTCTGCATTCACTGGAAAAAAAAAATCTGGAATGAAATAAACCTCTGTGGTAGTGTAGCATGCTTGTGCCACACTGGTGAGAAAACATCATCTATTTCTTTGCTCTGTTCTCTGTTAAGGGAATACACTAGGTAGTGACAGGAAAGCTACCTGAAAGCTCATTTGACCCCCTGGGTGATCGGTGATGGAAGGAGCAGAGCCTGTTTTGTGGCAGGGGCAGTCACTGCAGCCTTGTGGCCTCTTGCAGCTGTAATACGTACTCCTCACAGTGCTTCCTTTCCCAAACTAACTGGATCTCTGGTAAATGGTGTAACAAAGGGCATTTCTGAGAGGCTGTTTTTTAAGCAAGCTTGGGATCTACTTTCCCTCATTTTTCTTGCCGCTGGTGAGAATTTAATATCTAATGAATATTTTGAACTGAAGTTATTTTATTCATAGTTGTGGCACAGGATTTGTGACAGGCTCCAGAGCTGGAGGCAGATGGGGTGCCAAGGCTTTTCCAATCCCCTCAGGAAAGTGAAGCTGTTGTGCTGACCACAAAGTCTTTCCTCTTCTCTTGCAGATGAGCGGGTGGATCAGCGAACCTGCCTGATCTGCGGGGACAGGGCGACGGGGCTGCACTATGGGATCATCTCCTGCGAGGGCTGCAAGGGGTTCTTCAAAAGGAGCATCTGCAACAAGCGGGTTTACAGATGCAGTCGAGACAAGAACTGCGTCATGTCACGCAAGCAGCGCAACAGATGCCAGTACTGCCGGCTCCTCAAATGCCTCCAGATGGGGATGAACCGGAAAGGTAAAGAACGCTGGGCAGCTTGTTACTGGTTGAGGTACAGACTGGGACCAGTGTTAGCAGTGTGTGCTGCTGCCGTTTTGTGTTGCAATTCTCTCCAGTTCTTGGCAAGAAAAACTGAAACTTCGGCAAAATTATGCATGGATTAAAGATTCTTCCTGAACTACTTTCTTACTATGTTGGAGGAAAAATCTGTATGAATTACAGACTCACACAAATATTTGGAAAGTTGATCATTGTGATCCCTTTTTGCAAGCAAGGTAACAGTCTGTTGCTGTCCTTCCTGGTGGATCCATTCTCACATTTACCCTGAGCAAGGTGGTCACTGTTTCTATGCTTCAATGTACTAATGTGGCAAAAATGAATGTATAGGCTGTATGTATAGAATGAATAGGCTTTTCAAGTCCCGAGAGATCAAAATCAGACTTTACCTGTTCATCGTCATGGGAGCTTAGACCTGCAGTTGCTGCCCAGTAATAAGGTGTGAAGGTCTTCACTCATAACATATCCCTGATTAATGACATGTGGCTACCAACAGTGACGTGTGGAGTTGGGGAATGCCAAAGAAGGTTTTGTTAGCTTCAGGGTTACTAAGAAGACGTGTGCCATCTGGGTCACGGACAGCCACCCCTTAGTCCTGATGTGTGCAGTGATGATGAAATGCTATGGTATCATATTCAGAATGGAAAATCTCAAGTAGCACAGAAATGAATAATTTAAAGTAGACTGGGATTTATTTCAGTATTATAGCTCTCTAATCTTTACTTCAGTCATTTGCCTTTTTAGTCTCTGAAAATGTAGTTGTCTGTTAAAAGCAGAGATTTCTTGGTTTAAAGATGACAGACAGAAGTCTGAGGAGGAATGGGTGTTGCTGCAGCACAGAGGCTTCTAGTGCTCCCTCCTGCCCTCCTGGACATGCAGGTGGGATGGCAAGGGGGATTCTCCCTAGCCACCAAACAGAAGTGTCATCTTGTGTTTTAAACGTTGCTATTATTGCCTTTAGTGTCATCATTCATACAAAAGCCGCCTGTCAAAAGCACTAAAACTTCCATAAATTTACTGCAAATCCACCAGGATCTTCCTTAGAAGATGTATCTTGGGGCTGAGATGGAAAGCTTATCTCCTGACTGCTTTGATTACAAATTGTCTTTGGGAGTTTATTTGCTGGGGAAAGAGGGCTAGTTCCTGGTGATCTTTGACCTGAGAAGTGTGGTTCTGGGTAACCAGAAGCACTGGCCAGGTTCATTTAAGCATCTGCAGTGTGTGCTGCTCAGTGCGTGTTGTCAGGATTTTATAATTGGTGGGCAAGTGTGGGGTCCTGCATGTAGAGAGGAACCAGTAGAGGTGAGGGGTTGACCTGCTAGAAAGCGGCTCTGTGGAGAAGGACCTGGGAGTGCTGCTGGCCCATGAGCTAGCAATGTGCCCTCGAGGCTGGCCCATGGTGTCCTGGGGTGCATTAAGAAAGAGGGTGGCGAGCAAGTCGAGGGAAGTTCTGCCTGTCTACTCTGCCCTAGTGAGGCTACGTGTGGAGGCTTGTGTCCAGTTCTGGGCTCTGTAGTTCAAGAGAGGCAGGGAAAGACTGGAACTACTCTGTCAGGAGTGGCCAACCAGTTGCCTGCACACAGCTGGGCTGTCCGCTGGCTTCTGGTGCCCATCTCTTGATGCCTGCTGCCCTCCTGCCCGCCGCCCTCCTTCCTGCTGCCCGCCGTTGGCTGCTGGCAGCACTCGCGGCTCACCCGCGGGGGCGGAGCGCCACCTGCCGGCCGGCTCGCAGCCTGCTGCTCTCCCGCCTGCCTGCCTGCCTGCCTGTGCTAACCACCCGCTCTGCCCGCCTGTACTGCCTGCCCGCTGCCCGCCCTTTCTTCCCCAAACAGCTTCATGAATTCTCCTTCAGCCTACGCTGGACTAAGGAGCGTTTTCATCTTACCATAGTGCTCACATGATTGTGTCGTTGAGATGTAAAGTTGTTCCATAACTAAGTCTCAATGCCATTATTTTTTAATTCAGATAAGGCACAGAGCTTGACATGTGAACTAAAACCAGCTCAGAGGAGACTACCTGTTGTTTTGAGGGAGACTGATGTGTCTTTTAACAGTTGGACTCCATGATCTTAAAGGTCATTGCCAACCTAAATGATTCTGTGATTCCATGGCAAGACAGCTTTTCCGGAAGGTGCATCTGTGTTTTGGAACCATTTGGTCCTTTGAAGCCTTTTTTAATAGACCACCAGCAAAAACATGACTGCATTTTCTTGTAGATCTTGGCTAGGTTATGCAGCTAGCAAGACTTTGAAAAGTCCCATTTAGTTGAAGCATCTCAAATGTACCTGTGAATGTTCTGGGAGTTGGAAGAGTTCAAATACCAGGCTGTGGATGGCAGGGAATAGTGCTGATCCATAAGAGCCAGGCTTTGCAGCAGAACATCTGCTTGTCTCTGCTGATACCTGAGCCAGATACTGCAGCAGACATGAGGCAGCGCTGAGCACCTCCCAAGTGCAGAGTTTTCTTCTTCCATTTAAGGTAGGAATGCTTGGGCAGGGCTCTGGTTTAAGTGACACCCGCTGCACAGACAAACTACTGACTCCTCTTAGCACACAGGGCTTAAAGGTTTTACAGGTTGGACTTCGGAGTGCAGAAGTTCATCCAAAGTGTTGCCCTCAGCAAAGTGTTGCCAATTTGAAAGGCAGCTCATCAAACCAGTTCAGCAGGGAGGGCAGCTCTCCTGAGGAGATAGGAGCCAGAAAAAGAAGCTACAGCTGTGCTCGTGGGCAAGGTAGAAGCCACCAGAAATCAAAGACCAGCCTGAGGACACCAGCATTGTCTCTGTAGCTATTATCTTGGAAAACTAGAGAAATTGCCCCAAAATTGGGAAACTGTCATTGTAGTTCCATTAAGTTAGAGGTAACTAAAAGGACGAAGAGAGAGACAACCATGGTGTTGTAGTTTTGCATCACTCTCATTTTTCAAATGAGAAAATGATGTTTTTTGGAAAGAGCATTCATAGGAAATAAAAAGCTTGTTAAAATGAGTGTGTTGTCTTGCTATATCTGAAGAGATTTGGTGATGTAAAAGGTTACCACAACTGGTTTATATCCCACATTTGTGATTTCTCCAGTGTGGTTGAAGGAATGCTATCCAGCATTTTAAATAAAAATCCTTGCTATTCTGTGGAGCTGATAGGGAGTTTGTGTTAGAAGGATTGGAACTGTATTGCTGACCTCGTAACATAGTGTCATGAGGTGCCACACACATCACTGTGCTGCAGGTCATGGCTTGGTGGAGCTGTAAATCATCAAGACACTGCTGTGTGGTGATTTGCATTGCTTGACTCAGTGATTGAGATTCAGTGATGTGCAGGTCCATGTGCAGGGTGTGCATCGCTCTGCCTTGGCACAGATGCCATAGCTGACCCAGTGTGTGTAATTCCTGAGTTTCAAGTGCAGCAGATGAGGATGATTTGAGCTGAGGATATCTAAAATTTCCTAGTACAGAAATTTTTCCTTAATTTTGGTGTCATTTTCTGCTTCAGAAGGGACTCTGGTAGCCCTGTGTGCCCAGTAGGGTGACGCTGGCCAACAGCAGCAAGGTCAGTCTGCAGCTGGGGAGAGCCTCCTGCTGAGTCCAGCCAGGTCACAGTGGGAAAGAGATTGGAACCTGATAAAGAGAGGGACCTGGCCCAGGAGGGGAGACATACAAAGGCCTCCTCAAGTGTTGCTGGCTTCTGCAGAGCTGCTCTGCCAATAAAGAGAAAAGCAAAGAGAAGAGGAAGGTAGAGAAGCAGCTCCAGGATAATCCCCTTAACTGGACTTTACCAAAGCTTTCCGGAAATTGTTTAAAGAGCCTTAAAAGTGCATCTGCTGTACTGAGACACTCAGCTACCCTTCTGCAATGAAACTGCACAATAACTCAAATTTTAAACGACCCCAGCTGGGTAAAACATCTCCTCTCCATTTCCCATCAGACCTGTAGGAGACCAGACCTTCAGCAGTGACAGTGCTGTTGGTGGTTACCAGTGCTGTGGCAGCATTGCTTGATGTCTCTCCAGGTGGAGCCTGGCTCACAGTGGCTCACAGGCTATGGAGATAGAAACACCAGCGTTTGCATCTCATTCCCAAGCAGTCCTGGGTATTCACTGTGTTATTTCTGGAGGTGAAGTAGCTTTGGTTTCTCTGTGACATCTCTGACATTATCCTGGAATTAATTGTGATAATGGATTGCTATTTCTTCATTACCTGTCGCTCAAGGATCACATAAAGAAATACTAAACTTTGAGCAACGCTTGTAGCTCCATTGATGTGTTTATGCCCTTTGGGGTGAGGATCATGGTGTAGCTCTCCAGTGTCCTGGAAAGCACAGGAAGTGTCTGTGTAAACTGCTTTGATAAACGAAATTAATTTTGAAAAATATAACTATATTTTTTCAAAGTAGTGATGTGTTATCTTTATGTATTAATGATTTATTACCTTCTGTGTTTCTGGAATACCAAATGGTAGCCTTCCTCACTGAGGTTTGGTTGGTTTCTTTCAGCAATCAGAGAGGATGGCATGCCAGGAGGCAGAAACAAAAGCATCGGACCTGTCCAGGTGAGCATGTCCAGCTCTTTCTCTGTGGTTCCCTCAAGTTTTGCTCTCTTGGCCTTGGCACATACCTTGTAGGTGGTGGGCTTGGACCATGGCAGCAGCTCAGAGTGGGATGGGGCCAGGATTCATCTTACTGAGCCTTTCTCAGCCCTGCCTGTGCCTTCTGCTGGCTTAGCAGGGCTTTGACTCTCCACAAGTGTTAGGCATGTGTCATGAACTGCAGATTTGTAAATAAAGCTCAGTGCTTGCTTGTCCCCAGAGGGGACATGGTGCAGTCCTAGGGTGTTTGCATGAATACATGGGCAGTCTGTGACCATCATAATACTCTGTCCTTTGTGAGCCGCACAAGGACATCCATTCCTTGCATCTCCCAGTAAATCTCATGGGCTGCCTGCTGCAATTCCTTCAGTTGTTGCAAGCTGGGCACCCAGTAAATGTCTGGCTGATTGATGGTGCAGCTTGTCTGGAGATGTCTTGTAAAGCACGAGGTAATTCAGCACAACAACTTGTCCTGCACACTTGAGGAATGATGGCCATTTCCAGCTTGCTTCTAGAAAAGAGGTCTTTTAAAAGTTTACTATTTATTTTAATAAAATAGGAATAACACAAAGCATTTTCTGTGACTCTCTGTGCTTATGAAGAGCCTGCTCACCCTGGTCCAAAACCAAACCATGAGAAGCCATGGGAGGCTCTACCTGCTCAATGTGCTTCTCCATAGTGAGCTGAGGAAGAGGGAAGAACTGGACAGTGCAGCCATGCTTGTGGTCAGCATCAGTCAGAGCCTAGCTCAAACAATAAAATACTGATAGAACGTTTTCTGCTGTTTGCAAACATCATAACAGCATTAATTACTGAATCTTAGAGCCTGGGTGGGTCTATTGAAGAGCAAACATTTCATTTCTGGCCAGGTAACGATTTTTACTGGTTCTGTGAGCAGTGTAGCTGTGGCCTTGCAAGCCAGAGCGAGCTCTTCTCAGCTGAGACTTGGTGATGGGTCAGTACTGCCATAGGTTATGCCATCAACTCGGCTTCCTAGGGTGAGATTATTTCACTGTTGCCCTCTTCAGATTCATATCTAGAGTGTTTCTGACACTTTTGTAAGACTGGAACAAACTATCTAAGCTATGTTTGGTTCTTGAAAATGTTGTTCAGAGTTCACTGCACTTTCTTACATCATGTTAACTCAAAATCTTCCCATATTCTGTGACAGTCCTGTCAAGGGACACACAGAGAATTTTTTTAAAAAGCCCCAGATCTTCTGTGTTGCATTTTCCCCTCTGATGTAACATTTCTCCAGAAGCTCTTTTTTGAAACTTTATACTTCTGTGAACTATTTTTTTAGTATTTTTTTTAGTCCATTTTAGCTTCATGTATGTATTACTCTCTAACACTTGTTTTAAGTATTAGATGCTTGTTACTCCTTCGGATGCCATCTGGTTCTTGTCTGCTGAAAAATAGTGAACAATGATTTTCTGTGAAGGTTTTCCTGACTGATTTTATATGTGTCACCTTGTCTCTCTCAATTGCTTTATCAAACTGGAGCCTACCCTACCTTTACCTCTGCTGGGTACTGAGTGATGTTCCTGATGAACTGGCCTCAGTTACTCCCAGGTTTTTCACTGTGTGACAGTGGCTGATTTGTGGCTCATTGCTGTGTGTATTTGACATAATCTTTTCACATGTCCATTCCTGTCTGCTGTGTTATCATCACTTGAATTGTACTACAGGCACTGAAGGTCACTATTAGCTGTAAATAGAATTTTTCAGGTCTGTTGTTAAATGTAAAGGAAAGATGTGATATCTGCAGGAACGGTGACATGTTTCTCCTGATGCAGGGTGCTTTCAGTTCTATTGGATGTGGTGGTGCAGTCAAGGTGTTCAGGTACAGGGGCTCTGCCTTATTTCTATTCTCAACTGAAGTAACCATTGTGATTCTCTATTTGACAGATATCAGAGGAAGAGATTGAGAGAATTATGTCTGGGCAAGAATTTGAGGGAGAGGCAAACATGTCATGGAGCAACAATGGAGACAGTGACCATAGTTCCCCGGGAAATGGAGTTTCTGAGAGCAACCAGCCTTCGCCTGTTTCTACTCCATCTTCAAGGTGGGAATGACTGCTAGAAGAACTTTGTATTACAGTGATCTTGGCTATCTCAAAAGAGCTGAATTGGGAGGTGACATGAAAAAGAAGGCAATGTTGAGTTAAACATATTTGAACTATCTCTCTTAATTTATATTGATAATTTTTCTGCAGATTATGGAAACTTGATTACCTTTCACTGTTCTTTCTGCATAAGCTGCACTGTGCTCAGCCTTTGAAAATGAATGACTCCATTAGGTTGCTAATTGATGGTGTTTTATTAATGTCAGTTACTGTTAGTGCTGGTCTCCTGATACAGCCTTTGATTGTGAACGTGGTGAGAATCTCAGATTTGCGTTCCATCTGCTTTCACTTGCATCTGAAGTTGGGAGACATTTGTGTTCACTGGCTGTGTAAATGCTGAATTTACAGTCTTAAACTCTGACCCTTTAAGGAAATCAGGGTAGAAATACTCTCTACAGTTTGGTTTCTGTTTTACACCCAAATGGGGGCTCAGCAGCTGTTCCCAGATCTCTGTTAAGCAGAACTTGCACTGAGCCAGGCTCAGCATGAGGCAGGTGTAAGGTATCTGCTCTGCACACTCACCTTTATTTCTATTGTAGGGTTTAAATACAGGCATTGCCTATTCTGTTTTCTTTCCCTCTTTTTATTAACATTTGTGATGGAGCTAGCTACAACACTGCAATGAGTCAAGTGGGCATATTGAAAAGCTTTTCCTTTTCCAGTAGGTCCGTGGAGCTGAATGGCTTCGCTGCACTCAGGGATCAATACATCGGGATGCCGGTGTCCACGCACTATCAGTACCTCCCGCACCTTTTTAGCTACTCTGCTCACTCGGCTCTGATGCCCCCCCAGACACGCAGCTTGGACCCCCAGTCACACAGCCTCATTAATCAGTTAGTGTCAGCAGAGGACCTGGAGCCGCTCGGCACACCGATGCTCATCGAGGACGGGTGAGTGTGCCTGGCGTGGTGCTTGAGGCTGCCCACAAGCTGCCCCTTCCTGGCTGTCTTTCGGGTCTGGCTGTCCCTGCACACACACAGAGCTCCAGCTTGTGCTGCAGGGGCTGCTGACAGTGATGGGGGCAACTGGGTGCATGCATTCACAGCCTGATCAGCACAGAGAGCATGCCTCTTGGGGAAGGTGCAGCCATAGCGCAGGCAGCAATCCAGAGACTGTTCAGTGGGTAGCTTATGTCCTTTCCTGGGGCTGCATCTGGTGTGCACAGATCTTGGTGGGGTTCCAGGCTATGTGGCCTGGCTGAGCCTGTGCAGGGGTGGTTTCAGTAGGTTTCAGCCCTGAGACTGCATTAGCTGTATAAAAGGCCCAGTAATACGTACAATAGCTGGGAAAATAAACAAGGAAAATAAAAGCTGGGTTGTCCATCCACTGGTGAGAGCTTCAGGGCTGTCTCTAAGGCCATGCTGTCCCATGCCCAGCAGGTTGGGTGCTGGCTGGGCGGATGACTCCACGTTTCACAGGGGCTTCCCTCACAGATGCTAGCTGGCACATTGGGTGCTGGCCATCATGACTCCCACTGCCTGATGCCACTCTGGGCACCTGCACTTTGGGCACTTGAACGTGAATTCCTGTGGCATTTGCCTCGCTTTTCAAGTGCCTTGTCAGATGATGTCATTCCATGTTGTTAATTGTTTTTATGCCTTAATATTAACTCTGCCTGCAGGTATAAAGTGACTCAGGCAGAGCTGTTTGCGTTGTTGTGTCGTCTGGCGGATGAATTGCTTTTCAGGCAGATTGCTTGGATCAAGAAGCTGCCATTCTTCTGTGAACTCTCCATCAAGGACTATACCTGCCTGCTCAGCTCTACATGGCAGGAGCTGATCCTGCTCTCCTCGCTGACGGTTTACAGCAAGCAGATCTTTGGTGACCTTGCAGATGTCACCTCCAAGTACTCTCCCTCTGACGATGAGCTGCACAGGTGAGATGTTGAGCTGAACGTGTGGGTAAGGAAACAAGATCCAGAGAAGGAGGAACCATCAGGAAGACAGCAGTCAGGTGGCCTGTGACCAGCTAGCCACCTCCTGCGACAGGTCACTTCACCTGTGGCTGTTTTCCTTTTCTAATTTTTAGGGAACAGTTATTTCAGGCTTAGGAATTACACCATGGTTAGTCAGTGTTGGCTTAGAAGTTCCTTTTGCAGAGGAAGGTGCACGGTGCTGTTTGAATTTTCTGTAGCAATGTTGTCATCCTCCAGCACAGCCCTACCAACTGCCTCTTTTTATGAGGAGATTAAAACTAACCAACACTTTGGGTAACCCTGAGATACAGGACAGAAGGTCTTACTTAAAAATGTTTTGGGCCAGTGGAAAAGTTGTTCACAAAGCTGGTTGTCTTTATTATCAAAATGTTCATTATTAATTGCTATTTCATTGTTTTGATTACATAAATTTAAAGATGTTGCAACTTAGCTCTTGTTTTTTCCATAGTACACGCTATCTGATGCTCTGAGGAACCTGCCTTTCATTTATCATCTTGGCCAGGGTGTTGTGTTTTGGTTTGGGTGTTTTGTTTTGTACTCTTGGTGCCAGAGAGATCCTTCTTGTGGTAGCAGACTCACAATCTCAACAATATTATGCCAGAATAGGTAGGATTTGCAGAAAGTGCTGCTTGGCCTCTGCCCGCACTAGGCTGGGCAGTTCTCCAGGAGTCACCACGAGATCTAAGTGTCTGATGAGCAGAGAGGTAAAATTCTGCTGTGGTCCTCGGCAATTGCAGTATGGAATGGTTCCTTAAGGCTCCTTTGTGCATCCTTTTTGACAACCAGAGGGGCTGACTGAGACCATGGAGGCGAGTGGAGGAGCTGAGAGCTGGACCCAGGTGTCTCATTTCCTGGGGCAGGTTCCTCTGTGGTGCTGCTCTGCCTGGCCATTCATCGTGCATCTGGTGCTGCTCCCTGTGAGGAACAGTAAGGGTCATAGAAAACTGCAATAGCACTTGTCCTGCATTCAGCCATCCTTTTGTTCCTGCTGTCCTGGTCAGAGCCTCAAAAGAGAAGTGTTTGTTTCATTTTGGGGTTGCAATAAATAGGAGTGAGAGGTAAGAAAACAAGACAAAGGAGGAATCCTCGCCCTTCAGAAACCAGCAATTCAGAGCTGGTCGCCTCCAAAGTCCTTCAGAGAAGATCTGTGATTGATGAAAATAGGTCTTCTTGGGAGCAGAGTGTTTCTGTAGTCTCTTCTCCTGATTTAGCTTTTCAAGTATCATTAATTGTCATTAGTAACACGGGAAAAGGCTCACCCAAAAAGCCATTTAGTGGGAAGTTGCACAGATGAGAAGTCTCAGGCTCCATGGCTCCCTCCCCGTTGCCTTTATGGTAGTTCAGCCATAGCTCGACTGTCTGCAGGTGGCAGTGGAATAGTTCATGAGTATTGGTCACCCTGTTCAGTGCACCTGTGGAAAAGTTGGTCCCTTCAGATTTGAGAGAGGCTCTTTTGGAGAGGTGTTCAGCTTGTGGGTTTCTTCAAAGAGCCCAGGTTTCCTCTGGCATTGATCAGTAATGATTGCAAACCAAAGTTCATTAAATCTCACGGCCAGAAGAGAAGAAATATCACTGAGCTGTGATAGCCTGGTGCTGTGGGGTTAACTTCAGTTCTTATTTAGGAAAATGATGAGACTAATGCTAATGCCTAAGTGAGGAGTGAAAGCACAGGATGAGCTCCCCAGAGCTTCCCAGTCCCTGTGTTTTAATTGCTTCTAACCACTGGCTAAATGTTGTTTGTCTGCTGGATCAAATGTTTTCTTTTATTGTGCTGTTTTTCTGGAGATGAATATGAAATGAATAGATTCCTGACCTCTCCCAGCACTCCTGATAGCGCTTCCCTCCCCCTCCTCCCCAGCTGATCCCGATAACTCCCAGCCAGAAACTCGCCGGTGTAAACTGTGAGGAAGAGTGTGTGGAGGAGTCAGTCCTCGAGAAGAAATAGGGCTGTGAAAAACAGAACAGCTTTGTTTGAAAAGGGGAGGAAAGTATGCACAGAAAAGTAAGACAGTTCAGCTTCAGGAATGAGAGAAGAGCTCTCCTGGATTTATGAAGTGATGAGTGGCTGGTAAAAATGTGCATGCTCTAAAAACAATTAAACCCAACAGACAACTGAGTGGTCTTTGTACTCATTAACTTCTTGAGCTTTGCAATCTTGCACCTGCAAGATTTTTAATGTCAACTCGAGAGCAAGAAAACTTGTACAACTTTAGATTAGCTGACAAGGCTTTCATCACGTACAATATTACTTTCTTGAAGAAGTGACCTGGAGTTCAGATAGCTTGTTTTCACTCATCTGAGGTCAAACTCCACCATGCATTTTACAAATAACTTTGAAGTAAACAAACACATATGCCAAAATAAGGTATTATTCAGTGAAAAAGGTTCTATTTCTGTTCTATTCAAAGATGGCTTTCTGACTGTGCTCTTATTCTTTGTACTGTACAATGCCAGAGCACAGCTGAAGCTTCCCTAAACACTTCTGTCCCACTTCTGAGCGTTTTTGCAATATGAGGTTTCTTTGAAACCGGGGGTATTGCTGTGAGATGTGTTCTGAGAGGCTGTTGGCAAGTGTGGGATGGTCCCAGAGCGTGCCCGTAGGCACTGACAGCCCTCTGTGCCCTCCAGCTCTGCTTCTGCCTGCCTTTTCCATGGGACACACATGCAGTACCACTCATGAATAAGCATCCCAGCACCCTCTCCAGCAGGAAGACCTTGTTCTGCACCCACAAAATTTCCATCAGGCAGTTTCCCAGGAGATTTTTTGGGAGATTTACATTCCCTGTGCATCAGCATGCCCTCTCCTGCCCGTCCTGTCGTTGGCTTCCCTTGGTGAGTGTGGGTGCTCAGGAGGAACGTCCTGCTTGTTTTCAGCAAACAGCACATATCCAGCAGTGAGGGTGGCTGTACTCTGGGGCTGGTGGGTCTGGATCCCAGCAGAGGATCCCATACAGTCCATACTTGTCTGAACTGGGGGGAAGTACTCCAAGGGTTGCTAGAGGTGTTTTTCTCTAGTGCAAAAAACATCCATCGGGACTAAGGTTCAGTGCTGTACAATGTGGCTGTGAGCTGATTGCTGTAGTGGATAGATGTAGAGACAGATGCACCAGGCAGAGGGGGAAAACTGACTGACCTGTGTGTCTAGCAGGACAACAGGTGCCTTGTAGGATGTTTTCATGTCCTGTAAGACCAGTATCAGTGCACACTTCTAGGAAATCTCATCTTGTTCCCCAAACTGCTTAGTTAAACCTCCCATTAGCCCAGTGAAGTGCAAAGGTAAAATCCCCACTGAAATCCAAGGAGATAAAAAGTGTAGAGAGCCAAAGCAGTGTCCCTATACAAGAAGTTTTTGCACGTTCCTGGCTCCATCAAGCTGTTCCCTCTGTCAGAGCTGGTGATGAACTGAATCACCAAGAAAAGGGGTTTTGCTGTAGCAGTCAAGTTTGTAACTGAGTCATTTTCCTTCTTCTGCTTTAATAGTGCCATCAGGCTTCAAGCAGTTGGAATGACAATTATTTTTAATTCTCTTGCAAGATGCTTACATCTCTGAAGTCATTTTAATAAGCTTCTTGCCTTTGTTGTGCAGAATATGTCTTCTATATGCTGATGTGTGGTCTCTGTCCTCCAGATTCAGTGAAGAGGGGATGGAGGTGATGGAGCGACTGATCTACCTCTTTCGCAAATTTAACCAGTTGAAGGTCAGCAATGAGGAGTACGCATGCATGAAAGCCATCAACTTCCTAAATCAAGGTGAGTTAACAAAGAGGAGTTATCATCCTTGCTGGAGAAATTCTCTGAAACAAAAAGTCTGAGCAGCCTTTGCTTCCCTGATGAGAAATGGGGACTGAGAGCCATGACGATGCTTGAGCTCTGAAACCTCTTGGTACGTGTTTGCCATCATGCAGACCATACGCTGTGCAGAGTGAGATACTGGAGGGAATCCTAAATTTGCTTAGATAATTTTTATTGCCTTTAAATATAGGCATCAAGTGTGTCATCTTGCATAGGTACCAGGGGTGCCAATACCAGCATAAGAACAGAGCAGAGAGGCTGGTAAAACCTTTCTAGGTAAGGTTTGGGTGAATGGTGACTTACCAGCTGCTCAGAAACCTTTCATCAGACAAAGATGTGTCATCTAAAAATATTACTGCTTTAGGTAACTGTTTAGGCAATTAACTAAGCAGTACTTTAAAACCAGATAATTTGCATTCTTTTTTTTTTCTGAAGTAAACATTGACTATTTACATAACAACCTTTCAAAGATCCCCAACTAGAAAATGTATTTGTTCATTTTTCTGCTTTAAAGAGTGAATTTGTAAAAGCAGCCCCTCCCTTTTTGTAGAGCTTTTCTGACTCTTTAAAATATTTACCTTCAGGATGTATATATACTTAGGTCACCTAGCTGGCTTCTACTTCTTAGATTTTATACCTAATGCTAACACTTCAATGTGAAAAGTAGTCACAAACTAAGTATTTATGTGCAGGCAATGAATTCTGCCTGAGAAGGGCCTGTTTCCTCCTGTTGATTATTCAGTATATTGAAGCTGGCTGCCAGACTCTGGGCATTTCAAAATCCATGCAGAGTAGTTCTTCAACATGTAAGGAGATACTGGTTGTTTACTAACAACTGTAGTGAGCTGAAATACTTTGGAATAGATTGGGTATGTCCTCCATCATGCTTGTCCTTGTCTCCACTCTTGTACATTGTCTCAATCCACTGCTTGTGGATTCTCTTTGCCAGTCATTTGTTGTGGCCCTGTGTCTATGGCACCCTCCAGGACATTTCTTCATGTTGTAAATGAAGAAAACTGTTGAGAAGCGAATGCTGAGTGGATAGTGTTCAGCTGTAATTTTGGAAATAAATGTCTCCAGAGTCTTTTGTACTGTGAAAGATAGTTGCAGTCTGTGAAAATGTGCTGTGGCTCTGTCCTCCCCCACTCATTTCCAGGCGGAGATAGTGCTGACGCTTCAATCCGTGCTGGGCTGAGGTTCCGGTTTGCTTCCCTGGGCAGTTTCCTGACACTGGATAATGCACTTCTCAAGCTGTCTCCATTGTTTTCCAAAATGTATTTTCATTAACTTCCTGTCTTCTTTTATTTTTAGTTGAAGTTTGCAATTTTTTATGTGAAATACCTGAGAATTATTTTTAAAAGTCAGCTTTTGGGCAGTAGATAAATGCCTCTTCCGTCAGATGGTCTAACAGCACCGAGCCTGCACCAAGGGCCCACAGCTTCCTTGCTCCACATGCCAGATCCTTCCCAGGACCCCGGCAGCGTGCCGATGCCATCGATCATGTTGAGTGGTGGCAGTGGGCCCTCCTGCCAGTTTGATAGCTTGGAAATTTGTGTATGTGGCCTGACTTCGGCAAAGTTAAATTTAAAAATAAATAGTTGACAAGTTTATAAAGCTCCTATGACATAAGTCATAAGCAGATGGGGAGAAATATGATGGTACCTTGAATTATAGAGTCGAGTGCTTTCCTCACCTGAGATGATGTAGTTGAAATCAACGTATTTCTGGCTGAGGAAGCATTATGCTGAATCCCTGCTGAGGGCTAAACCTTGACACAGAGCTGCTTTACACCAGGCAGGCAGGGATTTGAGGTTGCTGGAGCTGCTATCTCTAGGAGCCATCCACTGAGCTCTGCAGGTGAGCAGCTTAGGACATTAGCTGTTCTCCTGCTGGTCTTCTATGGAAGAAAATCCTGTACTTGCACACATGTGTAAAGGCTCATCCATGATGTGGGCACACCAGGAGTGGAGATGAGAATTTCAGTATTTGTTCCATTGGGTGCTTGAAGCCAGTCTCTGAAGCAGGGACCTGGCTTAGAGTTTTAGCAATTGATTTGTCTTTCCAGAAGAAAAGGCAATGAGTGCGAGTCTGCTGCTTTTACATGACTCTGACTGTATTCGCTTTCAGACATCAGGGGTCTGGCCAACGCCTCCCAGCTGGAGCAGTTGAATAAGCGGTACTGGTACGTCTGCCAGGACTTCACGGAGTACAAATACCCGCACCAGCCAAACCGTTTTCCAGATTTGATGATGTGTTTGCCAGAGATACGATACATTGCAGGTAACTTATTGACCTCTTCCCACACTGGGATCGTATGCAAGTTAGGAAATTTGCTTTTAAAAAATAATTAGAGTGAGATTCTTGTTGACTTCAGTGGAGGATGTTTGTGTGGGACCTTTTTCTATCAGAGCTGCTCCCCCATCTCTAAGCCAATCTCCTGTCACCCCCAGCTCACCCAGTCAGGCTGGCTCTTTGCACTTTGTCCCTGTGCTGCTGATGGATGTGGCTATGTGGCTTGTGTCCCACTCTGGAGTGCCTTGCTCCCAGGAAGGCATGCCTTGCTCTGACCTGCTGCACTTTAAGTGCTTTAGTCAGGTTCTTGTTTTATTTTCTTCCTGTCCATCCTGACTTGGAGGCATTGCTTGTCAAAAAGGTGTAATCCTGGCATGAGTTATTATCTCATAAGCAATAGAGTGGTCTCTGAAACATCGCTTAATTAAGGAACAGATGAAGAGCAGGGCAGCAGGCAGTTCTGTAATGTAACCCCCTGCTTTCAGCTCATCCTCTGAATGTAACCCTTCTGCTTTCAGACCTCTGAAATCAGCAGGTGAATTTTCAAATGCAGTCGTATCACTAAGTGTACCTACAAGGTCTGGTGTTACTAAAACATTCTTTATTCCTGAATGTTATGGCAAAGGGAGATACGTGGCTCCTTATGTCAAGGCTCCATGTGCTTCATCCTGCTCCGTTGTAACGAACTAGATAATAATCAGAGTAGCTCTTATAATTTACTCATTGAGATCAACAAGGAGTTTGAGGAGAGATGGGATTTAGTCTTTCCCAGTTTCTATAAATACTGCTCCATTGTGGAGAAATTATTTTGACCAGACTTTACCCATTTATTTTGCTTTCGATTCAGTAAATAATAAATCCTGTTGTGTCCAAATGACTATCAAATGTCTAATGTAGCAGTAGGATGATTAACTGTTTCTCTGAAAGGTTCAAGGTAAAACCATCTCCGGTGTTGCTGGCTTAGGTGTCTCTGAAATCTGATTCAGGAGTGGATGCTAATTGTATTTTTTTCTTATCAGGAAAAATGGTGAATGTCCCCCTGGAGCAGCTGCCTCTCCTTTTTAAGGCCGTTCTACATTCCTGCAAGACGAGCATGAGCAAAGAGTGAGCCCAGCTCGCCCTGGCCGGTGCCTTATGCTGTGTCTCGGGCAGGGAGCTGGCTCACCCCCGGAGAGGGGCAAGCGCGATCCAGGCAGGAGATGGGGCAGTGGGCATCCCTGCCATTGTAGCAAGAATCCTTTTTGGCTTTTTTTTGTTTTTGTTTGGTTTTTGTTTTGTTCTGTTGGTTTTTTTTTTTAACTCTTTTTCCTATATATTTATTTCACGACAGAGTTGAATGTATAATCTTCAACACAATGCACATGGTTCTGTATGAATGCAACAGATGCATTCTCCAGCGGTTTACAGAATGTGAAGATGTTTAATGTTACAGTGTTTGTTAGGGTTAGTTCTTTTGTATTTGGGGGCTGGGAACTGAGATGACTTAAGACTACCTCAAGGAGAAGATGCTGTTCATGCACTGCTCTTTCTGTGATTTTTATCCAAAAGCGTTTGTCGTGGAAGACAAACGGCCTCATTGCATTGGCAGCGCTGTTGGTGCCCCAAATGGACAGTTTTGGAGAAGTGGGTGTTAGAGAAGTGCCAAGCTTTTTTCTTTAAATAATAATTTTAAAAGGTAGGAAGTAGAGAAGAAGGAAAGGTCTGTCTACCCAGTTGGCTTCTCTTCCTCTGGCAGGTTTCACTTGCAGCTGGTAGCTCCTATGGCTTCCCTGAGCCCTGTCCAGGGCATTGTAGTGAGGAGCTCACTGCCCCAGCCCCTCCTGGGAGCTGCAGAGTGGGCTCTGCCCCCAGCCTGCCCAGCTGCCCTCTCACCATCACTACACACCTCTCTATTTGACTGAAAGCATGTTGCTGCAGTTCATAGCAGGCTCCTGGTGTTACACAAGGGTACTCTTGTTGCTAGAGAACTGCAAGTAATTTCTCATCCCTTCCTTAACATCAGTTTTAGGTTCACAAAAGCAGGAAAAACCTACTCAGAGATCAGTCAGGATTGCCCCTTTTAGTGTATTCCTCCAAGGTGGTATCTGACTACTGAGGAGGCTTCTGCATTGCAGCAATCCCAAGCAGCCCATTTCTGGGTACAATTAATTTACCCTGTGGTTAAATGTGACCTCTGCAATGGGGTAAGGGACTCCAGTGTCATCTTGCAGGGCTTTCTCTGCTGGACTCAGGGAATGCATGATCTATAGTCATAACCTGCCAGAATTGTTTTGCTGCTGTCACAAAAAATAGTATTAATGCAGTATCTGATTAACTGTTCTGTCTTAGATGTTGCAAGGCTTGGGTTTTCCATCTCGCAACCTCCACACCATTCTACTGCATGCAGAAATGGTTTAATGACAACAGGTTAGCTGTTGAGTAATTACTTACTGTTCGTTTGAATTTGGGTATTCTCATGAGCAACCTCATGGCTTCCTGCTTGTGGTGGTGGTGGGGAGGTTGGAAGAGATGCTTGCGTTCTCATCTCCTTCATCAAGAATTAATGTTCAAAGACTTGATCCATGTCCTAAGCAGCTGTGTTGCTCTGGCTGGATTTCCTTCCCTGTGTCTTTAGATGTGAATCTGATGTTTATGCAGCAAGAAGGTTCATCAACAAATTTTTCAATGCTCTTTTAAAAATATTTTGGGAAACAACTTCTGTTCCTTCAAGATAGGAAGGACTAGTGTTGCCTTTTTGTCTTGTCCTGATGACAGCTGTGTGGCACAAAGCATACTGCTCACGGGTAGTGACATTGCTGTGAGATGAATGTGAGAAAAATGTCTTTCACCAAAGTCATCTTTCCTTCCCCTTCACCCAATGGGTGTTGCCTCAGTCGCAGCCTGGGAAATGCTGTGACCTGGCTTGGCACCTCTCTTGGTGGTCAGCAGTTGGGCTGTGTCCTGGGCACTGACCACTGCAGTCAGAGTTCTCCTTGGAGCCCTGCTGCTGGCTGACCGTGGACCCATGATGGCATTGCCACCATTGCGGTGCTGCTTGGGCAACTTCCAGCTCGACGGTTTCCCTTCTCTAAAAGTCCACTAGCTGCTCATTTTTCATTATTTAAATAGGATGTTACGGGTAACAGCTGCTGGGCCCAGCAGCAGTTCAGCTTGACAGAGCTTCACCATCCAAAGGTGGTTCTGTCAATCTCATTTACTTTATGACTGTCAAATGAGACAAGCACGTATTTCTCAGGAAAGCCTTCTGCATACAGCCTATACCTCAAGTGTAAATGGGAAGATTTTAGTCTATCTGTTTGTAAGTTAGAAAGTATTTCTCAGCTTTTAAGTTTAATTTCCAAATAGCTTGATATGATCTTTTTATTACGGGTTATCCTCTGGCTCGCTGTTTTATACATTCAAGGAATTGTTAAAATTGCATAGGAGTAATTTTATTCTACAGTTACTGAATGATTATAATCTGTGGATGAATAAGAGTTTGTTTTAATTAGTGTACATAAAAGTGGTCATCTTATTGCCAAATACCTAACAAAAATAATCTATTAGATCTTCTGTGTTTATCCAAAATAGATTCCTAAGACTAATGCTGTACCAACAATAGGAAAACCTAAATTCATTTATGGTGATGAATGAACAAGAACGTTCTATTTTTTTGTCGTACAACACAATTTTTACAAAGGTTGATTGGCAGCAGAATCTGTTAGCAAATAACCTTTTCATGGTAGGGAGTAGAAAAGCCTTACTGAAATGACAAGTGAGGCAGAAGCTCATGTACTGAACCAGAATCTAACTCACTGGACAGTTGTTCTTAATATCTTCTGCACCAAGTCCTCTAATGACTTGTATTTTTTAAACAGGGTAAAGTGAATGTGTTGCATTGCAAACTCAGGTATTATGAGAAGGTAGGAATGTAGCTAGAGACGTAGAGACATTAGGTCAGTCACTAGATGTATTTGTGAATTTGGTTTGAAGGACACCCTGGAAAGGTTGGAATTTTCGTTCCATTCTTCACGTAACATTCAGTTTACAGGGACTCATATTTTATTTGTGCTTAATGCTAGTAGGGGGAAGTTCATTATCTTTGGTATCTATCTGCTCTTGCTTATCTGACCTTCTGTCATAGAGGAATCAATCAACAATAATAGTCTTTGGTAGAATTTTCTGCCATGACAAGTCAATTTTTATCCCCGATTTGAAAGATAAATTGGCTGACTGACCCCCTCCTCTCCTTCATAGCATTTGTGCAGATGGAAAGCTGAAGAGTTACTTTTAATCTGAACAGAGATTTGGGACATAAATTTGAAGTGCTCAGGCTCACGCATTCAGTGGGACTCTGCTGAGGTATCTTAGTTGCTGTCTTACAGCTTGAAGCTTGTCACCCTGAGCAGACATCACTGCTGCCAGCAGATGGGTCTCAAGGGGCAAGACCCCAGGACCTGAACAAAAGCTTTTTGAAAGTGACTGGGTTTCTTCCATTGCCTGCCTTTGGGTCAGGCATCTGTCCCGTGAGCTGACCCTTGACCCCACCACGTGTGTCAGCAGCAAGTCCTTGTCCTTGGCATGCCTGGCCCCTCAAGAGGGCTGGAGGGATGATCAGGATGTGCAGAGGTGCCAGGTGCCTCAGAGCTGGTGGGCTGTGGGCACAGCAGAATTGATGCAACAGGAGCTAACTCTCCAGCTGTTCTGTGTACACAGAAACTGCTTTCTAATCATTAGTAATGCCCATGGCATTGGTGGCTCTCATCTCATGCCTGCTGGCCCGCAGAGCTGAGCAGAGACACAGCTTTGGGTTACCAGGCTGCAGCTCTGGATTTTTCTTTAATACTTAAATCTTGAGCTTCTGCTGTTTCCTGTCCCACAAATACCAAAGGGAGAAGACAGTGTTTGCAGGGTGATCAGCAGTGCAAAGCAGTCATTTGGATTGCCAGTGACAAGAAAACCAGTACAGGGTTACTGCTGCCCCAGTAACACCCATTTTCCAAGGGCTGTGGGATTGCTTTGAATGAGCCTGCAAGAGCAAGCACTGGGCATTGTGATGTTTTAGCAGGGAACATCTGTGCATTTTGACGTGCTGTTGTTCACTGGCAGAGGCCTGAGTTGTCGTGCCCTGATCCTGCTCTTGCCCATGCAGCAGTTCCAGCGGAGTGCTGCTTGCTGCTCGACCTTTCCTCTGCCATGCAGGGCAGGTCCAGCCCTTGCTCTTCAGGCTTCTGCACAGAACCATAGCCACCTCAGGTTAAGAAGTTGAAGTCTTGTCCTTCAAACCAACCTTTTTTTTAAAAAAAAAAAAAAAAACCAAAAAAACCCCAAACTTGAATTTCTTTTGTCTTTATTACATTTTTAAAAACAAACAAACAAACAAACAAAAAGATTCTCCTGTGAATGTGTTATTTCCCATTCATTCTCTCTTCTTTCTTGGATTTGATTTGAAGCTATGAAGCTTGGTGTCTGTGAAAATG
Source organism: Indicator indicator (assembly GCF_027791375.1). Taxonomy (NCBI): domain Eukaryota; kingdom Metazoa; phylum Chordata; class Aves; order Piciformes; family Indicatoridae; genus Indicator; species Indicator indicator. Next base: position 7,849,244 of record NC_072037.1, read on the forward strand.
TTGTTATTTCTCAGGATAATAAGCGGCAATCATCCCTGCCACATAAAAGGCAGGAGAAAAGGGGAAACTTGGGGAACTAGTTTAAGTATGAAACTAATTTTTAATGTGTAGATGATGTGTAAATCAAGGGTAATACATAGGATGCCAGTATCAAGCTGTGGTGTTTCTCTGGGTTCATGGTGTGTTGTTTGCAATACACAGAAGCTCAGGGATAAGTATTTAAAATGTGACCCAGAGAAACCCTAGCTTTGATGTTGCAACAATTGCTTCTTTCATGACTTGTTTGGAGTACCCATTCAAAGCCGAATCCCCCATACAGAGATTTTTGGGGGAAAAACTTTCAGTTTGGCTTCTGGGAAGTTTGCCTCCTGAAGGGTTAGATGTGATTTAATGGCAAAGGCATCCCAAGGCTGCATACTGACATTGGGGCTGCTGCAAGGCATTGGCGAGGGGAGCTGCAGCTCACTTTGCCCTCACAGAGGCTGGCAGCTGCCATGTGGAGAAATGGTGAGGTTTTGGTAACTTCACACTTTCACTGAAGGCACATCAGCTCCTAGGGCTGTATTTCCCCATTACCTCATCCTTCAGCCTTTGGTGTTGAATGTGTTGGAGTGTTCATGGAAAAAGGGGAAATGGGAATTTCTCAGTGTGTCTCTGACAGTTGGTCCCAATGTTCTGTACTTGGTTTGCTGCTTATAAATTCTTATTTTCTAGTCAGTACAACTTTTTCATTGTGGGTCAGTAAGGTTGTGGACTTAGAGTGCTTGAGAAAGTTATTGACATGTGAAATGAGTTCAGCTACAGCTGCCAGGAGCATCCAAATGGTCCCATCCAGCCCAATGTAGCCATGGGCAGTGGCAGCGTTGAGCAAGAGTCAGCAAAATTGTGCAGAAGTGAGCCCACCTTCCCAGCAGCCTCACTGGCCAGGATCTGCAAACCTGAGTTTAAACCAGCCCTACAAAAAGCTGGTGAGGCCAATCCAGGCAATATCTTCCCCTTGAAAAAATCATAATTCAGAAAGAGCTCCTGTGCAGCTGACTTCTAATAAGTCTATGAAAGAAGCAACATGGTTCATGGAAGAAATGCCCCCAAGGGCAAAAAGAACCAGAAACTGAAACCAGATGAGATCAACCTTAACAGAACCTTTTGTGATTCGTTGTTTTCTTTCAATTTATAAAATGTCTTGTAATAGTTGATAACATTATTGACTCAATTTCCATAACAAAACTACCTCGTGTGACATCCTGTTTATCATCTCAAAGGGATTGTGTGAAAAACAAAATACTGCCAGTGTTTGTTGGCTGTGAAGAACAGGGGCTGTGGTGGATGGGGTTTTGTTTCCCTTGTGTGGGCTCTGTCTTGGTTCCTGTTACTGCCACAACATTTCGACCTGCAGATGATGGTTTTGGCTTTGCATCCCACTGGGCAGGCAACAAGTTCAGCACCAGTGTGCCATGGCTGCACCAAGCAGTGTGGCTGCTGCTGTACCAAGCCCTGTTCATTGCATGGGCAGTGTCTTGTGGCTGTGGCCTTTTGTCCTAGCACAGCAAGGCAGAAGTCAGTGAGGCTGCAGGGCAGCGCTGAGCTCTGGTAACCCTCCTGTATCGTCACCCTGCAGCTGTGAGGCAGGATGTGGCTCTTGCCAGTTTGTTTTTTGTTGATGCCCATCAAGCCATGGGCCAGGTTCCAGCTCTGCCCTGGTGCAGATGCAGTGCAGAGGCTGCATTTGTAGCCTGGGACCTTGCAGAGCCCTCACCCACATGTCCTGGCTGTAAACATTCTGGGCAGCTCAAAGAGGAAGTAGGTCCAGTTTGCTGTCTTGTGCATGTGTCAGGCCATCGCTGGTTTATGAGTGATTTTCAAGATGAGTTGGTCCCAACCTTTGGGTCCTTTCCCTGATGTTCCAGGTGATGGATTTTTCCCAGTAAAACACTTCATTTTTCCCACAATCCCTTGCATAAATCAGGGAAGCAGGATGTTGCCTCGGCATGACACACGGTGAACGTTGGCACACTCAGAGCCGGGGCTGGGGCAGGAGAGCGTGCCTGGGCACCCTCACCTCTCAGCACCCGAGGAGGAGCAGGCACCTTGCTGCGCCACTTGGGACCTGCCCTTCTGTCGCTAACACTATGACCAAATGAATGTTTCTGCTGGCACGTCTTGGGCGTGCTGTGGCACAGCCGGTCCCCATGGCATGGTGGGGCCGGCGCGGGTCTGTGTCAGCCCGGCCTGCCCTGCTCCGCTGCTCTGCTCTGTGACTTGACTACCTGTGGAAATGTGACCAATAAGTGTTGAACGCATGTTTAGCGAGTGTTAGCTGTATGAACTAATAAATGTGAATTGTTCTGCACCCATGGCATCTGCTCTTTGCTTCCACCTTTCCCCTTCAGTGGTGGCTCTCCTTTGGTCGTGGGAAGGCATCATCAGGGTGATGTAGCCCACCACTGGTCCAGGTGGTAGCTGCTATCTGCCACCAGAGCAGCTGGGACTGCAATTATTTATGGGCCTGAGGAAGGCCTTGGTGCCGTTGATGTGACTGGGGTTTGGGTGGGCACACAAACCCTGCCCTGGGGAGCTGGCAGTAGGGACTGGCAGCAGCCTCTGCTAAGAACAGGGCAGGCTGGAGGGGTCCTGTATGGTAGATGCTGAGGGAGATCCTGCACCTTTTGGGGGGCACAGGAGCAGGGGCAATCTGAGAGTGAAGGTTTGCAGTCTTCTGCCATGCAAAGTCTGTGGTGGGCTCCTTCCCCGTCCCAGAGGAAAAGGCAGGCAAACAGGTTTTGTCCTTCTCGTTATTGCACCATTGCAGCCTGAGGTACCCACCATGGCACAGCCACTCCTCTGCTGTCATCCAGGAGGTTTGTGTCTGTGGGTGGCCAGAACACACACTGGTTTGGATGGGTTGCCATCCCCAAGGGGTGCAGCAGGAGGAGGGTTTGCACCCACAGCAGGAGGGGACCTGTGCAGCAACAGCTGCTGCAAGCAGGAGGAATAATCCAAACACACCAGAAATCCTTGACCAGCACTCTCTGGAGAGAAACTGGAGAACTCATTTACCAATCCCACGTGTCACTGAGGTGGGTGCGTGTTAAAAGACTAAGGAGCACTTTTCCTATTTACATTTCCACGTGGATTAGAGAGGGTGCATTAAGGCCCACTCAGGGATGCTGCGTGCCACAAAGGCAGCTCCAAGTGAGCAGCCGGCCCCGCACTCCACCGCTCCCTCCCACGGGGCCACCAGAACTGGCCTGTGCTGCTAAACTCATAAAATGGAAATTCTTCCTTTTAAATGTTTAGGAGCTCTTGTGCTTAAGAGTGTTTAAGACTTCTTTTTCCTGCTTATTTTAATAGTGGGAGATTCTACAGCAAAGAAATAGCAGTTTAGTGCCTTCTGGCAGGCAGGGATGCAGCCTGTCATGTATTTCTCCTGAGCTAAAGGATTTTGTCATTGACAGAGCTCTTGGATTTGAACAGGGAGCTGTTGGGCTGCAATAAGCAGTTTTTGTGTGACCCTGCCAGGCAGCTCACCACGGGGTGATCATCTTCCCCCAAGCTCATGGGGTCCCTGCTGCCCTGCCTGATACAGCACCATACCCAACTGCTCCTAGAGGGTTTATGGTGTCCTCGCTTCAGTCCCAGCACTGCCCGGCTCCTCTGCCCAGCACTCTCACAGCTCCTGCCCTCTCCATTGTGTTAGTTTTTCTTATTTACAGCACTTCTCCGCTGTGGTGCAGCTGGAACAGCTTTGATGCTGCATCACCCTGGATTTATTCCCTGTAAGGAAAGGCCCTGAAGGTCAGCAGTGGTGAGGCTCCATGAAAGGTGGCAGAGGATGCTTTACACAGGTGGGGTGATGGTTTGTCTTCACCTTCAAACCAAGCAAGAGGAGCTGCAGAGAGATGATGGGGCAGCCTCTTCCCTATCCGCATGCTGGAAAGCAAGGCTGGAGAGGGAAAAGTACCAGCACATTTTAATTTTCAGCTCAACCTCTACTGACCACTGTATTTTGATTAGAGCTCTGCTTCCTTTTCATCTCGGTGCTCTGGCTGGTGACAACTGCCACAGCCTCGTGCACGCAGTGCAATAGTTTATCACCGAAGGCCAGCCGCTCTATGAATTCAGAGCCAGTGCTGAACAAATCACGCTGTCACTAACGTCAAACTTGTTAACCTGATCTTTGGTGGATCACCAGTGTCAACATTGCATGGGACATACATTATCAGGCCCAAGGACTTTGGGAGATGCGTTTGTCAGGCTGCTCTGTCACAGAGCCACTCTTGACCTTCGGAAAGTAACTTTCAAGGATAAGCTGCTTTTCTCTTAAAAAGAGTTGCTGTTCCCAGGAGTGTCACCCATGGCCACTGGCTGAGCCAGGAATGTGCAGGCAGCCTGGGTCACCACGACTGCAGTGGTGGTGTCAGCCCAGCAATAGGTCTGCTGGGATGGTTCTGTGGTGCACCCTCCAGGACCAGGGAAGGATTTCCATTGGTGTCCATCACTGGCCACATCTATTCCCTGAGCTTCTCCCCATCTTGTCACCAACCACTCTCACATCTCTCTTCATCTCTTGCCCAGGCACCAGCCCTCTGGAGTTCAAACCTGAAAAACAGTCCATTGTTTATTGTAAACTGGTAGGTCACCATTTACTGGACCATCACAAGTCTCTAATGTCTTGGTTTGCAAGTGTGGTTGCAAGAATGGCTCTTGACATTTCTGATAGGGTTGATCACTGCTGTGGAAGACAGACAAAGGATGGGCCACCATGGCTGGGGCAGTAACAGTGTGCTCAAGAGTTGTGTGCTTCTGATAAGCTCATGCCCAAGCTCCTGGACTCAGTTGGGTTATGCAGTACCTTTGCTTGGGCTGGTTGTCCCCTCTCCGAGCCCAATACAAGCCAGAGAAGTGGTGCCACAGGATGAGCTGGGCACCCTGCATGGGGCTGGTGCTGGCAGGGCTGGTGGGGTAGGACTGCCACAGCTCATGGCCAGGGAGACCCCAAGGCGGGTGCTGGATTCAAGCTCCACGTCCCTGTCCCTGTGGACTGACCCTGCTAATCAGCTGTGAAAGAGAGAGAGAAAGCTGAAGAGAAATCTTTCTCTCTGCTAACCTCATCACAATAAAGATTCCTATAAAGAGCTCTTATCCTTGAAGAAAATGAAGCACATAAGCAGGAATAGTAAACAAAAGGCTGTCATTTTGACCCAGGAGTGCTTCATGTTGTTGGCAACTGCCAAGAGGAAACATAAAGAGAGGCTGCATCCAAGTCCCAATTATGCAGAACTATGTGACTGATATGTCAATGAGTCCCCCCCAGGAGGAGACCACCAGTGCTTCCCGTCGCTGCCTGCGCACCATCTGCACACGACGCCGTGTGCCGGGCCCGCCCGCGCCCCTGAGCGAAGGCGTGTGTGGCATCAGAAGAATGTGGGGGACAAGGTAATGTCATCGGGAACGCTCTCACCAAAGGCCTCGCCGCACACACATTATCGGCACGGGCTCCCGAGTCAGGGACTGTGGGCAGCCGGCGGTGCAGGCAGCAAGATCTGGCAAACAGTAGTGCTGACCACACCTGCTGCAGGCACGCTCCAGGAACGTGGCGCAGGCAGGAGGGCTGCCCCGACGCCGATAAACTGAGTGGATGGAGATAAAATCCCAGAAGGAGATATGCTTTGCTGAGCATCAAGGCTATGCACAAGCAAGGAGCCAAAGCACGGCTGTGGCCTGTGGCGGGTGGTGTGGCTGTATGGGCTCCAGCTGCACTGTGGCTGTGCCGGCCCCACAGCCCAGCTGGGAAGACATGGACCAAAAGCCAGGACCTTTGTGACAGGCATGCCTTGGGCCTATCAGGATCATGAAGCAGAGGCTGTGCTGGTCCCTTGGCCATGATAACGCTGCAGCCGGGCAGTGACTGCAGGACCCATCCCTGGACCTGAGCAGCAGCCATCCCCTCCCTTGATGGGAGCCCAGAGCTACCCCATCCCTCCCTCCTGGGTAATGTGACCATCAAAATGTCACCCCAGTCTGCATGTCCTCCCTGGGGCTGCACACAGTCTTCAGCACAGACTCCACATGTGGTGCCTGCTTCTCCCTATATGGGTACATGCTGCCAGCGATATCCAGGGTCTCCTTGGGCACAGCTGGTCCCATGGTCCAGTGTAAACCCAGCATGAAGTGGGGAAGGAAGGCAGGAGCATGAGCAAAATGTTGGTCCTGCTGTTGCACCATCCCAGTGCAACATCCAGATGGTGCCCACACTCTAATGGGCCTCGGCATCCCTGATGCTAGAGTCCCACACCCCCACTCTGCCAGGAGCTGTCTCTGCTCTGCTCTTCCCAAATCCGCCCTCCTGCCGCCTGCTGGGACCTGCCATGCTGCACTGCAGCCCATGAATCAGCCCTGACCCAGGGCCACTTGCCCTCTGCAGAAGCTGGGCCACAGCCTTGGCAAGAGCCTGTCCAAAGGAAAGTGCCCAAGGCCAGCGGGGACGTATTTACCCCAGAAAGCACCTTGCTGCAAAAATAGCAAGTAGCCGGCATGAGGCTGGGGCTTCCCAGGGGAACAATGCCCGGTGGGAGGAAGCTGCCGCGGCCGCTCCGCAGCTTTGTCCCCGCCTCGCGCGGTGCTGAGCCGTGAGCTGCTGCGTGCTGGCCCGGCAGAGACCTTGAACCTGCCACAGATTTATTTTCTCTGACATTGGCATCGCATCGGAACATCTGGCATGCGGCTGATAATTGCTGGGGATCGGGGCGGAAGCTGCTCTGGGCCTGGCGCTTCTTCCAGAGCTCTGTTTTCGTTAGTTTTTCTTCTGTCTTCAGCTGCAGAGTGAGGAAAAAACAAGCAAGGCTGCACAGTTTGCCACTCCCGCTCCTCTCCCTGCGGCCGCAGCTCCAGGGAGCTTCCTGCTCTCCCCACACTGTGTGGGTGCACCACAGGGAGGACGAGCCTTCCCCTGACCCCAGGATTGCAGGTCCTGCTGTGCTGCCCTGGGTGCAAATGGCCACCTGTCTGGGACAGAGCTGTGGCACAGCCCTTGCTGTGCTGGCATAGTGGTGGCCAGCACATTGTTGGGGCTGCTGTCACTGCAGGAGAAAGCAAAGAGCAGGACCCTGTGCACAAACATTCAGGGAGATGCCACAGTGATAGACAGATGGAGTGTGGAGCCAGCGGTAAAAGCAAATCCCACCCTGGTGGGACAGGAGGTTTTGTGCCTGGCCCCTTACCTGAGCACCTGGCCTTGCCACCCTCATGTTTTCACAGGGTGATTGGAAACCCAAGCCCTGCAGCCAGTATGCCCCCTATGGGTCAGGCCTATTCCAAGTGCTGGAGCATGGGAAGATACCCAGCAAACACACCTCCACTGCAGGGGGCTTGGTTGCCACCTCCTCAGCCCTGGGAACTTGGCTTTCTTTGAGTGCTCTTACAGCACATGCAGAGTTGGTGGCCATGGGTGCTAGGAGCTCACAGGGACCCCAGGCGTGGGGGCCCTGTATGTGGAGGAGCCTCCTCCCACCCTACCCTGCAGAGGAGACCACTCAGGTCTCGGGAGGCCCCAGTTGCAGGTCTCAGTGCTGGGTGAGTGCAATGGGCTCACACTTGTGCCAGAGGTGTCCTGCCCTGCACCCGTGAACCACTCCCTACCACCCTGGGCTGTAAATCAGCATAGCCGTGCTGACTCTCTCACCACTGCCCGCCAGTGCCCCCCACCTCCCCACAGGGTCTCCGTCTCATGGCACGTTATCTGCTGCAGGGGTCCCACTTATCTCTGCTGTCATTTTCTAATGCTAGTTTATGGGCAGCATTTTGTAGCTTAATTATGATGTTTTTCAGCACGGTCACGTGGGCTCAGAAGCCAATAAGGCACCGAAGTGGGTCCATCCCGCCTGAGCCTGGCCCCCATGGGGAGGAGATTGGCCGGTGTCCTGCCCAGGGCGGCGTGTGCGCAGTCAGAGGTCCGACACCTTCCCAGCGGACACAGGTCCCATAAATCCCCCAACCCACTGTAGAGAGGGCGTCAGTGCCCACCACCCTACGGAGGCTCCTTGGGTCACAGCTCCTGGCCAGCAACGTAAGCCAGCATCCTGCCACGCCGTCCCTACGTGCAGCCGCCTCACAGTGAGTACATTTGTGTGTGTAGAACCCCATGCCCCTCATCCCACCCATTCCCCAGCCACAGCCGCCATTCCCCGGCACAGTGGTGGCTGAGGCCAAAGCTGGGGACGTGGCAGGACTCGGTGAGGAAGCGGGCGCCAGGCGTAGGCCTCCGCTTCCCGTCCTGTCCCCATCAGTGGGAGTGGGGATGGAGGCTTTGCACGCCACGGGCTGCAGAGTGAGGCCTCACTGTAGCCTTGGCCCCTTGGCCATGATGCTGCCCAGAAATGACAGATCCAGCTGTCAGCAGGCTCTCGGAGCCCAGCCAGTTGTGTCTGGGAGTACCTGATCATCCCAGCACTGTGTGTCACCCATGGGAGCACAGGAAGCTCTCACACCCTGAAGCAGACATGGGAGGTGGCCAGGACCCCTCAGCACCCAGAGCTGTGTCTCTTTTTCATCCTGTGCCTACAGGCACCACAGCCCACAGCTCCAAGTTGCTTTTGTTCTTTGTGGTGTTTCCTTGGCTCTTCTCCCAGTCCATAACCCCTCCTAGGCTCTTCTCCTGACCTGTGGCCCCTCCTGGACTCCTCTTCCCGGATGGCAGGTCCTGCTCCATGGCTGCCTGGCAGCTCCCTCAGGAGCTTGCAGGAGTGTGGGGGCCGTAGCTGAGGGGCTCTGCCGGTGGTGGGAGCTCTCCTTCCTGGCCAAACGGCAGCTAGCTGCACCAGGGGCTGCTCTGCTGCTATTCTTAGCCTGGGCTCGATTCCTGGTGGCTCTGGAACGATGCTCTACCGAACTCGTATCCTGTTTGCCGCTCTCCCTGCCAGTGCTATTTCCTACCCACTACACCCGTGGGCAGCAGCCAGCTTGTGGGGTGAGCCTGGTGGGATGAGCTGTGTAGGATGAAACCTGTGGGGTGAGCCCTGCGGGATGGACCGTGTGGGATGAGCTGTGTGCAATGAGCCGTGCGGGACAAGCCTGATGGGATGAGCCATGTGGGGCCAGCAGTCACATCTCTTCACACGGTGCTGCTGACAGCACAACCCCAAGCCGTGTGGCTGTTCCACGCACCCACTGCCTCACAGCCCCTGTTCTGCTGGTCCTCCCTGCAGCTTCTTCAGATCAAACCATCTTGAGTGGGAGCTCCCCCTCAGGGGGCTCTGCAAGCAGCAGATCCTGCCGGCACTGGGACAGGCACCAGCCACAAAGCCAGCCCTGATGGGACGGGTTTGGCTCCAAAGCCCATCTCAGGGCCAGAGCCTCAAGTTCCCTATGGCCAAGTGCCTGAGCCACAGAGTGTGGCCAGCTGGCCTGGGAGAATCTTGATAAACAGGACATGCTGGGAGCATGGGTGCTCCTATGCTCGTCTGCTGCCGTCATGGAATATTTCATTACAAATCTCTCAGTGTGAAGCAATGAATTAAATACTAGCAGCAAACAACCACTGTCTGACAGGACACAGTTGGAAGTGGCTGCTTTACATGGGGTGGCCAATGCTAGGTCCAAACCATCACCTGGTTTGTGTCAGGAGCTGCTGCATCTCCTGGTGTGCCTCATACAACTCTCCCCAGGCTTTGTAAACCAGCTGGCTGCAAGGCCACCTGGTACAGGATGAGAGGGGCAATTCTATCCACACTTGGGCATCCAGGGGCACTGAGCAGTGTGGGCTGCAGGGTGTTCCTCTTGCTCAGACACGTTTACTTGTGCTCCAGCCCCCAGGACTCCCAGTTCTCATGCTAACTCTGCCACTTGTAGGCCAGATGCCCAGGGAAGTCTCCTTGTTCTCCACGGATGACATGGGGCATCTCCATCAGCCCCGAGGGAAGCAGGGAGGGTCTTGTATCTCTTCTTGCAGCAAGGTATTCCTGGGGTCCCAGGGGCTGGAGCCCAGCGCCACTGAGGCCTGGCCGAGCAGTTCCCCCTGCCCAGGCGCATCTGTGGGAGCTGCTGCTCCAGCATTGCCCTCGAGAGCTGCTTCTTCCCCGGGATCCACAGCCCCAGCTGCCCTTCTACCCTCCGTGCCAGCTCAGGGGCTGTTGCCGGGAGTTGCCGGCCTGGGCTGCTGTGCCCGCTGCCAGCTGGGACAGAGCACAACCCCATGCTCCTGTCCCCGTATCCGCAGGCTGGCAGGTCCCTCTGCCCCCGCCCCGTCCCCGGCGCCGTGAGCCGCCCGCTCTCCCCAGAGGAGGTTCCCCAGCCCCCGAGGGGGTGGCCGCTCGCCCGCACCAACATGGAGATGCTCTTCCAGGCGCTATAAAGGGCTCCGGCTCCGGCACCTGCCGCTCGGTCTCCGCCGTGCTGCGCCTCTCTCCCTCTCCGCACCCAGCGCAGGGGCTGGGGGTCCCAGCCCCATCCCGTCCCTGTCCCCAGCCCCGTTCCACTGACCCGCTGGCTTGTCCCACAGCAGGGCCGCTGGAGGGGATGGACTATTCCTATGATGAGGATCTGGACGAGCTCTGTCCGGTCTGCGGGGACAAGGTCTCCGGGTACCACTACGGGCTGCTCACCTGCGAGAGCTGCAAGGTAGGAACCGGCTGGGGCGTGCGGGACGGCGGAAACGGGGCCGGGGCCGTGCGGGGCCAGGGAAACGGGAGTGGGGCTGTGCGGAGCCGGGGAAACGGGACTGGGGCTGTGCGGGAGATATAGCCGAGGAAACGGGACAGGGATTGTGCATGGACGAGAGCTGTGCGGGAACGGGAGCTGTGCATGGATTGGGGAAATGGAGCCAGGGTTGTGTGGGAACTGGCGCCCTGCGGGGACCGGAGAAACGCCTCTGGGGCTATGCGGGGACCAGTGCTGTGCATGAACAGGGTCTGTGCGGGGAATGCAGCTATGCGGGAGCTGTAGCCAGGGCTGTGCGGGAACCGCTGCACAGGGGAAAGGGGGCCAGAGCTGTGCGGGGAGCGGAGAGGGAGCTCTGCAGGGAACGGGGCAGCGGGACTGGCCGCGGGCCACTCCTCGCCCGTTTTCGTTAGCGGCGGATTCGCGCTCAGCGACGGGACGGGAGCGCAGCCGCGACGGGAGCCCCAGTCGCTGCGGGGGGCGGCGGAAACCTCCGTCGGAAGCGGAGCAAGGGGATGGGATGCTGGGTTGCTGGTGAGCCGGGGCCGGGATGCCGGGATGCCGGTGCTGGTGCCCGCCGCATCGCCGCCGCCCGCCACCGCAGGGCTTCTTCAAACGGACGGTGCAGAACAACAAGCACTACACCTGCACCGAGAGCCAGAACTGCAAGATCGACAAGACCCAGCGCAAACGCTGTCCTTATTGCCGCTTCCAGAAGTGCCTGACCGTAGGGATGCGCCTGGAAGGTAGGACACAGCCGGGCTTCACGGCTGCAAAGGGGGTGCGCAGTTTCTCCGGTGCCGGTCGCGCCGCCCCTGCTGCCCCCGTCGCGTCCCCGGGCCGGTAATTCCCGTGGCTGCTTCGATTGCGTTTTTCCCTTCCAAATTGAAAAAAATTCGTTTTTTCGCGTCGCCTCCTACTTTCCCTTTTCGTGTTTTTGTTTTGTTTCCCTGGGGGGTTTTGGCTGCTGTGGCTTCGACTTTCCAGGATTTTGTTTATTGGAAGAACAGTTGGGAAACAGCATAGGAATTATTGTTTTCCTTAAGCACATAATTCTGGAAGCCGATATGCAAGGAAAACGTTAAAAATGATGGGGCTTGCTGTAAAACTGCTGCAGACACACCACCAATTGTATTTTCCCTCTTGGTGGCATTTAGTGTAGCAGGTTTCTCATCTGACTCTCGGGGGGTGCAATCACAGTCGTCCCCAGCCACCACCTTGCTCCTGCCAGGGGAGTCGATCCTGACTGAGATACCAGTCGGGCCCCAGCATTCCCCAGTCGTGTCTATGATTTCTGCAGCGCTTAGCATGGACCCAGCAAAACATGTCTGGGGGGACCAATTGATGGCAAGTGACTACAAAGCAAAAGCAGACACAGAACAGAGCCCCCCACCCCCGACCCAGCTGATCCCCCACCTCTTCTCCCCTGAAATCGTTTACATATCAGAGTGGACAAAAGCAGTCAGGTGCAGGGGCTGGGCTGAGACCCTTCAGCTGGCTAGGCTCGCAGTGCAGAGTGTGGCTGATCTGAAAGTACCACACACTGAACTCGCCGCTCACTGCCCGCAGCAGGAGGAGAGCCTGTGAGCAGAAGCGCAGGAGTAAGACACAACATCGACCTGCAGAATCAGCCCCTGCAAACTCCTGGCGTCTTCCAGCCCTGTCTCCAAACAGATCCCAGTTTCGCTCTCTTCCCTGGACTGGAGTTACTGGTGCTCTAAATCAGTGTGTGCATGCTCTGTCAGTTTTGACCAGTGATGCAGAAGAGTTTAGGTGCTGGGGGCTCCTAGAGCAGGCAGGCAGGGGCAGTACTTGGAGTGATGGGGGGAGAGGGGACTGACATAGTCTCAGTTTACCCCTTTTCAGAAGTGGAGCTACTCAGGCCCATGGCCCAGGAGGGCAGCAAGCCAGGTATCAAAGGCCTCTCAAGCAGCCTTTTTTTTTTTTTTTTTTTAATTTATTTTCTTGCTGTGTGTTCCTTAGCAAAGCCCTGAAGGTAGGCAGCCAGGAGGATCACTCAACATAGTAATATATCCTACAGGATACTCCTCTGGACTGTCTCTTTTGTGGTAAAAAACAGAACCCACTTTTCCTCAGTTCCCAGTATTTTTGGGCAAGGAATCTGAGATACTTTGAAGGTGAGCTCCCAGCCCCACAGTAAGCCTGAGATGATTTATTCTGGGGACAGTGTGTTGGCACTGCTACAGCAAAATCTGGCCAGAGAGAGAAGCACAGATCTGGTCCAAGTCTGCTAGCACCCCTGGGCACGCTCTAGCCGCCTCTCAGACCCCTGCCTGGGCAAGGAGAGGTTGGCAAAGGGAAGCAGAGCTTGTATGGAAATCTACACTGGCCATAGCTCTGTGTGGGGCAAGGGAGTATGAAGGGGAGACCTGGGGCATTCTGAGGGCCTGCCCACACCCCATGTGTGGCTCCAGGGCTTCTTGCAGATGTCTTTTGCAGGACACGTTGGAGGTGTAGGCTCTGCTCAGGAGCAGGGCCCCTTGCCCTGGGGGTCAGGGCACATTCATTGCTTCCTGGCAGCCAACTGGGATGCTGCAAATGACAAGTTGCTCCCAATCCCAAGTAAGGCACAAAACGGCAGAAAAAGACAAGCAGGAGGGAATTAAAAGGTCCCTTCTCCCTTTGTGTTCTTGCTGGGAGAGGGAAGAAGGTGAGTAGCGGTTACCTGTGGAGGGTTAGTGAGAGTGGGCTGTGAGCACCTCTTACTGGAATGGGGTGCAGGCCACACCAGTGGGTCCCTGCCTGTTCACCCTTGCCCATGGTCACTGGGGTCCACCTGGGATGTGAGTTCTGGACATCGCCAGACCTGGCCTCAAGCAGTAGTGGAAATACATTAGTTTGGGTGAGTGGGAGATTTGGGCTTTTGGTGTGCCCTGGTATCACTGGGGTGTTGGTGAGTGACACCACAACTGTAGATGCCAGCTCAGGCTGCTTGATAGGCTGTGCCCATAGTATATCCTGGCAAGGGCACCCACACTGGCTGCAGACATTCCATCCTATCCCTGAAGTTAGGTACTGCCTCATGGCAGCTGGCTGTTGCCCAGAGGCATGAAGGCTTTTGGAAGCAAGGGGCAGGGGGTGGCCAGCACCCCGCACCTCGGAGGATCCTCTGGCTGCCCCCTTTCCAGCGACATACTGTTTTCATGAATAAAGAATGAGGGAGGAAGCACAGGGCGGCTCCCCTGGGAGCACATTCCTGCTCGCCCTCGAAATACTGCTGTTCCCGGAGATGCTCTCGCGTTTCCAGCCTGCCTGAGGAGAGTTTGGGAGGTGCCCGGGATGGGGGGGGGCTGGAGAGGGGGGAGGGGGGAGAGGGAGCTGGCCGGGCTTCCAGGAGAAGTAGGCGAAAGAGAGCAAGAGAGGCAGAGGGAACAGCTGAGACACAAAAGCAAGACCCGCCTGCTGTCAGCAGGGACACAAACTAGCCAAGGGTTTTCTCCCTTTGATGCTAAGTCTGTGGGCTGTGCTCGCTGACTCGCTCTCCTCCATCCCTCCGCAAACCGTCCAGCTCCCGGCTTCCAGCAAGCTGAGGCTCTTCCAAGGGTGGACCGGGGCAGTAGCCCCCGGGAGCTCAGCGGGGTGGTGTGGAGGGACGAGCTCTTGCTGCAGAGAAGCACCTGCTCCCTTGCTCACTGACACGTTCTTGGTTTCTTTTGGGGTTCAGAAGAAACATCTGCTTTGCTACAGTCAGGAGATTGTGGTGGGGCTGTGAAAATGAATCCACCAGTGGCATGCTTCAGCTGATGCCTGGCAGGGACAGACAGGCTTCTGCCTGAAAGCTGACACATCTTTGCCAGCTCTGCTGCCCATAAATGGGGCAGAGATTTGCAGAAAAGATGCCTGTGCAGCCTGGATGCAGGCAAAGCAGGGTCCTGATAGGGCTGTGGGGTCACAGGCTCTGCAGAAACAAGAAAATGCCAGGGCTGGTCCAGAGTTAGGGGTCATAAAAATGAAAATGGGTATTGAGCTGCTTTATCTGTCTGGGCTTCAGAGAGTCCCCTCAACCTGCAAGGAATGCAAGTTGCTTTATCCCTCATATTATTTTTGTAGTTAAAGCCAAATGTCCCTTCCTTTCCTGCAGTTCCCAGAGTCTCTGGGTGACAGCCAGGGCCAGGCACCTGAACTGCCATGTCACGTTTGTGGTGTGGACAGCTGGGCTGGGAGGGGCACAGCCTGCTGCTGGCTTTCTGGGAAGGTCTTCCTTATGCTCTCCAGCCCTGGTTTGGGCACCAAATCCTCCCCATCATTATTTTTATGCCACATGAAGCACTGGTCTACTTCTGTGCAGTTCACTGCAGCCTCTGCCCTCTCTCTGTCCACAGCTGTTCGTGCAGATCGTATGCGTGGAGGAAGGAACAAATTTGGACCTATGTACAAGCGGGACCGTGCCTTAAAGCAGCAGAAGAAAGCTCTGATCCGTGCCAATGGCTTCAAGCTTGAGGCCATGCCTCAGATTGTGTCCCCGGTGCAGAACGACTACAGCCTGTCCTCCTCCATCCACAGCATCCATGCCATGTCCAAGACCTTGCCACCGAACCCTGCTGCCCTGACACCCATTGACTATGAGCGCAGCCCCTATGGGACCCCCTCCCTGGGAATGACTGTGCCCAGCCATGCACCTCTGGCTGGCTACCACTACTCCTCCTTCCCCAACCGCACCATCAAGTCCGAGTACCCAGACCACTACACAAACACGCATGAGTCCATGCCTGTCTATGTGTACCCAGAGACCTACCCCAGCAGCTCCCCTCCTGACATCCCTGAGGTCATCCTGAAGCTGCTGGAGCTGGAGCCTGATGAGGCCCAGGTGAAGGCACGGATACTGTCCTGCCTGCAGCAAGAGCAAGGCAAAGGCCGGCATGAGAAGCTCAGCACCTTTGGCCTCATGTGCAAGATGGCTGACCAGACCCTCTTTTCCATCGTGGAGTGGGCACGGAGCTGCATCTTCTTCAAGGAGCTAGAGGTAGGATCCTGGGCAGCAGGGAGGGATACTGCATGGAGTGGGCAATGGGAGGCAGATAGAATTGGGGGTGAAATGCTGTGAGGATGGCATGCTGCTGTAGACGAGATTGGGAGTGGAATGCTGTGAGGACAGGTCAGCGCCCATCGCCATGAGCCTAGGGCCACTAGCTCTGCAGTTCTGTTGGTGTGTCCCTTTCCTACTCCCAGCTCCCCACATGGAAGGACTGGAAGCACCCGGGCCTGGCTGCAGTGCCGGAGCGATTCCCGCTGTCACCATGGGGCTAATGATTTCAGATTCATCATGGCTGGGGCAGGTGTGAAAGCAATTGGCATCAGAGTGACTGCGGTGTCAAGCTCAAGATATAATTGAAAAATGTAACGTTGAGGAATTATAGTTGAGACAATTCTCTCCCTTGCCTTTAGGAGGAAAATCGATGCAGTCAGGTGGGTGCCTATTGCTATCAGGCAGCCAGGGCAGAGCTGCCTGGGGCAGGGCTGGCTAGAGCAGAGGACACACCACCAAGCCTGCTCTGGAGCCATTTCTGCTGCTGGCAACCCATGAGCATGCCTGGCTGGGGGACATGGAGCACACTCCTGTCCCACCACACCATCCCTTCTAGCAAATCCCTCCTAGCAAATTCCTCCAAATACTTGCCAGGGCCAAGGGGTGGATTATCAGGGTTGAGGCAGCTCGTGATATCCTGCAAACTTTGTCAAGCTTTCAGGCATTTTTCCATTTTTTCTGGGCTGACCTAAACTGGTGCAAAAATGGGAGAGAAGATTTCACAACATAGCCAAAACCAGCGAGCAGCATCCTAGGTCACCTGGGAGTGTGCCTTCCTGTGCTCCCAGAGTGAAGCTGTCCTACCCAGATCTGGCCAAAATCACCTTCCTCCCCCAGTATTGTGGGGAATGTGTCCCAGCACAGGGTCAGACTTCCCTGTGCCCACCCTGCAGGGTGCCGGGCAGAGCCTTACAGCTCAAAATAGCCCCTGGCTGCCAGAACAGTGTCAGGAAACGGCATTGTGGGGGTGGGCCGGGATCGTTTCAATCATATCAGTGTCCAGCCTGGATTTTGGGAACAGGGTGGTTGTTGTTTTGCAGAAGATATTGTAAACAGTGTAAACTCAGCTCCTGGCTGCATTGCTACATAGCCTTGTAGCTCCATTGTCAGCCTGATTGAGCCACCAAAATAGGCTGTTTCTGTGTGAATCCACATCAGTGGGTGCTCCTCCTCCCGTGGGGCTCTGGAGGGGACAGCAGTGCCAGAGATCTCACCTGGGCTGGACTACCAGTGCCTTGCTGGGTGTGGGGCACATGCCTCACCATGCCCAGGATATGCAGTGCAGTGCTTGGGATGGGAGCTCATCTGGGCATCCCCATCCATCACTACCACCCTGGAGTTTCTTACCTTTGCCTTCATCCATAGGGTGAGCATGAGGAAGACTCCTAGTGTCTCACAGGGCCAGGGACCACAGGACACCATGTCCTGTCCTGGCTCCAGAGGGAGCGTGAGAAAGTGCAGTTGTCTCTGGCCTTGGCTCCTTCCCGTGCACAGCCTTGGCAACAGGCAGTGTAACCGGGCAGGTCTGAGTCCCTGGCATGAGGCTGCGGTGCCCAGGCCCCTCTGTGCATGTCTTCCCCAGGAACAGCGACAGGGTCACCCTCTACCCTATGGCATGGCACGTCCTTCCTGGTGCATGGCAGTGTTTTTCCTTTGGCCATGATGAGGGAAACCACTGGGAAGCATGGATAGTTCTTCAGCTCCTCAAACCCCATTTCAGCTTATGCCTGGCATGTAAAAGCAAACAGCTGCTGGTAAATGAACTCCTGCTAGTGCAGAGTTTATGGCTTTACCCTAAAGCCTGCTAGTGTGGAGTAAAATTGCAACCTGGGAGATCGATAGCTGTCATGCAGGCAAGTCCCCGTGGGGTGCTGAGGGCTCCTTAGAGCAGGGGAAGCCAGCAGCTCTCTCCATGCCCTGGGAACCTCTATGTGAAGGTGATGTTCTCCATCCGAAGTCAGGGAAGAGCTGTTGACAGGCCTGTGAGGGTATCCAGGTTGGAAGGGCATCATACTGGAACATTGTTTCAGGGCTGGGATGATTCCAAGAGGGGAGGGGGTGCAGGTGGGTGAGGAAGCAGATAATCCCATGCATGGTGTTCCCTGACTGAACATTCCAAGCACCCACATATTCCTGCTGCAGGGCTGTTTTCCAGACAGATGGATTCTCCTTCAGGCCTCAAGAAGAGCCTGGAGAGGAGGGAGCAAAAACTCAGGGGCATAAGGACCTGCTGGCTCATGCCTGACCAGGACAAGCCTTTGCTCCCTGCCCAGGGAGAGCAGGAGCAGGTCTTCCTTGGAGCCAGCAGGTCTGTTCCAATTCCCATCGCCATTCTCATTCCCATTCCCACACTAGCAGCCCAGCAAGGGGCAGCAGCAGACCAGGGGCTTTGCCATCTGCTCTTGGCAGGGTGGTCAGGGTGGGAAGGTATTAGGGAGAGCCCCCCTGTTATTTCCACTGCGCCTGGGGAAGGAGGGGGGGAGATGGGCTAATGGCCTCTTGACATCGGCTCACACGCCACGTCCGCCTGCCGGCGTGGGGCAGCCAGATTGAAAACAGATTTAACTTGCCAGATATATCGTTTCATTTAAGGGCCAGTAATTCTGTCAGTCTGCCACTGACAAACGAGGGTCCCCATGCCAATCCACTGGGGAGACTGATGTGGCGGCGCTCATCTCGTGTCACCAGGCAGAGAATTACGGACTGCGCTGGCCTTCGGAGGCAAGACTAATAATGCGGCACGGCTGAGGGGGATTTGGGGGCCTGCTTGTTTATCGAGGGCCGGCCAGGCAGCCGCGGCGCGAGGCTGCGCGGGCGGAGGTGGAAGAGGTCAGCGCTGACACCCATAAATACGAACTTTAACTGAGTCTAGATGAGATGTGTCAGGACTGAGGGAAGATTTGCAGCATCTCTTCAGGAAGAAAAATATGGGCCAGGGGTGAAATATATTTTGTTGGGTCGTGAGTCTCAGGCAACTTTGTCCTTTCAGATGTAATTTTTTTATATATATATGGACAGAGACCGACAGAGGGATTTGCACACGCAGGCACGCTTGCACACTCACCTTGTGTCTGGCTTCAGTTTGGTTTATGTTTATGTATCTTTCACAGCCTGTTTTATATAGGTGTTGCTGCCATATGTACATATAAATATTGTGCATACAGGGGTGCAGTGACCTTTAGATTGGGATGAGCAGCCAGGAATGTTAAACAAATTGCCATGCTTTCAGCCTGAAGGCCAGGCTGGGCTGGGTGTGCAGTGAGACCCTGCTGCGGGTGGAGGGGCACAGCATAGATGTGAGGAGCTGAGATGTTGCTGATCTCCTTCTCAGCTCCTTGTCACCATGGGACCAGGACCCTCACATTCACAGGCAAGCTTTGGTGCTTTGGGAAGAAGCTGAGGGCATCACTGTTCTCATGGACCAAGGGATTCCTGTGTGTTATAGGTCCGTCTGCTGAGCTGTTCTCCTTTGCTTCTCGTTAGAGACCTCGGAGCCATGACAAAGCTGATTTGCAGTCAGTTGCTTCTCTGCCTTTAGCATGTGTGGGTCATCTTGACCCCATCTCCTGGCCAACAGCCAGAGCATTTTTGGCAGATTTAATATCTTCTTCTGGTCATGGATGCTGCAGCAATGTTTAGCATCCTATGTACTGGGGGAAATGTGATGGCTGTCCCTGCTTACTGGCATCCTGGCTGGCGCAGGTCTGCCCTCACTCTCTGGGCACATACAGAGACATAATGCCCATGCAGCCTTGCAGTT
This sequence comes from Indicator indicator, assembly GCF_027791375.1. Classification (NCBI taxonomy): domain Eukaryota; kingdom Metazoa; phylum Chordata; class Aves; order Piciformes; family Indicatoridae; genus Indicator; species Indicator indicator. The sequence continues at coordinate 7,868,704 of NC_072037.1, forward strand.
GGTTGCCTGAGAGCCTCAGCAAAAAGCAGTAGCCTGGGCCATGTCAGTGCACTATTCCAGCAAGCAGGTGAGATCCTGACCCTGCTGCATTGGTCTTGGTGGGTGTTTTGTTTTAAGGTGTCTATCACAGTGGTATCTGCACAGGGGTTGGGGACCTGCACTGACTATTAACACCTTAGCCTTGTGTGGAGCTTCGATTGTGGGTGGCTGGAGGACGGTAATCCACTTTTGCACTTCTCAGTACCTAAGGTGATGGCTCCTGCTTACATCAGTAATTGCCCAGGCTGCAGTTCAGGGCACTGGCTGCATTGTGCATGGGAGCTGCTGGGGCAGATCCTGCACCAGCAATCTGGGAGAAGGCCCAGAAAACATACCCTGGAATGGGTACAGGCAGTTCAGGAGCATTCCTTGTGTCTGTGGTGGGCTGAAGCTGGGTGGGGAGTGCCTGAGGGTCAAGGTCCTGGGACCCACTCAGGGCTTTTGAGCAAAGTAGGTCACTCTGCTTCATGATACCACAGAGGTGTTTGATGCACTTGACCAGCCGTGGCACCAGCCAGGGAGCAATGAGGACAGTACGGGGTTTGGCTTTAGGATGCTGAGACACTCGTGTGGTCTGGGCACATTTTGGGGAGCCTCAACACTCCCACAGATTTCCTCCCCTTGTGTTTATGAACCCACAGGGAGGGTTGCAGGAGGTTTAAAACTACATCCTCATACAGATCCTGCTGCTGTGCACTCAGGCAGCATAGTCCATGCCTCTGCACACCCTGCTTCCTCTCCAGCCCTTGGTCCCAGCCCATCTGCTTCAGGGAAATACATTTTCCTATGGGTCACAGGTCTGCAGTGATGAGGTTCTTTCAGCAGCCTGGCAGCAGGGTAGTAGTCTCCCTGCTGTGTCTTGTGCCTGGGTTAAATGCTGGCTTTAAAAAGAAAGATTCACCTCTTAAAGACAGCTTGCATCAGCTCCTTGATAAAGCACTCCTCTGAAAAGCCTTGACATTAAAAGAGGAAAATCCTTTGCTTAACTTTTAAAGGCAAGAGTGCGTGTGTGCTGCCTTGCTGGGAGGATTGATTGACTCTGAGTGGCCATCCATTAGCAGCCCTCTCCTCTCCTCCTGGGAGACCAAGTTGGGCACAGTGGGGTGAGCTGCAGCCTGGAGTCCCCCTGCAATGGAGCTGCACTGCTGGAGTGGGGCAGTGGGGGGATACCCCTCTTGGTGCTGGAGTACAGACAGGTCCCTGGAGATATCCCCAAACCCAGCCCAGCTCCCAGAGTTGCCAGCCTTCCCTGTCACATTCCCAACCACATCCCCCCAGTGCCATGGCCACATGCATCTGGTGCACACCCATAGTCCCAGAAAAGGCTGTGGCACACCAAAGCATGCTGGCAAGGAACAGCCATGCATTGGCCTTGCAGGGTGAAATGTACTGTTGGTGGGATGCAGAGAGCTGCTTAGCTGAGGGAGCTGAACCCATCTACAGAGTTTGGGAGAAGCCAATTAGTAATTTTTAAAGGAAGGAAAGAAGATTTTTAAATTGTTGAAATGCTTCTTCTTAGGAAAGTTGAATAAAGTAATTTTCAGGGCAAAATCTTCAGTTTGTCTCTTCCGGAGCTCATCCTGCTCAGGAATGAGGCACAGGAAAGAACTTCCAAAACAATGCTGCGACTCAGCTGGAGTGGAGGAGCTCTGCACCAGCCGGGAGCATGTGGCTGGGTTGGCAGCGTGCTGCTGTGCTGGGAGCCCAGCACCCTGTGAGGGCTGGCTGTGGTTACAGCCAGCCACTTGCTGTGAGGCAGAGGTCATCACGAATGCAGAAAATCTCCGTTTTGTTTGGATGCAGAATGAGCTTTTCCCCAGTTCTTTATTCAGCAGCTAAACAGAAACCTCATGGTCTGTGCTGATGGGCCATGCACCGTGGTTCGTTAGCTGGTTTGTTTGATGTTGTGGCTAGCCTGACCGTGGCTGCCCTGTTGCACCTTGCTGCAGGCAGGTTTCATGCCATCAGGCAGGAGTGGGTGCCACAGCCCTGGCTGCCCTCTCTGCCTTCTGTGCCACATCTCCCTCCCTGCGCTGCTGTGTGTCCAGCTCTGACCACACACTGCACTTGAGAAACAAATCCCAGCAGCTTGTGGGTAGTACTGGGCTCCGAGACCATAAAGCTCTTTCTCATCTGACTCCTATTCCTTTTGCAATCTCCCAGCACTGGTTTATTGCAGCCTCTTCAGCCAAACGAGGGTATTATCCAGTCCCGTGATGCTACATCTGTCTTCCTTCTATTAAAGGCAGCGAGCACAATGGCACTGCAAAGCTCTTCTGATGGTGCTGAATTTGCTTGGCAGGGAGGTATTAGTGATAACCCCCGGCCCTTCCCCTACACCAGCTACACGGGAGAGAAGGTTTCTGGGTGGGATGGGTGTTCAGCTCTTCACAGAAGGGAGTTGGAGTCCTGTGGAAAGCAGTGACAAAGGGACAAGGCCAGTAACCTGTGGTGGTTCTTGATGCAGGAGGCAGATGAGTGTTGTGCCTCCTGCCTGCTCCTCAAACTGGGGCAGCAGCATGCTCTATGTCCCACCATGACTCCAGGCATAAGGGCTTGGCAGGGCTCTTTGCTTTGGCAAACACAGCTGTTGGTTCTACTCATTGCTGGCCCTGCCAGCATCTCACTGGGTTTTCTGCAAGACCTCTGGAGGTCCTTGTGGTTTGTGTCCTGGCTTGAGCTTCTCCATTTCTTCAAAAACAGGGACACCTATAGCTGTGCCTGCATATGCACACCTGCATATGTGCCTCTGATCACACAGGTATTGATGTGTGGGTTGGGGCTAGCCTGGCAGCTGCAGGACACAGCAATGCCCCAAAGTCAGTGGCTCCCCCACTGCCGTGCTGTGCTGAGGCACTTCTGTGACCCTCCTCTCTCCCAACTTACCATCCTAGGCAGGGATGTGAAGATGGGCACTGTCTTCTTTCATTTTAAAGTATCCAGAGAGGATGGCTGGAGACACAGGGCCTTTGTGCAGCAGCTGCATGTTCCCTCCCAGGGATGCGGCCAGCAGTCATTTTGTTAAAGATTTGTGCACTGTTAGGGGAGGCTGTGCCTGGTGGGGGAAAACCCATCCTGATAAGAGCCAGCAAGCACCACGGAAACATGCTGAGCTGTTTCAAAGCTGGCTGCATGGCTGCTTGACCCATCTCCTCTCCTCCAGCCTGAGGTCTCCCTTGCTGGTGGGGCAGGTCCAGATCCCTGTCCACCCAAGGAGACTCCACTTTTGGGCTGGCCTCCTGTAGGACACCCACCAGGCACAAGGTCAGTGCTATGTGAGCACAGTACAAGGTGTGTGAGGGGCAGGAGCCTGCAGGTATGACCTGGCTGCAGGGCACTGGTGGTTGCCTAACCCATGATTTGGGCATCAGTTTTGGTGTCGTCTTTTCCTACCTGCCATAAAGGGTGGGCTGAGGATGATGTACACAAATCATGGAATGGCAGTCAGATGAAGTGGTGTGCAATGTCCAGCCCAGTTACACAATGGCAGGGGTAGACCATGAGCCAGACCAGAGCTTTGCAATTAGCTTTTCAATAATCAGAAGCAGAATTTCCTTGTTAGGAGCTTGTTCACAGTCAGGCTGCAATTTCCAAGTATAAATGTGTGTGTGCGAAATGCTCTGCAGGCAGCAGGGATGAGGAGGGGTTTGGGCTCTTAATTTTTTTTTTTCCCACATTACAAGGGTACAAGGGTCAGGGACAGAGTCCTGAAGGACAAAGTCTGATCCCACACACAGAAGATGGATTTCCTAGAGAGGCAGGTGATGACCCCTGCACCCTCTGTGATGGGCTGGCAAGTAAACATGTGCACAAAGCTGGGCATCTCTCCATAGATCAGGTCACCTGGAGGCCTTAGTAGGAAGTGGAAGTTTGCCACATCTCCAATACATCATGCTGACATATCCATGCCAGGGCTTTGCTCATCCTGGTTGCAGAAGGCCTCATCCACTCTCTACTTGACAGCACTGATGACTGGACTTGCTGCTCTGCTTCTGGGTACTTGAGCAGTGCAAATGGCTTGGATTTTTGGCACTGACACCAGTCTGCTGGAAAACCCTTTTCTGTTGTGTTCAGGGTGAGACACAGGTGGCTACAAGTCCTGTCCAGGTCCACTGCTAATGTGGCAACATGCTGTAATGGCTGATAGTGTGAGTTTGAGCCACTGCTGCCACAGAGCTGGGGTGTGGAGCTGAACCTCGAACACAGAGCCCAGGGTTGCTGCAGGGACCAGGGCAGGATGTCTGCCTCCTGCCATCTGGTAACAAGCTGATACAGACAGAGCTACGACTGTGTCCTGGCACAAGGGGTGTCAGTGGTGCTGATATGGTTGTGTTTCAGGTGGGTGACCAGATGAAGTTGCTGCAAAACTGCTGGAGTGAGCTGCTGGTGTTTGATCACGTCTACCGGCAGCTGCAGCACGGCAAGGAGCACAGTGTGCTGCTCGTCACTGGCCAGGAGGTGAGCACTGGCCCACAAGAGACCACGGTGGCTGTGGTGGGGAGGGTAATGGGGCCAGGCAGTGGGGCTGGAGAGTGGCATGGGAGTGATTTTTTTTCCCTTGCTGAGTGTGGCCAACCTCATGCAGAGTGGGCAGGTTGTTTTTGCTGCACTATGAGATTGCTTGTGCAGAAGATCCTGTCTCATGCCATGCCATACCATGCCATCTAGCTCCTGATTCTGGAGAAAAATATTTCTCAAGGAGAGATCTAGAGCTACACCTGACTTTGCAGAAGTGGAACACAAGAAGAGGCCCTTTCCTTCCCTGGGGGCACTTTCTGGAGATGTAGGTGCCTGTGATGCCAGCACCCTGCAAATGACCCCCTGTTTTAAGTGGTGCTGGAGAAATGGGGTTCCTGTGTCACCCGTCATCAGCCTTTACTTTGATGCCCTTAGTTTTCAATCATCACTCTGGACTGGTATCCAGCTCCTGCCCTATGTGGGGTTCCCTGCAGCAAGTTTAGGGGATGCTGGGGCCACTATGGCTGATGTTGTCCCTGTCCCTGCAGGTGGACATGTCGACCATCGCATCCCAGGCTGGCTCCATCCTGAACACGCTGGTGCTACGGGCACAGGAGCTTGTCCTGCACTTGCACTCGCTCCAAGTGGACCGGCAGGAATTTGTCTGCCTTAAGTTCATCATCCTCTTCAGCCTTGGTGAGTGCTGCTGCAGGGGACATTAAGACAAGGGGCAGTCACGTTTGGGTGTCATGGCTGTGCTGCCATGGGGTCTTGAGGGGGTGGAAGCACAGCTGAAGGGAGAAGACCCAACCCCCAGGGCCCAGCTGTGCCAGATCTGTGCCAATGGGCGATGAAGGGACTTTTAGTGAGGAGCCAGCAGGAGGGCTGGGACCTTCCAGCTCCCCCGCCTCGCCAAAGGGTCCGAAACGTGTCCTGCTGCGGGGCTGGGCTCTGCCTCCAGCTGTGGGGGATGTTGCTGTCCTGTTGGCAAAGCAGAGCCTGTTTTGGTCACTTGCCCATTGAATGGGGCAGGGAAAACACGGACTGATAGGGCTGTGACAAAACAGACCTGTTGATAGAGCCGGCAGCCCTATCTGCTGGCATTTGCGTCAGAGGGCCTGTCCTGCTGCCATGGGCAGCGCTGTGTCAGCTCCTGATTAGCCTCAGCCCAGAGCCTGTGGTTGGGCCGAGGCGGCAGGTTCACACAGTCCTGCCTCACCTAGACAAAATACCAGGGAGCTGTGGCTGCTGCTGCCAGAGCTTGCAATGTTCTTGGGGCTGTACAGCAGCTCTGCCCCGCTCATGCCCTCATCCTGCTCTGAATCTGCCCTCATCCTGCTCCGATTCTGCCCTCATCCTGCCCTGCTTCCATCCTGGCCATGCTGCCACACCGGTGGGGAGCATCTCCCCTCCCACCACAGCTGCGGATGCACCTCCTTTCCCCACAGACATTGCCCCAAGGCAGGGATGCCCATCAGAGCTCCACTGGAGCAATCTCAGCCCTCGATGGGGAGGTGCAGCTGTGGATGGTGCTGAGCACCATGGGGACTCCAACATGCTCAGCTGCCTTCATTACTGGTGCTAACACCTTTTCCTCAGCCTTATCCCAGTGGGAGGTCTCACCTCCCAGCTTGAGGATGGTGGCACGGCTGTGAGAGGCTCAGCTGGTTGCTGTGCTCCTAGCTCACACCTCTGCCACCACAGCTGCTTCACTTCCCACACCTCCATGGCCACTGCTAATTGCACACACCCAGATGGGGCAGGAGCTGGCATTCCCCAGGGACACTTGTATTTGGGTCCCTGCAGCAGCCGGGATGGTGAGCACAGCTTGGGGCAGCCCTGTCTCCTGACAGAGTTCCCATGCCTCATCACAAGCTCAGCAGGCCATGGGCTGCACTCTGTGCCATATAGACACAGCCACATGTTTTGGTTGTTTCTGGTCGAGGGAGAGTCTGCATCACTGTATGCCACCGTGGCTGAGGATCCAGCTTACTGTTCCAAGGAGCACCAGGTTAATGAGTTAAGCTGGAGCACTGACATACTGCAGGCAGTGGGAATCCAGCCCCTGTCCCAGGGGCCAGGGTCACGGCCAGTATGGTCTGAAGGGTCCAGTGGTTTGACTCAGGCTTGCTGTGAACATGTCCCCATTAGCAGCCAGGACCAGCAGTCATGGGCACTTGTGAGGTCCAGGCAGGATGGGTGTCTGGGGATGCAGGATCTGCACTGATATCCCACCCTACACCTGCAGCTTCTCCTCCTGCAGCTTTCTTTTCCTCTAGAACTATTTTTCAATCCAGAGAAACTGGACATGATAGTTGCTTGAGCAGTGATAAGATGTGGCACAATTAGTGCCTGGCCTGGCAAATGTCAAAGCCCAGGCTCATACCCCAAGCAAGGACCTTCCCCAGATGCTGCCCCACAGGCTCAGCACCAGGAGGGCTGGTGCCCCCACACTTCCCCACATTCCCCTGCCACCCCTCAACATGGCTCGGCACAGAGAGTAGCAGCCCCTGCCAGAGCACAGCCCGGACTGGTGGCTGTGGCTGCCCTGCTGATCCCAGCTGTGGTTCCCTTTCTCCGGAGCGGTGGCTTTCAGCAAGGGCATGGAATCAAATAGCTGTATTTTCCCATACATCATATTGCCCCAAATCCAACTTTTTCTCTCCATATTGTAGAGCTCACTTGGAGTAATTTGCCCTTCGCAGGCTCAGCTGTAGAGGATGGGATTGTGTATTATGTGCAGGATGTAATTGCCTTTAACAAGAGAATTTCCACATTTACCACTCTGCCACAGCACAGTCAAAGCCAAGCCCTGCTCACAAGAGCTGCCATTTGAGTTCTAAATAGATTTCTCTCCTGAGCAGGTAAAGAGATTTAATTAAAATTAGGGCTTCTCAAAATAGCAATATTTATGAGGACAGCACAGGTTAGCTTTGTTCTACAGAAGGGCTTAATAGAGCCTTAATGGATTGACCTATCATTCGATTTCATGACTTACATTCATGAAGCAGCTACTCTTGGGGAGGGGAGGAAGAGAGGCTTTTATAGCCCACATTCCCTTAAGCGTTTGCAATTTATCAGCAGCTTCTCCCAAACAAAAGGAGCTGTGAATAGGAAGAACACTTGAGGGCATAGAAATAATCCCAGGCATATCTGTATGTGTGATGGGAGGCTTTGTCACAGGACAGTCTTTGCAACTGCTGCAGTGTCTCTAAATGAAGTGAGTCAATGTTATTTGGACAACATTCTTTATTCCTTGCAGGAATGAAAAGATTATTCAAATATTCAATTAAACAGTGAATAGGGTCTTTCAGAGAACCAGGTGAGTTCATCGAGTAGAACTAGCTATTGTTGAGCCAACTCAGAGGATAGATTTGACATTTATCAATATAACTTCTTTTTTTTTAATGACATGCACAATAACCCTATGCAGATAAAGAGATTTCATAACAACAACCCTGGCAGAAGGGAGGCAGCCACAATAGGAGCAAATGTGCCACAAGAGTGAAAAGGGAAGGGTGATCTGATAAAGTGCTCCTGGGCACGACCTGTGGCTCTTCATGCCTGTGCCATACAGCCCCAAGCCACACAGCCCAACCATGGGCATGGCCAGAGGCTGGGTCTTCCACTGACACCCCCATCCAGGGGCACAAGGGTTCCATTTTCTCCCTCCTACTCAGGCACCTCCATCACCAGCATCACACTTTGCCCTCCCAAAAGCTGCTCATCCCTGTGGGTACCATGTTTGGCTCCTTGCTTTTTGGGGACAAAACCCAGAAGTAAAGACCAAACTCCCAATTACCAGAGTCCATGTCTAGATTTCTCTGTTCCTAGACCACAGGCAAGATGTGCTACCAATGCAGGCTGAATGCCAGCAGTGCCAGCACTGAGTGCAGCACAGTAGGGCCCTCCTGTGCTGTACATTAAATCTATTAAATTTGTTTGCTCCACATGGTGTCAGTGCCAGTGCTTGCAGTAAGGTCTCCTGTGGGTGGGCACTGAAGTCTCATTGCTGTGTGTAGCTGTAGCTAGTTGCCAGGGCAGTGAACAGCACAGCTTCCTTAAAGCCACTAAAACGTACATGCAGGGCTGTTTCAACATGTTGCACAGATTGAAAATCAGTGCTTCCTCCACAGACCAGCCATGACAACTCCAGCATCCTTTGAGGGCAGACTCCAGCTCAGGCTGGCCCAAAAGCCTGGAGAAACCCTGACTCACCAATATGAGCTGTGCTTGCAGTCACCCTCGGGCCATGGCTCCAGCTGCAGCGCAGTTAAAGACCAGGTGTCCTCAAGGACAATCTCTGTGCTGTGGCTGTGCAAGCCCCAACCCCTGAAGTGAAGTCCTGGGGGCTGCAGTGGCCTCTTGGCTGCCACTTGGTGCGTCTTGGTCCTGCTGCCTTCTGTGCCACTTCCCTCACCACAGGTAGCAGTGCTGACGCGGGATTAGGGGGGAGCTGCCACGACCCTGGTGAGGCATGGGGGATTAGGGTTTCCAGGCTGGTGAGCCTGGTTGCCACATTGGAAAGCCCAGGTTTATTGGGGAATTAACTCAGCCGCTTCTTCAACCTTCAGGAATTAAAGGGGGTTGATGGCAACAGCAGCACAGTGTGGGCACAGGGTAACATGTTTTGGCTTTGAAGCTTCCTAGGCAGTGAGGGCAGGAGGGCACTAGTATTTCTGCTGCCAAGGAGTTTAGGTGTCCGACTTCAGCATCTGGGAGGCAGGGTAGGGATTAGGAGCCCACGACCAGGCAGGGACGGGGTACAGGATCCCTCCTGTGCTGTGCTTTTGTGCAGGATGGGTTTTGACACAGGAGTGTGGGTCCCTCTTGGCACACCTTGTACAGCACAGCAGATGCGGGTTTGGCACCGTTTCACCATTGTCCTCCTCCTTTGCAGATGTGAAGTACCTGGAGAACCACATGCTGGCTAAGGACGCTCAGGAGAAGGCCAACGCAGCGCTGCTGGAGTACACAGTCTGCCATTACCCACACTCCACAGACAAGTTTCGTCAGCTACTGCTGCGGCTGGCTGAGGTCCGGGCACTGAGCATGCAGGCAGAGGAGTACCTCTACCACAAGCACCTGAGTGGGGAGGTGCCCTGCAACAACCTCCTCATTGAGATGTTGCACGCCAAGCGGACTTGAGCGCGGCTGCCAGCATGGACCCGGCAGAGCCCCGGCGCTGCCAGCAGTGCAGCAAGGGCAGGACGTGTGCCCGGGGCTGGTGAGCCGGTGCCACCTCTCCACCCCGCCTTTCTCAGTGATGCTATTTAACCTGTACTATTGGAAAAGTCCCAGATGGTTTATTTTAATGCACAGCAAGGATGGTGGACAGCTGCAGGGCCATGGCTTCAGCTGCTCCCTGGCTCCTCTGCACATGTGGTGCCCAAACTGTCACCTCCCAACCCAGATCTGCAAATTGAAGGAAGGGTAAAGCGTGTCCTGGCTTTTCTCATATTTATGCTTCTCTGCCCCTACCAGCTGTTTCTTCACTGCTGCCATTTCCCCTCAACCCTCCCCCATGTCTCAGGGCCCCTCGTGCACAGGGCAGAGGAGAGGGGATGTGAAAACCCTGGGTTGTGGTTTTGCAGTGGTTGAAGTGTCCCCAGGCACTGGCACAGAGGCAGAGGATTCTGCAGGAGTCCTGCAGAACTCCAAGATTGGGGTGGGGGAAGTCAGCCCCACACAGTCATTCTGGGACACCAAAGTGCCAGGCTGCTGCTCATGCCTCAGCCAAGTGAGGGCAGGCAGGGACAGGCAATGCTGAGCCTTTGGCTTAGATTAATTTTCTCAGTGCATGGTGGTGCTGGAGGCAGCACCCATGGCCAGAGCCCACAAGTATCCATGGTCAATACATCTCTGGGATATCAAAGCTTTGCTGCAGAGGCTCTAAGATATTCTGTGCCAGGAACTGTTCTCAGAACACTTTAGGCCATAGTCCTGCTGCTATGCCCTCAGTGCCAGCACAACATCCCCCGAGGCTTGAAATCTTCGCAGGTCACAGTGCCAAGGTGGAATTGGCACTACAAGTCAAGCTGGTTCCTGAAATGCAAGGATAGGGTGGCTACAGGACAGTGTCCTTGGGTAGCGCAGGTCCTGCCTTGCTCCAGCTGTCAGCCATGCCCAGACAATGCCTGGAGAATAGCCAAGGGCTGGGGACAGACCCTGTCACCCTCCTACCCACAGGCGATGGTGGCAGAATGGCTGGGCAGGAAGGAGTTGTAGGGTCCAGCAGATCCAGTCTGAAAACAGCCCTGAGCTCCTTCTCTGCCAGCACATGCCCAGGGACTTGGGGCAGCTGGGGAGGCTTTGTAGCCCATTCTGCATTTACATAGGTCCTGCCCTTAGTGCCAGGCTGGGCTGAGTCCCCAGACCTCCCATAATATTCTGATGTGTCCCCACATGACAGCAAATGCTGCCAAAGCCACAAGTAAAGAGCCATCAGTTCCTCTCACATCATGGGACAGGGGCTCACAGACAAAACTGGGCAGCACTGGGGGGCTGCTGTCCCCCCAAGATGGGATATGCTGCACTCTGGATGCTTTCTCTTGGTCTCAGCTATGCTCTTCTCTCCTCCCACCCTGCTGCTGGGCAGCCCAGCATGGCTCCCCACCACAGCCAGGCCCCCCACCTCCCTTGGGCTCCTCCAGCAGGCTGGGGCTGGGTCAGGTTTGATCTCCATGGTGGGTGTTTGCTTCTCATTTTGAGGGGGCTGTCGTCCACCATGGCTCTGCTCAGAGCTGGTGCCTTGAGGAGCTGCAAATGCTGCGCCTGGAGCTGTGTGGAAGCTTGTTAGATGCAGAAGAGCATGTTTGTCTCTGCTTCTCAACATTTGTGCATTTTCCTCCCAAAATCTGTGGTTCAGTTTCACCTTCTTTTTGTGAACTTAAAGAACTGGAGAAAATGGTTTGGGAGGTAAAAGATGTTTTATTTTCAGAAAATGAAAAGTGTCCTTAAGTGTCTCTCTCTTTCTCTGTCTCCTACATCCTTTTCTGTCTCATTCCTCCTCTTCCCCACTCCCCACCCTTCTTTTCCTGGCAGGAGGTTACCAACTTCATTGTCAGAAGCAAATCACTGTAATAAATTTTGCAGTTCATTTTAAAAGGCAGATTTTGTCTTTTTGACTGTCTTCCTAACCCTCCTGTTGAGGTCAACCCCTGCTCCTGGCTCCCCACAGGCAGGTGTGATGTCCTACCTGATGTCCCCACAGCAGAGCAATTTTTTGCGCCATCACTCACTGGGTGCCCTTGAGTGGCTGTCCTGGAGTGCTGCCTGCTTTGGATAGGACCAGGACACAACAGGGAGGTTGGGACACCACGTGGAGGGGCATTGCTGCTATGGTGGGATCCAAGGCGTTGGTGACTCAGGATCCAGTTTGAGGTGCTGCTGGGAGTTGCCATAAGAGCTCTGTGTTTGAAAGTGAGCTCACAAATGACAGCATTTGTGGGCAACTAGCTGAGACTGGGGATGTTTCATGTAGCCCTTGATGATTACTGTGGCTGAGAGTCCCCAGCGTGCAGTGCACTGTGAAAGGGAGCAAACCCACAGCAAAGCACAGAGCTCTGCAATAGGTTTGGTGATCTGTCTGTGAGTATTTCAGTGCTGGGAAGTGCCCCACACCCTGGCTCTCCCTGACCCTGGAAGCTGGAATTACTGCTTGGCTGACTGCTGACCGGAGTGATGGTCTGCACCACATCTCACTCTCTTAACCAGCACAGAACTGCTCCAGTGCTGCATTTCCCAACAGCACATAAATATACACTGGCCAGCACATGCTGTGCCAAGAACAGGGAACACAGGCCAGTGCAGGAGACACCAGTACCCAGGTCCTCTGCACCTTGGCCAAACTGCCCTCCATGTTCAGCCACATAAAGCCACAGCAGCTGCTGTGCCTGAACATAAGCCCATTCCCATGGATACACTGCAGCAAGGAGAGGAGGTTGCCTTTAAAATTGTCATTTACTGTCATCAGCAGCAAAAGAACTGACACGGTTTATGTGCTCTAAACTCTAGGAAGGTAACAGGAGATCTCATTGGGTGCAAAGGACAGAGAGAGAAAACACAACCCTGTCCAGCAAAGGACCGTGGCAGCAGCATGGGGAGAATTTTTGTCCTAAAAAGCAGAAGATGCTATTGAAATCAGCTGCTTTAGAAGGGCACAGCTGCCATGGGCAGAGCTGGGCTTGCTTCCATGCTACCTGCTCCAGGTTCCCCAAGCCAAACAAGCTTTACTGGCAGCAACCACACTGCATGCTGCTGGTGGTGCCTCGAGTGGCTGGTGGCAGTGCCACACCAGGCTAAGCTTGGCTGCCCCAGCAGAGGCTGCATGAGCCATAGGGACCCCTGGGCCAGCATGCAGGCTGGGCAGGAGTCATGAGAAGTACCTGTCTGTTAGTTTCCTGGCCCTGGAGAGGAGCCAGGCAGGCTTCTGCTTTTGTGAAACCTGTACTATGCCAGTCCTGCCTTGGTTTTGTCCTCACATGCTGCTAGGAAGAAGCGCAGGGCTGATAACTCTGCCTGGGCTGGGACAGCTCTCTGCATGGAAGCCAGCTCCTCTGACCTGTTGTCCTCTCAGATGTTGCCAAAGACTCAACGTTGTGGGCCCATCACCCAGAAAGATCTCAGAAACCTAAAGCAAAAGAGACACAATCTCAGGTCCATCAACAGGGAGGGAGAGCAGTGGGTGTACCATCAGGGTTCCACAGTACATTTGGAGAAAGCACAGTCCACATTCGCTGTAGGACAAAGCAGTGGGTGCAGCCATAGAATCATTTTGCTTCAAAGAGACCTTTAAGATCATCAAGTCCAACCATCAAGCCAGCACTGCCAGGTCATCACTAAACCATGTCCTTTTGCACCACGTCTACACGGCTTTCAAATCTCTTCAGGGATGGTGACCCCACCATTTTTCTAGGCAGCCTCTTCCAGGGCTTGACAACCCTTCTGGGAAAGAAACTTTTCCTACTGTCTAACCTAAACCTCTCATAGCACAACTTGAGGCCACAGGCACAGCCATCCCTGCCCATCACTAGTGTGACTGCCATCCCATGCCATCCCCTCCATCTAAAAGGGTGGAAGGGGTCTCTGAAATATGATTTTTAGAGATGGGAGCCAAAAGGGCCCCTGTGCAGAGGGCTGTGGCTGTAAGGCAAAATCTCTTCCTGCTCTACTCAGTAACTAGTGCCCTGTGCACTGAGGGTGCTGAAGAATGAGGTTCAAATGGAGTTTATTGAAGTACCAGCACTACTGTGGCACTGACATCACATGGGCTGCACCTCCTTCTGCCAGGGGATAAGGTACCCACCATGAAGGACTGTGACACGGACGACAGTGGCAATCCCACCACAGGGCAGCCTGGCAGGATCAACATGGTGGGGTGTCTGCATTTCTCAACGTGCCCATGGCACTCAGGTGCTTTATTGGCTTTGAATCCCAAAGACTCATAATTTCCTTCTTATTTTAAACCCAGTCTTTTTTAACATGGTACTGCAAGAGTTGCAGAATTACTCAATATTGATCAGAGAAAGGCTGGACCATGGAGACAAGATCCATGTTGCTATGTGTGGCTTAGCAACATATAAACGTATTCAAACAGAATAATGAAATTATCGTGGGGAAACAAAGCAGCCATCACTTGAAGAGATGGAGGATGTGGAGGCCTCTTGGAGCTCTTGTTTGCCAAGACAAGGAAGACGGTGCTTATTGTTTGTGCAAATATGTGAACCCCCCCGGCCATCCCCTGCTTACATAAAGGGTGAAATGAATCTGGGCAGTGTGCTTGCTGCTGCGTGTAGCTTTGTACAGCTGGGCTGGAGCTCATTACTGCAGAGACGTGTGGCCTCTCCCAGTGAATTGAGCCCTTGCAGGGAGAACCCTAATATTGGGGGTGGGGAGGGAGACCACAACTGCCTCCCAGCCACAGCCACACTGCAAAACTCATTTTGGTGGTTGTGAAACTGGCCTGGTATTTACCTGGATTTTGTTCACCCTCATCCTCACAGGAGTTAACATGCCATGGGGAGCTCATCCCACCTCCCCCCTGGACTCCCTGGCTTCCTCTGCACTAGAAACCAGCACAATGGCCACAGCTTCCACAAAAGCACTGCTGAGGCACTGGAGCAGAGGAGAGGTGGATCTCATACCAGATCCAGCACAGCTTTCGGGAGACTGTGAATGAGACATCCAAGTCCTGAGTTTCCCACCCATCCTCGTCCTGCCACCAGCTCTCCCCGTTGGGCTGGTGGGCAGGTGGGCTCTTCTTGGCTCTCTGCACAAGCTCCTGCAAACCTACTGCTGGTACAGCACAACGTTCATTAGAGCTGGCTGGAAATTTTCAAATGAAGGTACCTGGGGCAAAATATGTCTGTTTTCATTAGACTATCTGGGTTAAAACAAATAGCAGAGGGGAAGTGGTGTCTGTGATGAAATGATTTGTCTCTTGCTCATCTCCAACACACAGGTTTATGGTTTGCTTCCCCTGGCAGTTGTTATCTCCAGGAGCTACGCAGCAGTTTGTTGAGCAAACTGTGAAGACAGGAGGCTGTACAATGCTGAGCTGCCCTGGGGTCTTCGAGGCATTACTACACTGGGCATTGCTGCCTTGTACTATTTTTTTTAATGGCTGGAAGCTCTTGTCTTGGAGCCTGGTGCCTCAGAGCAGTGCAGCGTAGCCAGCACCAGCGCTGTGTCGCACACTGGCTTGCCCTTACACAAGTGCTCTTGTGGTTCAAGGAGATCTCATTCACCCCAGGCTGAAGGACTGCCCAACCAAGGGCTGCCTGGCCCTGGGTCATGCAAGGAGCCACTCTGGGTGTTAGCAGAGTGGGTGGCCATGCACATCACTGCCCTGCACCCACTGGCTGCTCCCATGGCTGTGGTGCACCAGCCAGCATGCGAGCAGCAGGCGCTGCGTCCAGCCCCCCATCCCTGCTGTCCTCTGGGCAGAGCCAGGCTTTCAAGGACATACCAAGGGCTTACCTGAGCAAACAAAACCAAACTAAACAATCCCCTCTTCGCAGAGCTGGAGTTTAATGACACATGTGGCTAGATTAAAATATGCAGGAGCAGGTGAGGGTGAGAGCGTGGGGGGACAGAGCACAAATGCACATGCTGGGTGTAGGTCTTGCTGCCTCTGAGATCCCACTCCTATGCCTGAAATGCCGCAGCACTTTTATTCCCAGGTGCCTTGCCCATGTGTCCACTGTGGGGAGGAAAGCTGCAATGCTTCTGGGTGGCATCGTCTGGAAAAGAGTCTAAGCATGCCCTGCTTAGACACTTAATGTGGAGCAAGATCAGACACCTGCTAATGCACTGCTTCCTTTGACAAAAGAAAATGTAACAATGCAGCAAAAATGGTATCTGTCCATCCCTGGTGCTTATTCACTGCACTGGCTGCTTGAGTGACCCCATCCAGAGGCTGCCCTGGGAGTACTCGGTGATGGTTGGTAAAAAAAATAAAGGTAAATATGCTGGGCCTGTACCTGGGGAGCTGGTGATCTGCCCAAAGCCAGGCAGGGAAGTCAGGGAGACAGCAAGGAACTGCTGCTGGCCAGCTCCCCATCACTGCAGCCAAGCAGAGATCTGAGGCTTAGCAAGGATTTCTGGTTTTAATTCTACCCACCTCCATGGTGACATTGGCCTTTCTACAACCTGAAACAGGAGAAACTAAATGGCTGCTTTAAAGCTCATAAATCCAGCCTTGTCTGAACACCCCACCTTCCCCAGCTTCCCAGTCACTTCTAACACCCGCCAGAGCTTTCTGCAGCAGCTGCTGGTTCAAAATACCCTTTGGCAGCAAAGAGCTGCTGCCATCCCTGAACGCAGCCCAGGTGGCAAGAAGTGCTGGTCTCTGAGGTGCCTTGAGGACCTGTTGTGCCGAAGTGTCCAGCTGGACACCTCAGTATCAGATACCTTGGGTATCCACTGCCTGCAACCTGCAGCTTTGCTGTCATGGAGGGGCCCAGGAAGCTGCCCAGGGGCAGCAAGAAAGGAGAGGAGACATGCGGAGAAATCAGATGGATGCAGCCGGAGGAAGCACAGGCAGCACTGGGGCTGGGGCTTCACACCTTGCCTCTCCCTCAGCTGTTCAGGGAAACCTGGATCTCCCAAAAGCTTGACCAGGACTGCACCCACCCAGGCAGTTTGGAAATAAAACTCCCCGAAGACTGAGCAAAAACCACCTGCCCTCTGGGCAGCTCCACCATGCAACCACAGAAACCAGTATCAGCAGTAACAAAAATTAAAGACAATGATGCAGGCAAATGTTACCTGAGGATTTGAATGCTGTCAGCTCTACAGCCTGAAAGAGGGGAGAACATTTGTTAGCAGAAGGTACAGGTCAGATGGCTTTGCTGCTGGCAACTCCCACCACACTCCTTGGGGCCAGAAAAGGCTCCCCACCAGCCAGCTGCCACACCACACTCTCCCTCCCACTGAACCACTGTACAGGCCAGGAACTGGAGCCTTCATCCTGTTTTTGGAGGGATGGACACCTCACAGAGCCCCCCTGGACACAGCTGCACCTCTCAGCAGTGCCTGGCACTTGAGCTGCCACCCATCTCCACATACCCTCTCCAGGTGCCCTCCAGCCCTGGGATCACCCAGTGGGGTAGACACCATGCAGGAAACCACAGGAAAATCCAGGAGAAAGATGAGAGAGAACTTTGTCCCCCTGTGCTATGGTGGAGAGAGCACACACAAGCCTGCACCCTGTGCTTAAGTGATGGCTAAAGCTCTGTGAGGTGTGAAATTCCTGCTCCCAACCCAACAGTAAAAAATATCACCAAACAACATTTTAAAAAGCTGAAACACAAAGAACATCTCGTCTGTATTTGTATCCTCACTCGCTCAGTGTTTTGTCAGTTTAAGTGTTTTCAAACGTTTTAAGTAGCATCTTCTCTTCATCCAAACCATTGTGCAGCTGCCAGTGACATTCTTAATTCTCAGCTCCTCCACGAGTGCCATGACTCATTTAGCCAGGGAGCAAGAAAACAGCAGTGACTTATATAACAAGCACAGAAAGCAGCCCCTATCCAGCTGAAGGGGGCTGACCAGCTCTGAGGTGAAGATGGGGCTCAGATAGAAACCCCCTTGGCTGGCTTGGCACTGTGGGGCTCACAGTGATGTCGAGGGAGCACTGGGCAGCAGGGACGTGCCCCCTCTCCCCATCACTAGCATCAACCTCATGTTTTGCTCCATCTATGTTAGAAAGGAAATTAAAAAAGCAATGTTTAAACAGCAAAGCCAGAGCAAAGTCCTCGGTGACCCTCACCCAGAGGAAAGCACTTTCTCCCTTTGCCTCCTAGGAAATGCCAAGGCCTTGGCATTTAGGAGATCGACTGCCTCTTAATGCTCCCTGCCTTGGGAAACTCAGGCCCCTGCACTAATCTCTGTGGCCCACATCTCCTATCTGGTGCCAGGGGCTTAGCCCTGGTCCCAGTTTACACAGCCAGCACCTGGCTGGCTGAGAAAAGCATCACCTGCAAATGAATCCTGGTCAGCATCCAGCACGAGGGGAGGAACAGCATTAACCACAATATAAATCATGAGAGATGAAAATATGGATTTTATTGAGTGGCTTCAAAACCATATGCCAGCTACAGAAGTATTATCTATTGGATAAATAAGAGCTGTCTATGTGACACAGGTTTTCAAAGGATAAATATTAGAGAGGGAGAGAGAGATCCTTCAGTGAAAGACTCATATGAAAGTAGTGTTGGATTTTATTCTGAGGAAATTACAGCACTTGTATGTCAAGTGCACAAGGACTGATGATCATTTCAATAGTGGGAGTTGGAAGTGGTATCAGAGTAGTCAAATTTAAATTGTTCCCCACTCTAGGCTGTGCCTTGCTGAACTTTACGTCGGTCTCACTCTTGCTGGCAGCATGACACAGCCAGCCCTCCCTGGACAGGTGAGGGTGTGCAGGCTGGGATAGAAAGCCCCTGCCACCCAATTTTAATTTGCTGTCCCTGGGGGAAGTTTCCTGCCTTGCTCCACACCAGTGTCCCCTTGGTGCTTTACTGGTTCCAATTCACTGATTCTTCAGCTTATGTATGGCCCTGCTGCAATCACCCTCCTGGCCTGGCAGTGAAGCTGTTTCCACATTGGCTCAGGGGTGAGCTCTTGCCTTGAGCTCTCACTTGTGAGAGTGGCTGTTCTGGGGCCTCCTCCTGTCCTGCCCACAGAGCAATGCACTCCAGGTCCTGCCCTCAGAGATGAGCCCAGACAGGTCACTGGCCAGGAGCTTCTGCCTGCCAGTCCACCTTGCTCTCCATCCTATGCTCCTACAGAAGACAGCAAACATCCACTTGCTTCTGACTTGGTTACCGTGAGTGGCCACTATGGGTATAAACCCACACACCTCAAATGATTTAAATCTATATGTTGCTAATAACAAGTACATCTTTTAATAAACTAAGAGTCCTCAGGATGTGTATCAAAGCCTTCTTGATTTTGACAGACAGGCCATGTGCCTGGACTCCTCAGGGGGATGCTGCACTAACGTGCTGCTCAATGACTGTCAGCAACTTCCGTAACACCCTGGGACAGAAGGGATCAGCATTACCCTCCACTTGTGCAAGGGTGGATGAGTCAGGCAGCTTCTGGGGCTTGCTCAACAAAAATCACTGAGTCTGAACCAGGGCTGGTAATGCTACCAGGTGTCCTGAGTCCCAGCCCCTCACTGGAACCAGCAGACCCCATTCCTACGTAACTACTACGCTCAGTGTTTGGGTGAAGGTGGAAGCACAACAGAGGGCATTACATACCGGTCTCTCAGGTGACATAATTGATGAAATCCCCATGGGAATTTTGCCTCCAAAATTTCCTAGGGAATGAAGGAGCACAATGAGTGTGGAGATTAGAGAGTAGAAACACTCATGCTTTACCAAGAGCTTGGTGCTTAGTGTCCACTAAGTGCCTCCCACTAAAGCACATGGAATGAACCAGGTTACCTGCATAATTCCACCCACAGACTGGCTGGAGCATACAACACCTCTTTCCCAGAACCAGAAAATCCCATCTCCCACTGCTGCCTTTGCCTCTCCTTCCCCAGAGAATTAATTTTAATATACAACCATGGATTCTTGCCTCAAGAGAATATAAAGCTGCATAACATGGTGATGAGATCCCCATGCTTAGCCAGCCTGCAGGCATGAATTTGAGTCCTCTGAGATCCACAAGCATATGGTTTCTGCATTCCCTGAACATCCTTCATCCCATGCTGTATTTGCAGCTCCAGATCCATGTGCTCACACAGGCAGAACATGTAAGAGTTAGCACAGTGCCAAGAGAAAATGAACTAAAATTCAAGCTTTGAGAATAATATTTCTCTGTGGTCTCATCATACCTGGGCCAACAGCAATGACAGCCCTCTTTACCTCTGTTGGTGATATTCTTCACTGGAGGGTCTTTCTGCACAGTGTTTGACAAGGCACTCTCAGCTGCAGAAGGCCTCAGTTTCCCTGTCTCCCAGGAGGTTGTGTTTCTTGGACTTGATAAGTAGTTGATGGGATGCGAGCAGTTCTGTAATAAGAGGGGAGAGATACAGGACACTGAAAATTGCATCACAACTCTTTGCTAGATTCAGGTCCAGCTTTAAAGAAGAATTTCATCTGCAGTGAAGCCTCTGGGACTTTAACTCCCATCCCACCCTAGCAGAGCAGGCTGCTGCTTAATCAGCATAGATTATCTTTGGGTCTGCATTGTCCAAGAGGACTGCAAAGAAGAGAGACAACCTCTGCCATGTTCCCTACACAAGACTAAAAAATATAATACTTCTTTCCAACATCATCTCTTCAAAGGAGTACAAACACATCTAGGGCCCTCCTCTGGTGGGTACATGATGAACAAAGAGGGCATCAGGGCTTCCTTGCAACTTACTGTGAAAGAGAGTGCTTTCTTCTTGTCCTTCATCCTCCGGATGGCATTCCTTACCTGGAACAGAGCAAGGGCATTAGAGAGGGCCACAGCAATTCTATCAGAGCAAGAGATCCTCCAGCAAGTCATGGAGCAAATGCAACCACTGTTCCAGAAGTAGAGTCAGGGCTATGCTGCCTTTTGTACCTACTAAGATCCCAGCTACCTCCTTGACTGTTAATAAATGGTTTCTGTGATGAGTGACTAAGGCTCAGCCAGGGTCATTTCTTACCTCGCTGTTATAGACTGCATAGACCAGGAATATGTACAGGCCCTGAAAAGGAGAGAGCACATGGAGGGTTAGAGATGTACAGCTGGAATTGAGTTTGGTGGGCACTAGAATGGGTGAGGACTGGGCTAAGGGGAAGAGGCATAGACAGTGGGCATGGCACTGCCAGAGATAGCTGGGCAGAAAGAACCTTCCTTAAGATATTACTTGAAACCAGGCTTTTCACAGAGTCAAAAGGAGTGGCAGTCCCTTAGTCCTTCTGCCTTCTCCTCTCCCCTCATTTCATTCAGGGGGAGCAGGCATCTCTCACTGGGCACTCAGCTTCCTGAGCCTGAAGCTCTCCCACACTCCCATTCACTCGTGCATGCAAAACCCTCCAGGAAACACCTCCTTCAGATCTCAGAAGAACAAAACACCAGGAATTAATTGCCAGGGGAACTGAAGTGTGGGAAGCAGACCTCCCTTCCCACCCAGCACCAACCCCAGATGGGCTTTTACTAGCCTCCTGCAGACCAAGTGCAGCATGATGCCAGGGACAGTTCCTCTGTCCATACAGTGACAGACCACAGGACCCTCTGACCCAAATTCATTCTGGCATGGACCCAGAGGCTTTGCTTAGCCCCAGTCTGGACAATCTTTCAACTGGGGTTCCAGCAGTACAGCCTCAGCCACCAAATCAGTGTTGTTGTGTGCACACACTGAGGACCAGCAAGCAATGACACACTCTGCCATGACCAAATGCTTGGCCATAGCTACATGTCTAGAGCCAGTGCAGGATGTGCTTGGCGAGAGTGCCCAGGGCAGGGCCAGAGTGAGCATTGCCTGGAGGCCACAGCCTGGGGCTAATTACAGTCCAGATCAACAATTTTGGCCTTAAAGCAGCCCTATCTGGCCCACCAGATTTATGTTATATCTGTGGGGTGTTTGTTATCGCAGCTAGATAAATCAGCTGCAGCAAGAAAAGTAATCCATCTTGTCTTCAATGAGCCTTGCTCTTCATCTGTGAGCTCTTGGCAGGCGTAATGGTAGCAGTACCCTGGCGCCGTGCCATGACCTGTCCTTCAGCCAGCAATGCTGGTCACTCCCCCAGACCAGATTTCTGGTTGGGCTGCCAAGGCAGGTCTTCCTTGAAATAATCATTCTGGATGAGCCTGGGGAGGGGGGAGTAGTGAGGTCGGCTGGGAGGAGAGCGAGGAAGGAGAGGAGGCCCAGCTGCAGCAGCGAGCGGAAGCGGATCTGTGGCTCTGCAGGAGCCCACCCCTGCTCGTGCCCCTGCCTGCATGCCATCTTCTGGCAGGGTCCACAATGCCCTGGCCTCCATGGCTCCCTGCTCACGGTGGGACAGGCACTAGGTGGCTGCAGGGTAGAGCACGGCACATCCCAAGACCCACAGAGCAAGATGGATGCTCTGTCCTGCTGTGTGTGCTTCACACGCTCAGCTGTGTGCAATGCATCTCCTGCTACTCTCTCACTGGAGATGGGTGAGTGGCTCTGAATGTTCTGGTGATGACCCTGAGCCAGCCTCAGGAATATCAATCCAGCTCTACAAGTTCAAATGGAGCCAGGAAGCTTTACCTATACTGCTTCTTAACTGCAGGCACCTCCACCCAGCATTGTGTGCTTGGCAGGGTATTGGTGATGCTGCCTCCGAAACTGTGGGGCTGGAGGGAAGGAAGGCACCACTGTCTGCTCACCATCTTGTGAGGCTGGAGGGAAGGAAGGCACCACTGTCTGCTCACCAACCTGTGGGGCTGGAGGGAAGGAAGGCACCACTGTCTGCTCACCAACCTGTGGGGCTGGAGGGAAGGAAGGCACCACTGTCTGCTCACCAACCTGTGGGGCTGGAGGCAGAGGAAGGCACTGCTGCCTGCTCACCAACCTGTGGGTCAGCCACCTCTGGCACAGCACCACTCTGTCTTGCTTTTCAGTCACTCAAATGAATCCTTGTGCTGCCTGGCTGGAGAAGGAGTTGTCATGCTTGGTGTCGACGCACAGAGTAACCTTGAAGACAGGCTTTGGTTTCCGCAGATAAACAGAAAGCAGCCAAACAAACAAGCAACCACAGCAGCAAAACTTCCCCGCACAAGGCTCATGCATGAAGCAGCAGACTGGCCTTAATGGAAATTCCAAGGTGATCTACAAGACAGTCAGCAGAGGGGCTGAAATAGGATGGCTTTGACCCTGCTTTCTCTTCACCCTACAGCTTCCCACCAGCATTTCTCTTCTGGGGTAAAACTACAAACTGACCTGAACTTGGTGATGAAGGGACAGAGGCAAGCAAGCATATTCATGGACAAATCCTTAATTGTCTGTCCACACACAAGCCATGGCTCCTACTGAGCCTTAGGAGAAAGAAGAAAAACACAAGCAGCAATAACTAAGAAAGCAAGGGGGAAAAGCCAGTCCTGATCCAGCAAACATCTCAGCCAAGGTGGACTGTGTCATGATTTGTGAGAGAGAGTCTCAGAGGATGTGTCATCCAGAGAATGCCTTTATTCATTTCTGGTGCTGTTTTTGTCTCTCAAAAAACTCACATGCCCAGCACCCATGTAACAACAGCCAGCACCCCACAGTCCCTGTCTGCATCAGAGGCTGATTGAGCCATGGAGGATGCAGGTTGGGCACTGATGTCATCAGGCCACAGTCAAGGGTATTAGAAGTCACTGAACCAGGAAACTTGTGGGATTTCCCTTGCCAGTGCTGGGTCACAGAAGGAAGAACAGCCCCAAGTGCTACTGAAAAGCTTCTCCTGAAGGCTGTCCAGACCAGCACCTCTATGGTGTGTTCATGTCTTTAAGGCATGAACACTGAAGCACAGGGCACAGGAAGATTGCCAAGATGGTGCTGGGATGCTGTGCTCTGGTCTGCCTCTTGGTTGCTGTTGATGGACTTCATCCAGGTGGAGAAAGGTTTTTTTCTGTGAATGAAGAGGCGCTGGTGCTGTTTGCAGCTCTGCTCACCTGATCTCACAGCACTAAGCTGTGAGTTCTCCTCTGTTCAATAACCTAAGCATGGTGTGAGGAGACATGGATAACTGATGCTATATTTAATTATAGTTTAGAAAGGGCCTCCTGCACCCTTCTCATATCCTTAATAGTGGTAAGGCGGCGAGATGGCCCTTGTCTGGCCTTGGAACATCCCCATCTGAGAGCCGACCGATGTGCGTGAGCAGCACCCAGCTGCTGGAGCAGCGCCAGCCGCAGGCAGAACATCCCTGGAGCAACCACCCCCTAGTGCACGTGGTGATAACGCCTGCATGGCACCCTTGGAGAGCTGGGCCAATGCTACGCCGAAACCAGCCAAGTGTGCCAGAGGGAAGCACCACAAACTCTGCTGCTCCTAAGTGAAAGGAGCCAATTTCTGCTGAATCTGAAGAAAAAGGGGAGGTGATGGTGGAGAACTCCAGATCTCAGTGGTTTGGAGGGTATTACTCAGTCACTCTCTCGATTTAGATCTCCCTGAGTAGGAATTGCCCCTCAGAACTGGGCAAGGGACTCTGAAGAATATGTCTGTGAATACCCAGTTCAAAGGGACAGGCCTGACCGTGGGGGTGTCCCCAGGCACTATCTGTGCTGGCACAGGCTTAGCCCAGGGGTTGAACTCCCTGGCTGGCTCCCTGACAGCTGTAACCACCTGCCTGCAGTGGTCCCACCATCGCCTTGGGACCACTTTCTCCTGCCCATGTCGGTTAGTGCTTCTCTAGCTCCATCTACAGCTGCTTTCTCTCGAGGTTTTGAAAGCTTCTGCCAAAAAGGGGGGCGATGCTGCGAATCACAGGTGGCAAGCACGTGTTCTGGGACTTTTTGTCACCATGTGTCCCTGAGTTTCAGATATCCTGAGGTCCTGTCCTACCTCAGAGCAGAACGGAGTGCTCCTGGCTGCTGTGACTAATACAATTTGCTTTGCTCTCTTAACCACGTACACGCTGGTTACATTTTTTAAGTCTTTTAATGAAGCTAGTAAACTTAGAAGCAAATCCTGAGTATTGCTGTGCACAGCAGGGTTACTTGCTGTCCTGTAGAGATCCCTGTTAATACCAACACATTAACATCATGGCTTTGAGGAATCATAGCATTCAGGAGTCACAGTTATGGCCTAAAAAGGCACCAAACGACAGCTTAAAAAATGTAGCCAGATGCTACCTGAGAAAGAATGGAGAGTTTGAAAGAGACGACATGACTCACCCATGGTCTTGCAAGACAGAGCTAGAAACAGCACTCACACTCCCAGTCTCCTTGTGTGAGGCTCTGATCACCAGCCCATGTCACAATCTGTTCTACCTCACACTTCTGCATCCCATCAGATTCCAGTGCACCTCTCACCAGGTACTAGGAGCATCCCTGGGGAGCAGCTGCCTGGTTGCAGACAATACAGAATTTAGGGGTAAAGATTTTCAGTCCTTGATTCTTAATTCTTCTCTCATCTGCCTGCAGTAAAGTTCACTTCCAGGCAAAGGAGAGGTGGTTCTGCCTGTACAGTTTAAGAACCTCACAGTGTTTGTCAATAAGAATCAGATGAAAAACACTCATCTCAGAACACACATCAGCTAAGCAGCAATCAAGCACACTATGACTGGAAGTGCCCTTTGAGACACTCTCCACAAACAGCTCTGTTCTGACAGTGATGCTGGCACATGCAGCACATCCCTTCCCTGTAGGAATGAGGTTCCGATAGCAGCTAGGACATCTGTCCCATTAAACTGGACAGTTACCATCTGAATTATCCATTAAACGACCAAATCAAACCTCTAATGAGGTTTCCTACGTTCATATCAGTTTGGAAGTGTCATTTTGAAACCATGCTAATGTCAGAAAATTTAACACGAGAAACAATATTTGAACTGGAAAGCTGTGGCACAGTTTGGACCCTAGAGAAACTGATGATGAAGGGCCATTAAAGAAACAAGGTCTGCAGGGCTGTATTTCATATCTTAGGAGTGTGAATCTAGTTTCCTCAGACAAAACAGCACAGCATCTTGGGAAAGATGGGCTAGCCTTCAGAGCTGACAAGTGTCCCTGAGGATGAGGACAGGTAGAGTACACTGAAGCACAAGAACCTGCAGATACCTGCTCAGCTGTGATGTAGGAATCCACCTGGTACAGGACTCACCTGAAGGGAGTTCAGCACGATGAAGACATAGGCCCAAAAGATGCTGAGGTGGACAAGGACCCCACATGCCCATGTCAGCCCCAACACTGGCAGCAGCACCAGGACAGGCTTGGCTGTGGCCCTGACAGGAAGGAAAGCTTGGTGTTACCGGGGTGCATTTCAAAGCTGAAACATCACACACTGGCACACACCTCCCAGCCACCTGATCTCCACATAGGTCCCTGTCATGCCCCATGTCCTTGAGCCCAGGCAAAGCACGCCAGCCTGCCAAATGTTTTTCCCAGCTCTGCAGACCCTGCCCAGGGTCTCATCACAATCTGCCTGGGGCATCTGCTCTAGGTAACAGAGCACATGAATGGATCTGCCCTGAATAGAGCTTCACAGGTTTAGGAGCACCCTAGCCTGTATCTTACAGTTTAGAAGAAACTTTCCTTGCCTCCTTGCCTCCATGCTTGGAGACAGCTCTCCTCCCCCTGCAAGTGCCTTTCAGATAATACGTCCACCAAGAGGCACCCAAGATGGTAGCTATGGAACAAATTCCTCTGTAAACAAAATAACTGAGGGGAAAAAAGCAAACATTCCACCTCCCAGCCCCCAGTGTGCCAGCCCTGCTCTTTATTTATCACTGAGTTAGCAAGAAGAGAGCTCTTTGACGTCATTAGCCATGAGAAAACAGCTATTTTCCCCAAATTTCTGCTGCAAGGAGGGTTTCTGTATTTGTTTTATTAGTGTATGGATGTCACCATGCCCTGCAGCAATGCCCTATCTTCATGCTTCTGTAAATTTGGGAAAATTTATTTATGATACAGGGGAACAATGCGTGTCTAGCAGGGGTATCCGGCGCCAGCTAACAACAATAAAGATTCACAGAGGATGATAAAGTAATGACTCAAGCAGCAGTTTTTTAGAGGTCTCTATACTGACTGATTACAGAAGTCCACACCGCCTCTCCTTTCCCATGTATGTAATCCCCACCAGTGGTAATTTCAATCCACCAAATCCCAAACTCATCTAGAAAATCCTTGTTATAATGGCAAGTAGCCCAAACCCCTGCACTCCCTACAGCTGGCATCCTGCTGCAGGGCACACACAAGTGCTAAGGATGGGGTGAGTGTGGGACAAATTCAGTTATGACCTCTTCAAACAGGAACATTCTGTGAAGTGGAGAGGAGCTGCTTCTGCAGGGCAGAGCTCCATACAGTTCCATGGAAAATGGGCACCCAGTTGCTCCCAAACTGCTTTCTCACTTCCTCATGGTGGTGTTTTACAGGACATCTGCATGCCTGCCATCACAGTGGGCTGATGTTAGGGAAGGGGCAGACAGCTTGGTAGCATGACCCATGCTGTCACTACTGCAGATGACAGGGACACACACACCAGCCATTCCCAGACCCAAAGTGCTGCTCCTGGTGATGCCAACAGGCCCAGGTAGCTTTGACTTCAGCAGACGCTGCCAAGGGTCTCCTGTCCCAAAGTACTGAGAATTAGGACTGTGAGTTGCAGACATGGGAGTCCAGCACCAGGCTCCCCAAGCTGAAAGCACTGCCTGGGCTTCTCGGTGGCACAGACATTAGAGCAGACAGACTGCCTTTGGGTGATGCTCAGTTACTCTGGAGGAGAAAATCCTTTCTTCCCTGACTCCTCCTTTCACTTTGCTGAGAAAAAGACTCCCAGCTTAACAGCAATTCCACCATTTCATACCCAGAGCAGCCACAGATGGGAAAACCAGCCCCTTCCCTGCTCACCATATCTGCACTCCAATCTGGTTCTCCAGGCTGCTGTTGGGTGTTAGCATCTTTGATCTCCTGCGAGCACTGGACACAGTCACCATCACCACCCGGCACAGTACGAAGGTGTTCACCTGCAGGAGAAAAACCATTGGACCTTCTGTAATCTCAGCTCCTGTGGGTTGAGACTTTTCTGCTGGGAACACAATAGCTATCAGAACTTGGGCTCCTGAGAAGACAGTCAGTAAAGTGCCTCACAGAGCTGTCCACACAAGTGTGAAATCTAGAAAACTGATCTCAAAACCTCTCCTGCAGAACAGCTTCCCTGTAACTTGTCTACTCTAGACTCCCTTGACCATTGCACCCTTTTCTGCTACTGTGCTATAGTATAATGATACTCGTAAATATCTCAGGGACATAGATGTTCCCATATTAAGTTAAGGCAATGTCACACTCAACCTACACATTTATCTACATTCCAGATTTATCAGCTAGTACAAGAACTGTTCAGCCAAATTTTCTTAAAGCACCTTTTTTGCCATCAAAAAGTTGCTTTGGTTAAAGGGAATTATTTGTGTTGTGAAAGTGTATCTAAAGCATAGCAAAAATTCCAGGAAAGAGGCAGGCACAATGAGCCCTGTGAGTAAGCACCTTAGAGAAGTGCTGAGACCCCTGACTGTGGTTTCCTAAACCCAGACATGAAGCAGTCACACCTTCCCGGCAGGTTTTGGCACTTACGGCCAGGATGAAGAGCACAGGGCCAACAAAAGCCCAGATGACGTTGGCCTGAACATTCAGCCAGCAATGGTTGTCTGCCACATACTTGTTAAAGGAAGTTGCAAGAGTCACACCCACGATAATGAATGGAAGGCCTGCATCAAAAAAGCACAAATTAAATGCCAGGAAAAGCAGGGATGACCCAGGCAGGTCAGCTGTGATCTAGACAATTGCTTCAAACCCCACCATGACCAGACATGCTCTAGCATGAGCCAGCTTAGCCTCTGAAACCTCAGGAACAACATCCATTTACTGCAGCTGAAATCTGTTCCAGCTCTGTGAGACCAGATTTATACGCTGTCAGCATCACTCTCCTAGGTATAAAGCACTCCAAGTCCTGAGTCCTGATCAAAGCAATTTACTCCTCATATTGCTTTTTTAACAAAATGGACACAGACTAAACTAAGCCAAAATATTTGACCTGGTTGTCCAGGTGTGTGAGCACTGACCTGAAGAGGCTCCTCTCAGACTTAAACCTCAGCTTATTCAAATGAATTCTATGTCCCTAAAGAGTTCACTCAGAATAAAGGATGCTTAGTCTGCACCATATTTCTATTTTGATTGCTCTCAGACAACAGCAATGCTCTCCAAGAACAAGAACTTACCATAAACCAAGAACAAGAACTTAGCATAAACTTTCTTCTCTATTTTTAAAAAAAACAATTATTGAACTCCTGATTTTAGGGAAAAAACCCCAACAACAAAACAAAACAAACAAACAAACAAAACCCAAGAGAAATTCCTTTTAACTTGTACTCTAAGACTGGCAATTTGACACATAAAGATAAGAAAGCCTCTGCAGGCTCTCATGTTGAATCAAACCGAACCTTTTGGAATCTCTCCTATTGAAACATTTACTAGAGGTAAAATTGACACATTTTCCCAAGTGCCCAACACACAGAGTCTGTAGATACCCCAGCCTGTTGCATAGTAGAACTTCATTCTCCTCTCTTCACTCATATTAACTGCTATCACTTTGCTCCACAAGAGAAGCCCCTCTACCAGCATCCATGAAAAGGCTGCCATGAAGAAGAGATGAAGCAAAGCAGTGACCATGAAACACATCACCTGGAGAAAAGAGAAATCACATGTTGTTTCAGGAAGATTTGTCCTCTGGAAGTTTCTGAGTGTGTGTGGTCAGGAGGAAGAGAGCACCCTGCAGATTATGCTGCAGAAATGTATTTAAGCATCCACAAGCAGATGTTCTCAAGATGAATGGACCGGCTGCTGCAGCTCACACTCATTTCCTGTGCGACCATCTCAAACCACAGACAAGTGAACTGATAGCATTTTTTCCTGCATTTCATGGACTTTCCTTGCAGTTCTCTCATCTCAGAGCTGCTTGATCCAGCCCTGGGATGTGGAAGAGGACACAGGAAGGGACAGAACTGTCTGCTGCAGTTTCCTAAGTACTTACATTTCTTAAAGGATTTTTTGTCAGAAACAGACTGACAGAAAAAAATAGGTGAATCTCCTGACAGACTGCACAATGTATATATGCATGTCTCCAGACACAGAGACACAATTCATTCCTAGATGCAAGTTACAGGTAATTAATAAAAAGGATCACACTTCTGTTTCTGACAATAACACTTGAGCAGACCTGGTCCTCCTGGCTGAACAGGACACTTTCTCATGAGCTTACCTGGTTGGTCTTGGCCAATTCACTGAACATGAGCAAAGCTTCTGCTGCAGCTAATGCAAAGATCAGGTTCTTGTGCACAGTGATTCGTTCATTCTTGGGGACACTGAGGAAGGATAGAGAATGCCTTCAGCTGCAGGCAACTGAAAGGGTGCACATGTTCTCACTAGTCCTTGCTGGGCTGTGCAGACCTGCTTGGGTGACCTGGGATCTCTCTGCTACTCACAGCAAAGACAACAGTCCAATGAGGCAGAGACTGCCCTGCAGTGCCAGCACTTGGTGCTGGGCACACACTTGGGTACAGCTGCTCAGACCTTGGCCAGTGTTCCAAGGGACAAGCAGTGAGGAGGAGGTGGAGGGAGCAAGGACCATGCTCACAAGGGAGACCTCTGTGCTTGCCAAGTGACACAGAATGGTTGGCAGTTGAAGAAATAGTCTTTGCTCTATTTACTTCATAAGAATTACTTCTAGTAGAGCAGCTTTTACAGTAAATACTCTCTTTGACAACAGTCTTCCCATGGACACTCAGGTGTGTGCTCAGCTCATACAAGCATCTCCACAGAAACAACCATAACTGCACCCTCTTCCTAGCCAATGATCTCCCTCCTCTCTGTCACCAACCCTAAGGGCAGCTCCCCAGCCTCTCCCAGTGCACCTGCAGCACCCCACTCTGACAAAGGACACCTTGTTTATATGCTTGGTCTGAAATAAATTGTCAAACAAATAAAAAACAAACTAAAAACCACAGAGAAGGCTACAAGTGTCTGGACTTTTCTTACCCAACTGTCAAGAATAAAATGAAGGTGACTATCAAGGCACAGAAGGAAACTCCACATCCAATAAAAGTCAAAGTCTGCAGTGTGATCTCCTCCTTGGCAGTCCTCTGCTCCAACCATGAAACAAATGAAGAAACAACACCTCCCCAAATTAACCACAGAATTCTTGGAGTGCTGGTGCCCATCCCACAGAGCAGCCGAGAAAGGCTCCTTGCTTACCTGCATCTCGTACACCTGCAGCAGGACAGCAAAGTTTGTGGTGTGGTTGCAAAAACAGGCAGTGGAGCCTGGGAGAGATGTCACCACAGAGCAGCCAGTTGTGGACCACATCCCACCAGCATCTGGGCTAACATGCAGCAAAAAAAACAGAGAAAACACATGGAAATTACTACCCATTTCAACAGAAAGCCAAGGCATTAAGAGAATTTTGTTAACCCAGAAGAGGAAGACTTGAAGTGAGGAAAAATGTATCATAGACAGATCTCCATATGGACTTCTCTTTGGTTCATCCTGTCTCAGCAGATTTGCCTTATTGTGCATCAGGCACACACAAGAAACAGGTCTAGTGTCAGTGTATGCATTAAAAAGTACAGCTCAGCCATTACTGCTTTAAACAGAACTCAGTAATTGCATGGCTCTGGGCAGAGCTCCTTTAAGACCACATTCACTGGCACCATCACTGAACCAGGCATCTCTAACCCTCTGATCAGCTTGGCCTGCGTGCACATGGTGCATCTCCACCAGACTCCTGCTCTTCAGAACAAGCCAGCCTATCTCCAGCCAGCTGCTCTCCACTGTCTGGAGCCAGCAAAGCTCTGGATCTGAATTCCCTATGCAAAAAACAAGGCTAAGCAGGGCAGCAGGGCAGCACAGTCCCTTTGAGCCTGTCCCAGCACCAAGGGAAGACCAAATTCAGAGCAGGGGCTAGTTAACTGTTTGTGCAGCAACCTTCTGCTTCCAAAATCACCTTCCCTCTGCCTTCCCCAAACTGATCCATGCTTGTGAAAAACAGGGACCCCTGAGGAGCCTTTTTGCATCTGATGCACTTGAATGACTTAATTACCAATCATAATTTATCACAGCCTCAGTGCTCTCACCTCAGTGACATTCAGCAAAAACACATCTCAATGCCAAACAGTATTTATGAGGCTGGGAGTCCTGCATGTCTGTGGGACTATATATCTTGGACTAACCCTTCTTTGTTGCAGGCAACAATCATAATTAACTAGGGCTTTCCATTTTAGTTGTATATACCTCATTAAAGGTCACTTGCTTGTGAGTGACTTTTCCAAAGGATATCTTCCCTGGAGAGAGTGCTCTACTCCATCAGAGAGAGGATGCCAGCATGCAAAGCAGGGCAAGACTCACAGATCCCTGCTCTTACCATTACATTTCTATTGTCAAGTTTAGTTTTCCAATAGAAATAAAAGCTCATAAGTCTGGGGACCTGAACTGAATCAAAGCACCTGAGGCTGAAGTTCCAGAAGGCACAGATGGGCCTCACCAGCTTGTTGGGCAGGTCCTGCAGGCAGAGGGAGAAGAAGAGATTACACAGCTCTGCATGTACAGTATACAGCCCAATACAGTTCACTCATAAGGCTGCAACAAGGTCCATCAGCACAGGACAAACACCTCCACAGGGAAACAAGAGTCAAGGTGAAAGCCTTGGGCATGGGACACCCATAAGCCCAAGAACTCTGGGGGCCTTGATCCAAGTCTGGACACAGAGATGCTGCTGGACAGGGAGGTTTCTGAGAAGCACAGCCCCTCCTCGTGGTACCTCGACACGGTGCTCCAGGTGGTAGTGAACAGATGTGCTGATCTCCTGGTAGTCACTGAGCAGAGAGGATGAGATCACAGCAGTGCCCACTGTGGTGGTCAGGTACCTGTCAGGGAAGGCAGGAGACACAAGATGTGCTGAGAAAACAGGATCTCTCTTTACAGAAGACAGCTGGAGAGATATGGAGCCACTTCTGCGCTGTTTCAATGTCATCAGCAAAGGGCCTGGGCACAGAGCAGAAAGTATCTCAGATACCTGGCAAATAGAAACCACCACCACTCCCCCTGTAACAGCAGGAGGTGACCATATAGATGAGGCACCAGGACATCCCAAGCAGCTGAGCTGTGCAATGCCTGAACCAAGGGTCCCGCGAAGGAGCAGGACGTTAGCTGGGCTGGATGTGCGAGCTGCCATCCCCACCTAGTGTTCAGAGACCTCCCGGGAGATCAGCGAGGCTCTGCCTCCTGCCTGCTCTGCCAGTCCCCATCTGCAGAGGCAACCCAGTTCTAGCAGCTTCTGTCTCCACCGGAGGGGAAGTTGCAGCAGCCCCAGCCCATCCCAGCAGAGCAGATAACCTCAGGGGAACCAGAGGCTCATAGAAGAGCCACCCCAGTGCACAGAACCATAGAATTGTTTAGGTTGGAAAAGACCTTTTAGAGGATCGAGTACAAACATACAAGCCAGCACTGCCAGGCCACCACTAAATCACGTCCCTCAGCACCACATCTACATGTTTTTTTAATCCCTCCAGGGACAAGAACTCCACTTCCCTGGGTGGTCTGTTTCAGGGCTTGACAACCCTTTTGGGGAAGAAATTCTTTCTAGCATCCCACCTAAACCCCCCCGGTGTAACTTGACGCTGTTTCCTCTTGTCCTATCACTTGTTACTTGAGAAAAGAGACTGACCCCCACCTTGCTTCAACCTCCTTTCAGGGAGTTGCAGAGAGCCCTCAACCTCCTTTTCTCCACACTAAACAACCCCAGTTCCCTCAGCTGATCCTCAGAAGGCTTGTGATCTAGACCCTTCACCAGCTTTGTTGCCCTCCTCTGGACACTCCCCAACACCTCAGTGCTCTTCCTGAAGTGAGGGGCTCAAAACTGAACAAAGTATTTGAAGTGTGGACTCATTAGTGTCAAGTACAGGGGGACGTTCACTTCCCAAATCCTGCTGGCCATATGGCACACAGGCAGCCACATGGCACAGCTCCAGTATTGCCTTGGGATCTCCTTTACATTTTTCAGTCTCCAGATGCATGTTGCAGAAAGCAGGGACAAACAGGATGAGATGGAGCAGGGTGGAGGTGACCCTAAAACAGAGGCACTAAGAAACTCAGCACAGACTTGGAAATGAATTCTTCTTCTAAGAGGGCAACCCTGGGATGTGTGAGTGGGAGGGGTTTACTCACTTCTGTCCACTGTCAGAGGCAGCCATGTCCTGGGAGACAGCACTGACACCAGCACTGGACAGGCAGTGCTGCAGGGAGGTGTAGCCAAACCACATGTTCTTCATTATGACTTTTTGGAGACCTGGAGGCATAGAATCTGTATGTCAGCATGACTGCCCGAATCTGGTGGTGCGATACATGGGGTCCAGGGCACCTACAGCTCCAAGCTGTGTCTGAGAGAGCCGGTAGATCCTGTGGACCTCTGGAAGTCCCCCACAGCCCATCTCCTTTTCACCAAAGACATCTCATCCTCACACTTCTCCAGACATGTGTGCAGGGTAAAGAGTTCATGCCATTAAGGAAGATGCTGCAGAAGTGCCAAGGGGAGACCTGGGGTATCACAGCCTACCTCTGGCTTTCAGTCTTTGCATTTCTTCTGCAGGAACTTCAATGAGGTCATGCATTCCTTTCTCAGGGCTCTGGACCAGGTATGCCTCACTGCTCAGCTCCTGTGTGTCCAGCTCTAGCTTCCTGAGCTCTGCCCCTGTGGAGAGGTAAAATCAGGACTGAATTGGGATTCTGCCTCCTTCCCAGTAAGATGCCCTCCCGCATCTCTGCCAGTGCCACTCACCAACATTTCCATGCTGGATTGTGATCTTTGTCCTCCCTGAAGTCAGCAGTGGGGCTAAGTGTGACAGCATTCTGTCACAGAGCTCAACAACAGCCATGGGCCCACTGATAACCTGCAAACACAGAGAGAGCAGTGGAAACCAGCACCTGCATCACCAGCTCACACCTCCCACAGTTCACAAAAGCTTTCTTAAACACTTGGTCCTTTGCAGAAAAAGAGAAGTTGGGACTCAAGACTTTTGATTTTCTTTGCTTTGATTTCTTCACTAAAGGATGTTCCTGGTTCCTTTATCAAGGAGAGAAGACTGGCAATGAGGGAAACCTGCTGGCTTTTATAAAAAGCCATTAGACCAGCATGAAAATAAAGAACTAGATAAGCTTCTAGAAAGAAAGTAGACTTTTAGACCTGACTTTTGATTTTTGCAAAGCTGTAGCACAACCATCCTCTATTCCTGGAAAAGGCTCCACTCAGAAATAGAGTCCACTGCTGGAAGGGTAGCAGGTGACTGGCCCCATTACTTAAAGTCCTGCATATGCTGGGCAGCACAAGTGCCACCCCTGCAGTACACAAACAGAAACCCTCTCTCCTTCAGCAGATAGAGCTGCACCACTGCACCAGCTATGCTGGGCCAGAGCTGGTTTTATGCCACTACAAGAAGCAGTGAGTAATTGTGGCCATGGAGACCTAGGCAACTCAAAGTGATGAGGTAAACTCTGAACTATTCAGCATCCTTTCATCTCTGGAGGTCTCTGGCTTGGTTCCTGGAGCTCTGGCCAGGCCAGACACTGTCACACATTTCCCAGTGACAGGTGGAGAGTGTAGACCATACAACAGACACAAAAGACCCACGTGAGACAGGAAGAAGCTAATGGAGAAAATCATAAAGAGGTTGAGATGATGGAGTTGCCTCACACAAAGCCTGATGGTGTTTTGAACGGCATGGGGGCTGATGACAGATAGCTCCTTGGCAGCCCACCCACAGAAAATACAGCAAACTATAAAGTGAAGGGTATTGCCCTGCCAGAGACAGCAGGATGTGGGAGCAAGGAATCAACAAAGCACTGGGAATCTGTGAACTGTGGGCAATGCCATAAATCCAGGCTGTAAAACTGGGGAAGCTTGATGAGGGTTGAGATAACCACTGGAGGGCTTCGCAAATGAAGGCACCACTTGACAGCACTTGTTTGCAGAAGAATTACTTCTCGCCTCCAACATATGAAGCAAGAGCAAAGGCAGCCAGCCCTTATCTGACCTGACAAAGAGGCCCCATGCCCATGCTTGAGGGTCCCCAGCCTGTGGTCATACAGCAGGTCAAAGGAGCTGTACACAGATCAAGATGAGCAGATGCAGCACACAGCAGCCAGGCTGCTGGTGTCACCATTACCTGGCTAATTGATGACCACGTTTTAATATTGTGCTCTTCCAAGATTAACTCAGTCACTTCCATGTAATAATGACCCAACTGCTCCAACATCTCCAGCTCCTCTTCCTCCTGGACTTCCACATCAGAAGCTTGCTTTAGTATTTGAAGCACCACAAGGAGATCAGATGACTCCAGCACAGGTGTCTCTCCTTCTCTCAGAACAGTTGCCAATACATCAAGAGCACCAAGAGCAACAGAGAGGTTCATGTCTTGGACATCACTTGTGAAAACATTCTCAGGAATCTGCCATGGAAAAGATGTTTGAGTTCAGTGCAGAGCCCTGATTCTGCTTGATCAATTATGCCTTGGCAGTGCCCTGCACACCCTCACTGGTCTGAGGAGACTTGCCTGTCCAACCAAGCATATCTTAAGCAGACGGATATATGCCCTGACATTTTGAGTCTCTCAGCCTCAGCAAGATGAGTCAACTTGAAGCAACACTTTGCTTGTTTGATCACAGAACAAGTTACAGCTGTATTGGTCACACTCTTCAGCAGCAGCTCTAAAAAGATCATAGGCATAACTGCTGGCAAAGGGAACTCAAACACCAGTAGGTGCTAGCAAGCTCAACCCAGCAGCTCCTGCCTGCTTCTGGTGTTAGCTGCTGTTGGGGCTGCAGGACTCACCATGGTCCTCTCTGCAAGCACATTCACACGGCCAACAAGTGAGCGGCTGGATTCCAGCTGAGCTTTTTGCAGTTGCCAGTATGCATCTGAGAATAAAACAACATCACAACCATTGCTGTGGTGTCTAGCAGCTTGATGGGTACGTTTGTAATACAGTCAAGGCAAGGACACCTCACAGCTGTGCTGTACTTTATTTCTATTACAAGATCCCATCTGGAGAAACTGTCTAACGCTTCTCTTCTACCTCATCATCATGTGCCCCTGGCCAACCAGTCTGGGTAAACCTGGACTGGAAGGCACTCTACAACACTGCATCCAGAAGCCACGTAACACATGAAACCACTGCTTAACTGGAAAACAGCAAAACAACCCATGAGAGTGTGTGAGACTGAAGCAAAGTCATAGCTAGAGTAAGCTTTGCATGTGGTCTTTTCAGAGCAGACATGAGGTCTCCTCATCACTGGCCATCATCCTAGCCAGGACCTCCAGGAGTGAATGCTGTGGGAGTAATGAATAAATAAATAACAGATGCTGTACCCTTTCTGTAGCCACAGACAAAAGGCAAAGACTGCAAGCAAGACACGTAACTGAATCCACTGCTGCCAACTTCAAAAACTCGGCATTCCTCAACAGGTCCTGTGGAAACACAGAAAGAGCAGGTCCTGGTACCCCAGAGATACAACATCCCCAGCAGGTATCATGCCCCCTGCAAGCAATCTGCAAGCCCTGTGTAGGCAAAAGCTATGGACAAGCAGCCCTAGAGACAGAGCAGAACAGGAACTGAGCTCAGAAACTGCCCCTGACCTGCCTGGTAAATTCTCCCTGGAAGGAACCTGGAAGAGGTGGCAGTACCAGGTCCTGAGTTCATGATTTACCCAACAATGTCATGACAGTCTGGCTGAGAGACTGATTCCCTCCTCCCAGGAGAGCACTGAAGGACCAGGTGTGCAAACCCCGGGGAACAGCACTGCCAACAAGCCACATCTCTCAGTAGAAGAGAGTCTGCCATTAGACCAGGACATCTGAGCAGCTCTTTGCTGGGGTCATGGCAGAGATTTTCAGTGACCAGGAGTTTAGTGATGACTAGGCCTTTAAGTAAAATTGTAAACTGCTCAGCTCAGCCTTGAATGTGCTTCTGCTTTCCTTCCCAAAGGAGAAGCATCATTCCACAAACTGCACCAAAGTTCCTCTACAGATGGAAGTGGCTTCCCAGACCGTGCCTGTGTGCCGACTCACCACTGCAGAAGGGAGCTGGAGCAGCAAGGACAGACAATGAGCCTTACCTGGACAGAGAAACTGTGCTGTCACTTCCTGAACCGAGCTTTCAATCTCCAAAGCGTTTGAGCTCCACTCAAATAAAAGGTCTTGCTCTACCATCCAGCATGACCGAACCTTCTCAATCTGCTCTGCACTGAGGACTTTCTGCCATATGTGCAAGTCAGTGATGTTCCCACTGAAGGACTCTTTCTCTCTGAAGGTGCCCCCCAGGGAATCTTGATCTTGGCCAATTATGAAAGTCCCCTGGCCATAGATGGCCTGGGGGGCAAAGGGCTCCATAGCACACAAACCGCTGGCAGATGCCCTCCTTTTCCCGTCGGCATAGATGGCCCACGTCCCATTTTCCTGCTGCCAGGTCACACAGAAGTGATGCCACTCTCCATCAGCACGGAACACAGGCAGGTATGGGGAATGGTGCTCATGGACTATGAGAGCAAATCGAACAAAGCCTTCCTCGTCAACAAATCCACGAAGCTGGAACTCATTAATGAAAGCTGGCACAGAATAGGAGAAGATGGTAGCAATCTCCTGGGTCCTGGTGTCCCATTGGAGGTGGGCACAGGCTGTGACAGCAGGCAGTGCTGGGAAGTCAGAGAGCACCTTTGCATATTTTGTGTCTGTTTTGTCTCCAAATACCAATACTGGCACAACGTGATTCCCTAGAAAGAGAAATTTCAGCCAGTATAAAGGAAGAAGCATGGGCCAAAGCCCATGGGGTTAGCACGGTGACAATAAAAGACAAGTGGCAACTTTTCCAGCCAAATTATTGGGTTTTTTTCAGAGTGAAAAAGATCCACAAGTGAACCTATCTCCAAGCAGTCCAAGCCCACTCATACTCACGTCTCCATTTCAACTTGTGCAGGACACTATCCCTTTCTCTTAGCCACACAGAACCTCTGATGTGGTGGGACTGCAGCAGTGCACTGAAGGAAGCTTGCTCACTGTCCTGGGGTTCAGAAAACAGCTGAGCAAAGTGTTGTTCACAGTATCTGTCTGCATGCCACCAGTCCAAAGCAGTGGCCACATATTCATACATGTGTCTTGAGGTCTCAATTGTGACAGGAGCAAAACCTGGAAAGACACACACTGTGTGTGAAGAACAGAAAGCCTCCCCAACCCACTGCTGTGCCACATACACTTCAGGGTCAGACTCCTGCAGCACCCCCAAGCATTTACACACTCCGCATGGTGCACATTGGGGGAGCTGAGGGTAGGACCCCTTGGAATGTTCAGCGGGCATAGGATGACAGAAAAGACCAGCCTGCTTTAGACTTACACTGGACATCTGTGAGTGTGCTCACAAACTGAATCACTGGCCCAGGGCTGGAGCTGGGCACACTTCTGTGGGATATGCAAAACCATGCTGAGCTCAGCCCAAAGGAAAAGCTTGCTGTGGTACACACAGTAATTGCCCTCAGGGTGGTAACAGCTTGTCCAAAGCAGTTACATAAAGCAAATTTTCTCATTGATCTGCACTTCCCAGGTCCTACCAGCCTCTGCATTTGCAGATCCAATTTGCAGGCACAGAATAATCTGTTTTGTTTGCAGCTGCAGCAGCATAAAGGATACCAGAAAGAGTTTCTTTACCTCTATTTCTGCCTCTGGACACTTTTAAAATGCCTTGTTTCTCTGTGCTGAATATTGCTTGTAAAAGCATACAGAAGTGCTGATGAAAACACTAACCTTTAGAAGTCTGATTCTTGGCAAGGGCTGCAAAGGCAAACAGACTCCTGGACAGACTACTGACCTGTTGGAGAGGACGTGTAACGTTCATATTAAGCATTAATATTATCTCAAATGCTCAAATTTTAAAAATTACTGTAAAACTCACCAGAAAGCTGAAGAACCAAGAATCAGGTCTCAAGTCCCTCCTAAACATGCTGACCATCTGGAAAGCTTTCACCCTTTGCTAGAATAAACAAAATATTGCTAGAGATGCATTGCAGAGACAGAAGCATTCTTCAGAAAGCTATTTCTCAGTTCTGATTTCCTCATGAAGTCTTGAATCAAAAAAGAGAAAACAACTCCTTCTGGAATACCCATCCTGAGTAGAATCCTATCAAAATAATTCTCGGTTCTTCTTGAAGAGCTCAAGGTATCATTTTAACATTTGTTTCCAGGATACAGAATAATTAATCATAAAACATATGCAGGTGTGTATATTAACACAGCCAAGACAGCAGAGCCTCTTTGTCTGTATTAACTAAACTAAAAAGCCATAAACTGCACTGTTAAACAGTGTCACATCACTGGCAGCTTTTCTCACTCCAGAACAGAACAGATCCTGCAGACCAGTAAATCCATGAGCAGTGCCCAGACACACAGCTCAGTATCGTGGAGCTGTTCCAACAGCAGGACTTTGCTGTGAGCCCCCCACCTCAGCACCTCTGTGCCGGTGAAGGGAAGGCTGGAGCGTGGAGCCCTATAAAGCCCAGTGCAGTTGTAGATCAGGGTATGTAAGACGCAAACATGGAAACTGGCAATGTGCCCTCCAGCGCAAACAAGTCCTAAAGCTGTCTCTGGGCACTGACACTGCCAGCCGTGAGTAATCTCTTTGCTCTTGATGGAGCTCTCCTACAGTAAAAACACACATTGAAGCACTTTGCTGCTAAGGGACTGAGGAGACCTTAGACTCTAAATACGTTCATAATCAGCCTTCCAAAGTTTATCAGTGGCTGAACACAAACCCAAGTCCTCGGGAGGAGGACGTTTGGCCCTGTGCTCATCTGACCAGTGACACGCACTGCCAGCCTTCTGCTCCTCAGCCTGTGCCTATAGCCCCCGGTTCTTCCCTTCTCCGTGAAGGACCCTGGAGAGGTTACCACAGGAAATCTGGAGCACGGTCTTGGTAGGAAAAATAGAGAATGAGGGACTTGCCAGTGACCCAAATGGGGTCTTCCAGTGACCCAGCCGGCAGCAATGAGGCGCCGAGAAGCCCGGGGCAGGAGGTTCCTCCAGCACAGCCGCCGGCGGGACGAGCCCGAGCACCGGGCTGGCAGCGGGAGCTGGCGGCGCTGCACCGCGCAGCTCCGGGGGTGGCGACGACGGACACCGAGCTCTCGAGGCGGCACCGCTCCCCACCCTGCCCTCCGCACCGCACATCGCACACCGCTCTGCCCCTCCTCGGTGCCGGGCGCCTCGCCCCTTGTAGCCCTTCGCAGCTCCGCGCCTCCTCCACCAGCGCCGGACCTTCCGAGCTGTCGTTCCCTGAACCGTGCCCGGATGCCCGCTCTTCTGGGCTGGGTACGGAGATGGGCAGCAGCCCCGCGGGGCCCGGGCTGGGCCGATTCCCTCCGCACTCCCATCCCGTGCTTCTCCCCGCACCCCGACTCGGTACCCTCACGCTACACCCCTACTCCACACCCGCGACAGCTCCTCCCGTCCGTCGCCCCAACACTCACAATCGTCCCCACTCCAGTGTTAGCAGCGTGGGAGATCTTCTTCCCAGGCAATCACTTCTTCATGGGAGTCCCCGAGAAAGCTTCCCAGGAAACCTGGCACATGATTTTGGCAGAAAAAAAGAAGCAGTGGGGGATTTCCCAGGGATGTTCTCAGTATCAGGAATCTAATACAGCGTATTTAGGTGAGCAGGTGAGGAAAATCAGTTCTGGAGGAGACGTCTAGGGGGACAACAAACGAAAGACGCAGGCAGATACAATGAGCAGGGGCAGGGCTGGAAAGCAGAGTCAAACCAGCAGAAACTCTGCAGGACACCCCCAGCACATCCCTGGTGCAATTTCCTCAGAGTGGCTTCAGCATTCTGGCATTTCCTCAGGCCCTGGCCTGCAGTTGCCCTGGGGACTATGTGAAGGCTGGAGAGCCCAGGACACCTCCACGGGCCAGCAGTGCTCCCCACCTCACAGAGATGCTCTTTTGGGCAATGCTCACTCACTTTTGCTGCAGCAACAGGCACACAGTTCCCACTTGTCCCCTCCAAGTGAATGCTTGAATCACACCATGGATTCACAGGCAACTAGCTTTTGTTCTTCAGGGTCTTCGTCTGGGAACGAAGGCAATTACCACATCCCAGTGCCTCTGCTCACTGCCATAAATTTCTCACAGAAGAATGGACCTTGGAGACAGCTGCTTCAGGCTGCTTAGTGACCGCTGCCAGTCGGGAAGCAGCCTGGCACTCATGGAGAGCACTACATGGAGTGCCAAAGGCTCATGAAGCAGTGTGGCAGCATGAGGAGAGGCTCTGTTGCTTGCTGCAGTTTGGTCAAAACTTCATCCTCCTTCCCTCAGTGATGGAGGGAGAACAGGGCATGAGGCAGAGCCCTAGTTTACACCACAGATCTTCAAAGGAAAAGTGCAAAGTGTTTTTCAAACTTATGGCTGGATTAGGTTTGCCAGAGTTAGAGCTCCCCGCAGATAGTAAACAATTTCCTCTGTCTTAGACAGAATTAAACACCTTTTACAATGGCACTAAATGTAGTTTACTGGTAGCATTAGAAACAGAATCCAACCAATGGGCTCCAGCATCCCTCCTCTTTTCTATAGCCATACAAACAAACCATCCTCTATGCACATGCAGAGAGGTGAAAAAAAGGTCCCCATGCTCATGGAATGCCACCTGAGCTTCTAACCTCACTATACAAGTTCTTTGGATTTAAATTTGAACTAACTTCCATAATTACACTCTGGACTTTTGAATAAGACCTGGTGTTATGGCTGGCATCAAGGTTGGCTCTAGAGACACTGGTGAGAGGGCTTTGTTGGTGTTTTAAAGGAAAGGTCACTGCCAGTAAGTGGAATCTAATAATTGGCACCTCATTGTCTTTTCACTCAAAATAACACCTAAAAGACCCCAGACATCACAGGCTCCTGGGCTGCTGAGCAAGTCCAGAAAGTGGGGTCCAGTGCCTGGACTTGCTGGATGCTTCTTTTGGACCTCTCAGCTCAGCTCAGCATCTGTTTGCTTCTTGCCATGCAGCACAGTTGTCACCACCAGTGATGGTAGCTCATCAGCACTCATTCCCACAAAGCAAATATTCCAGGCAGTCAGCTCTCTCCTCAGGGCAAGTGCAGTTCCTGAAGTCAGCCTCCATTCAAACATCTCAAAATAAATTAGAAATAACAGAGTTCTTGGAGTTAAGAGGTGTCCATCCAGTGCAAGAAGACCTTGGTGAGTGGACATATGACCTTGGGACAGTTAGATGGTAAAATCCCAATGTACTTCTAATGCTTGTAAATCTCTCTAATAAGCAGCTGAACAAAGGGCAAATTGTGTTGCTCAGTTTGGGTGATGCTGTCACTCTGGGTTAGCTTGTTTTTAAATGGGTTGCAATTCTGTTTACATTCAGTCAATTTAAAAAATCAGCTCAGGTGCATTTTAAGAAGCCT
This sequence comes from Indicator indicator, assembly GCF_027791375.1. Taxonomy (NCBI): domain Eukaryota; kingdom Metazoa; phylum Chordata; class Aves; order Piciformes; family Indicatoridae; genus Indicator; species Indicator indicator. Next base: position 7,911,848 of record NC_072037.1, read on the forward strand.
TATCTGTACCAGGCAGTAAACCCTGATCTGCCACCCTCGAGGCACATCTTTCACACAATCCTTGGAAGAGCTTCCCAGCACATGGGCTAGCAACATGTTAATCTTTATAAATCAAATATTTGCCAAGTGGAGTAGAAAGCCATGTGTCTAAGCAAGATGCATTGAAAAATGGAACAAAGTGCTCCGTGTGTCAGAGATCACTAGGTTGTGTTGCAAGCCTCTTCCTTGCAGAGTTATCCTTCAAAATAACATTTCTCTAGCCCAGCTGTAGAGGTTATTCTACACCAGCATTTGTTTTTTCCTAGTTTTTATTGCAGAAAGCTGACCCTCTCTCTGACCCAGCTCCTCCTCATGAACTTTAATATCACCCAAGCTTTCTCTGAGTTAGATTTGGTTCTGAGCTGAGACACGGCTTGTGAAGTCTTGACTTAGGAGACATTGGCAGAAGTGATGCAGCCCCACTAGTACTGGGGCTGTGAAAGTATGTCCCATGCCTGCCATATCTCAATTATTTTACACTTTCACACATCTCAAAATTTCACAAGCTGCTGTTTGGTCCTGATGCCTCACACTGATACCAGCACTGCCTCTGCAGTTCAAAGCTTCTGTGGTACCCTCATTTATCTGTATATGGATGTTTCTCTTTGCTTCTGCAAAGGACACTTCTGTCGTAGCATTTGGAGAGCACAGTCTCCATTATAATAAACCATTTTTCACTGTCCAACTACTTATTTTTCAGAAAAAATAGTGAAGCAGTCGTTGCTTCTCTCTTGGCTAATGCCAAGTACTTAAAAGGGGCCTCCAATTCAGGCACTTTCTTTATGAATGCAGACAGACCCAGCTGCCCCTCACATGCAGAAACTAAAACTCCAAGGTGCTTCTGCAAGACCAAAAACTCTTCTGCTTTCCAGTTGCGCCAATAAAGCCTTCCATCAAATACCATCCAGTCCTCCTTACGCAAATGAGTGGTTTGTAACTTCCACAAGTATGTCTGGGGCAGTTTTAATGCTGAGAATGGACAGACTACCACTGAAACAGGAACAGAACAAATGGATTTCTGAGTATATTATCAGCCTGTATATTTTGCACAGCCCTGGAACAGACACTTCCATGTTAAAGCTCCTCTCCTTTTCTTTCCCACACTGCTGAGATTCCCACATGTGAAGAGAAATGAGAGCTTGCTGTCCCATGACCTCCAGCTGGCTGGAAGGCTGCTGACTTCTCCTCCTGCAGAACCTCCCCAGCTCTCCCAAAAGAAGATTCATCAGTACTCAGGAAGCAATTAACACTGCATTACAGGGATCCGGTCATGGCACAACTTCCTGCTGTTCCAGCTTACAAGAGACACATCAGTCCAGAATGTCCCATGTCTGTCACTCCAAGCAAGCTGTTAACAAACGTTATCACTTTCACATGGATCAAGCTATTAGTAGGAGCAGTGCCTGGAAAACCCTAGACAACACTTCCACTTCCTCTGAACAAAGTGACAGCATCACCTCCTAGCCTCCATGCACACATCAACTGGAAGACTGGTCTTTAGCTACATGACAACCACACTCCAGCCCAGCCAGGTAGCAGCACAATTTGCTCTTTGGACTTTGGATCATGGATGTAATTTCACATTCACAGCTCTGCAGGAGAGAGACACAGGGAACACGTGTTCATGCTAATTCTTCAGGCTTCCAAACAAGCATCCTTATTCTGCACATGAACGGTCTGTGCTGATTTGCTTTTATGGCCAGACACCTGCATGTTTGGCAATGCCACTATTTGTCTAGTTCTCTCAATTTCCTCTCCCCCTCACCTTTCAAGTCTGTCATATCAGGGTTGACCAAACTTCCTGATGCTACAGGCTTCACATCAAGAGTCTGGTATGTCAAGGATATGTCTTCTAGGAAGCTGAGGGGAGAGGGCACAAGTTCACAGGCAGGAAGAGCAATACATCCCCAAGGGGACAGAGAGACCCATGCATGTAGATCTCAAGAGTCTGTCTGTACCAGGTCACCTCCTTGCACAGCAAAATGCACAATTCACCCTGCATTCCTCACCCAGCCATGCCTCTGTCAACAGCAGCATGCCCTATCTTCAGCACATGAGTCACCTCAACGACTTGCAAGTGGGAAGCTGTGCCAGAGCTCTGCAGTGAGTACCTGTGTCTCCTCTCCCTCGTTTGTGCACTGCTGAAAGTACAGTGTGGAACTGAGCACTGAAGACCCACTGCAAACATTACTTTGTAGCACATGGCAATCATAACTTCTGTGCCTGGGGTGATGGAACTGTCAGCAAGGAAAAGATTTTCCTAGTTTAATTCTGTGGCTTTTCTGATGCATATGGGTTGGGAAAAAAAATCCTGCACCAGCAGAAAAGAGTTTGAGACTTGCTGACCATGTTAGTTTATTCTAATAGTTCTCTCCACAAATGGCTGAGGTGATGAGATGCTCTTCTTCTGGTTTTAGTATTGGTCACAAGAAGCAGATGAGACTGCTTGTGTTGGTGCATTGCTTTCAGGGCCTTTGTTGGGCTAAGTAATTTGGTAGACTTTTAAATATTCAGAATTTAGGGTATAGAATATTACCCAGGGCTTAGTACTGGCTAAGCAATGCAGGACTCTCACTGCAGCTTTTGTGCACAGTACCCCACTTGTGTTTATTTCCTATGATACAGTGCTGACTACTACAAGAAATCTCAGCTGAGAAGAAAGTCCTTTCTGTGCAGCTCCAGATTTAGATTTTTAAGGCAAATGATCTTATTCCAATGATATTTTGCTTTCTAGACTTGTTTGTAGAATTAGATTTAACCAGGGGTTTATTTTGTTGGTTTTACTTCTTAAATGCCCCCAAGTCTTGGTGTGGTTTGTTTCAGCAAACTCTTGTGGACATGCCAGCCTTAATCTCACTCTTCCAGGCCCTTCTTATTGTCCAGGATGAAAGCACAACACAGAGCCTCCCCTGCTAATTGCCAGCTCTCTGTTTCCCACTGACAGGTGTATTGTCTGGAGGAACAGACCCGATTGTGTCCCTGTGCAGGAGGGCATCAGCTGCTGATATTAGAGAGCCTTTCAGGGGAGCTTGGCCATGGCTGGTTATTTAGTGCCATCATTTATAACAAATCTGTGTAGCCTAGAAACTTCTAACAGAAAAAAAATAGGACCTGCCTTTATTATTAATCTTTAGGTTTTTTTCTCAAGCTGCTAACTACTCCTAAATCTCCCGTCCTCCTACCAGCAAGACAGGGCATTTGGTTCTGATCCTCTTTGAAACACTAAATCTCCCTGATACCCTTTCCCCATAGTATTCTGATAAAGGTGTTCTGCTGTTTTAACCAGACACCCACTGTGCATCTACTTTAACTTGCAGTCTCAGCTACCAAAAAAGTTTTCAAACTGCTCTTCCTGTGAGGTTCATTTTGAAGCAGTGGGGCAAGTCAATATGCATGGTCTCAGACTGACAAACATTATGGAGAGGTGGTTTATATCCTCTGGAGATCCTGAGGAACAGCACTGAGGCAGAAAGTTTGCTTTGGGGGACAGTGACTGTGCCTGCTTTGCCAGGTAAGAAGAGGGGCTCTGGTGCTCAGACAGAGTGAGGAAAGGCAGCAGCAAGACAGCCCCTGAGGGATGAGAAGAAAAAGTACAAGAGCAATATTAGACCCAGACTGCATCTGTCTTTCCCATTTTTCCCATTAAAGGGTAAAGCTTTCCATACGTGACTGTCGCACAACAGCAGAGCTCCAGCCAGTACTGCAGCACCATGCGACCAGAAACGCAACAGACCATTAAGCAGATGGCCCAAGTTTTCGCTGCAGGAACCTGGCAATAGAGAAACCATCTCTTTACTGGATTTAATCATGTCAGTCACAAGACAGGAGGGTGTCTACAAACAACCAGTGCAAGCAGTTCCACACCAACCTGCAGGAATACAGCTGTAGAGAAAGAGGAAGCGTGTTGTGTCTGGCTGAGCCCTGCAGTTTTGGAGCAGTGTTTCAGTCAGACTATCACAGGCATCTGCAAGGAGGTTTCCTCTTATTTCTGCTCTCTCCCACACTGTGCAACATCAATATGTGCATCCAAATCTGTATTGGAGAGCAGCACATCTTCATACCTGAACCTCTCTTCCTCCTCTTCTGACTTGCATAGCTTTGCCAGATTTCTCTGCCAGAACCTAAATAAAGCTGAAGACTTGATTCCAACACTCCTAACAGAAGGACTTTTGCAATTGTCAACAGAACACCAAAAAATCAGGCACTTCTCTTAAACTGTATTGACAAGTGATAGACAGTAGCATAACGATCTGAGTACCATGATGCTAGAAAGGAGCCTAAGAACAGCAATGAAACTCTCTTGAGTTTGTAGTCCACAGCACTTAGCTGAAAGCAAGCAAAGGGCTTCATTTGTGCCCCTTACTTGGAGTGAGACAGTCTATTTCTGATGTCTACATCTCTGCCAGCAACTTTTTCCTGTTCAGAAAATTATTTGTTCAGGAACTCTTTGGAATTTCCTTCACATTTCAATGCATTGTCTGCTTGACTGCACCGTTTGTCTGCTCCCTGCTTCAACTTCTTCCAGTTTTCAAAGTAATGAAGACACCCTCTTGGACTCAGATCAACTCTGTTTTCTGTAATGGGTTTAAACACCTCGAATCTTCTGCTTTGGGAAGCCACAGCTGCACAACAAAGAAGGTCCCTGAGAGATCACCTTCTGCCAGACTCAGGCAAACACTTACATGATTAGCTTTGTTTTAGCCACAGGTTGGTAAAGTTTTAGTCTATCTACTTCTGATCTTGTCAGAATTGTATTTAAATTCTTCTGACAGATTCTTGGCCCGCAGTTTGTTAACAGATCGTTGTTGAAGCAGGATGATGGAAATTAGAGTGGTTTTGAACAGGAGAGACACATGGTGCATTTATTCTCCAGTTCAGTGATTATCTCTCTGCCTGGCTCCACTCCTAACACAAGTTCACCTTGGGACATTACAGGAGTTGCTGGCTAGTTTGGGAACTACTGAGTATTCATTGGAACACGCACAAGATGCAGCCATGTGAAGGGTTCAGGCACAACTGCAGTGTGTGCTGCAGTGTGCTGGACAATTTGTATGGCCTCTGGGCAGCTCAAATGAAAATCAGTCCCATACAGGGTTGGATGGTACAAGGTCTCAGTATATTTTCCCACCAGTTCTGCAGAGAGACATTCAGTGTAAGTACAGTCAGCCATCCAAGTATCTGCCCTCCATGCAGCAGAGACACAAACGTAGCTCCTGACAGCACAAGAAAGCAGTCCTTGGGTTTCTCTAATTGTCATTTCACACACAAGGGCCAGTGGTGATTTGTCACCTTCTGTTTTGAACAGTTGTAGGCTTCAGTCCCATAGCCACAAGCTGCTGGGCACCACACTCCCACCAGTGCCATACTGGGATCCCTACTGACTTTTACCTAGCAGTCTGCAGGCTTCACTCGTGCACTACAGAGCGCTCGAGACTGTCTCAGTGTGTGCAGCTGCTGGGCTGACTGTGGCTGTCAGAGCTGTCTGGCTGTCCTTTGGAAACCCTAAACAGGTTTAGGTGCCAAGCTATTTCATCAGAGAGTGCTGGAACAATGAAAGCCCTCTGCCCATCACTCTAACCTGTTACATAAAACCATTCCTCATCTGCTAAGACTCTAGTTTTTGCAACTCCTTTATTCTAGACAGCAGAAACCTGACTGATGATTTACACTTGTTACCCTGAAGAAGCAGCATGTTTGTCTTTCATGCTGCAAGAGCAGGTGCAATGTTTGTAGAGTAAATTAGTACTGAATATTTTGTTAAATACTCCAAGCTACCCAATTCCTCTTTAAATAAGGTCCAAGATTTCAAGATGTCATTTGGCACTCACACAAAGAGAAAGCACTGACTATGAAACTGGAAGACAAAGCAGGGTATAAATGCAGACACCAAAATACCTGGGAGTTTATACACTATATCCACATGTCCTGTAAAGACAGAGGTATCAGTTTGAATGCCCACCTGTCGAGAAAAAAAACACAATCATTCATTGTATCCCAAATCAGTTTTCAGAAATCTATCTAGGGTGCTATTTAACTTCCCTGTCACGTGTCTTGTAGGATGGTAAACCTGGATTGCAGCTTTGTAAATGCTAGAAACAGACTTCAGGACTGGAAAAAAAAATTACATTCTTCAGGCTTGGTCACAGTTCATCCTACCAGATGAAGGTAAACCCTGAAAGTAAGCAGCCTTAGATTTTTAAAGAGGGTATTTCAGACAGTACAAGGATGATCTTCGTACAAGGATGATCTTCCTCATGCTAAACAGAAACTGCTGAGCACACCTGTCAGACCACATAAGCACTCCTTTAGATATTGGCCTAGAATGTTAAAAAATTTTAACTCTTTCCTTCAGTCTTCTTCTAAATACTGTACTACTTACCATGCTCTTCAGAACAGGACCATCACATTACATATCTTCTGACCCAGTACACTGGGGACACAGTAAATTGGGGATGGTGATTGTGCCCAGTGATGCCACCCATTAACCCATCATCTGTTCAGAGGAATGCAGGGCAGTTGTCAGGGTTTACTGATCCTAATGACATCTGCACTGGAGGCCTCTGGAGGACTGTAGAGAACATGAACAAGACACCTGTGTAAACAGTGGAGGGCATCAACCCAGAAGGAAAGTTTGCAGTCCACCAGGTGTGAAAAAGCCTATGTGAGAAATTTGGGCAAGATGCTGTTCTTAGGACCATCATCTGTGTCTACATAAATGGGACTGGAAGCACATCCTCTAAAGTTAGGAGGGAGAAACAAGCATTTGTCTGAATCTCAGCCAGCAATAGATGGAGCTAGTGGTGCACTAAGACAGCTTTGAACTATGACAGAGGTGTACCTGCACATCTGCAAAAGAGCCAGTCATGCACCTGGGAGGATAGGAAAAGACACTATATTACCAGAAGGTAAAACAATAATTGTAGGACATCTGCTTAGTTGTCAAGGACCAAGAGGGAAATAAAGCTGTTGTCCCCTCTAGCTAAAACCTGCTGTTTCTTTTTCCCTAGACTCCCAACCACCAACTGCTCTACAGTTTGTATGCCAATCCAATTTTGATGCCTGTAATTCACCCCAGAGACTTTTTATTTTAACTTTATCAAGTGAAGAGAAAAACAACTATGTTAAAATAATAAAAAAGGGAACATCTGGCAGGAGGATATTCTTTCTCTCAGACAGCTTCCCAGACTAACTGGTGTACAAGATAGGACTTTAGATACTCAAAGGTCAAAAGGAGGGAGAGAAGAGTGCAGAGTGCAGGTTCTCTGTGTGTTTATCTTAAAGGTGGTCTTTTTGGTCTGTTGGAACAAATGTTCTCAGTATAATGTGCTCCACCTCAAAGGAGGCAGCCAAGCCTCATCTGAGCACTACAGGACACAGTAGAGATAAATCCACACACAGGACACTGTCTGATGTAGCCTATGGCAAAGAAAGTGTCCTCTGTAACTCCACCAATGTGGCAATGTATCTCCAGGGCCCCCTGACCTGTGTAGGACAGAGCATCAAAGGGCACTTTAGAAAGCAGATGTGTCTGCTTTTTTTTTCCAGATTTTGAGTATCGGGCACCTTTCCCTCTCTTCAGTGGCACAAACACACTGAGCAATGTCAGCACATGCCACAGAATTTGTCATGTGCAAGGTGTCCTCAGTGTGAGCTTGTAAATCCGAGGATCTCTCATTTCATGACATAAGCTGATTCCCTCATATTTTGTGACAGGACTTTCCTATTCACTGGCAGGGGCTAATGCCATGCTTGGCTCTGCAGCTCCTCCAGTCTGGCTGGTGGGGGTTTTCTTTGCAAGACTGGCACCAAGAAAGAGATTGGGGGTTGGTTTTCTTCTTCTTGGCTGTTTTTGTTCCCTTTTATTGGCAAGTATTTTTGAGCACTGGAGGAAACCCCAGACATTTGACAATAGTTTTGCCCAGCCTCCCTATCTTTGTTTGTATACTTTCATCTGAGTATTGCACTGATGGAGAACACTCATTTTTAATTGGGAGGGACACTGCAGATGTGTATATTTGGCCTGGACACATGGGACCCTCGTTTCATATTTTAGCCATCTGCTAACTGGGTGCTGTTCAGAGGGAGTCTGCAGGATGTCTGACTCACTTCTGATGTAAAGGCTTCACTTCTCTTGAAATGAATGGCCTGCTCCTCTCAGCCATGCCACCTACTCGAACAATGTCATATTCTGAGCATTATCTATCTCAAGAAGGAAGACACTGTACTTGGTAAAATGGGGAAAGTTTCCTTTAGGCAAGAAGCCAATGCACTACTTACATTCTTGTGTTGTTCTCTGAGAGAGACAGTCTCCTGTAATTAACATTTAATGTTTGGAACAAATAACATTTTACTTTATTTATTTTTAATCAACAAGATTTTTATTTCAGGAACTTATACATCTAGAAAACATATTAGATATGTGGTATAAAAATCTCACTACATAGCTGCCCTGCTTTAAAATCAGAGAATCACAGAACGGTTTGGATTGGAAATGTTACAAGTTCTTTTCTCTATGGATGAATCAGATCAGCAAGTTGGAGAAAAGTTAAAATTGAGGTCAGATGTAGTTTATCCAGATAATACCAAACCAATTTTACTGACCTCCTTGACATACAGCAGGATTCCTTAATTTTGAGAAGGTGCATTTCTCTTTTTTTCCTTTTACCATGTAACATTAAAAGCACAGCAATTTTAGGTGGGTTTCCCTTTTTTCATACAATTAAGTTTTTTTGGTAAGGCTCGTTAGCCCGGAAAGGAGAAGATTGAGAGATGATCTTATAATTGCACATAAATGTCTAAAGGGTGGAGGTCATGAGGATGGAGCTGTGCTCTTTCCACTGGTGGCCAGTGTTAGGAGAAGGGGCAATGGGTACAAATTATAGCACAGGTTTCACCTGAACTTAAGGAGAAACTTCTTCACTTCGAGGGTGGTGGAGGACTACACCAGGCTGCCCAGAGGTTGTGGAGTCTCCTTCTATGAAGACTTTCAAAACCTACCTGGATGCATTCCTGGACAACCCAATGTAGAGATACCTTCAGTAGCAGGGGGTTAGACTGGACGATCTCCAGAGGTCCCTTCCAACCCCTACCATTCTATGATCTAAACATAAAAGTTTGGGGGTTTTCTCCCCTTTTTTTGTCCTTCACCATTTTTCATTTTCTTTGAAAGCCTCCAAGTTTTATAGAAAGCCCTTACATGAGACCTACAACCCAGTAAGCACGGCATTGCTTCCATTCACATATGGTAAAAGAAAGGCGCAGGTTTACAAGTCAAAGCACAGTAAACGCCTGGAGGAGCATCTCGTCTGATCCCGTCCTGCCCTGTTCCAATCAGTCTTGTTCCCAGGGGCAGGCGCCGGTGGGGAAGCACACGGAGGCGTGGGGTTAGGCAGCTCGTTAAGTGGCACAGCACAGACCGGTATCACCTGCTTAGTGTAAACTACACCGAAGCTACAGAGCCAAAGTCAGGTCCACGCCCGCAGGGATGTCCAAACCCGCGGGGCTGTGCCGATAACTCCAGAGAGTCTGTGCCGGCGGGCAGGACCCGCACGCATCTCCAGCCTGGCCGACGCCGCCATTTCACAGGCTGCGGATGGGGACAGGCGGGGTCGCCCCAGGCCCCGCCCCAGGCCCAGCCGCGGTGACCCGGAAGTGCTCGGCAGACACCGCCCGTCCCTGCCGGAGTGGTAAGATGGCGGCGGTCTCCGTGCTGCAGGCGCCGAGCGGTGGTTTCAGCTTCGACAACTGCGCTCGGTGAGGCGCGGGTGGGACGGTGGGGCTGGGTTCGGGTGGCAGCGGGACACTGGGGCTGTAGCCAGGGGAAGCTCTCTGGCCGGCCGGCCTCACTTCCCGCGATGTGTTTCAGGAACTCCTTGCTGGAGGCCGAGCTCGTCCAGAAGGGCCTGCGGCTGCCCACCGCCCGTAAGACGGGCACCACCATCGCCGGCATCGTCTTTAAGGTGAGGCGGGGTCCGGTGCGTCTCCCCGACGCTACGCGGCGGGTGGGAGGCTGGGACTCGGTGGCTTTTTCCCCCAGGCCTAGGCCGAGTGGGACAGGGCCGCAGCCGCCCCTCGCGCCTGAGCCGGTCCCGGGGAAGGCCACTCGGCCCCGTGGCAGCCTTGTCGGGAAGCGGCGGCCTGGCATGGCTCGCTGCGGAGGTTCCGCGATGCTGAGTCATTCTCGGCGTTCCCGGCTCCCGAGTCTCGGCCTGTGTGGAGATGGCTCCTGTGGCCTCCCACAGCAAGCCACCCCCTGCCCTTGTTAATCTCGTCATCGGTGCGAGAAAGATCCCCTTTGGAGATCGAGGTTTTGGGAATCATTCTCTCTTTCTGTAGGATGGCATAGTTCTCGGAGCAGATACGAGAGCAACCGAGGGGATGGTTGTTGCTGACAAGAACTGTTCGAAAATACACTTTATTTCCCCTAATATCTAGTAAGTGTTAATGTTATTTATTGTGTAATCGTATTGGTAATAGCATTGGGATTTTTAGCCGTGTTCTTAGCTAAAAGCAAACGTTAAGATGTACTTTAAAATGATAATGTATTAGTAAGGCTTGGGAATTTATTTGCATTTCATTTCCTCTAGTGCTCTCAAAATACTGACTTAAGAGAGAACTCAGTTTCTTAAATTTTACAATGATGGTGTTGAGTTTTTGGTTGGACTCGATGACTTTAGAGGCCTTTTCCAACCAAAACAATTCTTTGATTCTATGAGATGACTTCTACTTTTTGGATAAAGCAGAGGTGTTTCTTCTTTCCTTGCCTCTTCCTAGATTTCTTTTAATGTTTTCCAGTTGTTGTGGTGCAGGAACAGCTGCAGATACTGAAATGACAACTCAGTTGATTTCTTCCAATCTGGAGCTCCATTCACTATCTACTGGACGACTTCCAAGAGTTGTCACAGCTAATAGAATGCTAAAGCAAATGCTCTTCAGGTAACTGAATGAGTTTCTTGTTTATTTACACTGTTGTTAAAACCATTAGGTAATATTTAAGCTCCTGTGAAGGAGCATCCTTCCTTGGCCTCCATAACCTTCATAACAAGACTTTAGGAATTACTTAAATATTGCTCTTTGCTTCCTTTGCTTCTTTTGAGATGAAATGGGAAAGAAATTAAGTCTGTGGTGTTTTAGAGAATTGATAGTACAGTTGTACCTTGTTGCTAGTATTTATAATGCAAAAATAAAAGGACGATAGTTTACTAAACTGTTATGTGTCTTTGTGGTGAGATGGCTGGACCAGTAATAATCTTGTAACATGCAAGCTTGTACAACTGAAAATCTCACATGAAAGAATCACTGCCTCAAAATGAATTTTATTTTTGAAATAATAAAGTGCTGAAGCCTACAGCTGTTAATAAAGAAGTCTGCTGGTGTTACAGTGTGATGAATGAGTAAAATGGTTGGAAGTTGTGCTTCAGCTATCCTAAGATTTCCTTTGATTCTTGACTGATCACAGTTGGTGGCAGCTGAACTTCCTAGCTAGTGGCACAATGCAGAATGCTCCCTTGGATTGAGGGCATACTCTTCAAACTTTCAGTGTTCCAGTACAGTTAGCACTGCCTTTTGCAAAAATAAAAATGGTATTGAAAGAGAAGAAAAGAATGAAAGGTGTGTTTCAATTAAAGATACATTGTTCAAACTATTGGAAAGTCTCCAGGAAGGTGAAATAAAGCAATGAAAAGGATGTGCCTTGTGCAGCAAAGTGACTGAGATAAGCAACAGTGATTCAGCTCAGCCATTTAATGCTGCGTTTCTAGGCAGTTTGCTTTTTCTTTTAAGTGTATTGCAAAACAAATGAAGTTAATGCAGCCAACAGCATCTCATGGTGGAAATGAAGGACTCAGTTTTCTTTGAGGTCTGAATAACAACTTAATTGCAGATACAGAAATTTCATTTAAGGATTCAAAACTATTTTGAATTATTTCCCTGTTAGCACAAATGTATCATTCAGCCTACTTGCTTGTGCAGTGCTTGTTCTTTTTGATCCTGAAATATACCATATTTTAGTCAATGTCCTAATTTAAAGTACTGCTCATGGGCAGCACAAATAGTCTGTCTAGTAGAGATGTCCGGGGTGTAATTGTGGAAAAATTCTCACAAGCATGCACTGTGTTAAAGAAGCACAGCTTTACTGTGGCCTTTCAGATTCACATGTAAATATTGCTCCTAGGTATCAAGGCTACATTGGTGCTGCCCTGGTTTTAGGGGGCGTTGATGTGACAGGACCTCACCTTTACTGCATATATCCCCATGGATCAACTGACAAACTGCCTTACGTCACCATGGGTAAGTGATGCTCCCTCAGAATTGTAACACAACTGCCAGGTTAAAAGTGTGAACATTTCAAGGCGCTGTTTAAAGTGTTTTTACTTAAATTCCATCATGTACTGGGAGCTGTACAAATCTCAGACCTCCAAGAGAAAGTTGTACCCATATTTGTAAGGCAGGTGCACTCTTTCTTTTCTAAGGCTTTACAAACATGGGCTGTTACACTAGTGAAGCTGTTGGAAACCTGATATTAGTAAAGTTGCTGTGTGCATTCCCCAGCATACCTTAAAGCAAGAGCATTGTTGTCTTTACTGTATGGAGCTTCTTCGTGAAGAAGTTTGTGTTACTGGGGGCAACTTGACATTAGCCATCAGGTTATTAAGTGTTAGTATTCCAACTCTTTGCCTATGTAATGCCTTCTGTGAGGGGATAGTGCAAATACTGAAAGCTGAAATCAAATTTCTGCATGCTTTTTTGGCATTTAGGAACTACCCTGTCAAGACCAATTACAAAAGCAATGTTCAGGATATATTGTGAAATACAGTCTTGGTAAATATATTCTTGTTTGCTGGGTTTTTGACTATGAACAAGATGATGGAATAGTGTGGAAATAAGCACTTTGTGGTAGCAGGATGCAAATCATAGCTTTTCTGGAGTGTCTTGTCTCTCTCACTGGAAAAGCAGAAATAAAATTGCTCAGTTTGCAACATTCCAGATGTACAGAAGGAGATGAAGAATGATTAGCAGGAGAGAATTAAACTTTTGAACTCTGTAGTGCTTTGCAGTAGCAATAATATCAAGTAGTGAAGTGACTCTTGAGCACATACCCTTTACCTGTGACCTTGCTAAACCACCCAATTAGAGCCTTTTATGAGTATATCCAGGAAGACACTACTACAGAATACAAAATCTTCATCTGTAATCTTGATTTGTGACTTCAACTTGTCATTCCTCCTATGTTTTCTAACTATTCTTTGTCCATATCCCCTAGATAATTTTTTTCTTTAGACATCTTGTTTTGTTTTTAATTATTGAGGGATACTTGGAGAGTCTCTGTGCTAGGAATCCTGAAGTAATAAGCTGTAGTAAGCTTTGTTACTCAGAGAGCCTTAGTGATCACCATCATCCTCATATTTTTTTGAGAAGGGAAATAATACATGCGCTGTTGAAAGGAAGGAGACACACATCTTGAAATATTACAGAACTTGCCAAGTCTCTGGCAAAGGGGGGATGTTTTCAGATGTTGTGCCAGCTTGTTTAGTTCTGAGCTCTCTTGTGAAGAGGGCACTAATTGGGGTTTAAACGTTAAAAAATAGTAAGAAGTATCACTGAGAGACTGGTAAGAAATTAAACTAGTGCCTTCTGAGCTAGTAATATTCTTGAGCACTTTCATCTGTGTCTTTTAAGGCTAATGCCCCACTGGGAATATATATATATGGAAAAAGTAAAGTTATGAACATAACCAGAGTTGGAAATGTTTGTCTTAAATTAAATGCAGGTGATCACTGTATTATTTCAGACTTGCATTTGATTTGAGACTAGGATGACTTTTAAGTGAAAACTTGATTTTGGTAGAGCTGTGAAAGTGTAATGTAGAGTCCAAATAAATATCAGGGAAAAAAATGATCTGAAATAAGTGTGGTGGATTCGTAAATCACATTCAACCTGTGTCTGTGGTTGACATCTCTAGAGAAAATACCTATTTACTATATTCTTGGAAATGTTGAAGGTTTTTCTTCTGTATCTTTGAGCTGCTGAAACAGTGCAGCTGTTCCCCTGAATCATCTGGTGAACTCTAATGAGAACTGTGATTATCTTGTGGAAATTCTGCAGAGGTGGTGTTGAACCCATAGATGGTGCCATTACCTCAGGAACTGGCAAATTACTTGGCAAGTGAAATGCATGTAACAGTCATGTGATGTCATTGTTTAGCCTTTGATATATAAAAAGTAAATGTCTGATTCTTCTAATTGCCTTATGCCCAATATTGTAGTAAACTGTAAAGCTATGAATTGAGCTGCTAGCAGTTGACTGCTTGAATAAAATCACACAATTTCCTTTATATACATGGCTATTTGCATGTCTGTGGTTTTAAAGCTCCAAAGGATGGCATTCCTGAAAATCCTGGCCACTTCTCTTTCCCCTCCACAAAAATAAGAGAGCAGCAGCATAAGTTCAAAAAGAGTAGGAAGCAGAAAGTGAGTGGATTAAGTTCATTGTAGTTTAAACTTTGTTGTTTTCAGCTGTACCATATTTGTCTGGTGATTGCATGTTACTTTTGGCCATGCTGTCAAACAAAGCCCTTCTCAGAACAACTGTCCTTTACCTTTCTACACCCAGTACACTGATACTTTTTCCAGTGCCTAGGATATATTTTAGTAAAGATCAATTTATACATATAAATGAAAGAACTGAGACAGCAGAGAAAATACCACAGGTTAAATGAGAGGTAGTAGTTGGCATTGTATTTACACAAGTCTATTGTTATTTGTTCTGCACATGTTCTAAGGGCAGTTTATTAAATCGGGTTAGGTTTTTTTGGCTTGTTAATTTCTTAAAGTTTAGTAGTAAATAGGAAAGATGGTTTAGGTGTTGGATTTTTGCTTGTTTTGATGTGCTGGAGTGTGTTCGTGGAGGTAGAGAGTGGTGTCCTCTCTTGCAAGGGAGATTTAAAAGATACTCAGTGCTTACTCAGGAGTGAAAACATCAAATTAAACTGTTTATGCTGACAAAGGACAAAATTGGATTTCAGCAAACGATGCAAGATCGTCTGATTGCTTGGCTTGTCTAGGAAAGCTTCTGGCCAAGACATAATGAAATGCATGCATAAAATTAAAGCCGTTGGAGTCTGTAGTTCAGTTTTCGGAAACAGTAAGTATGTTCCAGTAGTCTCTGGTGGGTGGTGCTGGTCCCCTGGTACTGGTGTTGCTTTGTATTCATAAATCAGCTCTTCATGCATTGGCAGTGTCATCCTGCAGAGCAAGCACTACTGCTGCTGAGACCCAGCCCCTCAGCCAGGAACCAGGGTAAAAAATGATCCCAATCGATGGGGCTGTGGGGATCACTGAATTTTTACCTAGAGTCAACAGCAAATTGAATAACAATGAGTGTGTGTGAATAAATGCCCTGTCAGGGAGCCCTGACACTGATGGATTAGGAAGTGCTAAATGTTATTCTCTCAAGGCTCTGTATATCCTCTGGTGTGGCAGGCTGAGGGAGCAAACAGGTCCTCGGCTGATGAAAATGGACTGTACTTAGCAATAAGGAGTTGTCTTCAGTGAATGGCCTGCTGTAAAAGATCCAGTTCACCTGTTTTAGAAAAGATACTGCAGTGGCAAAACATAGTGAAAATTGTCAGCTGGTGGTTTTGGGGTTGTGGGGTTGTTTTGTTGTTTTTTTTTTTTTGCTGTGTAGCTATAATTGTCTTTCTTTTTAAGTCAATACTGAAGTGGCACAGCTGCTCAAGAAAAGACCAGATGGGATTTTTAAAGCAAGTTTATTGCCGTTGACTCCAAATTTTTTTTTTTTTTAATAACTTGGCTATGAAAACTTATGAAATGACCACTGTTTCTTTTAAAAAGGGGGAGAGGAGGGGGAATCTCTTATATGGGCTCGTAACTTACCTGGTCCATGCTAATTATCAGGCTGAAAAGCATTTGCATCAGAATAGAGCTTTGCATCTCAGTTTCTGTACTTCTTTGTAATTTGTCTGGCATTAGGTGCTAGATAATTACTTCCTGAATATTTGTATCTAAAATGCATACATAATGCATTCTTTGGAGTTGATACAACCTTTTTTTTTTTTTCTTGATGGTTGTTTCCAAGGTTGAAGTGTAACCATTCATAGCAGTCAGTGATTCTCAAAAATCTACCTGAGGGTTATTTTCATGAATGTTACAAGTAAATGATGATTTGACCAATTATACTTTATTGCCCTTATTGCTCATAGACAGAACTGTTATAAGATTCCAATATTAAAAAAATCCAGCAGAGAATATCTTATTTCTGCACTGTTTGTGTGTAATTTTCAAAGTAAAGTTCTCTAAGATAAGTACTTGGTTTGCTATTACTTTGAGCTCTGTTGAAGACACTACTTAATGATGCATTATCTTGCAGCTTTTCTGAATTCCTTAATGGATTGGAGGTTAGCAATGCTGAATCCTAACTGGTAATATCTTCAATTAGTTGTTGTTTGTATGAGGGGGAACATCTATCCTCAGTTAATGGATGGTGTTTAGCAATGTTTGAATTTTACCTGTCTCTGGATGTTGTTTGAGAATTGTTAAGCTTGTTTCTACTTAAAGGCAAAGCATGCTTGTTAGAAATGAATTATTGGTGGGCACTGAATGTATGGACAA
Source organism: Indicator indicator (assembly GCF_027791375.1). Lineage (NCBI taxonomy): Eukaryota > Metazoa > Chordata > Aves > Piciformes > Indicatoridae > Indicator > Indicator indicator. The sequence continues at coordinate 7,928,515 of NC_072037.1, forward strand.
GAGAACAGCTGTTTCCCACATACAAACAACAACTCCACAGACCCTTAATATCTTAGTTTTCTGTGCTTTTACAGGTACTGCAATAAGAAAACCACACTGCTAGTGTTTACTTAAGTTTGCAGATTTTATTGCCAGCTCTCCTGTTACAATGCATAGCTTTCACAAGGCTGTTGGACTACTTGGAACATTGTGAGGTTGTTTAGATCTCTTGTGGGATTTGACAAGTTGAGGGAAGTTGGTGTAATTGGGTAGTGGGGTTCACAACTATGCTCACAAGCAACTGTCTGCTGCTGGGTTTCTGCATTTCTGCATGGGCAGTCAGGTGACAAGGTCCCAGTTCACCAGCAGTTTGAAGGGGTGTTGAGGGGTTTCTCTTACTTAATGTACTACAACTGAATATATGCACATCACCAATATGTCACAAAACAGTTTGTATTGCAGATGATTCGATGAAGAAACTAAGAGGTGTACCTCTGTGTTTCTAAAAACATGGTGTTTGCATCTGGTGCTAGTAAGAGTAAAGAATTTTCATTGTGCCATTTAAGATTACAAAACCCTGTTCTTTCAGAGAATGCTTAGCTGTGCTGTGAGACTTTTGCTAAGGCACCTTTAAAATGCAAGCTTATAAAGCTTATGTTCAGGATTTATGGCCAGTAGAGGGAAAAATGAAATGAGTTTATTCAGCTTTTCCAGCCTTACTTCCTGTTCTGTTAGAACCTCCTTGGAGTCTTGATTTTCAGATGTAAATGTCTACCTGTAGGTTTTTAATCAAATTAACACTTTCAGCAGCTCTTTGTAAATGTAGATGCAAACAGCCCTATAAAGCATTTAGTTGAAGTTAACATTAGATTTGGCATTTACTTTCAGCTGGGTAACATAGCGAGATAATCTATACAAATATACTTTTAAGGATTTCACATAATGCAGTATAATGTGTGGTGTTGTCCTATCTCTGTGTCCTCCACCTTTTCTTTGTACGTTGCTGAGATCTTGCCCTTGGGTTCTTTTGGGAACTTCTTTTCAAAAGGAGCTGGAGGAGTGAATCCGGTCTGAGCCAAGCAGGGTATTACTGCAGTATATGTCATTGATAATTTTTGTCTGTAGAAGATTTAAGAAATTAAGAGTGCTTTTTCTTAACTCAGCAGCTGCTGTAGTAATTCCTGTCAGATGCTGCCTTTTATACTTTCATTCTTGCACATTTTTCAGTCTTTGTATTCCTTTTTCAGAGAACCCTTTTCCAAGGGTAAGATTGTTTTCTGGTTTTGAGGCTTCCCGTGCTATTCAGCATAGGCCTTCATTTGAGTCTAGTAAGACTGTGGTCTTAGTCTGAGACTATATCTCAGATTATTATTTTTATTTCCCCCTCATTAGAAATATTCCTGTGGTGTTCCACAAGAAGAAATACTTTTTAGTTCAAGTCCTGTATTTGTTTTGGAAGACATTCTTGACCTTGTTTGAAGGACCAGTAAAATTCCTTTTATCTGTGATTTGTTCTGTGATACCAGCTGTCTGTATCAGCATTTCATTTCTGCTATTAGTTGCATTAAAATCCTTTTTATTCCCAGTTTCAGCATTTAAAAAAATGGAGTCATGAATTGCTCTGAGGTGTAAATGAATAGTCATTGCCTGTAATACAAGTACACACTTTGAGTGTCCTACTGCTTTTAGATGTGATGTATTTGGTACTGTAAAGGTAATGATCCTCAACCACAGCAATATTCTGTAACAGGAGTATCTGTCATATTCATTGGGATTACCATGTTCATTGATTTGTGTCTGTAAATCTGCTGTTTCTACCCTTTAAATTTGATCTATAATTGGACCTCCTTAAATGGTTCAGATAAGGTAGTCTGTATTTTCTCAACAGTGTCACTGTCAGCTTCTCCTTTTTCATTATACATTCAGCAGACTTGATAAAATCAGCAGGACACCTCATTTGAAACTGTTTAATCGCTGCCTTTTTCTTCTGCTAAACCATTGAGGTGGTCAAGCGATATACACAAATCATTTTAAATAGAAAATATGGCTTTCTCTGTGACCCAGCTAAACAGATAGCAGTATGCAAAACAAGTTAAAAAGTAATAAATGCCAAAAAAATCTTCTAATTGGACTAAAAAATTGCAGGTAACTTTATTCACGCCCCAAAAGTGGTGCTCTCTGAAATATGGTTAGGGCCACAGACAGACAAGATGCCTTCCTGAGGACTCACCCTTTCTGAACAAAGCAAGTTTACAGTTTCAAATAGTGCCAGCCTTCTTTTTGTGCTAATTTACAGAAAGCACATTTGTAACACTTGCAGTTACAGTGTTTGGGTAGAGATGGCTCCTGTTCAGTATTGCACTGGCACTGCATCCTTCGAGAGAAGTAATATCAAACTCTTGATTTTGTATCTGTCATTTTGTCTATTCAGCTGTTTATTGTTAATTTTAAAAAATAATGGCATAAACACCTAATAAACTGTTTAAAAGTAGGTATGGGAAATAACCTGGTGGCAGCAGCCAGTTCCCTGTTACCATTGCTGATTTACTCATCCCCACGTGTAAAGGTGACTGTGTCAGTGCAGCTTGTTAAAGCAATCTATTCTTTCCCAGTGTCTTAGTACTAAGTGACATTCCTTATAATGTGGCCAGGCACGAAAGTGGAATGGAGGGATGGAGGACTAGGAATTACAAACTGGCATTTGGTTATCTCTATTTCTAATCTCGTTTTCATATCTCATGGTAAAAAAAGAGGCTGTTGGAACAAGGACTGTGACAAGTCTGCGCAGTAACTGTACATTTAGGATTGAATTAGATGGTGGACTTGAAGACAGTAGGCACTTTGGAGTGTATAGTAAGCTAAGGTAGACTTAGCTTGGTTTGTGCTGCTGATACTTGTTATCATTAAAAAATACTGTAAATACACTGGCTAAAGAAGTATCCTTATTTTGTTACCATAGGTTCTGGATCACTAGCAGCTATGGCAGTATTTGAAGATAAATACAAACCTGACATGGAGGTAAGAAATGTTGTTTTATTTTTTTTAAACCTCCGTATTCCTCATGATCATAAGAATTCAAGAGGTTTGAAGCCTTAAAGTTAAATCTACTCTAATTTCCCTGGACTTCAAATATACTGATGTCAGCTACTGCAAATAAATTGGTGAATAAAATTTACAGTAATATAGCTTTTTGCAAATGTATATATGGAAACACTTATGTGATTTCAATGTATGTGGAAGCTTTTCACCTACAACTTGCTAATTATAGTCGACTTCAGGAATGTAACAGCTCTTGCATAGCCAATATTCCAGATTTTCTGTCAGCAGCCAATCCTTCTCTCTGTCTTGTAGAGAGAATGCATGATTGTAAAATTAACAAAAAATGTTCAAGTAATACATGAAACCACTTAGATTTCTGGCTGACTGAGTATAATCAAAACTAGTAACTGCACTTTTATTTTTAATATCTACTTTTAAAAGATGATGATCAGGAGATTTAAGATTGTGGGTTGCCTGTGTTTTGCTGAGGATCTTGATAAAAATGGAAAAATGCTTCCTCGTTCATTATAGAGAATCATTCAGGAGGGCTAAATGCTGGAGCATCATGATTAAGATCAGGAAGAACTGTTCAGTTATGGGTGTATGCAGTACATTATTTCTGTATTATCTATAGTATTTACTTACACTTAGTTAAACCATGTTCAATGCCTGCTAAACTAAGCAACAAAAAATCCAGATATCTGCAGACAATTGATGAAAAAAAAATCCAAAACAATTAAAGGACTTTCTGTAACCCTGTTTTGTAAAGTGCCTTAGTCATGTCAAGCTCTCTTTTAAACCACACGAATCCCTTCAGACTGTCTGGATATTCCTTCTCAGTCTGGTTAATAATTTTACTATGAATCAAAAACTGAGAATTGAACCAAAATTGAAAATGGAACCCATTAAAAATGGCTTGGAACACTTGACAGTTGCAATTGGTTCAGCCTAAAATGCAGGTGTAACAAATCTTACAGTTATTCAGTATCCCTGAATAACATGGAAAAGGAAAAAAATGCTTTGTTTCCAAAAAGGTCTTCAGAAGTTCCTCATCTTCATAATGCAACTGTTGTGGGTCATTTCCTCCCTTCAGATGCTGGTGATGGTCCCATAAGTCCACTGGGTTCCTCTAAAGTTGATCAATTAAGTAATGTCATACCCTGTCACATCTCCTGAAGAAACGTGATGCGTGTGTAATACCAATTGATCTAAAATTAACCCCACAAACCCAACTTGTTTGGAGTTTTCCATTAAACTAATTTAAGAGTCAGCAATAAGCAGTTTCCCACTTGTTCCTGTGACTGGCTTCTCTTCTGTCAGTATAGATGGAATAATTGTGGAAAATGGAATAAGATCAGGATTCCTGTGTTGCTGCAGCGTTGTGGGCATTATGTGACACACTGGACTTGTGACCTCTAGTGTATTTATAAATGCTATCAGCAATATTGGAATATTCTTAGTAGGCAGTCAAGTGTTTTCTATATGTAGTGTTGCACTAGATGACTGGTAGGAAGAACCACTAGAGGTTCTTTACTAGAGGTAGACTCTACTTTTATCTTCTCCCCTCACTGCTGTAAGAATGACAGTCTCTTTTTCAGCCTCTGGTGTGACTGTGCTCTTGGCATGTGTGCTATTCATTCTGAAAACATGGGCTACAAATCCTTGGAATCAACAGCTACAGCAAAATAATCCTCTTTCAAAGATAAAAATGTCAGAGCTCTGCTATGAAACGAAAAATTTCATCTTACTCTCAGCTAGTTTTCAAGCTTGTTTTTGGAGTCATTCTTTGTGTAAGAGCAACCAAAAAAGGCACCAAAAATTGGTAAATCTCCAACTTTTCCTATTTTAGAAAGGTCATCCTAATTAAATTGTCTTCATACACAACCATAAATGGCAGCAGATATTCAGTGTTCTAACAAGCCTGAAGAAGTGCAGCCTACCAATTTGTAGAAATAGATATTGAGGTCTTTGAGACTTGCGTGCACCTTAACCCTTCCTTTGTTTTTACTAGATACTCTAATAACAATTTAGCAATTGCAGTCACTAAACCAGCAAGGTTTCAGGTGACAAAGCTCAGCTGTACTCATAAACGTATTTTGTTGCTGCTGCCAGCTTAAAATATTTACCTTCTAAGTCAGAGGTGTGTTTTTTCCAGTAAAGTAACAAAATAAATGCTATTTGTGCTGAAATGAAACGAAATCTGAAGCATGCTCTGTATGTTTTACATAATATTTGCTATGAAATGGTAACAATGGTAAACTTAAAATTTCTGGAGATTAATAAAATGGGTAGAGGATTAACATTTTTCTGTCAAGATCAATACCTCTTTCTTTTGCACTAATTGTCAGAATATCTTGCTAGAGCTACTGGAGGGTAGTGGTGTGCTTCAAGACCATCACATCACAGAAAAAAAGATTCAAAGGCAAACTGTCCTGCACCCTCTGGTATCGACTTGCAAATTAGCATCTGGAATGTAATTAAACAAGCTTAATGAAAGTAGCAGCTGAATACTACTGGAAAAGACAATCAGCTTTTTTGCCTCTGATATATATTCTGTACTATTGAAGCTGATCACCAAACGCATCGTGTGAGCACAGTTAAAAAAAATTAGCATTTATTTGAAGAATAGGAACTGTTTTTCATTCTGTTATGCTTTTGGCATGCACTGGTGTCCCATGAGAGCCATGCCACAGCAGATAGTGCACAATATTTATAAATCCATGACAGGCAATAATAGCAACTTGAAAAATTCTTTTGCTAGAATTTCAAGTTGAGAGCTGCCAAAAGCTGAGAGGATCAAATCTGCAGTGGCAGCTGCTGTGCCCTACAGTTAGAATCGTAGACTTTGAAGATGCTCAACTTAAAAAAAAAAAAAAAAATAAAGACGACTGCAGGCTTAGCCAATTTTTGCAGGTTTCTAGAGCCCTGGCTCTCTGCCTTTTGAAGATGAGTTGCTGAAGCTTCTACCACTGCCTGAGGCATGCTAACACCAGCAGGATGTGTTTTTTTCCATAGACTTAGTGTGTCTTCAGATTTAAGTAGCACATGCTTTATCAGTGCCAACTGTGATGGTCCTTTCCCTGGCTGCAATGCCGGGAGATGATCTTTACCCAACATCCTTCAGAGAAAGTGCTAAGATAGATGGTGACGTACCCAAGTGCCACTTCTGCCGTCTGATTTATGGAGGCATGTTTCATTATGAAGCAAGTGCTGGCCTCTAGAGGAACCATTATAGATTGCTGAAGATGTGAACACTTTCAGCCCTGAAGGCCTGTAGATGCTTCAAAAATGTAATGCCAAGCACCTAACTACTGTGGAACAATATTAATCTGTCATGTGGGCAGCTATAGATCTACTTTAAAAAACTTAAGTGGAAGAACAGCACATCTAATAGAGTGTTTTGAGCTTAGATCTTTCATTGCAGCCAATTTTTCTTTCGACAGAGCTTCAATAGAGTAGCCACATGGTTTTCAAACCTTACAGGCAGATTTTTTTGCAAATGCATTCATGCCTTCTGGTGTTAAAGAACAGTAAAGAAATACTCTTGAGTCAGTGGGTATGGAAACCGTCATGGTCTGGGGAAAAAATGTCTACAGTATTAAATACTGAGATTCTGGGTTTATCTTTGCTGTGCTTGTTGAATTCCTAGGGAGATTAGGGGGGGTATTATCTATTTTATTCTGGTATTTGATTTCTGTTGTTTGAGAAATAGAAGCTTTATGTCCGTAGAGGAATTACTTGATGTGTGGTGAGGCTGTGTTGCAGCCTTCTGACAAGAGTTTCATGTTTAAGCAAGGAAACAGACTGCTTGTAGCTTCATCGCTTTTCCATATTTCATCAAAACAGCCAGGGTTAATAAAAAGAGGATCTAAAAGGAAGAGAATCTGTAGAAGCCACAGAAAGCAGAACTATTTCAAGGAAAGGGAAGTAAATCTTAGTGCAATGAGTCCAGGGGCACAGAGTAGGTGCGAAAAAAAACCCAAAAAACAACCCCCAAAACCAAAGGGGAGAAGGTACATGTTTATTTCTAAAATGGATTACCCCAAAAAGGGGAAATTATATTTGCTATTTGCAGTCCTTTTTTTTTTTTTTTTTTTTTTTTTTTTTTTTTGGTTTTTTTTGAATTGTGACATGAAAGCAGGTGATAGTGAATGAAAACAAAATACTCTGGAGGAGTAAGAATAGATTAAAAGTAAGAGGGGCAGCGCTGTGCTTACTATATTCCAATTGGAGCGGGACATTCACTCTCTGGCAGCAGCCATGCTGTCCCAAAAACTGTTTTGCTCTCCTCTCCTTCACCTGTTGGCCAGGTCTCCTTTTGTGATCATTCTGCAGTGATTGCTTTTGCTAACTTGTTTGTTTTTGACAAATTTAGGTCAGGAAGTGATCTTGTGAGCAGTTCAGATGGCAGATTGCAGTAATGCTCTGTAAAAGGAGAAATAACCTTTCAATGAATAGTTGCTGCTGTCAGAGTAGGTGTGTTCATGATGAGATTATAAGAAAGAAGAGAACTGCAAGTTGCAAAACGTGTAAACTCAGGCTTTTCTGGTCCACAGTTTTGTTTCTGGCTTTGCCAGGCTTTTGAGCAGCCCCTTATCTCCAGAGTGAAGTTGAGGCATAGAGAATACTGTTCTCCAAGTGTTTGATGTGTGCTTATCTTTGCTGTTTTGAAGTAAAAAGTAGTCTTAAGTGCAACTTTCACTATGCACCTCTTATTTCAGTAAAGGAATACATCAGGCATAGTACAAAATACTATGAAAACATGTCACTTTCTTCTCTTTTTAAGCAGCTGACACACAAATCATTCAAATGTTTCCATGCTCGTATTTCCTACTGTCCCCTCAATATGGTGGAATAATTTTTTTGTTGTTGTTAACTACTGACAATAATACTGAGCTATTTTTGGAAACTGTCAAAACTCTCTAATCTTCAACAATAGTTGTCTCATCAGTCTTATTTAGCCTGCATCTGTGTGATTCAGGGCTCAAGAGCAATGACAAGCTGCATATGAATTCTGTATTCATTAGTGATGGTGATCAAAATGCCGGTGTCCCTGCCATAGGGCTCAGGTGTGGCAGTCTGAAGGCTAATCCCACCAGCTGACAGTCGGAGGTTTAATGGCTCCATGGGAAGGTGACCACTTGCTGGGAGGTTTGTCTGCTGAACTCAGACAGCAGACAATAGAGATCAAGACAGACTATCAGAGTTAAGCTGGAGAGCCTGCCTGAGATACTTGAACCCCTGGTGGTGTCAAACACAGAGATTAAGTAAATGGGGGGGGGGGAGGAATCTGACTCCATGAGCAAAAATAAGTACTTAGTATTTGTGTGCTCTGTGTATCTGTTTTTCATTACCCAGTGACAATAACCAAGACAGTGGCATTTCTTGAGGGGCACTTCTTGACTGCCTTTTCTGACAGAGCTCATGGTGATACAGATTTCATGCTTTCTCTACATACCTGTGTTGTTGTCTCCTTTAGAAACTTGAATTTCCATGGTTAAGTACCACGTGTACCAGTGCAGATAGTCATCTAGAAAACAAAGGCTTATCGTGCTGTTACTAAATGTTGAGGTTAGCTTAAAATTATTCTGTAGAAGCCTGGTTTCCATGTGACACTTTATAGAACTAAGGTTAAACAGGAAATAAGAGGCTGATCTAAAGTGTGCTGGCTTCATGTGCTCTGGAATGGCTGGGATTGCTGGAGAAGTATTTGATGTGTGCTTTCTGAATATGTAAGGGCACAATTGCTGTGCAGAAATCGGGTGGGAAACTGCCAACAACATCAGTCTCAGTTAGCAGTGATACCCAGTAGCACCTTCTTCTAGTTTTCTGTTTACAGACTGTATCGAGGGAAATAAATTTTACCTGAGTTTAAACTGGGCCTTGCTGCATGACTAAGAGCAACAGTGTCATCACCTTTATGAAAATTACACTTAAGCTTTGTATGTAGTAGTGCGGACGAGCTAGTCCCAAGCAAGGCTCTGTGTTGAGATCACTTCCCTGCACTGGGTAGCTGGAGGACAGGTAACTATTTTTGATGCGTTTTCAGGAGCAGGTGTTCCAGTTGAAAATTGTTTCAGTTTGTGTATCTCCCACAACTGCAAAACACAGATAAAACATCCTGGAAAATGTTTCAGGTGACACAAAGTCCAAGTGCTGCTACTGTGGTGAGAGCTTTGGAAGCAGTGTGTGATTCCTGTCTGAGCAGGTAAGAGTGGATGGAAGCATGGAAGAGGGTGGAAGGCAGGTAGGAGTTGTTGGGGAGGCTCTTGCCCTACCAGTAAGCATTATGGAGCATTTTGGTGTATTAGGGCCCAAGACCTTTTTCCTAGCAAAATGTTGACCTTCGTTCTTTCCATCATTTCTTCAGAGGTAAAGGCAGTCCTACAGATGGATATTTACTTTATTTGGTGGCAGATGTGTTATTACTGGATATGAATTTTTTGATGTGCAGTAATAATACAGACTAATTTGAATTGTCATTTTTGTATGCTTTACATATCTGGCTATTTCCTGGTTGCTGAAGCTCAGTGTGTTCCTCTGTGGTAATGCAGCAACACAGAAGATTAAGGGTATTGCTCTGCCAGAGTAGAACTTGCAGGCTGGCAGAATCTACATCTCTTACTCTTCTTATTTTGAGCATCAGTTTCTTAGAATAAGACCTTGAACTCCACCCAGGTTTAAGAAGTGATGGGTTAAAGGAATGAGATGAATGTTCATATTCTTAGTTCAGAGTATTAAAAGAAATCCTGTACTTGTGAGAGGAGCTTGTAATTTAATTCAGTACCATGGGAAATATGTATTGTAGCATATTGTAGGAGTGACATATAGGAGTTAATGTTATTGAATAGCAGTTCCCAATCAGATAAGTTTCTTGTCTTGGCAGGTAATTTGGCATAAATTGTTAATATAAATCCAGGTTAGTGGGGAAGACATTATTTTAGTAAAAAAGATAAACTGCTGATTAATTCAGTATAGAACTCAATTACAAATTGAAAGTGTCTCTGCGGGACGCCAGTACCCTAAAGACAGCAGATGTTGAATTGATACTCCAGCATATTTCACAGTGGTATGAAATATTAACATGGTTTATTATACTTGTGTGGTGTATCAGAAAGGGGGAGGTGGTGGTGAGTCTGGGCTTGCAGGCGTCTACCATCAGAACATGGAAAAACTGTAATTGCTGAGAATAATAATTAGGGACTAAGGTGCGTTTTGTTTGAGAAGTTCTTTGTAGAAAATAGTTAGAAAAATAAACATTTACTAACATAACTATTCACAACAAACCCCACACCAAATTACTTGATCTCTGACTCTGTGATCTACTAATGAAGGAATATAGGTACATTGTGTAAAAACTGGAATTGCTGAGCTTTAACCAGACTGCTGGGGCAGTGCTAGGCTCTCAGTTTTTTTGCATAATACCCTGCTCATGCCATATTTGTGCTGAAGAGTGCTGCTTCCCACCAGTAGTAATTGTTCTGTATTTTTCCTGTGAGGTAGGCAGCACATTAATCCAGATGTCTTCATAGTCCAAGAATTTAAGCAAGCTGGAGTTTTGTCTTAATGCACTGTATGGTGGTGGTGGCTCTGTAGATTTTTGCCCTGTGATGAACAGGGTAGTAGTGCCACTGCACAAGGAAATTTGCAGTGTGTGAAACTGAAACTGGCTTGTGCTTTTTTCCCCTTTCTTGTAAGTGGAAGTCCAGCTTTGAAAGCTTGCAGAGAGGTTAGAATTTAGACAAGAGTATCTGAAGTCACCATTCCCAACAGAAGGCATGCTCCACAGTGCTTGAAGCCCGTGTGTTCTGGAGAGAAAATTCTAATCATATTTAATAGTCTTTGAGTCCTTGAGACTGTTGTGCAAATATTGAGTCATTCACTTGCTTTCCTGCAGGTGAATGAAAGTAATGTTTGAGAATTTAGAACATTTCAATTTCTTGTAAAATAAGGCTGAGGAAAGAGGACTGGAAAATACCATGGTACACGTTACCTTGATTTAAAATAACCTTGCTGTTTAACATACAAAATAATAAGAGTTATTTCACTTTCCCTCCTCACTTTGCTTTAGAAACTACGGAATTTCTGTTTATCTTAGTATTTAACAGTATTTCAGTAAAACTGAAGTTGTATGTAATATTTGAAGGTGTATATTTCTCTAGATTTAAGTGTTTTGATTCCAAGATAGCATGTGGGTGAAATCCAGCAGATTGGAGGCAGTGCCATCTTTGTACCTATCCATGGAACAGTCTTAGCCCCAGATATCTTTAGATATTTTATTTTTTTCTATCACATGCTGGGAACATTCTGATAATTTCTGTCCACTCTTCTTCACGATGCTTGTTCCCAGGACCTTTCTTTGTTTTACTGCTCCACGTCACCCAGGTGCTGCTATCTTACAGATGTTGATTTTTCATAACCCCTTTGCCTTTGGTGCGATCATTGCTTTAAATCCTGCTTGCAGCTTCTGTCTTGTAAATGCTTCTTTGTGCTGTGGTCATTTGGCAAGTCAGTGCAATCCTGAGTTTTGTGATTTGGACTCCTGATCCTACATACTAGTCACATGGATGTACTTTAATAGCCTCCTTTGCATTGTGTGGAGTTAGATCTTAGTATTCTGCCTCCAACTTCTATTGTGACTGTTCAGAGCACAAAAAAAAGGTGTTGGAGGAAAAAGATGAGTGGAGAGCTAGAAAGACTGGCTATTTTGATCAGGTGAAAGAAAGTTAGAAGTTGAGAGAAAAGCAAACTACTGGGATTGTAGCATAGATTTATTGTTAAATAAAATTACGAAACCAGGTTTGTCATTCATTGGCTTAGGTGTATTTTGTGAGGACTGGTTAAACATGAGTGAGGTTTAAATTACAGGTGCCAGCCCCCTGCCAGCCTCAGAAGGCAGCCAAAACAAATCCATTCTCACTAATGGAGCCTTTCAACTCCCCTTACAAGAAAAACACAAAGTACTTTGCTTCCCTGTATTGTTATCTCTTCAGGCTTTGCCAGCAGATTTTAGCATTGCTTCCAGTTACATATTGATCTCTACCACAACTTCTCCCAACAGGCAGGCTTATACTTCCTCTCGCATGTTGTAGCTGCTGATTGCTCTTCCAAAGTGTAATTATGCTTCTGGAGGTGCCTATGTCCTTCAAGAGGTATCACTTTCCTAGGTCCAAATTCCCAACACTCCTTTATAGATCTATTTTTTTTATTACCATTGTCCTTCCTAAAGCTTGATTATTTTTCCCTCTTCTTTTCCCACAAGTCTTACAGATTCTCACCTTAAATAGTATCAGCTTTTTATATAATCTGGAAAAAAAATCATTCTGTTGTAAAACTGTTGTGATAAGTATTTGGATTTTTATTTTTACCAAAATTGTCTCTGATATTCGTTCTGTCCTATTTCCTGTCTGTATTTCAAATTCTTGACACTATTTTGCTGTTGAGAGCTGCACTATATATCTCACGCCTAACAGCACGCTGGTAGTCTGCAGAAAGTGGTATGAATTTAATTTAGAAAAAAATGCTTCCTACAGTTTTTAAATTGGGAAAAGACATCTCCTGCTAAACTTGCTTATGAAGGTACAAAATATTGAGGAAATAATATTGACAAAGCTATTTCAGCTGCTCCCTTTGCTGCTGGAGGCATAATGACAAACCTGTTTAAAAGCTACTGGTAAAGACAGTAGTAGTGGGACGTAGAAATATCCACAGCTTCTGTAGGAAAGTCTCTTTTCTTTCTTCCTCCAGTAACATTTGAAGCCTGGAAATAGCTTAAGTGGGAAGAGAAACTTGATTCAAGTCATATACAAGAATAATGTGTAAAAGTTCCTTATTGGTGCTGTTTGGGACTTGCACTATAGCAGCTGTGAAGAGGTAATCCATCAGTTCTTGAGTGTCTACAAAATGCAACTCTCCAGATAACAGGCTTAAAGTAAAGATTTAATACAGGCTCTATCTACTATGATGTTGCAGTGACAGTTTAAAACTCATTCTCTAAATCTCAGCAGACTTTATAGCCAGCAGTGGGCCCATATAAAGCTTAATGGCATTGCAAGGCATAAATCATCTTTTAAAGACGCTACCAGTAGCGCCAATATTAAATGCAGACAATTGTCTGTGTTATAAATAATTTATCAAACACCGTTTCAGATTAGCCTTCCATGCTGAGTTATTTATTTTAGCCTTTACTGTACTATTCCTAAGACACATTTTGAAAGATCCATTACTGGTCACTTTAATGAACTTGGGGCTCTGTTTTCTCCCCCTTCAAGCACTCCAGTACATCTGTGGTGACCATTACAGGGCTGATCTGGACCTCTTTGCGCCTTTTACAAGTGCTGCCCATTTGTCATGTGGTGGTAAATGGAGTTGCACATTGGAGTCCAGGGACACATGGTGTGATGTGGTGATGGAGACAAACAGATAGCTCTATAAAGTGCTGCTTGTCACAGCCGCCTTGTATTGCGACGCAATCACTCTTGCTGTAATCTCATTTAGGCAGCAGTGTGGACCCGAGAGAGTGATATTCCCAGTTAGCTTGGTCTCTGCAACCATAAAGCAGGAAGTGCTGCTTTTATATACTCTGAACTTTTAGGTTGTTCTTTTAAGATTAATTATTACAGTGACTCATTCCTGCCTCTGTACTTAAGACTGTCAGCACTTTTCATGCTAACCCCCTGTTTTCTGACTGTAAAACAGCAGTCCTTGCTGGAACTTCCTCTGCAGGACCTCCAGCAAAGAACGTTGTGGAGTTTTTCTTGTGGCTATTCTGGTCATCTTTTTAAATTGTAAAAGGGAGGAGGAGTAAACCCAGCACTGAAGCAGGGTTTCTGTAATTAAAGTTATTGCAGGTTCCCGAAGCAGGCTGCACTATGTCAGATGAAAATGCTGAGGTTAGGGTTTAGACTTTTCTCAGCATAGTGGATGTCTTAGTGCAATTACAGCTGAGCTCCTCTGGCTTCAAGGGCTGTGTTTAGAACTACTTTGATAACATTAAGTTGATAGAATATGATTTAAGTAAATAAAATTTAAGTTAACGAGGGGACTCAGATTTACAGTTGTCTGAAAATGATTAAATTAAAAGGGAAAGTGACACAACTCCCCATCAGTCTGCTTCAATTTTTGCAGTACTTTTCTTACACTAACACATTACAGCTTTAAAGTATTCTGGTTTTGCTACCACCTAACTTGTAAAAGACATCTGCTGTTCTGGACTGTTCTACTCATCCTGTTTTATTCTATTTACTTTCACTATAGCATTAAAATACCCTTAGCATGTAGCAACTCAGTGACAGTAGTCTTCTGTGAGTTGAATGAGGAAATAGTTGCTCACCAGTTTTATTACCTAAACCACTGAAGAAAGGCACAGGAGTTATTTTTACAGCTTGTCTCTTTTGTTCTGCTCAGCTTGGTAGAAAGTGTAATTAAGTGTTTGGGGGGGGGGGATGTTTGTGTTTGTTGGGTTTTTGTTTCTTTTTTAGAGAGTGATACTAATAAAAGTGGGAGTGAAATAAGAATTTGTGCTATTTCTATAGGCTGCTGAAAAAAATGGCCCTCTCCTGGTTGATCCCTTAATTAAGCTGTTGGAACAGGAATCCTGCTATTACCAAGCTCTTTTCTGGAGGGCCACTGGAGAATGTGGAGTATGCCCCAGGAGCAGACGCGATAGTGGCTGAGCTAATTTTGTGCTCCTCTTCAGCTGCATTTGGACACTGGGGTGTGTGCAGCTGCTGCCTGAGTTGGGTGGGCTGTGGCTCTCAGCATCGTGAGTTTCAAGTGGCAGGACATCAGCAGAGCACTAAGGCTTTGAAAACAAAGGCAAAGTTAAAAAGCTGCATTTATCACGATCAGCAGTGACTATTTGTTCTTTTGTTCGTGATGCCTAGTGGCAGGAGATTATTCAAAGGTGTGAAATACCAGCAGAACACTGATGAGTGATCATGGTGAACTGAGCAGTCAGTTATGATTGTGATGGGCTGGCTGAGCAGCAACTGCCAGGAGTGACTTGAAGATAAGAGTCCAAATTTCTTTATAGGTGTTTCAGCTCTTTACTGGACCAGGTATGCTCTAATCAGTTTTCAAGTAAGTTCCTTATACATATTTGAGAAAAATGTAAGGCATCTTATATGCTCTGCTATGTACTTGGACTGAAAAGAAATGTCTCTGTGTGCATCTGTGTACAGCCATCCAGCCACAATCCACAATCTGTTACACTTTTTGCCAGACAGCTGAGCTCTACTCTGTAGTCTGTATGAACTTTGTTGGAGCTGAGGATGCAGGGCATGTCTTGGATGGTTTTGTGGCTCTTGGCATGTAACACAGTGCCCTGTGAAGAAGTGCAGGGCAAAGGACCCCACCCTGAGCTGTAGGGCTTGTTTCAGGTGGTAGTGTGTCTTGTCACAAGGATGGGCATGTGTAGGTGCTGAGAACGGATGTCTGTACCTGGTTTTTACATGAAAGTTCTTCTGCAGCATTTCTTTGTGCTCACCATCCTTGGTTACATTGCAAAACTAAGGATTTACGGGCTGATAATTTCTAATAGCACTGGATCTGACGTGCAGTTTCCAGTAACTCCCTTGGAAACAGAAAGCAGCCCTGCCTGGGTCTGTAGAGGGAGCCAGCGCAGCTGTAATGACTACTCTGCTGCTACCGTAGGCTGTCGGGCACATCCAGGCTTGTATTGCTGACGCTGTCACCTCGGTAATGTTCATGCCTCTTACAGGGGAGGAATGATGAGGATCTGTTCTAATATTGTAATGGAGAGTTTGAATTTGAAATGCAAAAGAGGCTGATCTGAAGGTTGTGTCTGTAAAGCTGACACTACTGCACTCTCTTCTAGGCTCTTTACACAACTTCTAAAGAGCAAATGTCCCTGTTTGCTGCAGCATGTGCTTGCCCTTCTAAAAGGCACTATATACACAAAGCCTGCAAGAAAGCAAACATTAGGACTTGTGCAGGAGTATTGCTTAGTTTCAGATGCAACAAAAGAAGAGAGCTTTATTTCCTGTTCTGGTTTTCTGGTCTAGGTTTGTTGCAGATGATGTTTGTATGACAGGTAACTGAGACATAGACCTGCTTTGGAAACATACACAGTGAGTGCTTGAATGAACTGTACTGAGTATGTGTTCTGCTTTAGCTACCTATGCAATGGCTGAAATGTTCAGCAGAAAAACAGCAGCAAAATTTCCTTCCTTTCCCTCCCTTCCCCCCCCCCCCCCCTTTAAATATTAAGAACTACAAATTTAAGTGTTTTGACAGAGGTACTGACTTTGACCAGTATTTTAAGCAGGTTTAACTCCTCTGTCCTTGTGTTAATGACTGGAATTAGAAGAGCTGGCCAGCTCCAGCTCAGCACAGAGCTGGGCTGCTTTGCACTACAGATAGTTGATTGCTGAATAAATTCTGCAAACCAAGCTATGGTACAAGATCATAGAAAACACTTTGGTACTACAGAGGATGACTCAATGGTCCCTGCCTGGGGAAGTCTTGTAACTAAACTAGTGTGGCTCTTTAATTTGTATGCAGCTGTTACACTGAGGGCACTACAGGGACCTTGCAACGTACACATGGCACAAAAGCCTGGAAGATAAAAATGGTAAAATTTATTTTCTCTGTTCATTAAGACAGAAATCTTCATTTTGCTTCCTTGACTGTCTTTAAAAGTCTGATCTGTCCTCGGGGTGGTGGATCATGACCAGGATAAAAGGTTGTCCCTGCAGACAGTCCCACTGTTGAGCATCGTTGTTAATGCTCTGCAGTAGCTGGTGACTAAAAAGGCCCTGGTAGCTCGCTCATTGTTCTGAGAGCACCCAGCTTCCATGGTCACATGGACCAACATTTCTGTGAAATGCCAGCACTTGTGCACTGACAGCTTTTTGAACTTTTCCAGGAAGAGGAAGCCAAACAGCTTGTGAGAGATGCCATCGCAGCTGGCATATACAACGACCTGGGCTCCGGCAGTAACATTGATATCTGTGTTATCAGCAAGAGCAAGCTCAATTTCATCCGGCCGTATGATGTGGCCAACAGAAAGGGGGACAGGTGAGTAAGCTTGGAGCTTGATATTATCCAGGCTCTTCCCAGCAATTCTCATTTCCTGTAATACTAAATTTTGTTAGAGTAATCTCTAGTGCTGTGGAGAGAATTTTAACTAAACAAGAAAACAGAATTAGTAGCTGTATCTGCAGTTGATAGAGGCTGATGTGTGAAGGATACAGAAGAGCTGTTTACTTCCTGCTGTTTTTAGGGGCTGCTCCAGAGTGCACATTTGTGACTGAGCAGGTATTTCGGTTTCTCTTGTTACCAGGTGGCAACACAGTGTTGTTCTGTGGTGGTGGTGAAGTTTGTGTGGTGTCAGGACCACCACTAGCACTGCTGTACCCCCTGCAGCTCTACCAAATCATAGTGTGCAGATTTGGAAAGCAGTATTGGGCATCAGAGCCTGTCATTGCAGGACAAAACCAAAAACCAGGGGAAAAACCTCTTCAACTCCAGCCTGTGACTGCTGGGTTGTATTTTGTTCTTTCTAGAGGCCCTTTCTAGCACATACAAGATTTTTAGGACAACACAGACATTGTTTTGATCCTTAGATCAAAACTGTCAAGTCTAGCATGATGTGCTGAAAGGACAGGGTACAGTTTATAGCTAAACACAGCAGGCAAAAGGTTTTTCAGTTGGGCTAAACCTGAGTCCCATTTCCTGTATGAATAAACAACATGCTTATAAGCATTCCTAACCTCCCAATCAAACACTCCTCTCACAACCACTTCTAGGATTTAGAAACTTGAGGTTTTTTTTATTCTGAGTTCTTCAGTTTGGCAAGCCAAGTAAAAAAAAAAAAAAACCACACTTCTGCATAGCCCCATTTTACTGCTCTGTTCATTTTCTTAATGCACATGGGGGGGGGTCGTGCAGCATGTGACATTGCCCTGCACCTCCTTCTCAAAGTGAGATGATTGTTTCCTTAAGACTAACACTGAAACAGACATTTTCTGTCATAGATGTTCACATGTTAAATGTAGCCTTGTCCCCAAAGTTTAAGTGTAGATCTGAGTGCAGAAGGGGATAAAATTCCAAATTTGAGAGAGGAATGGGCAGATTAGACTTCTGCACCCTCAGGTGTGTTGCTTGGGGAACTCCATTGCTGAAGTGGTGAAATCACAGCCCCCCCCCCCAAGGCAGCTGAAGGGTCTCTAAGCTGTACTTCTATGGTACATGTAACAAGCTGTGCAGCTTTTCCACCCAGTGCCAAAACAGCTGAGTTTAAAGAAAATCCCTTTCCGCTATGGCCAGTGTTTGTTGATTTCTTTACTGGCAGTGTGTTTCCTAAAAATGCTCATTTCTCTGAAGCTTCAGCACTCTGGAGTTGGCAGTAAGCACACTTCCTCCACTTACCATGGACTTTTACAGGAAACTTCTAGAGAAAGCTGATTAGTTCTCAAATTTTACACAAGTGACATCTTCCAGCTTAATTTTCACCTCTTTCTTCACAGGCATGGCAGATACAAGTGTGAAAAGGGAACTACTGCTGTTCTCACAGAAAATGTATCACTGCTGGAAATTGAGGTGGTGGATGAAACTGTACAGACCATGGACACATCCTGAACCATCACCCGCAGCCCTTCTGCCTCACTGAAGACCAGCAGTAGTTGTGTAGAAGCCTTCCAGCACCACGAGAAACAAACATGCAGCTGACGCAGAATAAAGAGCTTCTGTCCATTGTCCTTACTGAGTGGTTGCACGTGGTGCTGATTTCTTTTGCTACTTTTCCATTCTTACCAATCCTGTGGTGTTTGAGATAAACTAATTTCAAATTGTTTCATACAGTACCACATAATCCTGAGGAAAAAGCAAGCTAGCAGAAACTCCACCTGTGTTATTTTCTCACTTAGTCAAAAGGGAAGGCCTAGCATCTGCACTTGACTTCAAAAGCTTAATTGGTACCAGTCCAGCCTGGAACAAACAGCCAAGAGAAACTTCTGTACCTGTGCCGCATAGTTTTCCACAGTTGCTGTAGTCCAGTTGCCCATTTTCTGAAAAAATATCTACAAATAAGAACTATTAGGAATAGTTTAACAGATTTAGGCCTCTTTTCAATGTTTGCTTAGGCTTTTTTAATACATATATTTTCTTTAATACTAGATTTTTTTTTTTTTAAAAACAAAAGTGTTTATTTTGTAAATCAGTTTTTTATTTATCTAAAAAGGCACAATTGCAAAAAATTACCTTTTGAAATACATTTACTTATAAGCACTAATAAATTTTATGTAGCAAGAAAGTGACCAGACTTCTCAAGATACTCAAAATTTCAGCTGAGCTTCCCTGGAAGCCAAAGATCCTTTTCTGTGTTACACCAGGAGAGGCGCAGCACAACCATCCCTCTGAACGTGTAGCTGCCACCGTGGCTTAAAGGAAATCTGCAGTGGAGCAGTGACAGTCTTAACTCTAAGGATTGCTAAAGAAGCTGGGTATAAATTAAACAAGGTAGCAGGGGAATGTTGGAAGCAATTTGGTGCCTCTGCTTCGTTCTCATGCTGATTTGAATTTCCTGAATCTCTCATGAGAGCAGCAGGCTCAACTTTCTGCTGAGAAGACTCAAATAAAATGGCACCTTGCATTAATGATACCAACATTATTCACAGCAATTAATAGCTCTTCTTTGCTCCCCTATATAAATAGTTTGAGATTTGACAGAAGTAGTTGAAGGTAGCACTGCAGTTTTCCTTTAAGCAGAGCAAATTAGGTTAAAAAAAAATCAAAAATATTACTAGAAGCATATATATATGTGTGTGTGTAAAACCCTCTAATCCTAATCTCATTTCCAAAACATTAAGGATTGATTGCTTTTCTTAAGAAAGAACAGGCCCAGGCTGCATTGGAACTGTCAGACACAAACGCAGACATTGGCACACAGGGCAGCAGTGCTGAACAGGGCAGTTCCTTCCCCTGCTGCAGTCCTTGAGGACGTTCAGTGCAGCGCTGCTCCTCTGAACAGGCAAATGAAATGGAAACACTTGAACGTGAATCCAGGTTTGTTCCTAAAGCAGTGACTGTTTCTTATCGCCAGTAAGGAAACAAATCATTGATTCAATGAATGAATTTAGTTGGCTGAGAATTTTCATGTAAAAGAAGATGACTCCTTCAAATCAGGATGAGATTTTTATAAAAATTCACATTCTGTAAATGAGCTTTCACAGTTAAATAGTTGGGGGCTGAGCCTTGTGTAGAGTTAGATACACAAAGCACTTTTTCAGACATGTTCTAAGTGTTTCAAACACTGCTTTGCTTAGGTTTTACCTGCAGTACTCAAGGTAGTACTGAATGTGGAGCAGTATCTTCACCAAGATCAAGTTGGCTTAGATCAACACTGGTTTCTAACAAGAACCTGTAGTCTAAAAAGATTCATGCCAAACAGGAAGAGAAGTTTAAGGAGAAATTCTTTGCAGAAGCAATGCTTGTTTGGGATTCCCTTGGCACATTTTTTTTCACCCCAGGTACATGCTCAACTCGCCTCACCTCATTGGCTGTAGCCAAGTTAAGAGATCTATCCAAGTAATCACTCTAAAATTGCAATTAAAACAAAACAAAAACTTGAAAGAAATGAGTCCCTCCCCAACCCCTCCCAGTTCCTAAGTCTGAAGAGGAGGGAATTAACAAAAACACAGAAATGACTGCTTTAAAATATACGAAGTAAAAACTGAATTTGCTATTAACCATTTGCAGAAGAGGCAAAGTAGCAGTATACAAATTACACAAAATCTACTGTAATTCTTACATTAGTATAAAGTGATTTCACTGAAGGAATTATTTCAATATTTCACATTACAGTTAAGATAGAAGGGGTGTGTCAGAGCTCTGGCACCCCTGTTAATATCATCTATCCTAGATTACACACGACAGTTTTAAGAAAGGACCCTTAAATGATCTACATCTGTAACATGTTATTGGCTTTAAAAAAATAATAATAATAAAAGAATCACTTGCAATACCTCACAGAATCTTCACGTTAAAGCATGACCACCTTGTAAGAGTCCTTGTCAAATAACCTGCAGAAATAATGGAGCATCTTGCTATGAGTGCTCAACCCTCTCACTTGTGTGACTAGGCACCAGTCGGTTTCATCTGAGAAAAAAAATTCAAGTAAGACTGAGCTGTGCTGGCTTCTCGAGCGCGTGCAGACGCTTCATGTGCTGGAGGTCCAAACATGCATTTGTTTTGCTATTTGGTGCACGTAACCAATGTCAGGTCTTTGATCTGGATCCGGGTATATGCACATGCTGACCAGCTCCCGCAGCTGAAAGACAGGAAAACGTGTACAAATGTGAACAAATCCACTGGTTTCTTACTGGAAAAGAGTACGGAAATGTTTGTCTGACCAGTGGAACCCAGGACAGGAGCTGGCCATCTAAGCAGATTGCAGGCACATGTCCATCTGTCCTGTATCCCACTCAACCCTACAGAAGGACCAGGAGGAACCTTTTCCACCAAACCTTCCCCAGTCACAGGTCAAATCTTTCAACAACCCGGTGGATTTTACTACATCCTTTACAAGGTGGTAGTTGTGCATACATACCTGGGGTTCCCTGCTCAGTGGGTTAGTGCTGCTCTATAGAGAGCTACCTCTGACCCTCCTGACACTGGGAGCTTCAAAGCTTTTTTTTTTTTTTCCCTCATGAGGAATTTCAATTTACCTCAGAGAACCAGAGCAGTGACAACCAGTGTCATCACACAACCAGCAGCTCACAATCAACAGGAGTCTGAAGCACAAGACAGAGGCGACAGCTGGCAGGCTGGAGGAGGGAGCCTGGCCCAGGAGGACTCAGTGCCTGCACCAAGGGCATGGACAGAGGGAGGCACTCATTGCATGAGCAGGATGTGCAGGAAGAGAAATGACAGCACTACCACAAATCTGACTTAGCTGACAGGCAGAAATGGACCTGCCAGTGAAAGTGGACTCTGAGCAAAGGGGGAAGTAGAAGGAGGGGTTTGGAAAGGTGTCCTCAACAGAGCTCTCCTGTACTTCCCACACCAACCCCTGGTTAACAGGCCAGTTGAAAGTTTTTAATGGAAGACCAGCCCCTGTGTTTCCAAAGATACTGGTGCACAGCTGTCAGACATCAGTGCCTCCTAAAAACCTTTGTGAAGAGGAGAGACTGGTCATTGATTGTGTTTAATAAATAAAATGCAGAAGGGCTGAAGTCTCCCCACCTCCCACCTCTCTTTATTGTGCACATGAAAGATTGTAGCTTTTAATTATACAGACACTGAAAGCTGCTCATACCCCCGAGGCACCGGGAGAAACAGCCTTGAGCCTCTGATCTTCTCACATCCCCCCAGTAGCCACGGTGCCAATTATTTTAATGGTAATTAAAAGCATGACCATACAGCTATCAAGCACATGGCTTCAGCCGCATCACTGAATGTCCTCCAGTGATGTTTCAGCTCTGGATGGAGCAAGGCTTCCTGCTTCACACTGAGCTGGGCCTGCCATGGTCTCCAGCAGGGATTCCCATAGGGGCAGGAAGGAGGGAGGCACAGGCAGCACGAGCAGCAAGGACAGGGCATAGTGCAGGGACTGCTCACCACCCTGCCTGTCACTGTGTGCACACAGAGCAATACAAACCCCCGAGCCAGGCTGCCTCCACAGTAAACTCGTTTCCACTGCCTGGCTCTGGCCCAGCCTCTCCTAACTGCTGTGGTCATTTAATCCGAGGACCAGGGTCTCTGCCTTTGTAACTGAGACCCCAAGGATTTAACACATTGCTCAACCCTGATCAGAGAGACCACAGATAAGTTAAAGCTCTTCCAAAGCTCTGACCAGAGCATGCAAAATCAGAACAATTTGTCTAACCAGTAGCTGTGCTCCCAGGCAATTACAGCACTTAACCACAGCCCAAGAAGTTGTCCTTAATCTATGGCCAGGACAGCACAAGCATTTCACCATCCTCTACAAGAAGCTGGCAGACCAAGTCCTGACAAGCACCACAAACCAGTATCTCTGATTACTAGCAAATTTGTTCCTGATACAGAAAACTAATCCTGGCTGGAGCCCCAGCTCCTCCACTTGTACAAGCAGCCAGTTGATCAGAGAGGATTTGGACTGGTTAGTCACAAAAGGCTACAAAGAGGAGTATCACTGAAAGGAAACCCCATTAAAGCAGGCGTTCTTCAATAAATGCTCTGCCTTGTTCATCTAAAACAACACTGCAGCTAAAATATTCATGTGATCAGCAGTCAGCCTAGAGCCAAAGCTTCGCTTCGAGACCACATTACTGAGAAGCAGGAAAGCCATGCCGATGGCTGCAGAGCTCTGGGAGAGTGGCATGGCCCAATTCTCACCCCAGTCCTCAGTGGGAGGATACAAAAGCTTTGCTTTCCCATATCACTGACAACCTGTGGCAGTGATAATCAGAGTGGCTGTGAGATTGTGTCCTTTCAATCCAACGCAGAGACATTTGCTCCTGAAGGAATGTGCTTACAGCTGGACTGAGGAGCCGCCACCCATCCACCACAGGAAGAAGAAATTATTTCTAGTGCAACCTCCTGCTTCAGGCAGCTGCCTCTTCCTTTCCAGTCCTGCCTGCTTGCTTTATCTATCTCCGCTGATGGGAGTCACAAACAGACTTTCCCACTCCAAAAACATCCAAGAGTCCAATCTTTGAACTAAAAGCAGGTACTGAAGGTGGAGCCATGTTCTGGTGTTGAGAGAACTGAAACTTGTGGTTTCAGTCAGAAGCAGCAGCTAACGCAGCAAGAGGAGCTACAGCCAAAGGCACAGCCCTCCTCTGACTCTGTCAAGCATTCTGTTAATAGTGTATGAACACCATCTGGAGTCTAGTTCTCTGGGACCTGGCGCCTTTGAGCTTTAAACCATCCTTCTCACCCTGGATTGTATCACTACACTACATACACTCTTTAGCACTGCCAGAGGGAAGCAAACAGACAGTAATTGTAAAGACAGGAAACACATCTGTCAACTTACACTAATTCTTGCTGCCAGCAGGCATATCCTGAAATGCACGCTGCAACAGCATGGCAAACGTGAATGCACAGAGCTGGGCCTCGCTGCTACGGCAGCTTGGGGAAAAAAAAAATATTCACTTTTCCAGAACAGTTCTCAAATAATCTTTTTGCATGAGCTACACCGAGTAAAAAGCCAAGTAAAATGTAAAATATGTGGTGCAGGGTCCCTCTCAGGGCGGAGACCAGACCGTCTGCTGCAGATGGTATTTCCCCTGCATCCTGCCTCTTGCTCCTCAGAACTCTGAGGTGGAATAAAACAAAAGAAAACCCCCAAAGGATATGGTGAACATTTAAAATTACATTAGCCATTTCCTTTCAAATAGAAGGCAACTGTCTGACTGAGGATGTAAGGAAAACCAGCTGGTGTGTCTAGGTAAGGGGGGGAAAAAATGAGGAAAAAAAGCCATCTCAAAAGGTCTGAACAAAACCAACAGGAGTGTCTGCAGCTGAAGTAAAACATCACCAGGGAGCAAGCACAGCCACCATTCTTCATGCACTCCAGTTCAGCTACTGCTCTTCTTATCCCTTGCTTTCATATGCACAACTTTAGGCTTTAAAGAGCCCTGGAACAGCTACTGTGTGGATACTCACTGCACTAAACTAAAGAGCTCTCCTCCCTTATTTCTTAAAAAGAAACTTTCCCCCCTTGTTTCACTCCACAGATTTCATAAACAAGAACTGAAGCTCTGGTCCATGCCTGCGTTATTGTAAGGGAAAGGAAGTGAAGGGGAGGGCTTTCCCACGCCTTGCTGCTGGATTTTGTCATCATCACTGACTTTCAGTTTCATAATATTTCCTGTATTAAGAAATCTTCTTTACTGTCTTAATTTAGTTTGTCAATAGTCATATATCAACAATGACAGTTTCCTTAGCCAGCCCTAAAGGTACTCAGGACACTGGCCTGTTCTGGCTTAGATATGAGGGTGCTGCTTCTCCTTGTGCCGGGAGGAACTTCACTGCAACCCCACCACATTCCCCTGGAAAAAATCCTCCCTGTTTACCTTTTCAGAATAATGTTCTGCTGGAAGAGGTGGGTAGTCACATTGCTCTATTTTTTGGCAGAGGGAAAACAGGTTCATTTTATCTCCATAGAAAGGACTCTGAAGAGCTGCCATCTGGAGAGAAAAAACAGAAAGTATTTCAGAAACGTGAAGGATTTAACAACCCTCAGCACTGCTGCTCTGCAAGAGTAAAGTCTTTGACAGCAGACAAGTGATAACTTCCCTCTCAGACTGCCCACAGCCAAAGCTGCTCCCAGCTCATGACACACTGTCACAGGGCTGCTGCCAGGCCACCACCACACGCTCACCAACACACTGCTGGTCTCACACTGAGCATGCAGCATGTGGCAGCTCCTCCTGCCCTGTTACAGATGCAGCAGTGCCAGTCATGCCTGCTCTGACACCATTTACGGTGCACACCTTG
This sequence comes from Indicator indicator, assembly GCF_027791375.1. Taxonomy (NCBI): domain Eukaryota; kingdom Metazoa; phylum Chordata; class Aves; order Piciformes; family Indicatoridae; genus Indicator; species Indicator indicator. Next base: position 7,953,979 of record NC_072037.1, read on the forward strand.
TCCCAGTCTCCCACCTCAACTACCCATGACCAGGGCACGCAACACTGTGCTGGGAAAAAAAATCTCTATTTTCCTGTCATTGTGATTCTTTCTGCCCAAAACAGATGTGGGACACCAGGTGTACAGACAATCCTACAGGTACACAGAAAAAAGTACCTTGTTTAAAACAAAAATAAATCAAGAACTAGGACACTCAGGCCATGAGGCAATCAGTGAGAAACCAACCAGCTCTAAGGTGACTGTGAAAACCTCTCATAAACACAATCATCTCTTTCAAAAGCAGAAGCTCTTCTGTCTTTGACCACATGTCATAGTTCCAATCTCCCTTGGTTACAACCATATTCAGTTCATTCACTCTCTGTGACCAGTAGCTCTTTAACAGACCACCACAAGGAATACATGGATTATTTGTGGACATTAAGCTGTTTCAAAGACAAAAACCTAAGCATAAGCAATGCACTCCAGCCTTTAAAAAAAAAAACACAAACAAAAAAACCAGCCTCAAGACAAACATCCTCTCCTGCTGTTTTCTAAATCTGCTATTTAGAAAAGAGTATCCCAGGTGGAACTGGGAACCAAACTAGTGAAACTTCTCCTCATCAATCTGGCCTTTTTCCTCTTTCAGTTCTGTTTTATAAATCCAATATTTGCACCTCCAAAAATCTGACAGATGTCCGAGATAAAGAGGCTGTTCACACTGCAAGGAGAGCATGACGGAAGGCTCTGGGTGGGGAAGAATTCCTTACAGGGCATGTGGAGACTCCTGACAAAGACATGTTTATATTATACTTAAGTCTCAGGAAGGAAACTGCATCTTTGTGTGTGAAAAACCAGTTACAGTGCAAGTTCTCAACCAGGAGGTCTAAATGACCACTGAATGAGAAGTCTCAGACAAACAGCTGTGGCAAGACAGGCATTTCTGAAGTTGGGAGATGCAGCTGAAGTCTAGTAAAGGTACACACCATGTGCTCAGCACCTTCCCTCCCACTTCCCCCACCAGGACCCAAGCCTAGCAGGCCCACCCATGGGGGATGGCCATGCCAGGCCAATCTGCTCAGGCACTGCCCACACCATACAGTGATACCAGCTCCTAATGAGGCACCACTGGACAACTGTGGATCTTATCCACTGTTGAGATCTTAAACCATTTTGCTACAAAACACATCAAATTGGCAAGCTTTTCATACTGAGGCCAGCTGAAGTTGATGCTCCTCACTACAGCTTTAACAGGAGGTTATTTGGTAATTATTAGTCTTTTGCTCATTACCATAGACTGTGACAGACAGCTGAAGAATGCTGTCTTGTTGCTGACACACACAGCAAGCTCCCAGCAGAATTTAAAAAGTCAATACTAGATCCTCCACTCAATTATCCTGCAGTTAGGAATCAAGATTGATGGATTATCAGTGATTTGGTGACAGAGCAGCAGTTTGGAATAGGGCAGAGGTTTGGGCTGGACTTCCAGCAGGATGTGGCCTGGCACAAAAGCATCCCTGAGCAGGCTCTGCCTGGGGGTGTCTTACTGAAACCTCCTTCCATTAACACATGTCCAAGTGTTAAGCAATGCATGACATGAAAATAAACAATCCTTGGTTTAAATTATAAACATTTTAAAAACAATTTGAAGTTACTATGCTTCTTCCGTATAGGTTACTCTGTGAAATCAGTGAAAAGATGCCTCAGCTGCAGGGTAAGACAGCTGTGCAGAGGTTTGAGACCCTCTGCAAGGAGTTCTGAGTCATTACAGGAAGTAGTAAGATATGTTCTGGCCAAATTTCCACAGTTCTCTCCTTGTGTGCCACCAGGCTAAACTATTTCTCAGGAAGCTCTGCCAGAGGTATTTATCATCTATCCTGAGAGGCTTATAAACGGCAATAGAGAATCTATGGAGGTAGCCAAATTTCACTGAAGGAATGGACAGAGTACATGGCTCTGAACGGTCCAGGCTTGTTCAGTTCTGTGTCTAGTGTTTCATGTAACATAGCTTGAGGTATCTGCTGTGCTAGTGACATTTGCTGTGATTGCTGCAGGCTGAGCAAGAAGAGGAATTACACCTTTAACAGCTGCACAAAGCAGCAGGTTGGGGAATGGGCAGACTTTTGGCTCTCTGTGGTTTCACCACTACTACCAGTAGTAACACTAAGATACTCCCCATAAGTCTCCAGACCTGAAGCTGAAGAGTTGCCCAGCAGGCTTGTGAACAGAACCCCAACAGCCAGGAGAGAGCCTGGAGAGCCCTTGTGCCTCTGCCTTCTGGAAGGTTTTGAATGTAAAAGGTGACATTATGTCACTGTTACATCACTACTGTCATAATAGGAACAGGCAAATCAGTGGGGAAAACTTACAGGCTCCAGTCAGACTCTCATCTCCAATTAAAGATTGATAGCAAACTGCTCTCAATCAGTTACAACACAAGTGGAGAGCCTAGCAAGCAGGGTTGTTCCAAGAAAAGCACTAATGGGCACATTAGGGAAGGCACAGGGGGCACTCAACGGTTAAACGAGGTCTTCAAGACTTCAATACAAACATCAATAATGCCAGTGAGGTTCAAAGGGGTTTTTCAATTGCCATTAACTTTTCTTTCCAAGTCTAAGTTAAGCATCATGGGCAGAAGAGCAGGAATGGAAGCATTGTGGGGTTCTGGGGTGGTAAATGCAGGGAGTTAAAAGGGGAAGAGGTAGCACACATGCTCTGACTGAAACAGTCAGGTCTGCAGGGGTCATCACCACCACAGGCCATCCAAGTGTCTCACTGACAATAGTTTGTGATGCAGCATTGGGATATGCTCCTGACGTTTTGATTAGAGCAATTACTGCAGGACAGCCAGATCTCCATTTAAAATGACCACCATGCAGTATGACTGGTTAAAAAATACATACACAGGAACCACTGCTAGCATTTAAATTGATTGGATTGCCAGAGAAGCTAAAGTCATTGCTTGTAGCTATATTCTGGGAATTAACAACTTATTTTTATCCCCTCCAAGTTATCTTGCTGACAGATATCTACAAGAAGTGAGGGCTGAAGACAGTTACTACTATATTGATAAGATTTAATAAAAATCACAGTATGATTATCAATGTCAAAGTTAAGTGGTGCTATGTGGCATCACATCCCAAACCCCTCAATGTTCCCTAAATGGATTCCAGTGGACACGCGTGTCTGTGAAGGCAATTTGTCCATTAAATCTCTCTGCAGCTTATCTACACAATCTATCTGGAGAAAGATCAGAAGTGACTCATAACCACACAAACATCCCTTCCTTATTTTGAAGCCAAATGGAAAAAACATTCTCGTTACATGAAATTAGTGAAGATAAATTACAGCTCCTTCAAAAGACAGAGGAATCTTATTTTTAATTTTCCAAATTCTAGAAAGTTTAAAGAGTCAAGTAGCTATTTATCTACGGAACACACAACTGTAACTGTCCAGCCCTCCCTGGAATCTGCAAGACCTCACAGCTTCTGCTCACAAAGGTAAGGCTTACCTACAGAGGAAGCGTATTCAAAAACGCTTCACATGCCAAAGCTTTCACGTTACTATAGAACTGCTACTCCTACCAGAGAATTATGTTTAGTGCACAATTAAATCAGCTTCTTGAAACGTAAGGAGTACCAAGACTACTGTGCCATAAGGGGACCATATTGCCTGCAACAAAAACATAGCACAAAGCTAAATATTTCTCTCTGCATAAATCTGGAATCCCATCTCCAGCAGAGCTCAGTCTCCGACTTGCCTCAGAGCAGCCCCCAGAGCAGCTCTAGACTACAGCAGCAAATGGGCAGCGGTGTCCATTGTGAGTGACTTCGACCACGACTGACAGACTTGGCAGGACCAACACACCACAGCAGGGCCAAAGCCCTCAACTTAGCAAAGCCTTCAACTGAGATTCCTCTTCAGGCCCTATACATGAAACATAACTGGCACTGTTCTGCATAATGAATTACTGGGAGCTGAGGCTTCCCTCCACCTGTTACCACAGAAGAGTATCCAAATTCCTTTCAACCACCACCAGCAGACCCAGGTACATGCAGCTATACTGTACCACTCCAGCTTTCTAAGTATCTCATTACAAGCAAAACCACCCTTTATAAAAAAAAAAATCATAAAAAAAAAAAATCAGCTTTTAATCATAGGTTGTTGCTGCTTTGGGAATTATTAAAAGTCTCTTGAACTCTTTTGCTAGAGGTAATGAAAGTTCAAGGACAGGAACAAAGCCACTCAATTTAAGCTCCAAATTTTCCAAGTATTTTTGATCAAGTACTTAGAGTGTCTTACACCCTTTCCTCTCCCTCCTATCCCATGGAATTTTAACAGCAAAGCAGCGATACAGCCACGCTGGGCTCCAGTGTCTCCACCAAACTGGATCTTCCCTTCAGCAGATCTAGTGGCTACTTGCTCTGGTACTCCTAAGGTCAGCACTGGGACTTGTACACTGCTCCTGGTGATTTACAGGACGCTGATGCCAGGCACCCAGACACATCTTGCTCCTTAATGAAGCCCTATGCCATGGCAAGCATACAGCACCACCAGCACTTGTTAGCAGGCTGGCTGATGCACTGTGGAGATACAGTTTTTGGATGGAGCCTGGTAGGAGTACAAAAAGAACGGACAGCTGTGGGTTCCCCTTGCCCTCAAGAGCATTTTCTGGAACTCACTTAAGTCCATAACCACGCCTGGGCAGCTGTCTTACATTCAAGAAGCTGAGGGCTGTTGGAGCCCCCAGTTGCTTAGGTCCCTTCAGCAGGATTTTTTGACTTAGTTCACGGAGCTCCCAGCACCAGCCTCCCTCCCTGAAGACACCCAGCACACAGCACATTCACACTCTGCTAATAGGAAACCAGCACCTATCACACTGTACAGCTCACGGCTTGGTAGCACACTGATGACAGGGGGTCACCTCACTCAACAAGCAGTTGGTTGCATCAGATGAGCCCTCTCCTCAGCAGCAAGGAACAGTGGCAAGCACTGAGCTCCTGCTGGGAAGATGAATGGTGTGGGGAAATTTATTTTTATACTGTCTGGTCCCAAAGGTTTAACAACTTGCTGAAGGAGATGCTTAACTTTTGTAGTTTTCACATCTCATGTACTCACAAAAGAAATTGCATTTCTGTTTATTCTCTAACTCCATGTGGTTAGGATGTTGTAGTGAGAAGCAAAATGTCATCAGTTCACGTAATTTATTATGCAAAGAGGATGTGAGCAATACTCCTATCCTTAAAGGTCCCAGGGATTTTTAATTCTCTGGACTGGAATAAAAGTTTCCTAAATGCTGACACACACTGGCAATTGAATTCAAAGATGTGGACATCTGAAAAAAATATTAAGATCAGATTCTAAGTGAACATAAGACTGTTCAATACCCTTTGATCCCTGCTAAAACCAAAATCACTTAAAGTGCTGTTATAAAATCATAGCACTTCTTTTCAAAACATGTATGTAATAGCTTTTAAGAAAAAGCTGCATGCTGGTGTATGGTTCACAGAATGCCTACTTTGTACCTCTGTGTTTGGCTAGAAGACAATGTACAATTAGAAAAGACCCCAGCTCTAGTTTAATACACTTAGACAAACTGATTTCACAATGCATAAACCCTCTATTTTTCTTTACTGGAAGCTCCCCAAATTAAAATATTCTGATTGGTCAGAATTCATTTTAAAAAACTAATAGCTCAGATGGAAATAAATATGCTATTTTTAAAACACACACAGCATTCAGGAGAAACTATCAACCTGCTGCCCTGACAACAGGTCTGCTGGCAGTCAGGAGGAGGAATGCAGTAAGCTGACATGTTCATGTCCATAGCCTCAACATCCACTGCGACCTACAAATTAACTTCGTGTAAGCACAACCCCTTTGCTGCTCATACTCTAGAAGCACACAATGAGCACAAGAGGAATTAACTTTTCCTAAGTTTTCTCAACAATGAAGCTGAAGTAAGTCTGACCTACTCATGCCCTGTACTGCATTGAATGGTTAAGACAAACTTGGGGGAGGGGAAAAAAAAGTTAGAAGATACTTGCCTCGTACAATAAACAGCCCAAAGACCAGATATCAGATTTAAAGTTATAGCCGTTTTCATGTATTCTTTCTGGGGACATATAGTATGGAGTTCCCACTGTAAAAACAAACAAACAAAGAGTTAGTGTCTCAAAAGTGACTGTGCAGCCTGTACTGGGCCAAAGCTTGACTTTGTTAAAGGATTAGGTTTAACACAAAAACCAACTAGAAGAGATTGGCACAAAAATCTGGAGACAGATCATGGTTTCGAAGGCGCAGCACCAAATACATCACCACGTGCAGAGCTGGTGTACACTATTGAGAATATTTTCTGTGTTTTTGAAATCTGAGAAACGTTTTCTTCCCCCTCCAGTCTTCTAAGTACCTTCAGAGTGTCTCGGGCAGCCAGAGCAATCATAAAGGATCATCCTCCTTTGGATCACTCAACAGCATTGAAACTGCAAGTTAGATGTACTCAGCTAAAACAGGGCTCCTGTGACAGTGTACTGACTGAGCACTCACCTGGCACACACCACACCAGCAGCATGACAGAGGCTCAGTTATGATGACAGGGTACCCTTTTCATAGGTTCAGGAGACCATTTACTGCAGCAGAGAAATGGAAGTAACAAGCCCAGCACCAGACAGGTACTCAAAAACTTTCTGAAAGAACCAAGGTAATAATTCCAAACTTTAGAGCACTGCTGCAACCTGCAGTCACATCAGAAGCCATGGGATTTCTATGTACTTCCAGAAGTCTGTATTTTATCAAAAGAAATTTACTCCAGCATTTTGGACAGAAGTTACAGGAAATTATTAATAAATTCCTTACCTCAAAAGGTTCTTTTTTAAATCCTAAGTAAGTTTCAGTTGTGGTACTGAAAATACAAGACATCCTGGCAGTCTCAACTACATCAAATAATCCTCAGATACATCATTTATTAAAACATCCAAGGACTTTACATGCTCTCTTTTCTCCTGCTTCCCCTGCTTGCCTGTCCCCTGTCAATTTTTTTTTTTTTTTGCTTTTGGCATTCAAGTGTATCCTTCTCCTAATTAAAGACCTTTCCTCGCAAGATGGCAAATGTTTAATTTGCCTGCAACGTTCAGTTTACAATTTCTCCATTTGAAATGCTGACTGCAGACAGCTGGAAGACTAATAAGCAGTTGAAGGATGGTGTTAAGAGGTGGAGGGGGAAGAAAAGCCATCACCTTCACCCAGCATTCCTAAGGAGGGGTTTGTACAATGCAGGAAACAAATGAATTCTGGGGCAGAAAGCAACAGCTTCCCAAAAGGCAACAAAAATCACTCCTTGTTGAGTGCACAGGCAACCCAGCACAGAGCTGCTGCTGTCAGTGCACTGAGAAGAGCCACTTTGGGGTCCCTCCAGCTCAGACCATGCTGTGCTAAGTATACATGAGTGCAAATCTTAACTGCACTCCTCTGCCACTCAGAGAACCTAAACACAGGCCAGCGTCCCTCTGGTACAGGCACCATTCCACGCCTGCCCTTCCAGGACAGAAAGACCCTTACAGCCCCGAAGAACTCACCAGGTATATAAATCAAGACACAGAGGAACAGTGATCAGCTGCCCTGTCTGAAACTCAGCTTGTGCTTGCAGGTCATTCAAATAAGTCATTTCACTGTCACTGTGAAGAGCACCCTAATGAGAAATTACATTTCTGCAAATCCTATATACAAACTATGACACAGGAAAAACAGCACATGAGATTGTTTTATTTCCATGCTCAGTAACACAACATCCAGCCTCGGAGCACATCACACTGACACTGTCCCAGATCTGGCCGGTTTTAACCATCAGTGAAAGGCCTCTATGGATGGCTAGACCAGATTTCTGCTAATAGTTAATTCTAGCAGAGTGCACAGACTAACCACAGAACACCAAGAGCAGAAAAGAGTCATTCAAAGAGCCCAACAAGGCTTTCCACGGATGTCTCCCATGTGCATGCAAGATGCACACAAAGGACAGCGCAGATCTCCAAGTAATTCCCAGACATTTGCCAGATTTCTGTACAAGAACTGACTTGGTTGGAATAGCACTGATTCATTTTCCTGCTTAAAAATATGCAGCTGCAGTAGAAATGGTGATTCATCATGTGAAGTTCTTGGAGACAGTTCTGGAATTCCCCACTGAGCACCAGTGTGTAAGACACTTCCCTACCTTCAACCTCTCCGTGCTGCTGCTTTTCTCCACTCTGCCAGGAGAGCTAACGGGGTGGCTGAAGCTGCAAGACCTGCCAGCCCCTCACTGCGACTCCAGGAACTGAGCACAAGCACACAGCAGCACACAGCTGGCAAGGGGGAACACGGACATCATTCCCACTCTTGCTCCCCGAAGCCTTCCTGCTTCAGAGTGCCAGAGCCAGGGGTAGCCTCCAGCCTTAGCTGTTCTTGCAATCAGTTATTCTGGGTCACGGCATGACAACCTCAGAGCAAATAACAACGTGTGGGCTCCAAAGTTCTGGCCTTGCCTTCCACGTTAGCAGGGGTCTGCTTGGTAGGCTAAAACTGTCCTTTCAGATAATGCCTTAGCCTGGCCTTCGATCAAAGCAGAATGACAGGGTTTATAACACGGCTGAGTGCCTTATAGCCCCTCTTTGATTTTCTGAGCATTAGTCTCTTCCATTACGTTAATGGGTTTGTGGAGCAGTCCATGCCTGAGCTGATTTTAGGAGGTCTACCTTGCACATTTACCTATCATTACTGGAGTGTTGTCAGCAAATGGACGAGCAAGAGAGTCTCTGCGTTTCAAAACGGATGCATTAATTTTTAAATAACTGTCATGATAAAAGACTGACAAACCCAATTCTCTTTATGGCCTGTCCAACATTATGTGGGAATCTCCTGTAATGAGCATCTTCTAGAAAACCACACAAGGCTTCCAGTGCAATCAGCGAGGGCTCACCATTGCATTACATTAGTCAATTTGACAAGAACAGGCTAATCAGGAACTATTAATCAGAAACTTTCTTTGCATTTGCCCTGCTGAAAACACAAAATATTGTTCAGATTCAATACTAAGCACCAGGTAGTAGAATAATGCCTTGAAATTTGTAACGGTTGCAAAACCATAGAGCAGATGATGACTAAAATTCCTGAAAGTCAAAACACTTCACTTGACATCAGCCTACATCAGTGATACCAGAACGTTTCCTCCTGCTTTCCCCAGCACTGTGTGCACAGCTACAACACCCACATGGACCAGAACAGCTCTGGGATATCTGCAACAGTCAACTTAAGGAAATATTAATTATTTCCATTAGATTAGGAGCAGAGGCCTGCTTCACCAGGAAAAAAACACAGGCAAAGAGAAGTCAAATTCCTTCCCTCTCATACATAATCTAAACTAAGAGCCTGACCTGTGCAACTACAGCAGCCAGTGGGTGCAAATGTTCAGCTGCCACATAGATGCTCAGAAACACCCAGGGAAGATCATGTTCATGTCTCACCTTGAATCGGGACTTTTGTTGCTGTGGAAGTGACAGTGGTCAGGTTATTTACCACAGTCACACACACCAGGGATCAAGGCTTCCTCTGAAATTCATCCTTAGCTGCTGATAGGCACAAACCCAAGAAAATCTGATTCATGCTTTTAGGAGGCTCAGAGTCCCATTCACTGAATTTAACATGCCACAGACATGTCTCTTGCAGCAGCAGCTCTCCCACACCTTTAGGCAGGTTGCCATTAGCCTGAAATCAGTGCAGAACATTTCCAAATATTTCAATAGGTTCTGTATGTTGGAGCTTTTTAAATGTTATATATAAAAAAAAAAGAGGCATTTCTTGAAGTTAATCAAACTCCACAGCCATATTTCACTGCAAAGTACGAGTGATAAGGAAAGCTTTTATTGTGCCACCTTCACCAGCACCTTCCAGCTCATCTTCAACACTGAGCTGAACAGCGTTTCTGCATCTATCACTTTTCTTTCTCACAGCAGGGAACAGAGTTCTGAATATGAAAGAACCTAACAAATTCTGACCTTTATTGTATCTTTACAGAGTATTCCCAGTTTCAAACCAAGAGATATCAGAGCGCAACACGGGCCTCAAAGGGGTAATGTTGATTAAAGCATTCCTTCATTCTAGAGATGTTCCACTCCTGTCAAAACAAACTTTGCAATGTTTTGAAATACTTGTGATTTTTGAAACATGCTCATTACAACTGAAAAAGGCAAAGAACTATGCTTGAAAACTTGAGATACCATCCACGAATAACAAAAAACCCACCCAGTTTTTAAAACAGTCATTAATTATTTCCAGAACTATTAACTTAACTTTAGTATCTAAGACACACTATTGCATATTCCACGAATGTACAGACAGCTGAGAAAAACATTTTTAGCATATTTTAGTAATATCTGGTGGTGCAAACCCAGCAGGGAAGCAATTCTACTTGAAAATGAAAGTCTATAGCTCTCACCTGTCTCATCACTCCAGACACGAGACAAGAAAAAAACCCCAGCATTACTTAAAAGGAGTCTAGGTCACACGTATCTGTTTCTAAAGGTCTGCATTATTTGGGGCACATTTTCCCAGAGATCTTTTACCAGAAGGAGACTTTGGGAATTAACTCAACTTTGGGGAATTAGCTGAAGTGATAGGCACTAAAAAATACTTCAGATTCCTTCAAATCAGTGTGAGTACCTCCACTAGGTGTTTCAAGGGAGGAAGAAAGGAAAAAAAAGAAAAAAAACAAAACAAAAAAGCCCCCAGCAACAACAAAACAACAAACTAAAAGATTAAATCTACTTATTCTTAGGAAAAAAGAGTAAATATTTTGTGCATAATATTACAGCTGTTTTACAAGACCTGTTGCTCTAAGCTATTTTTCGTTATTAGTACTTAATTACATATGTAACCCTACTGAAGTCGTTATCATTTTTGGTTGATTGGGGTTTTTTTATTTCATTTCTAGGCAGTACAATGTACCTGCAGTAATTCTGCAGCAATCTTTTCTTCCAAAAACATTGTAGTACAGGAACAGGTTAAAAGGCCAACATTTAAGGCACAGAATATTGGCTGCTGAAATTTTAGGCAGATTTCCTGTGGCCATTTTTCCCTTACAAGTACTGCTTACCACCCCCTAGAAGTACTACAATTTTGTTTCAGATGGCAAACTGGCTTGGCAAGCAAAAGGAAAAGAAGACAAATAGTCCATTTATAAGAGAGCTCTTCTCATGAGTGCAGTTACTGCCTGCTTGCCCTCATACCCAACAAGAAACCAGAAGGAACGTGTGACACGCCACGTACTCCAGGCCACTGTTATTTGCACACTCTAAACTGGGAGGTTTTGACTTCCCCCAAAAGGAAAATCTGCTCCAAGTTTATTCTTGTCCAAGAATAAATAATCATCATCTGTTCCAAACCAAGATTATTCTGTGTAAAACTGGTTTTGGTTCTGGGTTTTTTTGTTTTCTCTTTTTTCTTCAGTATGTAAAGTCAGCAAGAAGCTTTAGATAATGACAAGTTTATTTGGCTAAAAATGGGCATGATACCAAATTATAATAAAAAGTTATCCATTTTAACATTAGTGCAAATATGTTTAGTCTGCTTAAAATAAAATCTACTAGCTTATTGTTCAGTTTTCCAAAGTCTAGGCAGTGTTTAAATATGCTCTGCTACTTACAACTTTTGTTGTAAAAACCTAATTAGCTTTAATACAAAATTAATAACTTAAACCTTCCAATAAGCAGGTTAGAATAGACTTAACTGACAAGATGTTCCTTGGGATGCCCACCTCAAATAGCAAAAATAAGGGGCAAAATCAAACATCAAAAAAAGACCAAAAAAATACTGCTAGCCCTATTAAACTTTGAACAAGGGAGTACATCACACACCAGTACTATGAAATCAACCCAATCTGCATATTGTCACACAACCAAATGCCAGCATCCACATTCATTTCATTGTTACTGGGTGCAAAGCCAGCCATTTTCTGGAATTTATTTAACTACAACCAGGTATCATATGGCTCCTCTGGGATAAAAAATAGCCATACAAACAGAAGGGAGAAGGAAAAACAAAAGACTACAATGTGACATTTTACTACATTCATAAACTTCAAATGTAAAGGCTGTAAGAGTTTTTCAAGAAAATAGTAAGCCATACTACTGAAAATTAAAACAATACAAGCCAAAACAAATAGAAAAAAAGCATTCCTCATTTCATGCTGAATTGTCCCCTTCTTCCCTCCTACATTTCCCAAAAAAATAAGTTTCTGTGGCACACAAATCCATCTCCATCATATTAAATCCTGGAGCTTCTACTACAGAGGGCTAGTTAAGGAAAGAAGGATAAGCCACAATGTTGTAGAAAGAAGCAGTAAAATTCACCTTAGCTACACTCATTAACACATGGAAGTTTTCCAGTAAAGCTTGCGCACAAGGAGCTCTTCCCCATGGAAAAGTACTGCCTGTCTTCTCCCAAGTCACCAGGGAAAAGGGAACACAGCAGCAGAGGTCCCATCTCTGAATTCATCCACAGGTGAACCAGCCCCTAGCTGTTTCCCAGTGTGTGTCACCCACCCACACTACACTGCTGCCTTCCCCAACACAGTTCTGTTACTTAGCAAAGACAGGAGGTGTTCGTGTCTCCCCTCTCACAGCTCTGCCTGTGGAGGTTTCCGGGGGCTGGGGTTTTCCCTGCTTCATGGCTGCCGCTGCCCTGGTGCTGCTCTGGACCGGCCGTGCTGCCAGTCAGGCATCCTGCCACTGCTCCCAGCAAGGCGCTCGCCTGCATCCCACGAGCTGTGTATAGGCAAATCTTTCATTTTTCTTTCATTACCCCGGCATGTACTGTCACTTAATTTTTATGTATGCAATCCTTCCTGACAAATATGATCTGCTGCCTGGTAATTCATCTGACGTTCATTCTGTTCCTTGCTCTAATTACAGCTCCCATTCCTGACACGGCAGTGGCCGCGCTGCCGCAGCCCGGTGGTACACCTGTCAGACGGGTCGTGGTACTGCCTAATGCCCTTTTATGCCAGTCTGATGCTAGCAAATACAACGAAAGAAAAAAATTAGATGAATATATTTGCATAAGCCATGCGTTCAATTCATGGGTCAGCAGCCAGTGGAATGATGGTTCAGGGCGGTTGCCGGGGCAACGTGGCTACGGGAAGTGCCCGGCATCACAGCCTGGGTCCGCACGGGTACCACGCTCTGGTTTGCAGGGTGTTCATCATTCACAGCTACTTAAACAAATGTCTTAATTAAACCAAAACCAAGATCAGTAGATTTCCTGCTGCTCAAAAACCTGTATGCCTGGCAATTTACCAAACAAAAAAAAAAAAAAAAAAAAAGCTTGAAGTCTGCATAGTATTTGATTGTTAAAGTGTTCTTTTTGCATGGATACAAGAATCACTGGAAATGATGGTGTGTCCATCCCTCCCACAACACAACGCACTTTCTCCAGCATCACTAGCTACTGCTCCCTTAGTGTTTTGCACTTTATTCTCCCATTTCCAGGATGCTGTTGATTTGAGGAAGGGCAAGGTTCATGTAGAAGAGGCTTAACTCTTCCCACATGAGCTTTCTCAATTAAGAAAGAGCAACCCTGGTAAAGGTCACAAGCTTGACTTACATGTGCAGCCAGTTTCCAAGCCCCAATTTATTCTTATTAATATAATAAGTGCAGCAGTCAAACTAGATAAGATCATATAATTAGACACAATCATATTTTTGCCTGTTCAGATGATGCGACTGTAACTTTCTATGAAGAGGATTTATTTTAATCTACTAAGTATAGTGTGTATATATCCTAGGAGAGCTTTTGACACAAAGGGAAATCTAACATTTTATGAAAATCAACTGTAGAAATGCCCTTTTTATTTTTTAGGCACAAAGACAAATAGTGAAACAAATGTCATGTGCTCCAAAATCAGCTGTGAGAGCTAAATGTAAGAGAGCTTAAATGCCACACTAAAAGCCAACATCTCTTCACTGCTGTAACACAGAGGTGACTCAGAAAATTGAGACCCATTAATAAAAATGGAAAAATCAGCCACTTCTCAAGAGGTTACAGACACAGTTATGAAAGACTTTCTACTGTGGGACTTACAGAATGCAGTTTGTTCTGCACACTGCTCTACAGCATTGCAATTAATGCTAATGGTAAAAATGAAAGAGAGAAACTTGGATGCTCTAAACCAGCCAACTTAATTTCTGTTTCCAGAGAAGTGCTGGAGGTATAACCATGCTACATGTAAAACAGAAAAAAACCCAAGCAAACAAAAAACAACAACAAACCCCCACCAAAACAACAAAAAACCAAAACAAAACCAAACCCCTACCAAAACAAACAAAAAAACCCCAACCAAACAAAAAAAACCCCAAACCCACAAAAAGACCACCAACCAACCAAAACTCCACCAACCAACAAAACAAACAAACCAACCCCCCCACCAAAACAAAGAATCATCCTTATCATTGTGACTGGTCTACAAAACTCCATGACAAGTGATAAAATACTTTTCCATCATAAGGTAAGAGGCCTCACAGAGAGGGAAACAGAAGCAACAGATGTATTAACACATTAATGCTTCCATCAAATGCTTGTAACTTTACTTAGAAGTAAACTGTTAAATCTGTCTCAATAAAACTACCTATTTACTGCAAAATTGTTTGGAAAAACAGAAGGGCTACTCCACTTCAGGACAGCCAATAGCTCTAGTTTTGTTCCACACATGCATTAACAGAGGACCATGGTGATGTCATTGGTTTCGTGGCTAACAAAAAAATCTGGAATGAACTAAAGCACAGCGGAGTACAGAAGAAAAATTCAGAGTGATAGTAAGTATGAGAATTTAGAAATGAGATACCATTTCAGATGAATAAAAGCAAGGTACCATGCTTTGGCAAGAACTGGTAGCTGCACCAACAGAAAAGATATGAAGAAGACATTAAGAAAACTTGGATCTTTAAAGCCTGTTCTGAGTTTCAAATGCAGTCCTTTTTGTAACAGATGATTTCCTCCCTCACCTTAGACAACAGTCTTTTGGGTAAGATGTCTAACTGGTACCTGCTCAAAATGGTGGTGGTCTAACATTTAATTCCCATAAGAGAGCACAGGCAAACACACTATTTAGAGTGGGCAAGCTCCAGTTTTCTACATTTGCTATAAATCAGACACTTACCAGGCCAAATCCTCCAGGAAAAAATACCAAGTGGAGTTTCAAGGCACAAAGTATTAATTTCATGTGAAGAGTATTTAAAAGACACATCACAAAATATAACACATATCTACTGAATCAAGCTTCTGTCACAGTAAGAGGACACCGTTCCTTTTGAACTTCACAGCTGACAACTGTACAGCAGTGCTTGGTTAACGTCTCCAAGTACCATCTTACCTAAGGAATGTGCTGCAGTGGTTTTAGAACTAAAAAAACGGCCTAATCCAAGATCTCCCAGCTTCACCACCCCTGTGGCTGTTATAAACACGTTGGCTGGTTTTATGTCTGCAAGAAGAAAAAGGTAAAAGGTCAAAGCCACAAAAGGTTATTTGGTTCTACTACTGCAATAGAAACATAGCCTGGAGCGCTCTCTATACAAAAGAGGTTCGAGCAGAACTGTGCTTCTTTATAGCTTTGATATGCTCAATCTTCCAAGACTTCAAGCTCTGCACACACACAAAAATCAGAGTGCACTCCCCAGCACACAAGAAATACCAATGAGGGAAAATGTAGAAAACAGCACAACAGAAGAGAGGCAAATCAAGGAACCAAGCCTGCTTCTCTTCGGAAGTTGTTTTCTGCAGAAATTTGCACTGCCCACCACCATCCCCTTACACCAAAGGCTAATTATTGTCTCACATACACATAGATTCTAAGCTCTATGCAACCCAGTTTGATTATGAAGGAAAAAAATTACTGGCCCCCCAGTTTTCCCTAGCATTCATGTCACGATCGAATTAGTGAGGCTCTTTCTTCCCCTTAAAGAAAATTAAACGTGTATGGCTCCAAATTTCAGCTGCCAATTACAGATCTAATTCAGGCACAACTGATCAACTGCACCAGGGGATGGATGAAGGAGCAAAAATGGTATCACATTGCTGGAAAAAAAAAAAAAAAAAGTGAAGAATTCACTACTTCAAAGGAGAAAGGAAATAACGAGCAGCAGAGATTGGTATTGGTGCCTTCTGGGATATTTGCATTTCCTGGGTCAGGTCCTTCACAAAGGATTTCATTTATGCTGAAAGAAGCAGCGTAATTTTTGGACAGAGCTCAAAGTTATGAAAAGTTCTAAGACAAGAGACTCAAAAATAATTAATGAAAATAGAGAACGGGTGATGAGAGTGGGGGACATATTTGTATTAATATTTCAGAGAAGCTTGCAAGATAGAAAAACTCTTCTAAAACTCTCTAAGGTCAAAGCTACTGCAATGAAGACTATTTCTCAGAGTTCACTGTATCCAGTAGTCTCAGCACTTTACTTCTGACACTTTTCTAATGGCAAGTTTGACACGTCTACTTAGTATCAGTGTCTGGAATACAAAGCAGCTCATCTTCCTAATACCACCCTCACTTCGGACTGAATCCTTTAACAATGAGGCAAAGAGACAGAAGGAGAAATCCATCTTGCAAGCTCCAGCCTCTCTAAACATGCATTGGCTGAACATCAGCATAATTGTTTTTGAATGTAGGCGCTTACTAATTGGAACATTATATTATTATTCAGTGAAAAGAGACTGAATTAATGTTACCTCTGTGCATCACCCTGCGGGAGTGCATGTGTTCAACTGCACTGCATAACTGCACAAAATATTTCCACACCGTCCTTTCCGGGATTAACCGTTTCTGCTTTTTAAAATACTGTGGGAGGAAATAAATAAAAGATCAGTGAAAAGGCAACATATTTGACTCGTTCCTGGACTTGTGTCAGTCAGCTGCTGGTTGCTCATGTCTTCCAGATCTGCAGCAGTATGACTTTTCTTCTGATTAGCTTTTAACTCTTTCTTTCTCTCTCTCTCCATGTAAACTTCAATGCAGTCCACTAATTAACAACTATTATGAGAAATATGCTTAAATAGGTTTGACATTTTTGAATGGACACCAATTATAATTAGCATTAATCTCCTTAATTACCTTGCAAAACATATTTAATGCCTCAAAACAACAAATGTCTCAAATATTTTGCCTTAAGTAACAAAAGATCATTAGAAAGAATAATCTTGCAAACATTTATTATTGTTCAGTCTATTAACAACAAGGTAATCTATTTCCTCTTTTTAATAGAGGGCCAGAGCATCAATAAATTGTCCCCATTTCTTCTGTGATCAGGTAGAATAACATATTCTATTTCATGCATAATAGGAATACTAAATTAACTGTTCTATTTCTAGTGAGACAGAAAGACACTACTGATCAAGAGACATACAGATCTGGAAAAAAGACCACTTTGTGTGCATTTACCCAGCACCCAGCATAGCTGAGTCCATAATCAAGGGCTCTTTGGGTGCCAACAGCCCTCTAATAAAATAATTGTAAGCCTAACATAGACAACACAAAGGAGCCCAGCCAGCCTGGTGATGGTTCCCTGCCATACTGAAGTCTTCCTCCTGAGCAACTTATTACAGGAATAAATCAACAGCTGCACACATCAGTGAAGGCTAAACATTCTGTCTCTCCAACTACCATTTCTCCATTTCAGAAATGCATGACCATGTATGCCACATGCAAACGTGACCACCTCCTGCACTGCATCCCAAAAATTGCACTGCTTTGGATTATTGGTCCCTGACTTCCCATTGCTTCTTCCTGTGCTAAGTACTGAGCCAATTCTTCAGCCAGAGCATTAACAAAATAGACTTAGAACACGCTTCCAGAGGTTTAAGATTTATTTTCATCCTTTGATATGTGAGGTGTCACCAGGTAACGACTACCTCACAAACGCTGTACACCTTCTAGCGCACTGCATCGCACCCTTGAGAATTTCCACCAGCAGCATTCAGAACAAGAATAAAAAAGGAAGGGAATTGGTTGTTGCCCCTTCCTGCATCTTGTGCTTTCTCCTCTCAGTACAGACATCTGATGTCCGTTGTCACATTTTCTATTTTATGTGAAATGCTGTTACCGGTTCGTGTTTGACTCGAGTAATGGCAAATTTTCTTTTGCAGATCAGCTGTGAAGGGGCACGACCGTGCAATTCCCCAGGCAGCAAACCTGACAGATTGCAAGAGTTTCAAACCAAAACTTGATAGAGAGCACAGAGGAATTACAGAGGGTGAGGGATAAAGTGTTATATACACAATAAATTTATTTAATTCTCATTAAAGTATTTAAGAGTGGTTATGCAAGACCACAAGTGCTAATTTTCTAAATGTCATGTCCAATAAGATTTCTCTGACATTTACAAGAAGTCCCAGCTCTCCAGTGGGTTATCCTGCAGCACTCTCTTACATCAGCTTTACAATACCTCATAAATAATGCAGGCACCAGGGGCGTGACAAAGACAGTCCCTGTTTTTATCACTCTCGCACCTTCAGAGTGTTGTTACTGCTGTTCCTACCGCCTTGCTGAAACTGAAAATCCTCACATAAGCTTCAGCTCCCAAGGGATGGGTGGGGGTGACAGAGGGGCAGGCAGGCAAGCTCCACTTATACAGTTAAAGCTATCTGAGGAGGAGACTTCTGTTTATTTTTGGGTTTAGGGGTTGGGTTTTTTTCCCCCCGCTCTGTTAAAAAGAATGGAATTATAAGATTTTTACCAATGGAAAAACATAATTTGTATGACCTTGAAAAAACCCACTGCATCTTCTTCGTGTCTGCAACAAACACGTGGGAGAACAGAGCGCAGCAGAGTGCTGGCCAAAAGAAGACATCAACCTAAGAACCCACAAATTACATTTTGGAAAATATAACTCCTTTTTATAATGACATAAGAAGTGATTTAAAACAACAAAATAAAATAACCAATGCTGGTAGAAAATGAAGATACTTATTAACAGGGAATGTTTTAAACCAAAAATGGCAAATATTTTGTATTATGGTATCTCACTTATGTAGGTAAAACTTTTCATAAGGTAAGATTTAAAAATCAAGCAAAACACCTGCACGCCCCAGGAGCATCGGATCACAGCCCTGACTCCTGCTCTCACAATCCTCACTTTTTGTTTTTCCCCATCTTTAACCACAAAAATTCTGAGATAAACTATTTCCCAGGATCTGTTGGGAAAAGGGTAAAGCATAGGAGAAACCACAAGAAAACAGTGAAAGAAAAATCCATAGGAGCTCTCCCTAGGCAGAAGTACAAGCTCTGTCTCCACAACCCTCAGTGAGCACAAACAAGAGCTCGCCATCAGCAGCTGCAGGAGGTGGTGGCCGTTGGCACAAGTCACTGCACACTGAAGGTGGTGGCACAAGCCCACACATGTGGCTCAGTCACCGCTGCCTTGACCCTTGTGTTTGGGGGACCCAACCATGGCTTCTGCCAATGAGTGGCTGCCCAGAGAGGCCATATCTGGAATTTTTGGGGCTCTCCTCAGGAACAGCTCTGCCAAATGCCTGTTCCCAGCTCGCTTGCCCAGGGGGACTCTCCTATGAGATGGAGCAGATTTTCATGGATACTGTAAATTTAGCTGTTGACTGTGGCCTAAATGGATAACTTGCTTGACAGCCTCTGGCCTAGTGCCTCATAGCTCTGCTGGCAAAGAAAACAAATCTGTTAATAAGATATTTTAACTGTGACAAGGAGGAGGTGGAGAACTTTTTCCAAGCATTCGTTTATGATAATTACAGAATAATGATGGCAAAAAAATCAGGTAAAACATGGAGAGAAGGTTGAGAGTGCTAACAAACATGATATAACACATCTGTTCTCACAAGGGATGTATGTCTAAAGATTAACATGTCAAAGAAAATATAAAAGCAGGTGGTAACAGCTTAACTAAAGCTGGTTTGCAGCAATACAAGTATTCCTAAGAGCAACATAAAAGAAGAACAAGTACTTGAAACATTTTCTCAACCCCAAATCCCCATTGCAAAGAAAGTCAATACACTTCCTTGAATGTCTTCGGAGTGGCAGACAGGCTATGTGAATAGTGAACATAACAATAATTAAATGTCCCCATCAATCATAGGCTGGATAAAACGGCCTTGCAAGTAACACACACGTCCCACCAATGCATGCAGAGGCTTGCTCCCTTCTGAAGCAGTGTCCAGAAGCAAGCAGTACACACTGGTGTATTTACAACACTCCAGACACTTGGGTTTAGGCTCTGGAAGCACCCTGTGGGTGTGTAAAATTGCAAGAGCAGCATAAAAGTGCTTCTAGACCACATGCTCACCCCTGCCACCCCATATCTGTACCTAATCCTAAAGGCTTGCAGCACCTCTAGAACTGATACATCCTTACCTTAATCATCTGAGAGAGGTCACCAGCATCAGCCAGTTCCAGAACAATGTTAAGCTCATTGTCTTCAATAAAAGAATCCAAGTACTTAATTATATTGGGGTGGTTCAGTTGCTGCAGATAGAGGGAATGCAAGAATGTTGTAATGCTGTAATGACAACAGCTCCAGGATACAATACCTGTGCCACTTCTGTAACCATTACCCAAATCAATTCATAACTGCTGCAACTACAAACTGTGCTCTGAGCTATTATAGACAAGAAGTCCTGTAAGAAATAGTTTTTATTGCAAGCACAGCATAATAAAAGTGTCTTGAGTAAAGAGCAATACAGCCCAAAATAGCACGAAACAATTTTGTCTACCGCAAACTCAAAATATTTAAAAGCAGTGTCCTGAAAGAAGCTTTGTTGAACAACAACTGACTTTTTTTTCCGCTATTAAATATAAACAAACCTTCCCAACTGTTGACCAGAGTACTCCTTCAGGTATCTTTGCCCCTTAAAAGAACAGAGTTAAATGAAAACAAAACAAAACTCTGATGAAGGAAAATAATGCACAAATTGCATAGGTGAGTTTATTTTTAAAATTATTTATATTGCATCTTACTAATTTCTTCTTCCGTATCAGTACAGCTTCTTCTTAGGTTCGCAACTGGTATTTTGATATTTCTCCCCCCTGCCTTTTTCTATGTTTCTTAAAAAACCACAGCTTCCCAGATTGTTACACTTTACTCACAGGACTAAATTAAGCAACAGGATCAATAAATTACAATTTCTGTTTTAGTATTTTATGTCAGAATTTCATATATCAGAAAACTGCAATTGCTTAGAAAGTAATGTAGTATCTAGAGCTCATTATTCACTCTCTCTTGCTCGTTTTGGTTTATATTATTTTTCTCCTGTGCTCTTAGAAATGCAGTAAATTTAGAAACTACTAAAGTGTGCATTTCATCTACTAAACAGCTGTGACTCAACCCGTTTATTCCAGGGGTTACAAAGCCAAAAGCAACACCATTCTGATCCATCACACTAATCACTCCTCTCTGCATGCACATTAGGGGACAGATTCTCCTGTGCAATGCCTCAACACTAGCACACATTAGTGTTAATGGGATCCATGTGCAGGCATCAGGAGAAGAACATTCCCACAAGCCCAACCCTTAAATAAATAAATAAATAAATAGCACAGCCCACCATTTATGTTGAAATTTCTTTTAAATGTCTGCTCTCAGGTACACTGATTAAAGATTAACTTCCAGTGAAAAAAATCACTGAAATCAGGAGCAGCACAGCCCCTGACACCCCACACACATCAGAGCGCCCTCCCACCACCAGCATACACATTGTCCAGCACGGTAGACCCCTGGGGACTGCTCACTGCCTCTGTAGGTAGAGTCACACCTACAATTAAAGAAATGTTTTCTGTCCTCTTCAGAATGCTCTGATGGGAACTCTTTCCAGAGTTTCCAAAGGCATTAAGGACTTCAAGCTGTCAAGCCTTTTTCTAAGCTCCAGCACCATGTGCCAGTAAAAAGCTACAGCTGTTAACAGGGATGGAGACCACACATGGCTGGGAGAGCTCCTACACTAACATCTTGCCCATCCTGCACCCCAGATTTTAGTTTATTTGGTATAGCAAAGGCCAGCTTACTCAGAAGTAAGCATTACTTACATGACATAAAGAACCTAAACATGTTTTTTGTGAGACTGTACACACTTTCTGATGGTTTGAGGAATATCTATTCTATTATCATGTAAAAGCAATTAAACAAAACACCCACACCAACACACTACCTTCTGTGGTAACTTTTCTCAGGAGCAATCTCCCAGGAGCTCCCTTCCAGCAGCAGAAGCTGACACACCCTCTGCTGAAGCTGAGCAGGGGGTGAGTAGTCTAGAAGGAGCCTTACTAGACTGTCTTCTATGCTGGGAAACACCAGAGACTGACCGACACCTTTTTAGAGGTGAAAATGCAAAAGTACACATTTTTTTTTCTACTGACCTGTTTTCCCAGAGCAGCCAGGTAGATCACTCTGGATAAGCCAGACTTCCTTTCTCCATTCTCCCTTTTGTCAAACTTACTTTAAATACATATATAGACTCTGGGGTTTTTTAATAACTTGTATTTTTGTGTGACACAGCAAAGGCTACCTGAATTTCCTTTTGTTAGAAGGCAAGTATATTCGTTCTCACAAAACATTACAAACACTTTATCGTTGGTTAATGACTTTTCTTTAATGCATCCTAAAAGTATGATGGCAGTTAATGCCTCATGTGTATGCACAGCAGCACTGCCTGCAAGAGGCACATGGAGGGGTAAGTCATGTCTAAATGAGTGAGTGTGGGTGCTGGCAGCCCAAACACTGATTACAGCCATATTATGGACCTGCTTTACCTAAACCTTTTACCAAGAATTACACTGAAGGTAACAGATAATTTTGTCTGGCTTCTGTTAAATTTTGAATAATTAGAGTTCACTGACAAATCACAAGAACCCCTTTGCTTCCATGGTCACCTAGAAGTCTTTGATCAAAAAACCCGAAGTACTACTTTGACAGAGATGGACTAGAGCAAGTCTGTGCAATTTCTTTCCAAATCTCTCAATGGTCTAAATGAAAAATAAAAACTATGAACAATTCCTACAGCAAGGTGATTTAGCAGTAGTCTATAAATGCTATACAGACAATGGAATTTTAAAGCAGCAGGCAAGTTTTAGAAGTATGACTTTGCCATATTACACGGCCAGTCACTAAACAACTGCAAGGCAGATGCACTTCATAAGAGAGTCATGAAAAAAATAATTTCCTCTGATCCTAACAAACCTACATTCTGCTCTGAATAAATCCAGGGCAATTTTGTGGCATCTTCCATAACCATAATTCAAGACAAAACTGCTTAGCTGACCTAGAACCCAGATATACCATAAATTCTCTTTTGAATGTTAGTGTTGACGTTACATTTCTCCATGAGTGTTAAGCAACTGGATCAGATTCAAACTGCTACCTTCAGGTTTATCCTGTGTGCATTCACTGCAGTCTAGCAGACTCAAGCTTTGCCTACAAATGCATAAATATAAATCGATGGCTTATCTAGAAGATTTCAAACTGAATTCTTTAAAATACTTTTACAGTTAAATGTGACTAGCTAAACTAAAATTTTAGCCTTCCACAATCTGTTGCATTCAATCAACATAGCTATTTTTAGTGCCATACATATGTACTTTCTACCATTTTGAAATAAATGACCGAGATGGAAAAAAATCACTACGTTGTTTAATCCCTTATAAAACACCCTCTGGTTTCAGATCCTTTTTCTAAACTACCATTTTTCATGTGATATGTATATACATATACACACATGACACGCACATACAAAACTGTTTTCCCATTCAGCTAGCTCATTGATTAGTTTATTTTGAACTGACAAACAAATCAAAACACATAAAGGGCAGAATTTACATGCCGCTCAGAGAGGAGTACTTGTGCTTTTTTGTGACAAAGATTATTTTATTTAGATTCCTTAGACCACAGGTAGAAAACTCAAAATTAATTTTTAAGACAAAAGTCTTCCATCATGGAGCCATCCTAGACTGCAGAAGAAACCACAGCGTGTTTAAGACCATAGTGTGTGCTATATGAGCGTTATTTGCCACAAAAGGCTCATGACTGTTGCCAACCTGAAAACTACTTTTTCCTCAAAAGAAAATAACAGAACAAGTCACTGTAAAAATTCTTACCTTCAAGAGGTCAATTTCTTTAATGCAATCTTGCCTAGCCTTGGCATCCATCATTTCAAAAATCTTCAAAGACAAAAGCACAGAAGAAAATGAAACAAGAACAAAAAAGAATTCTGTATTTTAACAAGAAATTGGTCTTTCCTCCTCCGATTTGTATATCCTGTACTTTAACAAGTATAAAAACAATCCCCAGATCAAAGAAAGATCAATGTTTTCTTTATTTTGAAGCTGGTAAAGGGCTAGCAATGGGGCAAAATTCATTTTAGAACCTGTAGGCAATACTCTAAGCAGACCAAAAAAATAAAGATACTAGTTTGTGAATTTGCTTTTGTGACTTTCAAACCATAGTTTAGCTACTGTTTCACATAATAAGTAAGACAAAATGTTTTTTCTTTTAAACAGAGATAATAGCTTGCACCGATTTCTTTGTAATAATTAACAATAATATACAGCATTAATATGCATTCTGTAATAAACAGAAAGTCACTAGAAACAAGAGCTTAAGGGATCTGTTGCAGGATTAAAGACAAATTTCTTCAAACAAAATGCTGAACACTGCACAATACTTTAAGCCAAGTTACAAACTCTTCCGAAACTCCATCAGCAAAGGCAGAAATTTTTCCCTTCATGCTCTGGTGCTCTCAGGATTCATTTGTGTTGAGGCAGCAGAATCCCAGCTCTGTGACAGTGCCCATTTGGGTCTTGTTCTTTAAACACAATTACAATTTAGTGAACCTTTCATGAAAGGTAAAAAGTAATATTAAAAATAAATACGAAATTGCACCACTGCTGCATGATTCTGATTTAGAAATAAACCCACCCCGAGATGATGAAGGCCATGCAGTGCAAACAGACTGCTCAAAAATAGAAACAGGCTCCTATAGAGGATACAGGAGAAGACAGAGGGTACAGCCAAGTGGCAAGCAGGAGCACAGTGAGGCCATTTGTTCTCTTCTAACCAGATGTAAACTATGCATCATGAAACTATTCTGACTTAATCAGTATTTGTAAAACTGCTTTAGATCTTCAGAAGCATTATCCATTAGTCCTCATATTGGAGTAAGTCATAAACAAACAAATCTCTAAAACCCAACTGAACAAGAGTAGAAAGCAGAGTATTGGGTTTTTTTTAATGTAAAAATATCAAACCTTAAACTCTCAATTTCCAAAGCATTTTATCACATTATTACTGCTGACAAATGAATACTGAAATCAGTATCTGAGTCAAAGTAATCTGTGTAGACACATAAAGCATTCCCATTCTGCTTGCTAAATAGGAAGAATTTGGAATTAAATGCTCACCTGAACCTTCTTTAATGCCACAGGTTTTCTGTCCAGAAGACAAGTAGCTTTGTAAACTTCGCTGAATTGCCCTCGTCCAATCTTTTTCTCTATCTGAAAATCCGCCAGTGTGCAGCGATATGGATATGACGTTAAATGTCTCTGTGCAAGTCAAAAGAATTACATCAATTAACTAGAAAAAGGGACACAAAAGCATAAATTTGCATTGCCAGTCTGCCTTCTTTATGACCACGGACGAGTGGGTTCTATGACTAATCATAAATTCCTTACAGTAAGGATTGCCCAGTAAGAAAGACAAAGAAACCTGGTGTTGGTTTGGTGTACAGTGGACAATGGAGTAGCCTGATTTTCCCTGTGCAACCTTCAGATTTCTTTGTCCACTTCAGACAACCAGAGCAGTCACAATATAAAGGCTCCCCACAGCCTCTAGCACACACAGAGGTAATGGCAGAGACTTGTACACAAATGTTAACCAAAGCTAAGCATACCACTAGTATCAGCTACCAAAAATGTACAGAACAGAGTTAAGATCCTAAACTATTCTTGTCCTCATTGCTGACAGTCAAGAGTTTAATCTAGGCTGACTATCTATAATTACAACCATAAATACATTAATTCCTAGTAAATATATCAGCAACATTGGCTGAATGAAGTTAAATGCCTTTTTAAAAAAGGAAATAGTGTCTTGTCTTCCTTTCTCGTAAGGAACTAATTAGTCCCAAACTACTTTCTCCCTAGTTACACACCCTCTCATCACTTTGCCTGCTTGTGTCACTGGGGAGATGGCTGATGCCTACTTCTGAGGGGTCTCAGGTAAACACCCAGCCAGGCAGGTAGACACAGCGTAACGAGGATTATGTACTCTGTGGACCAGGAATTGCTCCCTAGAGCCATTCTGGTCTCTTCTGTAATTAACAAGACTGCTAACCAACGTTTAAAAAAGAAATTATGCAAACTAATTACTTAAAGTTGCCACACATGCCAAGCAGAATTTATTTTCAAGCTTCAGCATCTTGAGCCATTTCAGAGTTCCCTTCAGAAACCACAAGACAAATACACAACCAAAGCCTGGGGGAGGGCTTCCCAGGGATGGAGCCCTTGTTTAGAGATGGATATTTAGCAGACAACCCCAGCAGAAGTGCAGAGGGAGAGCAGACCAGGAGGGCAGGGGGTCTCAAGGAGCTGACTCTTGCTACCACTGCCTTTTCTCAACACAGTGAATTGGGGCTGGAAGTAAGATTTAAAATGTGGGTAAAGCTTTCAGTCCAGCATCTTTGCCAGCACGAGGATCTCTTACAACATAGATTTATTTTGACAAGTAAATAAGTATGGACTTCTTTTCAACAGAAATAAAAAATTACTACTATTCAATTACACACAAAAAGGTATCAACCAAACATTTGAAAACACTTCCTGATTCCAAGGTGTTTGTGCAGCGCTGAACTACAATCAGTTATTTGGCAGGTTTTATAAACAAAGTTGTAAAATGCCATGTTTTTAAGAAAACTTACCAATAAGGTACCCTAAATAGTAATTCCTGACCCAGAAACTGTATCAATCAACCAAGACAAGCTATTTTGAAAACAGTCATCTTTACAGCATCTGGATCACAACAAACACAGAAGAAATCCTCCCAACAAAAGCTACCCTTCTGCAAGCATGTTCAAGAAAAACAATGACGTTTTATAAATGCTGATTATACAGAGCTGCAGATCTAAATCACAAACCAGGCAGGGAAAAGACTAGCAGGTCTTTCTGCTGTCACCTTCCCCTTCATCTCTCTGGCAGAGAAAGGCTGTTTATTGCTGGAGCTTGTCCCACACTTCCACACCACTGCCCGGTGTCAGCCGTTGAGAACTTCCCGAGGATAAAGCTCTGCAGCTATGAACTGAGAGGTCTGTTGCTGAACTGAGAAGCTTAGACCATTATGAACACCAGAGAAGACAAAACTGCAACCCCCTAACATCCAGCTAATGCCTGCTAATTCAAGCAGGCACATAACTGCAAATTTAACTCCAGGCCATCACAATCATCAGCTTTCTCAGTTTAAGCTCCCTGAAAGAGCTCCTATTCAGAAGAAATGACACTTCAAGTAATTATTTTTGAAATGCAAAGGCCACAGGTATGTTTTTTTTTCACCATGAGCATTTAAACAGTTTCATACCATGAGAAATGTTTTACATTTCTCTAGGCTAAAGATGACACACAAAAATATTAATTCATGAAAAATAACCTACAGAAATAAGAAGGTTGCATTAGCATTCACAGGAATACTCATCTCATTCCAGGGAATGCTTAATGAAACCTAAGTTTATGTGCATTTTTTGGTGTGAGAAATCACAGAAAAAGTGATTTCAGAAGTACATCTGAACAAAGGATTTGTTCAACTTGACTGGATACTCACCAGAAACTCTTCCATTTCCCACCTTTTCTGTTAAGAGCTACTAAGCAAATAAATTGAGCTGTCCAGTCAAATCGCTTTACACCCAGCCAAACCCAAGGTGTCAGCACATAAAATTACAAAACGCTTTTTCCCTATTAAGAAATGAAAGGAATCAAAGCATTTCCTTAACAAACAATGTGACTCATGACTAGTAAGGAATTTTGAGCAAAAGCTTTTCTAACTTGGAGTTAACATTCACAGCCGAGGTAGCTGCTTTAATGAGGTTTTATAAAGCAACTATCACAAAACTTTCTTTTTAAGGAAGAAAGCCATGCTGCAGTCAAGTATGATATCCATTTGTCCTTCATAAATCATTCAATAGTGTGTTTAAACCAGGAGTGTTTAAGTGTAAATTAATATTTTAAGCATGTGCCAAGAAATCTAGCAACTTCTCCACTTGAAAATATAAATAAATGTTAGGCAAGTGACAGGGTGTATGTGTGTGTCCTAACCACTTTCACATGGTTAACACATAAAGTCTGCTTGCCATGCTGGAGTTAATGCTGGGTGATGACTGGACACCTTAGCTGATATGTTCTGGCATCCTCCAGGACTACAGCTGCACATTTACATATGCAATGACCTAGATTTGCATTTGCTATCACAACCTATCAGACCTAATTAAAGTAATGGAGCTTTCATACAGGCTAGAAGACGTTTGATTATCGTATAAACCAGGGAGCATGCTCAGGTTAGAGCAAACCATACCAGAAGCTCCCCATTGATTACAGCAGCCCATTTGCCATACGTCTGTTTAAAATTAATCTTCTCTTATGCTTTACTTCAGCGTATGCAAGTAACTCTTCTAAACACTGTTACAAGGACACATTAAAAATACCTAAGAAATATTTACTTTCTCAGAATCCCATCCCTATGGTCTGGCCTTGCATACATTTCACTTACTGAATGACTTTTGATGAGGCAATTCCATTTCTTTCAAGTCCTTCCACATTCAAACGCTGCAACTTTTCACAGAGCTGCCACAAAAACAATACCTATCCATTCAAATAAACCACACCCTTCCTTTTCTGCAAATACCAGTGTGTAAAGTGAGATACCAACATCATCTTCAAATGTGCTCAATCAAAACTAGATTGTCCCATTTTTCAGGACAGATTCAGGCTCAGTGAAGGGTTCAGGTCTGCGTGAATACCATAAAAAGCATCACTGTCTCTGCAGAACAGGCTTCAAGGTCGGTGATGGAGTTTGCATTAAAAAACTGAAATTAAAAAAAGGGAAGAAAAAGAAAGGAGAGAAAAAAAACCCACAACCTTCCAACCACTGGACCTCTAAAGACACTATGAAAACCAGGCTGTTTGCACATTTCTTTTCCCAGGGCAGTCATAGGAAGAGGACAGCCTGGAAAGAG
This sequence comes from Indicator indicator, assembly GCF_027791375.1. Taxonomy (NCBI): domain Eukaryota; kingdom Metazoa; phylum Chordata; class Aves; order Piciformes; family Indicatoridae; genus Indicator; species Indicator indicator. The sequence goes on from NC_072037.1 coordinate 7,983,196, forward strand.
CTAGTTTTGAGACAAAGGCTGTTCTCTTTATCCACACAATGAAGTCTCGTTATTCTACTAATCCATTTAAAAAAAAAAAAAAGCCAAAGATTAAAGTCAGTTAATTCATCCTTCAAATAAAGAGGCTATTCATTTTTAAGAAGAAATGCAGAGATTATTCCAAGGACAAGCTATTCGGAACAACATCTCTGGCATAGACGTTCTCTTTTAGATATAATCACTGATGAGAGCGCAAAAATTCCAAAGCTGGCAAAAGCCTGGAAGGAAAGCCCTCATCGCAGTACTTGAGGGAGAAGTTTAACAGAACTTAACTTTCAGACCCAAAGTTTGAGGTGTTACGAGATTTTCTGCAAAACAGAATTAGTAAGGTTCTTAAAATACTACAAAAATTTCATGTCATAAAGATTTCAGTTCTATTATCTTGCACACACCTGAACAGATAGGCTGTGAGGATAAGAACACTGAAGGTTAATAGGAGGCTCTATATAACAAGAGTTGCATTATGATCTGATATCTACTTGCTCCTTGGAGATAGGCTGCAGTTTCTGCTTACACTGCCCCATTTTCAGGGATGTCCATCCCAGCACTACAAGAGCCATCAGGCCACTCTGAGCACACAAGATATAAAATGTGTCCAAATTTACCACTGCAGATTTGATAATTTCCTCCAATTCCCTCCTATGCTGCTCTAACCATGTGCAGGTAGGACAGCTACATAACCTGAACAGAATTTTTTTTTGTAATTTTGTTAAATGAGTAGTTGTACAGCTCAGAATTTGTATTTTGAGATAAGGAAGAGCAAGGAAAAACCCAAAGCTCTTCTGCAGAAAGGCTTTCAGTCTCCAGAGCCAATAAATTTACCTGTTTGTAATTACTTAAAAAATTGAGGAAAACCTGAACAGTTCTGAGAAAACTGACCAAGCAATCTTGCCTGCAGCCTTTAACCCAACATTTCAGGCAGAGCAGAGTACTTAGAGACTGAAGACAAGCATACCAGTAAAATACTAAGACACTGCAGAGCAATGCCTGGGTGAATGCTTCTCTGAGAGGCACAGAAAAAAATAAGCCTGAATGAGCTGAAAAAGGGGGAATGTTCCCTGTTAATTGCACAATACATAAACCCAAAGTGCTAATGTTAATTACTAATAAAGTCAGTTGTTTTACTGTTGTCTGATTGGCATGTGGAAATCTAGCACTAGTCATCAGCCTGCACAAATGGCTACAAGGGTCATGAGACCTTTAGATTATTTGCAGTCACCTTAAAAATTAAGGATTGGTTAAGCAACAGTTAAAAAGTCAGACACTGCAATCTGCCAATAAAAGCATCTTTCCTGTAGAGCCATGAAATGAAATATTCTTTAGAAGAGTAAAACCATACTCGCCCAATTAATTTTCTGAAATCTCATTAAAAAATTTAGCCCGACTAAGTCATACACTTCTGACCTGAATTTTAATTATCTTTACACTGGATAGAAGGCTTTTTCCTGATATTTGCAATGCATCATTAATTTTAAAAGAATGATTTCCTTGCTTCTAAAGTGCATACTTCATCTGAGTGACATTTACTGTAAACTAATTTCACCTTTAAAAGGCATCTGCAACAGTGGATGGGGAAGCTTCAGCCCCTCCAGTTGAACACGGATACGTTATAAGCAATGATTTACTATCAGCATCAGTGTTTCAAACCTCTTTATGATGTCCCAAATTATACACCTATCTCCACTCAATAATGCCTACCTGAAAAGAGTTTTGCATACTTTGAGGTTGAAATTCCAGTGTGAATTTATGAGAACACATTAGAATAGATTGATTAAAAAGAGAACTTCTAAGCTCCCAAGAGAGGAGGAAACTTTTAAAATATGGATTATCCTTCAAACAGGTAGCCAAGTAATTATTGAAGAATACATCAGGTTTTTCAATTTGCAGCTTCAAAACTAGACCACAAAGTCCCACAATATCCTTAACTCAACCTGTTACCCAGAATTTAAAGTTCCTGAAGAACTTGGCTTGAATTTCAAAGTGTTAACACTCCTATCAGGAGATATTTCAACTAGCTTATAACAAGGAAAGTACTCTCTTGAAAATAGTAGACCGAGATCACCATCACAAATAAATTAAGACAGACATAGAAATAACCTAAGCATTTCAGAAAATGATAAATTGAAGAGACTGTTGCTAGATGACCAGTTCAAGTCTACTGTCAATTGGCAAACCAGTAAGAACATCTATGAACAGCTCTGCTGCCGTCTGAGTATATAAAAAGGTTGTTTGAAAGTGAGTTACTGTGTTTATTTAGCACAAAAACTATGACAAAAGTTATAGCTCCATATTTTTATATTATTGATTTAGTCCTAAAAACCTTTTACTGTTTATTGCTATAATAATCTAGAGATTTAAACAATTGACACTTTCATTCTGGAAAATTACTAGGAAGCATCCTGCCTCTTGCTGACAAACTTCATCAGGGTAATGCCAAGCAAGTAAGGGAGTCAGGACCTAAATCTATGACCTTATTTGACCCTTTTTTTATATTTACATATTCACTTACTCTAGAAACCTTCTAAATTTGAATCATTACTCCAAGACAAAAACTCTGATACACTTACTCATAGTTCTATACTAATTAGTTATAAAACAGAAGTAACACTTCTGTCAGAATGAATTGAAATTGAAAAAACCCAACCAACCAACCAACCACCCACAAAAAAAAGCAGCTTTAGGAGGCAGAGCAATTATAGGAAAAGTTTCTAGCAGAGGAGCATACTGTTGCTCTAGTCTTTTGTGGGGTGACAGAAGCTCTGAATGAAGGGGCCATTTCAGACAAAACCCCCTCCTCATCCAAGGCTCTGACAGCTCAGGTTCTGTTTTTTCTGCTTAAGCTTTCAGCTCTGCCATTCATAACATTTCTTGAAAGATCATTTTGGTCAATTTTTCCTTTCTCTCTCTCTTCCACAAGCTATTATATAGCATGTCCTCACTACTCATATCTTCAGAAGAAAGACTGAGATAATTTTTGGATTCATCTAGGTAATAGGCATGAGAAAACTGAAAATGATATAATTATGTTCCTGGAAAATGGAAAAATCAGAAATACATAATAAGCAATCATATCATGCCATCAGTATAGGGTAGCCTGCCCTCAGAACAGTACCATTTCTATTAATTTCTAAACTGAGTTTGCTGAGGAAATTTTTCTTCCCAAAATTTCTCTGTCAGACTGCATATTTCTGTTATTCAGCTTTTAAAAAAAAAAAAAAATAAGCCATTAAACAAAATATTTTTCTGCAAATTCCAAACTAGATCATTCTCAAGAAGAGTTAATATAGTCAGAGATCTCCATTATCACAACTTGGGTATTAACTGAGTTGAGGGGAGGTTTCACTGAACAATGACCATACAGCAAAATGAGCCCACTCAGCATCAGCGTAAAACCAGAACATAGATTATTAGCTACTAATTACACTTAACTATGTCATTACAAATTCTAACATGTGCTCCAAGATGCCATGAATGTATCTGCTGCACAGGAACACTTCCTAATCTTGTTCATGAAATAATTACAGGGGCTCTATCCTGCCAAATGAGGCAGTAATTAACCCTAATTGCTCAAAACGCAACTGGCTAATTCTAGGAGATTAATCAAGGGGATTCAATTATTATTAAATGGCTTAATATGACAAATTGCTACATTAGGAGAAGGGGGCTTTGCTCCATACAACATTACTTTTCCAGCAGTGCTGGGTGAGATAGATTCATCCTTGTAGTCTGTGTGTAGGCAACTTACCACTTCTGCAAACCCTACCTTGTGCTTTGATAAGACTTTTTCCTAAGGAACCTGGATCACCATGGGACCACATGTTTGGAATGAGAAATTAACCTCCACAGCCCCCTCCCCACAGTTGCAAGAGTTTTCTTTCTGACAGCTTTTCTTCTTTAAAATACATATAGGCAAAACTTAATTGCTCTGATAAAAGGCAGGCAAACAACCAGAATTCACAACATGCAAGTTCCATGACTACAGGAAAGGTACCAATGTCGCTCTGAGTGCAGGTCTAATTCTCACTTCAGCCTACTACTGCAGAAAGGCAGGGAGAGAGAGGAGCTGCTCTGGTAAAACTTGATAACAGTAAGGACAAAACACATTGTGGAAGAGATTCCAGAGCCTCACAGGAAGTGAAGTCAGAGAGACTACAGCTTTACGTAGGATGAACTACTTGTATTTGGTAACTACCTCTTCAGCTTTTATTATTAAACTAAAAAATAAATTCCGTTTATTCACTTAATCAATTGATTTTCTTTGTCCCTTTCTTCAAAGAATCAAAGAAGAAGAGAAATTCAACACAGTGAATGTTTTCATAGGATGATTTAAAAATACTTACTGTAAGCAAAATTCAAACAATTTCCTTTTTTTTTTTCCTCATTATCATGAAAAAAAAAATGGATTCAGGAAACTCTGGCTAGCTGGCAGAATCCCAAACTGGATATACCCTGAAACAGCTCTAACTGCACTACAAAGAGGAAAAAAGGCTAAATGTTAAGAAATATACAGACCTTTATAAAAGGAAATGAAGAAAGCACAGGAGAAACATTGAAGAGACACATGCACTTACCTGAGGATCATGCTGGTATTCCTGCCCTGGCAGCTTACAAAGAGGGTTGTTCTGGTCCCCTAGATGATGTGGATGGTTGTGCTGCCCTTCCATGGTATCATACCAGACTTGGCCTCACAGTTCTGCAGGAGTTGAAAGAAAAGAGGGGAGAGAGAAGTCTCGTCAATGTCCATCCAGTGCTGAAAGCAAGAAACCCTAGGGGTGTGCCCAAATGTGGTTGTGTATCAAGACAGCAAGAACTAATTCCTCCCCTTTCTCCTCAGACTTGACTCATGTACAATTCTCAAAAGAAAGAAACCCCTTGTCTACCCCAGCCCCACCACAGCTCAGTTGGTTCCTGGCTGAGTAGCATGCATCCGCTGCTGCCTGCAAACTGAAAGGACACAGCAACAGGTCAAAGCTACCCTCTCTGTCCTAAAAGTACCAGTATCAATAATACTACTGGTATCACTTCTGAATAAGCAAAAGAGCAGAAAATATTTTTATTTGGTCAGTGGAATGTTATCCACAAAAGACATTGCTTTTGTCAACTGTAACAGCCACTAGCGCTACCTTCCTTAGACCTACTGAAATTAGGTGGTCCCCAACAGCATCAGACACTTGGTGGACAATTTGAGAAAGGTCAGCACCACTCCATTTGTGAAACAACAATGACAACAGACCCACCAGACAGTTGCAGCTTTCTTTGGCCAGTGACAACCTAGAAATGTAGCTTTAGCCACATTCTTTCTTGTCCACCCCCAAATCAAAAAATTTCATGCAGGGTGGTAAGCCACAGGAAGCAGCAGGTAGAAACCATATTAAGATAGAACAAGATCAAAGTATTATTCTGGAACAAATATACAAACAAGGGGGAATTCCATGAATTAGCTTGTTCCAGCTTTACCTTCAGCAATTACTAAGCACAGCTGTCCAGCACAATTTAGAGAATCTACGGAAATTACAAGCATGCAGCACTGGAGAAGAAAATCTAGCTGAGGTTACAAGACACAGAGCTTACTCTAAGTGTAGTAAACAGTTATACATATTTTCTAGCCCTTCTAGGAAACTAAAACCACACTTGAACTATTACAGTCACCATGTCCAAGCCTGACGCTGGGCCAAATCCTGGTAATTTTATCAGCTATTCAGGGGACACAGCGTGGCTCACAGTGCTCCTTGCTCCATGCCAGCTCTGGGTCAGGCTCTGGAAAGCCCCAAGCAAAGACAGTCCTCAAAATACAACCATGGCATATACAGAACATGCACAATAAATGCACTAACATCCTTTCCCCCCAAAGGGCTGTATGTAGGTTTGGGGGCTTACTTAATAATGTTATTCATAGTGAGGTATTTGTTATCTGTGCACACTCAGGTAGCACACTTAGAGTTACACTGTTGCTGTCCCAAGCAGTGACGATAAGCCTAATGGTGACAAGGGAAGATTTAGTGGCCAGCAAAAACATTTGCAGAAAGTTGCTTCAAGAGTTTTGGCAAGTATTCACTCAGTGAAAGAGCACAACCTGACCTCATTAGTGTATTAATAGTGTGTGCCTGGCACTGGGGCAGTGACTAACTCTTAATTTAAAATACAAAGGTATTCTAAATATTTGGGGGGAGTGGGGGAGAAAATATGATGCAGAAGAATTTCTGTAGCAAGCTGTGCTTGGTTTTTTTAACACTTGTCAGTGAAATTGGCCTTTAGCTTTAGCACATCTTTCCCAACACCAGCTACCCTAATGTGTGCACCCAGTACTGGGGAGAAAACAGACAAAAGGCACTCCTTGTGTCTTAAGCAAATGAACTTTGACTCTAATAGTCACTAGAAAAGAGTTGTGCAAGCTGAGTACCTGCTGCATATAAGCAGGCTAACACGTGGGTTGCTCTCAGTAAAACAGTTTTTCAAAGACACTATGAAATTCCAGTGGGAAAAGGATAATCACTATTAGTACGAAGAAGTTTGACTTTAAGATTCCTACAGTACCAGGCATCTGTAGGTTTATTAGTAACCAGGGGAATACTTAAAAAATAAAAATATGTCTCTTAACATCAACATTAAACTGTCGTATGAAATTTCTACCTTACATTACTATCTTAATTACTCTTGTATTCATGATTTGAAGAAGGGCTGCTTACTTGAAGGAAGAACACAACACACATTCTTTTTCAAGTCCACAAGCAGAGAGAAAACACTCCAGGGACTGCAGGCTACTGACGGCCTTGCTTCTGCCACTTATCTCCAGAGGAATTCAGAAATTTCGTGTTTACAGCCTTGAGATAATAGGTGTCCAGGCAGTGTCATGTGAAATGTCTGTAGGCTAACATTGATCAAACACAGCATTTACTGTGTCCAGCCTTTGGGAAGGACTAAAACTCAAAACCAGAAAAGGGAGTTATTTCCAAATACAGGAACCTGACTCATCTGGTCATACACAGATCTGGGACATTCCCAAGAGAACTGCAACTGTCCAGCTGCCATAACGAAGCTCCAAGTACAATTACTTACTGTGAGGGATTAGACAAGGGGAAGGCAATTAACAGCCTGCCTGCCAGGAACTGTATGGGAATGGGTTAGGTGGAGTATTTGGGTTTGGTCACTGTTTGTTTAAAGCACTACAGCTGGAAGCAAAGGAAGAAGTAAGAACAAAATATCAGCTTTGAAAAGAGATATGGCACAGCTCACATGACACCAGCTCCCAGCCTGCTGACACCTACAGGACAGCGTGTCCTGCCTGGAGCTGTCAGCTCAGCTATTCTGGGCTATGGGCAAGCACATGTTATAGGTAGACTGGAAGGGGAACTCCCCAGGAAGGGGCTTCTCAAAGGGTCTTCAAATAGAAAGGTACAACAGAAAGGTGCTTTGTTACCGTCAAAAAACGGTATGGAGATTGCACAGAATTTTAGTTCTACAAAATTCTACAGAAGTTTTGAGATTCTCTCTTTTTAAAGATCTAACTATAGAATATGGCAATTATAAACATGAAAATGCAGAGCCAAAAACTTGACAGTGTCCAATACACTGTTCAAAACCAGTGACTTTCACCCCCATTTCGGATACTTGCACACTCCTGAGGACGTGACCACATTTCAAGCTACATTTTACTAATCCTGAAGTTAGTTTGGATATTGGGTACAAAATGTTAGGCAGGAGTTATTTTAGACTAGTGAAGAAAACCACAAACATGTAAGAAATGTTTGAACCCACTTAGCCACCCCTTCCTCCATCACTCCACATGATCTCTGCATTGTTACCTCATGGAATCCAACAGTTACCATACAACCTTTCCTTCTCATGCCAAGAGAAGCTGTTTCTACACACAGCATCTGAACTACACACATTTCAGCTTCGTTAAAGCATGTAATGCCTCATTAACTGACAGGTATATGTAATGCCTCATTAACTAACTGCAATATTAATAGGTAATGCATTTTCCTTTAATGATTTAAGTAGCAATCTCAAATGCAACAGTTAATTCACCACCTACAATCTGTGGTCAGCGTGTCTAAACCAAAGTTGTGTCTCCCCATCTAATTCAAATTCTGACCTGCATAAGAAGTGGATCTGCTATCCTGGTGTATTTTAGGGTGTAAGTCTATTAAAATTGGACAGAGATCAAGAAATTGACTTTACATGTCACTTCTCAGCAGCAACAGTATCAATGATATCAAATAGGGAAAGAAAAATAAAAGGCAACTAGGCATAAAACCAAGCAGTGACAATAACACTCCAGATTCCATCTCATTTCCTTATTATCAGACCAGGGAAAGGGGGAAAGAGCAGTTGCAGACAAATAATGGAGGATTTTTGTATCTGTTTAAACAGCCAAAGACAATAGCAGGAAATAAGACAAGAGGTCTTGGAATAAGCTCTCTTAACATTGGCATATTTTTACTTTACATTGTTAAATTCTGCACTTTTACTTCTCAAGTGACAGTTTTTCTTATTCCTGCTGCCAAGTTTCCTACAAAGTTTTGCTGTGTCAAATAATTTCAGACTAGGTCTGGACCGTGACAGTAAATGAAAACATTTTTTAATTGCTTGAAGCACCACATATATTTCCAGGAAGTGGATCAAAGAACAGGATCATCATCTGTGAAAGGATTTACAAGAACAGCCTAACACCTTTCTGGAATTACTACAAATACTCAAGAATCTCATACACACAATTCCCCAATAACAAATATGCCTCAAAAATCAATATACACAAAAGGAAGGACAGCATATACAGTTTATAAAATCTCTTGCAGCATTTTGTAGCTTTTGAAGACAGATTTTTACCCTATTTGAATAAAAATGGATGCATTTACCTCTACCTCAAACAAATTACAGCAATTGGGTTCCAGTCCTGGAGAGAGGAATGAGTAAGTAGAGATAATCTTGTTTGTCCCTACAGGTGGTGAAGTGCAGGGAGGAAGATTTTACTGAAGCTCTATTGGTGTAGCAGGTACTTCCAGGATAGTCCAGCCAAGTTCTGTGAAGGATGTATGACAACTGTTTCAGTATTTGGGGTCAATTTTAATCAGCCAAATTCCAAATTACTTGGCTTGGCTGCCAACCAAGGTAATGACTTTTACAACAGCAGTTCAGGTGACATTCAAATACTGGAGTTTATGGTCAATCAAAATAAAAAAAATCCATTCCCTTCTACAGCTGCCATCTCTGATTTACAGCATCAGACACAGGCTCATGTTCCTCTGCAGCAACCACAACAGTACACTTACCATACCAAAACCAAGGGAACTCTCATGAACACAGAATCCACTGCTTCTTCCCAATTATCAAAATATCAGTACTTAGCTGCATAGTATAAATAGAGATACATATTGTCTTGGAAAAGCTTTTACCTTTCTAACACAAAAAAGACATCATAATAGCACAGAGCCACACACAAAAGGTGGCAGCTCCCATGTAACTGAATGGTGCAGGATTGTTTGCCTGTACGCGATGGTCTGGGGGAAACAGTTTCTGAAAACAACAGAAGGAAGTGAAGTATTTCCAATTAAATCAAAGACCTACTTAACATGAGAATATATAACTGAACTCAGCATACAGCTGCTTCACTTCTCCCAACAGAGCTTAAGGTATAAGCTGAGAAATGTTGACAACAATGCACTGAAAATACCCTTAGAACCAAAACCTTCCACCTCTAAGTCTCCAGTTTTCTATCTGAACAGTTTTGCAGGCAGTTCAGTTACTTGAAAAATTCAGAGTAATTTAACAAGAGAGCAAGCAATACAACCAAAGCCCATGTGGGATGAGCAGTTCATTATCTCAAACTACAACTTGAAATAGGTTTGTCTGTCACCATGTGCCCTCCACTCCATTGGGCAAGAATGCAAAAGGGAGAAACAAAACATGTCCAACTATGCCAAAACACCTAAAAAAAGTCTCCCTCCACCCAGTAATATGACTGGCAGAAGTCTTCAGGCATCCTGCCACTTACTGTCACCCTTCTGCAGTACAGATATTACTGCACACAGTGGCAGCAGTCACAGGTATATGGGAGGTCTTACAAAGCAAGTGAAAATAAACTCAGGCAGTCAGTTTCCCTACCACATCCCAAGTACCTGGGTGACCTTACACCCCATCCCACCCACCTGATGCCTGAATCAATAGAAAGCTAAACAAAACAAACCCCATCGAACCCCATGGTACCTTGCAGGTACCTGACAGGTGGGATTCTCAAAGCGAAACAGCCCAGGGCACTTGATAGCAAAGGCCAAGTTCATTAGTTCCACAACACTCATTAAGGAGCAGAACCTCAGCAGCGTCTTGGCATTTGGTCTCACACACCCTCCTGCCCCGGGTGCAGCTCCTCTCTAAACCAGCTTGGTGAAAACAGCTGTGACCAGCCTAATCGAGTATCACCATGTGTCTCTGCATGCCTCAAACTCCACTGCAGGCCAAATTATGTGCTCCCAGATGAATAATCAACATAATAGGACCATGCACCTCTAAAGCAGACAGCAAAGTAGCAGTCTGAGCGCTCAGTGTTAGAACCACTTTCTGTACCAACACTCTTCACCTTCATGCAAGACACACCGGCTACTCCATGTGCCCAGCATTCAGCTCTGCTGCTGTCTACCACACTGGAGGAGTCAAAGTCAAATACTGCAGCCACTGCTACCTGCTCCTCAAAGGTCAGGCAGACAGCAAGGGGTGGCATTGCACAGAGCAGCTCTTTCTGTAGCGCATGCTGGATACTCCAGTAAACAGCTTTGCAAATGCAAAACCAGCCACAGCACTTCCAGCTCTCCCTAGTACTGCCACAAAAAGGAAAAGTAGAATAAACTAGGAGGTTTTCCACTTTTGCACCATTTCCTACTGTAAAAGCAATATGAGTCCATCTTGAAGAGTCTCAGCATTCTGGCTGTGAAATGGGGGCAGACCTGACCCAATGCCCTCAAATATCATGTAAGATATATATGCTTTTATACTCAGCTACTATGGCTCTCTCATGTGCTCTTGCACCATGCAGACTTGGGCCACGGAAGCAAGCAGCTCTGTTCAGGTACCTTGTGTGAAACAAAACAAAAAGGCAAGTGTTCTATATCCATAAGTTGTTTAAACACTGTCAAGCACATTACTTAAAATACTGCACAAATTTCCATTTTTTAACATGCACAAAGAATCGAGATTAAGAGTGACTAAAATCCATCCCTGCACAGCAAGCAGGCTCCTGGGTCAGGTGTGGGAGGGAGTGCAGGCTCTGCCCCCTCCCCTGAGCCATCAGCATGCTGTTTGCTGCAGAATCCCCCAAGACTGGAGCAATGCAAACTATTTTACAAAATAAACACAATCACATCAGTAACACTTTCTGCCTCTCTACTGCCCAATAATATTCTTCCTCTTGCTTGCTCATAAAATAAATCTGTCAGGATACTATATGAGATTACCTATATATTTAAATGATGATCTTGGCTTATGATTACATTATCACTGTGGTTCAGGGTACGTGCTGTGGGGAAGGCAGTCCAATCCTGAGAGAGTATTATTTTCGAGTGACTTTTATTGTCCATTATCTTACACCATTTGTGTCACAGCTATGATGCCTGGTAGGAATAGTTCACAACAGAAATATCTTTGTCGTTAGTATTCTCATTGCAATTTAGTCAGATCAACCTTTAAATCTCATCCATCATACTGAAGAGCTCTGGCAAAGCAAGCACAGTAATATATGCTTCCATGCAAAACCTAATTACAGGCTAGGTTAAAAAGCCTACCCCATTCCTTCTGCAGTGCAAGGTGACAGGAAATCCTGAGCATCCCTTGGTTTCTCACTCTCCCTTTTTGCTGGTGAAGTGCATAACCCATTCATTACAGCAGACTGATTCTGTCTGGCACATGACAAACTTACTTGAACCTAACAATTAAACTTCTGACAGCGTTTCCAAAAGCAGAGAATATTTACTGTAAATGCTTGACAATTTTTTCCTCTCCGCTCATCTCTCTCAACAGTCACCTTGTGATGACTGGAAATTACCATAAGCAAATAGCAGTCTAACATCCAAAACCCCCTCATGTTAATGTGAAATACACACCTGCCAACACTGAAAAAAAATAAATGACTATGAATGTTAAAGGAAACAACATGAGGAATGCCACTGAAATGCATGAGACAGAAGAGAATGCTGCAAGCAAGAGCAGAGTTAAAAAGCACAGTTCAGTACAAAACTGTTCAGGAAGAGCTGCCTACAGAAGGTACAGCTGGCCGGAACGCTGCGGTGCCACGGCCGCCTACAAAGCTCACCAGCCCTGCAGAGAAGGACTGCACGGCTTGTCTTACCAACAGCTCCAGACTGCAACTAGAGAATTCAAGCAAGAACAGTTAAACAGAGCAGAGATGCATCACCAGGAAATGGCTTCAAAATTTTAGGCTTAGCATTAAGATGAAACTGCATCTACAGGTACACACACATGTAACCCAGTGTGAGCTATGCACACCTGCCACGTCCCAGGAAGCATAAAATACATGGAAGAGAGAATAGACTCTTGAAACCACTATTTTAAGACCTCTCAGTAACACAACTTTGTTAATTTTAATGTTTAATTTTAAATATTACCAAAGTAATATTTTCTAACATAACTTTACTCATCCTCATTGACAGAAGCTATAAAAGACAAATGAAAACTGGCAGAAATGAATTTTCCTTCAGTACCAGGGATGCTTTAAGGGGTAGGCCCTGGATCTAGTACCAAGAGTACTAAAAAGCATCAACCACCAAATGGCACTCAAGACAAGAGTTGCATTTCAAAGTAGAATTTTTCTTTATCAGTATTTTAAGTACTAAGGACCCCATCTGTGTTAACTCAACCTTTATTTACATTTCATTTAACAGGTGGCTATTTTTGAAAGCTTTCAGAAGCACATCCTCATTCCATCTGAAATAACTCATTGATGTTACAATCACTCACACTTTGGAAAATGACCACATAATAGGAAGATACAACAATGTATTTATGCATTCAGAATGTTACAAATAGCTGCTGCCCAATCGAGATGCAAAAACAAGACATGGCCCTCAGTGAAAACTACACCTGCAATTTATAAACCCCTAAAAAGGCTGAGGATGTTTGTAACCAACTGATCAACCACTGAGCATACTTCCATTTTATGAGCATTGGAATTACCCTGAAAGCAGGTGCAGGTGGGTTTGTGTGATGACTTTGTGCAGACCTGTTGTTCAGACTTTGTGCAAACTAGGTTTTTCAACAGCCAGTAGCTAAGTGCTGGCTTCTCAAAGACCCCAAATCCACTAACATAATGTTTTAGTGAAATGGCTGAAAAGCCCTAGAGCTTTTTCGTACTATGTCAACAACTGATATTCATTAAACAAATGCTGTGACAGACACTGTAATTCACTGTTCCATACCTAGAAGCAAAATGACATTAAGTTGACTATTTAAAGCTATTCGGAGCCATCTCACTGTAGATGTCAATAAAACAAATGCTTCCTGCCAATAATTAAGTATTTGTGTCAAACTTCCCACTCTCTTTTCAGTCCCTCTCTGCATCCAACTCAGGTCCACATTCCCATTTTAAGCAAGTAAAATTATAATTTCAAATACTCTGTATTCTAGTTTGGGGACAGATCTAGTAAAAAGACCTGAAAATAGCAAGGTCTGACAGTGTTCTCCCCTCCCCAGCTGTTTTACTATGCCTCAAGATGCTACTTGAGTTTCTACAACACTTTTGACAGAACAATTTGTTCTGTTACTTAAACCACTTCTCATCAACAACCAGGAAGGTAGGTAGTTTACTTCTAATTTGGGGTTTTAAACATTTAATCTGTGTAAAGGTTTGGTTTGTTGTTTTGGAGAGCTGTTTTTCCCCCTATTTTGTAGCATTAGCTCCATAGAACCTGGTTCCAAACCAAAAGCCCTAATTGTATGTAAAAGTCTCTGAACACACTTTAGACGCTATATAGCTCAATCCATCCATCTTAAGGGATGGCTTCACATGGCTCCTATTAAACAGTCCTAGGATCAGTGCCAAGTGTACTTGGTGATTTATAGTTATGACTAAGGGACCAATGTGATAAGGTAAATAAAAGTTCCTTTTCACCAGCCTAACTGGACTATTCCTACCTCTTATTTCACTGCACAGAATTTCCTAGCACAGTAAATATGTAAATATTTGTGTACTATGTTTGTGTGAGATGCAGATAAATATCAAATACCTATCCACATCTCAAACTGAGGACAGATAGAAGTCAGCAGCATTTAAAGTGACAACAGTTCCTTTGAAGAGAGATAATACAGTAAACACAGCACAGCAACAGCAGGTTGGATTTTTCCACAAGCAGTTTTCACTTATGTTTTATACAAAGAAAGCAGCCAATAGACCTCAATTTATATTCTTCTAGTTGCAATTTTGAGCCTTCCAAAATTATTCACTACATTAATTTCTACAACCTTTGAAACATTAGAGATAGACCTCTCAGGCTACTACTGGTGCTAACAAAACACGTGTTAAAAATAAGCACACACTAAATCTACCTGGAATTTTACTGTATTGCTTACTAAGCATGCAACAACATGCTCACCTTTTAATTTATAATGCAATAAAGCTTTCAAGCCCGAAGCCAAATTATTTAAGAACATTTGTGTTATCCTTCTCAGAATTCATTCATTTCTGATGAAGGAAAGATTAAATATAGGCTGGAAATATATTCATAACGTATATGTTCATAGAAACTGCCAGACATTTTCACATCATTAAATCATAACTGAAATAAGTAACATCACATCCAGCTCTGAAGCGTGCTGCCTGTACCAGTAATGTCAACTTCATTATCATGCCAGCTCTATGCTCTCCCTTCCACATCAAGGGAACAATCAGCTATTTGCACATAAGTAAGCAAACTTACTGTACTACCAGTGAGTTGACAATCTACATGTGAAATACAAACAGTTTCAACTCTCAATCAACATCTGAAGAGCCCTTGTAAAAAAGAAGAGCCCAAAATCAAGTAGTAGGGAAGACTGACTGCTCCCAACCTATGGCAAAAACATCCAGTTCAAGCCAATCCCTAAACTTTCTGCCACACACAAACTAAGAATACAAATTACTTCTTCCCATCAAGACACCTTTAGCAACTAACCATCCTAAACAAGAGCATAAGCTAATAGATCATCTTAAGCTAGTAAGACAAAACAAGTAACATCCAAAGAACAAAAGAGTTTAAATAAGCTCTGTTGCCACAGAGTTCCCCCATGTGGAAACTGTTCAGCCTGGGCTGTTCTCAGCTTAACAAGCAGATGACCTTCAAATCCTAACAAAGTTTTCTAGAAAGGCATATACAGGTATGTGATTACAAACATCATCACTTAGCACTGAAAATACCTTAAAAGGTATTCCAAGCAGTTGACAAATATTAAGCAAACCTCACAAAAAAAAGATACTTCAGAAATACTACTGTAATTTCTCAGATGTTTAAGGAAAGCTTAGGCAGACCAAAGAGAGTTAAGGCTCATGTACAATGGCCTCAAAACCCATGAAACCTGCTGTAAGCACTCTATTCATACAGTATCTCTAGAGCCATTCATCTGAGTCTTTAACAGCCAACAGAACTGTCTCAAATACAAGGGAAAGGAACAGAAGACAGAGATATATATAGACACAGATACACGTTCATCCAACTTCAAAACATCAGAACAGCAGCTTGAAGTATTTACATTTATCATAATCAGAAATAAGAGGAAGTGATGCAGAGAATTACACAGCCCAGCCAATCTAAAGATTCATGTGATGCAAATCCAAAGGCAACTAACTTCAAAGCCACCTCATAAAATCCTCTGCAAACCATTCAAGCAGCCAGATGTGAGCACTGCAGAAAGAGCCTTCACAGCATCTGGACCTGGGAAGTAACAGCCAAACGGAAGCAGAAAATCTTCCCCATGTAGAAACACCTAGCATTTTTTACTTACAAAAATAGCTACATCAGAAACATGTTTGTGTATTTTCTGCCTCAGAATATGCTAAATAAGTTACCATTATCATCACCAGTGCTATAAGGTGTCTTACCTATACTAACTAGTGAGCTTTTCTACACACGTTTGAGTATCTGGAACTAATGGCACCAGCTCTCCAGAGATTAATGTAGCTCTTTAGCTCATACCCACACTTCCATATCACCATAACACATCCCCATCTCCTTTCCCATACAGGCACGGCTTTCTTTAAAGAGCAAGCTTCATTCACCCGTTCATCATAGACCACAGCTACAGGGTAAAATAAAAAAAGATCTGTTCTTCACAAATTCTGCATAGCTACTTTTATTACTTATTTTGATGACAGACAGGGTTAATGAAGTTCTTGCAGAGAACTCTCCCTTTCCTGGGCTAAATGCCCAAATTCTTTCAGGATTCACAAGACTTGTCTATTTAAATTGGGTCCAATTTTTTTCCCCTGCAGAAAGGCCTGCACAGAATGTTCTGAAGAGAAACTGGGAATTAACCTTTCAAGAAAATCATAACTAAATGTGCAAGCTCTGTATAAAGAGACAAATTACATTTTACACTATATTCTGCCCTCTATGTAACAATTTTCTATTATTCTAATAAGCTTCAATCTTGAGGCATAAATTCAGTAGTATCAGATTATTAAAACCCATAAGCTTACTCATGCAAACAAAACTTTCTCTCCTGCCCACCCTGCATGTCTTCCCAACCTCCCCTGACTGCCAAGACACCACATTGATCAATACTATGCTGTTAAAACAGCGATTCACCCATTTGATGGAACTAGAAAATGAAATTTTACTTACCAAGACAACAGCTCCACATTTACACTTCCATCATGTCTGGAAAAAAAATCTGCTATATACCGCAAGGAACCTTTCAGACACTCCCAGCTCTACAGCAATATATTGATCAGAGTGAGCAGTTTCTCAGTGTACAGGGACAGGGAATGGCCATAGCAGAGAAGACTTGCCCTGCCCTGGTATTTTCTTTCTTCTAAAACTGAGGTCCATCTCACTGTCGTTTTGCAGATACTACAAAATCCTTCGGATAATAACAGAATTTTTGTCAGAGAGCATGAAATGAAAGAATTAACAGCCATTTGGAAAGGCCTCTACTTTATGTTTTCAAAAGGCAGCATCTGCTCTATCTACCACCAGACAACTACCTAGCAGCTACAGCCATGATGGTTAACGTGCTAATGCAATTACAGGGGGGACACAAAACAACCCACAATCCAGCTGAGGCATATAAAGCAATTTAGCTTTCAGCAATCCATGAAGTAAGTAAAATGCAATTTTCCAACCATCTCAAATTACCAGGTTTTAAGAGTAATTATGCAGAGCACAGCTGAAAATATCTGTCATGGACCTGTCCATCAGCATTCAGAGACACCTGTTTACCGTGAGATACTTGCACAAACACAAAGGTTTGTTTCAAAAAAGAAAGACAAATATTTACAGTATTTCAAAATAAGCTACACTATGGTTCAGTAATATCAATGCAAATTATGTTGGCACCTTGTTAGTACCTGGGAATAAAATGCTACTATTCATGAATAATTTTCTGAGTCCAGCAAACTCAGGCACAGCCATCCTCAACCAGTGAAAACAGCAAGGAGGCATGGCAAAGTGCAAGAACAGAAAAAATAAAGGAGCAGAGAGGGGAAAAAAAAAAAAAAGGCAAACAAGAATCAAACTGACCTAATGTAAAACAAAACAGCTTAAACAGCTAGCAGAAAACTATAAATGAATACTGATGCAGTAATTTACTTGGAAATAACATTTGCTGTACTTGATGTCCAGACTAGGCTGGAGTCAAAGATGGGAACAAAACATGCCTGCCCTGACTCCATACTCTACTTTGCTCCAACCCCTAGACAGTATCACAAAATGAATGTGGATCACCGCACTGATGTCAGCAGGACCCAGATATTTGGAAAGCAAAAAGAGCATGTGGGCAAGGTTTCCATAAAAAAAACAAAACTGTTCCAGCAGCACGCATTCCTGTGAGTGGAGAGAGTTCCCACACTACAACCACGAGATGTGTAACAGCTTGTTTTAGAAGAGTGAATGTGTGGGAAAGGGGAACGTGTGGAAGAAAACAAGATCTTTAAATGAAGATATTTATTAATGAATTTGCAACATCTACCAGTTGGCTGACAGATACGAACTATTTCAGACTGATCCAAAAACCCAGAAATGCAAACCCTCAGTGTAGGGAGGCAGAGGCAGGACAACACAATCCAGTTTTATAAAGGTTGCGTTTGACCTCTAACATAAGAGGGATAAGGACAGTTGCTGGTAGTGATCCCAGTTCCACTGCATGATGACTCACGCCCTGAAAAGTCTACAGTCTAAACCAAGCTGAAAGCCCACCAGTAAAATGATAAGTTAGCCTATGGAAGATTGTAACTGCCACATGCTCTCAACAAAATCTGCAGGCACCAGAATTTCATGCTATGGTAAAAGCTTAAAGAAGAAGCTATGGACAACATCATTGGAGTCCAAACGGGAATTAATGCCATGTATCAGATGCATGACCAAAAGCTCATCTGGTTATTACAAGTTATTACTGCTGCCTGATGACTAAGAGTATATAAATTTAAATATGGTATTGTCTAACAAATTAGAGACAGTCTCCAAAGGGAACTATATTCCCCACACCATCTAGCTGCCTATATCAAACTCACTAGTGCTACCTACGCCACCAAAGAAAGGAGCAGTTCCCAATTTCTGATGAACAATAGGAAAGATAACATGCAACTTCAGCAAAGTCTGATAAGACTTGTGATGAATGATTCATTTCAACCTTCATTTCCTTTGGAACACCACATGCAAACAAGTTGTTTAAAAACATGCACAACACATCTCCTGCCAACCCAGGCTTCACTTTCACTTCAGCTTTTCTAGCTGACCAACTTCCCACATACCAGCCAGAGAAAAACCACTGCCAGCTTCTCCTGCCAGTCCCACAAACTCCAAAATATAGCTGACAAAAGGCAGGATAATAATACTAAAATGGGAACATCATAGTGTGATGTGCTTACAAGACAACCAATTCCAAACAAACCCTGGCTGAATCTTTGAAAACAATACACACTTCATTGAGAGCAATGATCTACACTACATTGCACCAAACATGCTACAAGGTCTGTCTGTGAGCATGAATGATGGTTTATCCCTGGGAAGAAAGAAAACTGCAACTACAATAAAGGCTCCTTTGGGGAGTTATTAGATCCTCAAAAAGTCATCACTGATGCTGAAACATTTGCAGGAGAAGCTTCATCTTGAAAATATACAACAAAAAAAAGTGTGAGACAAATTCCAGTAGATTATAATCCACTTCAGCATCCAGAGGTAACAAAAGCAAGAGACTTAAACACTGGACTATTTAACATCTCTGCCCAGATGCTTCCCAAACCCAGGGTTTCCAAGCCACCAGCAATTTTCTCAACCACACATACCTCTCTCCCACCTTACTGCTCCAAACTTTCTCTCAGAGAGTAAAATGCTACAGAAAGAGGGCATGCCCCTTCACTACCCAAGGATCAGCATCATCAGGTTGCACTGCCATGGAAATCCTGACAGTGACAAAAGGATCAAGGGGAAAGGCAATTTCTAGAAGAAAAAATCCCAGTGCCAGGAGATGACTTTAATTCTCTTTCCATAGGCCAGTTGAAACCCCATATAGTCAGAGTGGATTTTCACTTCAACATGCACAACTACAATGAGAATGTAAAATCAAGCCAGCCATTCCTCCCTACTAGAGAGCCAAACCCTCCCCCAGAGAGCTGTGTGCTCACAGCACCGCAAAATGTTTCATTTAATCAGTTTCATCGGTAGACAATCAAAAATATTTAAACACTATTTGCAGCGATTTTGACTTAAGTAGCTGAAACTTGATTAACTGTCTTTCCTTCAGAGAGAACTGCTGCAAGTTTTCCCTCTCCCTGCATTAGTCATGAAGCACAAAAGCTAAAGTAAGTCATCACAGTCACTTTAAAGTACAAACCAGGGAGGCTAAATGAAATCCCAATAAATAAGTCACAGAGTAAGTTATTGCATACCTTAATATACAAAGAACTAAGAGCAAACACAGGTAAAGAACCATGCTCAACACTGTTTACCCTTGGATGGCAAAGCTCTTACAACTGACAATGTTATAAATTGAGTAACTGACCCGTGAGGAAGCAAGAAGCTCAACAGAGTTAAAAATTACCCTATAAATACCATAAAGATTAACAGATTTGTAATACCCACCCAAGTAGCGCTTACTCTAAGTAGAATGATTATGAAAACACAGCAAGAATATTTACTACATAGTACTGAGTTCAGTATATACAGACTGCCACAAAACGCAGCACTGGTTCTTAGTATAGTGACAGCTGAAAGTCACCACTTAGGTTTCCCAATTGATTAAAGGGTAGCATAGAGACACACAGTCATGACTTATTTGCTTCTCTGGAATACGTTCATATATTTTCAAAAACCTTTTCAAGGCTGTTTGGGCTTTTTTGTTGTGCCAGTTTAACGTTTTTAGACTTACATTTTGCACAGCTCTGACAGAAGAGCTAATGAAATACTGACAGCACAAAAGAATGAAAGCAGAACTTCCATGAATGAAAGAAGAGGGAATTTTTATGTCTATGTCTGTTGGCATGTATTCTACCCTGGGTCCCTACTCTTGGAGAAAAGGAAGTTTAAAATATCCACAGCTTTTCTCCCCATCTCCTCACTGTAATGACATAGGTATGCTCCGAGAACCAGAATCCACCACAAACTAAGACAGGCTTGACATTCAGAGTGTTCCTAAGCAAGAAACAGTCTTCCAACAAGGAGAAAGTCCATTTCTTTTTAGGGTGGCAGAGACAAGTGTCCACAAGGTTATGAAAAGGACAGAGACTTAGACTGAAATTCCTGAAAGGAATCATATTGAATGTACTGTGAACTTGCAATCCATCCTCTAGGTCAGCATTCCCCAATTATTGCATCATCTGCAGTGATTTTGATCTCCAACTCCACAGGTTAAAGATCATTACATTAATAATAAAGATAGTCTAGAGTAGAAGACAACACTTGGCTCTAAGAACAGAAGAAAAAAATGGAACTTATACTACCCTATACCACCTGAGGTAGGAAACAGCAGCTGCCCCAGAAGCAAGCACCACTGAGCAGTGATCACAAATAAAACAGCCTAGGCTGTGCAACCTCCCAGCACCCTGGCTCTCAGAGGGAGCCATCCCAACTATCCAGCACCCATTTTTGCTGTCAGCATGGACTTAAAGCTCTGCTTCAAGCAAGCCATGAGTTTTCAACAGCCTGGCGGGTATTTCCTGCCTTGTAGCAAGTGGGCTTCTCAAAGACTGAATGACAAGAGTGACTAGAGAATGGTATCTGTCACTGAGCTCTGCAAAATGAAAGACTTGCAAATCCTCCTCAGGGTGTGGAGAAACACCTGCTCTGTCAGCAGGCTGGGTCACAGCCCTTATCAGTTCATTTTTTGACCCCTGGCACGCTAGGTGAGGCAACTGATTCACTCGGATATGACACGTGGCAGGATGGTGAAAGCATCCCCCACATGCACAGGAGAACCGCTCCTGGGGAATCCCACCCAGGTCAAACACCAAATGATGTTTTGGGTCCAAAAGGTGGGGATGCAGTGTTGAAATGAGACACTGGAGGCCTTTTCAGGAAGGTCCTTCAGCTGTGTCCTGGCAATGCTGAAATGTGTATCTGGGGATGCACCAGACAGGCTGCTGACAGCCACATTTTGTGCTGCCACAGCTATTTACAAGACATTATCACTCCCCTCCTCAAAGGGGAATCTCTGCCCTTTTCTCCAGCATTGCCACACTCATGTTTATTACCCTTGATTCCCCAGTCAGATTGGTTTATAAGAGGTTTAGCTCAATGAACCAGCACTGCCTGAAATGTGCCAGGGAGCACTCCCACGCATCATCCTGCCACTGGCAACACAAGATCTGGGAGCCACCTCTTCCCCCTAATCAGAAGGCTGACTTCCAAAAGGGGGTTCTGGAACAGCCGCAGCAGCATCTCCATCCTTAGGAAAACAACACTTCCAACACTTTTTCCAGTAGTGGATGTTACACAAACAATCCATCCACTGAATTATACAAAGAGCATATTGCACCTTATATTGAGATAAATCAGTCCAGACGTGCAGCCACATTTTAAAGATATGGTGAACTGAAATGTACACAGACCACTGCACCTGCCAGCTGCAGCAGAGAAATCAGAACAGCTTCAGAATGAGAACTGTTTGAAATTAAACCAAAACTAGTCCACACTTTGATAAAACAACAAAATAAATTACCTTCCTAAAACACAAAGGCATTTTTCTATCAGGGATGGTACCCAAGGTCTGTCCAAAGGCAGGGACTAGCTGGGCACCTTGATTCATCATCTGAAGCACGTACAAAGGATGGAGTCCAGAACCAGAGACCTAAGTTACTCAAAGCAAATAAACACAAAAACTTTAAGACGTGCCTAGGGATTGTAATATATCTGTTAATAGTCCAGAGGGAAAAAATAAAGAGAGAAAACAATCATGTGGGAAAAAGCTTTATGCCAGCAGCAGCAGCAACTTTTTAATTTAAAAACAATCTTGTGATCAGACATGTCGTAACTATTTTAATAAGTTTCATAATTGCCATGGTGTGCTAGCTCAGAGAACAATAAAACAGTATATCCAATTTACAATCTACAGCTGAATTTAGATAGTTCTGTGCATTAACTCAATTTCTGCACTCAGAAAACACTCAACTGTAACAAAAACCATTAGACCTTTCACTCTTGCTCCTTCTCAGACTTCTTGTATTCTAATAAAACCACAGATTTGCCACATGCTTTCTTGAGAGCTTCTCATCTACCTGATTTTTGCTGTATAAAACACTGTAGAAGAGCAGGACAGACGATATCGCTTTATCTTACTGAAACACAGCAGGCTCTAAAGTAGTAATTGATGAACTACCTGCAAGTAATACCTGTTTCCTTTTTGTGTTGTTTTGGTTGGTTGGTTTCTTAAATGTAACAAACAATGCATTCTGACTGCGAAACAAACACCTGTGAGGTTTCAAGAATGCTTTGGAGTATGAAATTCCTAGAGTCTCACTCACGTACACCATTTGGTTTCAAACGGGTAAGAGTCTGCTGTTAGTTCATGCAAACATGTAACAGGAAACTCAAATTTGACTAAAAGGTTGTATTACATTACTACTGGTTTTATATGGAATCCTTTTTAGAAGTAAGAAGCTAAGGGGAAGTTTTTTTTTCTTCTCCCATCTGCAACAGACAGCTGTTCACTGCCTGGAATCTACAAGAGCAGACACTTAAAAGTGGCACCAAGCTGAAGTAAACACTTTAGAAATTGAATTAATTGTACTGACACTGTAAAATTATTTCCATTTATTGCATTGTGCTGTGTGATAAGCCCTGTCACATGACTGACCATACTGAAAGCTAAACAGACTGTTTTTATGAATAAAGTTTAATTGTTTTTTCAGCATTATTTTAGATGTTTAAAAACATTCCAAGAGCCTTCATACACATGTACAGGAATGGCGCTTACAGCAACTCCAGATGTTTAAGTACTTAGCACAGGTTAGAACTTGATGTAATCTTGATCCAATCCAATATGCATATAAAAAATGAGCCAAGATCGAAAAAGACCCATCTACCCATAAAAAGATTTGACAGTTTTACAGACTTATGCATTCAAGCCACTATTAAAAATAACTCCCTGTGGTTTTCTGCTTTTATACAAAATTTAGCTTACAAGCTCTAGAACTGCCCACTTCATCACACACTTACACAGAACCCTGGGTCTCCCTGTCCATACTAAAGACAGCAGCTTCCAATCTGGTTTTAAAAACAAACACACCACACTTCCACTCACACACCCCCAAACCTGTAAGACATTTTTAAAGCAGTATTTTATACTGCTTGATTTTCCTATGTAGTTTACACATATTGGAGCAGTTTCAACCTGCTAGAGAAAAGGGAAAAAAAAAAAAAAAAGAGAGAGAGAGATGTTGCATGCTAATTTTCTGGCTCCTGATTTTTTATTTCTTCAAAAAAGAAAAAAAAAAGTGTCTGAGCCAACACTACCTCTTAGTTTCAACACCTTCTATCTCCTAGATATTATTTTTTAATCAAACTTCAGGAATGGGGGGGTCGCCTCCTCTTTTAGTTCCTTAGTTTTACACCAACTCACCAATATTCAGAATGCCAGTCAGGGCACAGGGGAAGAGAGGACACAAAGAAAACCATCCTGTTTAATAGCATCAAGATGTTGAAGGTTAGTTCAGCCACCCAGGGACAACACATGATGCTGAGACATACCAAATCTTCTTGATGCTGCAATCCTCAGCTTTCAGATAAACTGTATTTATCTTCTATGACACTTAGAGATCTACCAATGAAAAAGCACAAAGGAATTTGCCAAATATCTGCATGTACTTGTACTAAAAGCTTTGCAAAAGGAAGAGTGAGGAGAATAAAACACAGTGTTAACAGGACTTAGTAACAGAAGAAACTATTTTCAAGGCCTTTAACAGGACAAGGTGTTAATTCTGTCCATTGACAACCTTTAACTTTTACTTAATTTTATACTGGAAAGGTCATTTTGGCCAGTCCACAGAGCGTGGCATGGATACATCAGCTTCGCACACCACCATGCCTGTCTTGAACCCAGTATCAGAGTGAGCCACCATTTTCTTGACCAAAGCCACTTTTTTAGGGTCTTCAGCAATTAATGGCATCAAGGCAAGCATAAACTACATTTCAACTGCATGGATATTTAGTGTTTACTTTCAACAGCACAATAACATTCTTGCATCTGACATTTACAGTGGCTAGAAAGACACGTATCACATAATTCCCTTCAAACAGCTTGGTCAAGCACCTGGATAGGTGTACACTTGAGTCAGTCGCCATCGCTCCCATAAAACCTGAACTGGACTGGTTAAGTGAGTTTACAAGACAAATGCAGGAGTATGTGTCACAGGCAGAACGACTGCTGATGATTTCCTTAATCATAACTCTGTGCTCAAACCATGTAGAGCATCATGGCCACTGTCTGCCTCAATGGGTATGGAATTGTAGTAATACTGAGGAAGCTGCAATTAAAAACACATTCATTCAATGCCAGTGATGAGCCCAGCTTCTAAAATGAGGCCACATATATTTCTTTTCCTCATTTGCTGGAGTCCACCATGAACAACTTCTATAACAAGAACACACAGAAAAGCAAATTAGAATGACAAAAACTGAAACACAAGCTGGACTCTTAACTCTCCTCTATCTGGGATACAGTCCTTAGAGGCTTTCACTTAGGACGAGCAGAAGTCAAGCTCCAGAGGTCACACTTGATGCCCACTTCCACCACTTTGTTTTTGAAATCTTCCTCTAGTTACTTTCTCTGCTCCTCCAGCAATACATGGTCAATTTCCTTGCTTTATATTCAGAATTAATACATTGCATTTCTACCACCTGCCCCACTTGCTGGCAGTACAGACTAGAGGTGTGAACTGCAGCTGCCATGCTTCTTGTGTGTACATTTTTCACAGCCTCAAGGTTAAATATATTTGGCACCACATAAAGTATGAAAAGATGTTGAAGTACATCCACTAATTTGACTTCTACACCTCCCTAAAGTGTGTCCTGAAGGTGTGCAGGAGGTGGACTTGTGTGTAACTACCCCCATCTTACAGCTAAGAAAGCAGAAGTAGAGCAGGAGAAAAACCCACAAAAGTATTTCTGGCTCCTATCCTCATACAAAAAAAATTACTCATTTTACTGAGTAAACAATCATTAATAGAACATTCAGTACACAAAGAAACCCTCTGTTTTGAGGGTAAAGCCATTGGAAGAGGTTTTCAGACCAATAGGTAGGCCTGAATAAAGCCTAAAAAAACCCTGTAATATACATCTCTGAACATCCCACTCTCCAGTACAGCCTCAATTACTAAAAGTCAATGTAGGCTCAGTATTTTCAGTGTACTTTTAACTGTCATACACTGACACAGAACTTTTCACATAGGATTATAGAAGGCAAGCACTACCAAAAAAAGAAAAAAATCTGTTTCCCACTGGGGGCTTGGAGTCCAAGTTCTTCCCCTTCACCTGCTTTTCTCTCAACAAAATGAACACTGAAGAATTTGAGAAGGTATGCTAAAGCTCATATGCAAATGACATGTCCGTCCTCACTTGTAAAACATGTATTTGTGAAGAAACAGAATTCCAAAGGAAGGAGGTAAAAATAAAACAACCAGAAGCATTTTGTATGTCACAGGTGTTACAAAACCAAAAGGTGGATTCTGCTCTGACATTTTCTTTAGGGTGACAGCAGTCACTCACGCTCCATCTACAAATCTCACTTCCCACAGATGTTCTTTTTCCATCATAATATAAGTTCCTCCCAGCCCCCATTTCTCAGGTCTCTAAGGCACAGAGTCACAGGAAACAGAAGCAGCAACACTTATCTAAAAGTTGTTCCTTTCTCATTTTTTTTGGCCAAACCTTCTCCCCCGCCCTCTTTTTTTTCCCTGGTATTGCTTAAAAGAATATGACTGTGACAAAGAATGTCAACAGGGAAAAAAACCAGTGGAAAGAGTTTGACTCAATGTCAAGAGATGTCTCAGAACGTAAAAACTGTAGAAATGCTGCAGAAGTTGAACGGCTGCTTGCAATGATTCACAAAAATGAACTTTTAAAGGAGACACTGAAATGACAAGACAGTCATAATGTGTCAGGAACTTACATCACTGGACTTCTAATTGCTACAATATTTCCTATCAAACTACTTGTACTGCAATAATGCCATCGGCAGTCACCATTGGCAGAGACACTCCATGTGAGAGAACAGACAGACAAACAGATGGAGCTCAGAAACCCACTGTTATTCTAAACAACCATAAATCACACTTTAGAGGGAATAACATGTTGGGGGGAAAAAATGGTATTTCATAGTTAGCTCTAACATGTGCTCTCCGCAAAAGCAATATGGCAATGCCTGGCACTCTGGGTTTATCTCAGAGTTTATCTTTTGAGACAACACAAAGGAGAGCACCCTAGAACAGGTACGCTGCTCTGGCAGGAGCTGCAGGCTCGGGAGACCACAACGGAGACGCGTTGGGGATGGTGTAAGGCCGGCACCGGGGTTTTCTGCGGCAGCCCGGGCGCTCCCCGGGTCTCAGAGAGTAGCGAGGAGCACAGACCGGGCTCTGGGGCAGCCACTGGAGGGGCTTGTACGGGAACCGCTCCGCCGAGGCATGTGTGCTTGGCAGTACTGCTGCTTCTGGTGTAAAATAACCCAAAACCTTCAAGAAAAGCTCTGCAATGACGCCAAACCCCACGGCCATTCCTATCTTTGCAATTGTTCTAACTTTGCTCAAACCTTAATGTTGCCAGACACCACCTCTTCGAAGGGAGCCGAGGACGACCCACCAGCCCTCCCAATTTCGCTGCCGTTCCCGTTCATTTCCTACTCCTGCCCGGGCACGTGTCGGCCCCGGGGCCAGCAGCGCGTTAACTCCGGTAAGACTGAAGGCCATGAGGCGCCGCGGGCCGGACCCCGCGCCGGGACAGCCGCTCGCTCGCCCGCCCGCCCCTTGGCGGCTCCAGCACTGCGGCTGCCTGCCTCGCACGCTCGACCTGCGGCCCAGGCCCGCCGGGACTGGCGGAAGACCGGCGGAGGCGCGGCAGCACGGGCAGAGGGGCCCGCGGCGGGCACACCCCCAACACGGCAGAGCGCGACGCGGCC
Organism: Indicator indicator; assembly: GCF_027791375.1. Classification (NCBI taxonomy): domain Eukaryota; kingdom Metazoa; phylum Chordata; class Aves; order Piciformes; family Indicatoridae; genus Indicator; species Indicator indicator. The sequence goes on from NC_072037.1 coordinate 8,011,033, forward strand.
CGTCCGCGGCCCTGGGCGGTCGTGGCGCCCTATCGTGCTCACCTGCGGCCGGCGAGGCGGTGGAGAAACGCCGGTGCCCGTCCTGGAGAGGGGGAGCTCGGGGAGAGGAAGGGGGCGGTTCAGGCGGCCGCGGCCCGCTCAGCCCCGCAGCAAGCGAGCGAGCGGCGACCGCGTCCCGCAGACAACTTCGCCGCGCGCGCCCGCCACCCGCGCACGCGCTGCCCGCCGCCGCCGCTGCCTCGGGCGCGCGCACCCCGCCGGCTGCCACGCAGGCCGGGAGAGAGCGGGAGCGCGCGCGGGTGGCAGGCAGGAGGCGGCGCCGCGCGGTGCTCTGCCCACCTGCCGGCCCGCCCGGCCCCGGCCCGCGAGGATCCATCGTGCCGCTTTACCTGGCACGGGCCTGCGTCCACTCCTCGCAGGCGTGTGTCCCGCGTTTCGCGGTGCGGTAGCGGCGAAGGGCCGGTGGCCCCTGTGGAGCGAAGTGTGAGCGAAGCTCTCCCGCCGCCACCACCGCGGCCTTTCCTCCCCGCGGAAAGTGACGGTTTCCCTGTGTGCTTCAGGTGTCGGAAGAAATCCCCACGGCTCCCCCCGCCGTGAAAACCGACCCGACGCCCGCTTGCGGGGTTTCCCGTTTTTAGCTGCAGACTCGCGCTCCCGGGCTTAGCCCCTTCTGCCGGTGCAAGGCGCGGGTGGCGGCCCCGGCAGAAGCGCTGCAGAACCGCGGAGCTGCGCCGCGTCTTCTGCTTCGCTTGCACCGGTGCTTTTGCAGGAGGCTAGTTTGGGGGGCTCGGCCTTGCACTCCGGTAGATCCGGTGCATTTCACAGCCTGACCGCATGCCCGAAGCCAAGCACATGCGTAGTTTTGCAGGAATGGGTCTAAACGGGTCCAGCTCGAAGTACATTGAGTATTTCAGATGGAAAATCCCGAATTCACAAGTTGCTGTGGTCTCAGGTGAAGACAAATGTCAGTACCTGGAATGTTGAACTTGAAATTCAACGGGATTTTTTGAAAGTGAGCAAAATCCTGGAAGTGAACTTCACAGCAAATAAAAATGAAACTAACAAGCCTGGTCTGTCAAAGCTGGGGAAAGGCACAGGGCAGCAGCTTCTTAGGTGAAAAATCCTCATGAGTTGGCAGCTCTGGTACTCCAAGGCCCAGCTCCATCAGAAGGTGTTTGCTGGTACAACCAGGAAACTCCTCACGCTGTCACAGCAGAAAGTGGTAATGCCAGCATGACTTTCAGCAAATGAAACAAGCCATGCAAGCAAAGACACCTTTTGCCAGTAGAGTTTATTTTCTACTCACTCCTTTGGCACTTAAAAATAACCAGTTTGGGGGTTTTCTAATCAATCCTCTAAGCAAGACTAGTTTAATTGCTATATGTGGTTGGTGTGGAGCTGATCAGAACTGGGACAAGGGAGGCAGTTCAGGTCGGCCCAGTTCATTAGGATAACAACAGGCATACATGGGTATCCCTGTTCTTTGGGACATGCCCCGTGATTTTATCCCATTCTCCTGTGCCTTGGCCTCCATGTGTTTCCAAATCCCTTTAGGTGTCCTTTCTAGAGAAGCAAACAGACACACACCATGATGCCCTTCCCAACAGTCCTGTTTGTTATTTATGTTCCCTGGGAGAAATAGAAAGACCCTGTTCTGCATTCCCTGTATTAGGTTCATAAACGTACAACTTCCAGGGAAGTGCTTGAAGCCAATGTGGGGTGTAACACTCAGCTGCTGCATCTCATCTTGACTGATTGCATCACCTACACCTACACCAGAGCTGCAGGGAACCTGCTACCAAAGGCATTTTGACTCAGATAAGTCACTTTTTCCAGCAGACTCCACTAACATAGTTGAAGCTCCAAAGTAACTCTGTTTGCAGGAGATAAAAAATCATGTCAGGCCTTTGCTCAAACAGGGGTGTTTATCCATTGAAACTCCTATTTCTAGGAAAATGTTCTCACTAATGCAGTGCCACCTCTGGCACCCAGAGACAAGAAGCTGCAGCAAGCATTAGCAGGATGTTCAGGTGGTTTGGTCAGATTTGAACTATTTCATCTGGAAATGTCCCTAGGTTTTGGGTTTGTTGTAATGTTGTTTACACAAAACTAATATAAATTCAGTGCATTCAGTTCAGGCAAATATAAACATGATCCTTCCAGGGGCTCAAGTTTCTGATACGTCTCACATTTAAGATACTGTAAAACTAGATTCTTTTTCCCTGAGCATTTCTGGTAGCATAAAGTGTTATCTCTCCAGGGTGCAGATGCCTGCACAGCTATGCAATGCTTCTCACTAGAGACAGAGCAATAGACACAACAGATGGAAACTCAGAGGCCACCTGGTTTTAAAGCAAATCATATCATCAATCTATCAGTACAAAATCTGAAACATGGGAAAGTGCTTAGAGAAACAAAATTAATTCAATTTTTTTCTCAAACTCAATTTTCCCAAGGTCTGTTGATATACTATTTGCAAAAATGCAATTTTTTCTCTTAAAAAGAGTGTCAGTGGATTGAGGTATAAGAATTTTAGAGTTTTACATCAAAACAGTGACCAAAAAGGGGTCTTTTGTTATGCTGCCATAATTTCCTATCTTTCTATTCAGAAAAGCTGTTGTTAAAAATCTGCTACATGCTTGTGCACAGCTTCAAGATCCAGGTTTTTCATTGCTAAATTGGACAGACCGGACAGAATTACTTTAGATTATCAACAGCAATTCAGTTAGGAAGGAAAATTAAATTTCCTCAGTTACATCTTGACAGAAAGAGTCTTTCTGTCATAGTCTACACTATGGTTCTGTGTGAAATTCTGGTTTAAGTGACCCTCCCAAAGCAAGAACTTCCAGGAGATATTCTTGTGAGAACATCTGTACATTGTAAGAACAGCCTTAAGACCAGCCACAGCTGATCCTGTGGCATGGCTTGCCCTGAGGTGTATAAAGTTCATGTCTCCTGTATGGTCACACCTCCCTTGGACCACAGCAGGCAGTGCCCAAGAGCAGCAAGATTTGGCTTTACATCTCCAAATCAAGCCTCTTGGAGTGTAAGCAGTGCCTCTCCTACACATGCATCTAAAGGAAGGTTGCAGCATTCACAAACCTCAGCTAACCATTCTCATGTAATTAGTTTAATTACTTTACACAGTTCAAGTGTGGGCTGATGTACTTTTTTAAATCTACAGTACTTAAAACCCCACTGATACAACTGTCAAAAGGAATTCTTAGTGTAAGTCTGTAAGGAATGGAGAACTACATAAATAAAAGTATTTTAAATAACTTGATTTTTAACCTGAAATACAAGGAAATAGACTTTTATGCCTCTTAAGCTTGAATGGCTAATACATGGTTGTAGATCAGCTACCATCTCATCATTATTTACAGCCCAAATGTGTTAGTGCTGAGCCATGGCTGGTAAGGCCACTTTGGTTTAATTGTTCAAAGAGAACCAAGCACAGCAAGTAAACACATCCCATTAGTGCAGGCTGAGAAAATTAAACAGGAACATTTCTACATTACTTGCAGGTAGGAAGATTCCCAGTACCAAGTCTGTTTTGGGAAAACTAGAATGATCTTGATCCAAGTCTTTAAGGATTTTAAATCAACATACAGTCGATTTGATTGATTTACTTTATTCTGAGCGCTAAATGCAACTGTCACTGTAGCCTTCATCCTCAGCCCATTATCAATAAAATCCTGGCCTCACTGACTTAATATATGCCTATTGACTTATTTGGTATTTTCCATTCTTAATAGCACACACTGAGGAGACTCTGCTGGAAGTTACTTTCAGAAAACAAAACAAAGCAAAGCATCACGCAAAGCGCAACCTTCTTCTTCAAATGAAAATTACTCAGTTTCAAGAGAGTCAATTTTCCAGCAGTAGCTGGAGCAGACAGGCTGTGATTTCTCTCTCCACAGACAGAGCTGCAGCACAGCTTCTCCCCACACACCCCACATGCAGGCTGACTTTCATAGTGTGTCTGCAGCCTGCACACTCGGTTCTCATATTTCTGTAAGGTTTGAGTCCCAGAGGAAACATTAATGCTAACGGAATGCATACCAGTGTGGAACTCGTCTAAAAGTCAGTGCAAAATCTCTCCAACAGATTGCTCAGAGAAACACCTCTTTTTTACTATATTTAAGACCCATAGATTGATCTCATGAGCATTTGTGTGGCAGTTTAGTCTCAAACTGGTAAGAGAGATGCAAAAAGAGAGAAACAGAATAAAAAGAGATTTAAAAGTGCTGGTCTTCAGGAAGATAAGGCAACCTAGAGCTGCCACGTGACCCAGCAAACGCTCCAGCTCCACTGCCTGTGGATCTCATCAGGGAACCAGATGTGACCAGTGGCAGAATGTCCTTCGCAGCGTGAGATCTGGAGCATGTGATTGCCATCCAGGAAAGGGGAGATGGGAAAGTATGATGGAGAAAATGTCCCTTTTTATAGAGTTTAATTGCTTAGAAGAAAGACACATTTTCTTTTAAAGAAGAAGGGGTGCTAGAAAACAGACTCAGGAAGGCGTCTGGAAGAAGGAGCAGAAGACTTTTTCAGATGGACAGAAAATTTAACGCTGCTTCCTCTTTTATTTTTGGTGTATTTTATGTGTCTAAGTGACAGTGGCCAGTTCTCATTCATTTCTTTGGTCAGCAAAAAGGAGGGTGGGGCAGTACAGAAAAAAATAGGTCTGTTGTCCCCTACCAGCAGGGCAGGAAGTTGTGACTTTTCATTCATGAATTTGCTCATTCTCCTGTGTGGAGAAGACATCTGGGGAGAGGGTTTCACCCCCATGGAGCCCCTCCGCACAGCCAAGGGGCTGAGGGAACACCTGAGCCATAGCACCCTCTCCTTGTTACCTCCAGGCTGGCTCTAGGGCCATGCCTGTCTAACTGTCAGGTTCGTACCTATTATCACCCCAAACTGTAATGACAGCTCATGGCATGAGCTCCACGTTGCCTTGCAGGGGCTGTGGGATGGCTGTTTCTGTTGCTTTTGTTGAAGGACAAGTGGAAGATGGAGACTTTTGGGCACACAGACTTGTGGTTGCTGCTTATTTTGGGGAGCGAAGTTTGCTGTATAGAGCTAGGGATAGAACAGAGGGCTAGCTGTGCATCCTGCACACACTGATTTCACTGGCTATATCCTTGAGAGAGTAGGAGTTGTGGAAGCCATGTTTCAGCTCCTAGCAAAGGATTTGGTGATGAAGCCTGTGCCCTTGAATTTGTATTCAGACAAAGAACAGAGCAGTAGTGCAGGGAGCAGGGTGCTGGGGTGAGGCCCCCAGCAGCCTGTGTTGCCAAGCAGATGGGCTGCCGTGTTCTCAATCAACTGCAGTTTTTAAGGTCATGCCTAGATAATGAGCATCACAGCACTCAAGCCTACAGATCATGAATATATGGATGAATATTGACTCATGCATTTTCCTCTATGCAGCTCTGTTAGTATAACTTCTCTGCTCCAAAGTCAGCACATCCTCCCTTTCGGTGTCTCTGTAGACTCCTGACCACTCTCTGCCTGCTCATGATTCTCTGGCTTTTCTGGAAGCTCAGTTCTTAACAGCATGTGGTCAGCTGGTTGCCCCTGCTGCCACCACCCTGATAGGCACCAACAACAGTGCAGAGAGAAGTAAGGATAGTGGTGACAAGGGGAAACCTGAACTGTGTACTGCACCATTGCTGCAAGCTGTGGCTGGACCCATAATGGACCCATGCAACAGGAGAAGGAGCCCCACAAACATCTCAGTAAAGAAATGTCTAGTGAGGAGTAAGTTGGAGGGTTGGTAGAAGACCTTGTGAAATTGGAAAATTACCCAACCACCTGTGATCAGAGGGTCACAAATCTGAAGCAGACTGTATGGCACAGAGCACAGTGTTATAGAGGTGTGTCACTTCAGTACTTTGTCTGATGCATCCTGTGGTGTGCTGTCACCCCAGTTTTCTTCTCTTTTTTTCTTGGCAGAAGCGTCTGTAATAAGTCAGCAGATATCTAAGAGAAAGGGAAAGAAAGGAAGGGGAAGGAGCAAGGGTAAAAGAAAATGAAGATGGAATGGAGAGAAAAGGAGAAGAAGAGAAGAGAGGAGAAGAGAAGAGAGAAGAGAGGAGAAGAGAAGAGAGAAGAGAAGAGAAGAGAAGAGAAGAGAAGAGAAGAGAAGAGAAGAGAAGAGAAGAGAAGAGAAGAGAAGAGAAGAGAGGAGAAGAGAAGAGAAGAGAAGAGAGAAGAGAAGAGAAAAGAGAAAAGAGAAAAAGAGAAAAGCAATTGAAGCCAGACTGAGCAGCTCTGGTTTTAACAGTCCCAGGCCCTTCCCATATTTTTGCTGACATTCCTCCTTGTGACCCCTTCCAAGTGTTCTGTGCAAATTTTGCAGGAATGCAGAGTTTCACTCAGTCTCCATGAGCTCTGCCTGTTATTCACAAGGAGTTGGCAGAGCTTTCCAGCTTTCACAGCCAGATGTTACAAGTGTGACCCTGCCAGAAGCTCCATGCATGCACCTTCCCATTCTCAGCCCCCTTTTACAAGAGATACTTTCTGAGGAATCTCTTCTGGGTACTTTTATTTTGTGATTTGTTTTCTTCACTTCTAGGATCTGTTCGTAGCACCAGTGCTATATAATTTCAGAACTAGAGAAAGTGGGATGAATTTTGCCATAATCTTCAATGGCAGCAGGACAGACGACCAGCACTGTAGGACTTTTAGGTCCTTTTCACAAGTCAGGACCAAAACTGTGCTTGGTGCTGTGCAAAAAGTACAGAACAAAAGAAGACTCCTTGCCAGAAAAAGCTTGCAGATAAGTTTTATGTTTCAGGCTGACCATATGGATACACAGAGACAAAAGAATGCAAATGAAAAATGAGGCAATATTGGTTAGCAAAACACCCAGGGATCATACCATATCACTAGCTCTTCTTCATCTTTTCTTCACCTTTTCCATTTATTCCTGCAGCTTATTCAGAGCTATGGTGATGCATGTACCTGGATGTCCACCCAGGACCCAGTTCTTTAGAAGTGCAGCAGTATGTCACTAGACACTAAATGAGAGCACAACAATTTCATGGCTCTAACTTCATGTCCAATGTGATGTGCACTTACAGGAGGTCTAAACAGTCACAACTGGACTTGTCCAACCTCCTCCTTTGTCTTCTACTGCTTTTCTTAGCTAAAACTAAGCTATAAATTCTATGGGACAAAAACTTTGTCCATTGTGGTAGCAAATGAGATTCCTGACCACTATTACACTCTCAAAGAGCTCCTACACTGCAATACATAACATATGTCTCAGAACTAATGACTTGTTACTTCATTTAATGTATCAAGATGTCAAGTGGAGATTATATGTTACCTCAAAATGAGCAGAGGTGGAAATCATGAAGTTTAATATCCTTTTAAGATCCCAGGAAACAAATGACAAATTTAACCTTTAAAATAATGTTTTGAAAGGAACTTAAAGTAATTGCATAGCAGAGTTCTTAAAATCCTCTCTGTTCCTCCAGTGAAAGGTGCTGCAGGAATGCAGAGCATTATGTTTATTTATTAACAATCCCACAAAAAAATTTCATGATGGCCACTGGGGACTGTCTGACAGGTGACATAGGCGACCTCCTGCCAAGAGTGACATCTCCCCTACAATTTACATTCTCTAAATGATTTGTGATCAAATTACTTACAGCACAGATTAGCTTCTCCCCCCACCATTCACTCTCACAGCACCATATTCAATTGTTTGTTCCATAAGCCGTAAAAATAATAATATGGAAAGCTACTGCCTCTGCTTCCAGGGTACTCTGACATGGAGAGAGTGCAATGGCCAGGAGATCGATTCCTGCTCTCCTTTTCACAGGCACTGGGATTTGCATCTGGGGGAGATGCAGGTCACCGTCTTGAAAAGAGCGTGGCAAGTTCACATTTTGATTGCACAACGAGATAAACAAATGAAGTGTCCTAATTAGAGGGATGAAAATAATCAGCCTGTGGTTTGGTGGTATGGGAACTGCGTGGACTAAGGAACAAACAGATGTGGAACAGTCAAAGAAGAAATCCCAGAGTTTTACCGGATATTAGGGAGATTGTAACCATTGGTGGCAGGGAAATGGTTAAGAGAATATATTGAAGGTGCAAAGGGTCTCCCGACCTCTGGCACTGTCAGTTCTGTCAATGGGTCTACAGATGCCAGTGGAATAATTATGGCCTATATTTAGATTATGGATGCATTGGGCAGAGTGAAGGTTGAACATGGGGAACATGGTTGTTTGCAGTTCATTAGCGATCGGAGCAGCCTAGGGTGGGAGGAGGGCACTGAACTGGATTCATCCCACCTGGAGTGCATGTGCTGAGCTGCATAATGTCAGGGAAAGAGATCTGATTATATGTGGAAACAAAAGCAATAAACAACCATGTTCAGACTGTCACACCCAGTGAGCTGAAGAAAGGAAGGAAAGAAGAGAAAGCACAACCAGATTCTGGCTTCCAGCCACACTGTTCCTGTATGAGTGGATGCAGTGGCTGCTGAGAAACTGGCTGGAGGGAAACGCAGAAGGGCCAAGGAGAGCTCTCTGTGTGTGGCTGCTGGTGTGGTGTTTGCACACGTGTGTGTAAGACAGAAGAATCATGTGGTGCATAAGAAGTTGTCTCTAGCTGTATCCTGTACTCCCAGTACAAAGTGGTGCCTCCAGGAGTGTTGGACAGCTGAGGGGAGGGCATTCCTCTGTCATACCCTGAGCTGGACAAGTGGTTGCCCAGAAGTAAGGTGTTGAAGGGCTGCACAAGCAGCAGCTACAGTTCAGGGAAAAGGGATGACTAAAGAGCTCAAAAATGTGTTCTGTGCAGTGCCTGGACGGGAAAACATTGAGGCTGTCACTGAGAAATAATCTCAGGTGCTTGTTGTGCTAAGGCCTGTAGAGACAGAATCACATTCTTTCTTCAATGCAGACTGAAAATGCCTGACAGCTTCCCATCATACTGACTACACAGGACCCCAATCAAATGGCTGCCAAAGTTTCTTTACTCCAAAACACTGGGGATAATGAATTCAGAAGTTTCTGAACAGCTGCTTTTCATGGATCATTTAGAATTTGTGATGCAAATATGAAAAATCCATGTTAAATGCCCTCAACTAATTGAGTGGAGTACAGTGAATACAAAAGAATAGATCACTGACCTTGGTGAAAACAGCACAAAAGCCTTAATCTGTCCAGAGAGACCAAGAAGGTAACTGAGGAGATGAAGAGAACAGAACCCTGTACACTCTCACTCAGGTTCCTAATTCTGCTTGCCAAGAGGTAAATACAAGACTTTCCTTTTGGGATGTGCAACAGCCCCTAACTCCCTTCCTTAACAAACCACAGCAATGAAGAAAGAGGTGGGTGGGAACTGGGATTCTGCCAAACTGCCAGTGTCAAACTTGACAATTCAAGGCAGAATATGACACTGGAGAAGAGAGAACAGTTAGGGGCATCTTTTAGGAAAGGTGGGGAATAAGTTACAAGGCAGAAAATAAAAGGAGAAGCAAGGCAGGGATGAGAGGGAGTGAGGCAGGCAGGAAGCAGGACTACTTGGACCACTGGGGTTGCAATACTGGTGCTCACATGCAAGCAGGAGATGAAAGGTGCAACACTGGCGAAATAAAACAAAGGTGAACTGTGACTTTCCAGGCTGACGTGGCAGAGCTGTTCACCTTGGAAAAACAAGGAGTTCACATCGCTTGACTGTATATTGCAAATCCCTAACATTTTCCTTAGCTAGGTGTATGATCCAAAGGTATTAATTGTTAACCATCAGCTGTCTGGAAGAGGGGCTGTTACTGCTGAGTAGGCTGGGCAGATAAGACATTGCTCTCCCAAGGCTCCCTGTATGGAAAGCAGCAAGCAAGTCTCCCCAGTTGTAGTTTTCTAAAATTGGAACATCACGTCTGCTGGGCTGCACATACGAGCTCTGGTCCTGTCAGCTGTTCCTCACTTTATCATCATGTTCCTTCGAGGGAGACCAGATAACTGCTCTCTTGTTGCTACAGGCATCACCACACCTTTCCCAGGTTTTGTCTGTGAGGAGCAACAAAACAGAAACACTGGAAACAGTAGAGGCCAATCTATTATTTATACCCAGCTACTCCCTTTGGGCCTGAACAAGCAAAAAAAGCTCTCTTTAAAGGCTTATAATTCTTGGTCAGATTCCAAGAGAGACAAAGGGATGTTGTAAAAAGAGTTTCATATGAGCTTGGTAAAACACTCTCCTAGGGAAGAGGCAGCAGGTTTCCTTTGTGTGGGAAGGCAGGAGGGAGATGGTTTTGTTTAAATTTACATTCACAATGAAGGATTTTTCTATATGTGTTTCAATGACACTCATTCAAATTTACATTTCTTTGAGCAGTTTTCTGTATTTGTAGGGTTTTGGTGCCATTTCTAAAGCAGCAGCCCTGTTTAATGCCCTCTTTAGTCTGTATCACTCAGGAAGTTGAAAGTGCTGAGTCAGCTCTCTGGAGAGCCCATGAAGCATCTTTGTCCTCACTGCTGGCAGTTCTCAGTTGTGAATAATCACAGAACAAAAATGTTTTGGTGCCCCTGGTTCAAATGCTGGGCAGATATGGGGCTTTCTTTTAAATAGGAAGGAAACAGGGAGGTACCACAGTGGTGCCATTGTTGTCAGAAATTGGAGCAAAAACAACTGAAGCCACCAAGTGTTGGGAAGAAAGCAGGAGTGCAGTTAGATGGTGTGCCATGTCCCATAGGCCCAGAAAAACACTGAAATGTGCTTTTGCTAGTTTCATATGAGTTTTAAATGCCCAGAAAGGATCTGGAAGGCTGCCAAGACAACAACATTTTGAAAACCACAATGTTCAGGTTTGGGTGGGGATGAGGAACGTGTTCAAGTGAAGGATCTGGAGTCACAAGCCAGTAGGAGAGTACACACAGTTGGCAATGCCCAGCAGGAACTGACACATCTGTCACAAAGTTCTATTATTCTTTATACTCAGCACTAACCACATGTTTTTCATTAAGCTCAAATTGTAAAAGAAAATATATACATATTAAACAAAAATACCAGAGTTCTGTGAACGTGTGCTTGGCAGTTTGCATTCAGGTTGCAAAAGCTGGTTTAGGAGGTTGTGTTCTGCAGTCAGATGATGCGAGACATGCCACGTCCTCAGACATGATTTTGGCCCACACAGCCTCAAAAAGCAAATAAACAAACCCAAGCAAACTAAATCACCCTGCACTTCAACAGCATGGTTGGTTTGGGTAGATTAGTGCCTCAGAACAAAGGGGTTTATGGATCAGAGACCTCTTCAGTTTTCTGAATGTTTTAAGCCTGGTTTCCTAAGGACGCAAGACTTCTGCATTCACACTGTCCATCTGTTATCTCCCCCCACCTCCTCACTCCCCTCTTTTTAACTCACTGGCCAATTTAAAATAATTCTCTGTAATTTGGCAGGCACTTGATGGAGGCTCCAACTCAGATTTCAGTTCAACAAAGTTTGTGAAAAATCAATGGACTAGAAAGTTACCAAATGAGCATCCTCACTGAGGAAAGAAGCCCAACAGCTACCTCTGTCTGTCCTGCTGGCTGGCCACACACAGAGCCAGGAAGGCATGGTCCCTTACCCCAGCCAGCCAAGGAGCAGCGGGGGCTGTGGTGCCCCAGCAGGAGCTGTGGCACATGCACATGTCAATGCACTTGTCACTGTAACTGCAGCTCACGCCCCTGGGGCCTGGATGTAAAATTCTAACAGCCCTTTCTCCAACCCCTGTTCACTGGCATCATACACGGCCCTGGATTGTGCTGTTGAGAAATCTGCGAGAACAAGCAGCAACTGTTCAGCAGCAATATAAGTTAAGGTGGTGTTTACACCATAAAGAATGCTGTGCTGGTGAAACATGTATAGAAGGAAGCAGAATCTGAGAAGGGATTGTTTTATGAAGGGCTGACTTTAAAATGACTCATTTAGCACAGAGCAGCAATTGTGACATTATTAAAAGTCACCATGTTCTGAACTCCTTGGCTCAGCTACATGTCCTGCCAACTTCGACTTCATCAGAAAATAGGGCTTGCTGAATTCCCATGGAAGACTTCTGGAGTGGGTCCCAACTCCATCTCCCTCCCCCGAGACACAGCTGGCGCCCCGTCTGTGGCTCGTTCCCTGCGTGCATGATCTTGCCACAGTGCAGATCACATCTTCTGCTGCTTTTGTAACAGCTTCCTGTTGGTATTGGTGTTCCTCCACGTTCATTAGATACATTCTGTGCAGTGCTCAGGCACTGCACAGTGCTGGTATTAAATTAAGCAAAAAAGCTCACTTGAGATAAAAATCAGAATGTTCACAAAAGATCTGCAGACTATAGCCCCTTGCCAGCCTCTGCCAGCAGACCAGGTACCAACTGCTGCACACTATGGGGACAGGATATTCGTAGAGAGAGCACATAACCAAGGAACAGCAAGTGTGGGAAAAACAGGACTTCTTGGATTTAGGTTTTCACAGCCTTTAAGAGGATGCAGTAAATTCAGACATAAAACAGATTGCTTCATATTTTAGCTTTTAAGTGTATGGACTTTACATGGCCAATTAAAAACTATATCAAGCTGCTTTCTTCTCTCCCTTTCCCCCCAAAAAAGTTTTGGGGGGTGGAAATACAGATCTAAACTAAATCCCGGGAGCCTGACAATCCTTTTGCAGAACTTTCCTGAGACCCTGGGACGCTGCCAGATCGAAGAGATGGAAAGGAAGACTGCCAGGTCACAGGGCATGCCACAGATGGGATTTGGCTTCTAAGCAGTCATTTAATTTAGGCCTGGAACAAGATTTATGGGAGTCTATCTGAAATCACAGAGAAAGAAAAATATACAGGGCTAGGGGGGAAGAGGCAGGTAGATGTGAATTCAGGTGAGACAAAATCCATCTGAAGGGTGTAGAATATTCCTGTGAGGCTCCTAGTTTCCATCTCTGTTTTATGGATGGGGAAAATAATGCTTTAAGTAAAAAAATCCATGCTAGCAGAGTGAATAATAGCAGAGTGAAAGAATAATGACATGCAAGTCCTGCCATCCAGCACTATGGTCTAACCCTCCTCCTGCACACACTCTCTCCATAGGGAGGGTGGGGTGAAAAGGCAGAAATTTTGTGTTATTTTCTGCTTGTAGCAAACAAGGTACATCCACAACTGGAGATTTAAAATTGGGTTGGTCTTGTGGACACACTTGGCAGGAGACATCCAGCCAGCAGGCACAGAGAAGCTCCCTCAGCACGATCCCTTCTTGCTTGTGGTCCCAAGGCAAATGAGGCCTCAGCACAGTGAGATGTGCAGGTATTTCAGCCACGTTCCCTGGAACAGTTTCACCAGCTACCTCTAAGGCATTTTTTCTGCTCCTGCTGTGTAGCACCTGGCCTAGAACTAAGCTGCTCCTCCTAAGCACTTGTCATTTTCTGTCTTCCCTCTCCTTCCCTCTTAAACAACAACAAAAAACCAAAAAAAAACCCCAAAAAATTAAAAAAAAAACCACACCAAACAACAAAACACAAGAAGAATGAAAAAACAAAACCAAAACTGTTTCCCCACAGGCTGCAGCTGAAAGTGAGATGCAGGTGCAGGCCACATGAAGGTAATGAGTTCAAATCCCAGCTCCCCACACACCCTCACACAAGATGCCCAGCCCTTTGAAGAGTAGGAATGAAAAGAGCACAGGCATAAGTGGGTCCACCTGTAGGAGATGAACGCTGCTCCTTCTTCTGGCCTGCAGTGAAGGTGGACAGGACCCTGCTCCAGGATGCCACACTCACTTCATAGTAATGCCTTTTCCTGAAAAGCTTAAAAGCAAGACTTAAAGATCAGCATTTGTAGCACTGAAGTGAAGCTGGCCATTATTATCCCCATTGTATAAAGGTAGAAACCAAGGTGTCAAGTAGAGAACTTGCTTATCCAGATCATGTGGTTTGTCAGGACAAACACACTGGGTGGCTCTGCCCACTCTGCTGTGCCAGCCCTTTCCCCATCAACTGTGGTCCTTGAGGTTTCAAAGTTAGCCAAGGAATTCAGTTCCTTCCTCTGTGGCAGTGACGGGCCACCATGGCCTGTTTAACGCAGAAGGAAGAAATGAAACCTGCTCCTTTGCTTTTAGGAATAGCAGGAGCCAAGTGAGACTCCCAATGAGGCAATGTATAGCAATGTGCTACCACCTGCCCTGTCTACAGCACAGCTCAGAGGGACTTTCCAAACCAGGACCCACAAATCTCCCTTCAAGAGAGAAGCCCGAATGCAGATAAAGACAGGGGCCAACACCTCCTCTTCCATCTCACCCTGTCCCACAAGGAAACCACCTAATAGGAGCTTTACTGAGGAGTCCTGGCAGTTATGTGTGTCTTAATCACTGTGAAGATTTGAAAGTCAGTGAGAGGAAAAACGTGTTCCTACAGATTCAGCTGGTGATTTCCAGAATAGTCTTTTGCTTCACTGCTGGCAGCCTAGGTTCCTGCTATTAGTTTGCCCCTTTGTTACCTATGGAGAGAGAGGGAAGCTGCCTCCTTCCACTGCCCTCAACTGGCTCAGCCACTCCAAGCCCTTACCACAGGGCAAGCTCCCTCTGGGTCTGCAGTGTTACACTACCCTGCATACCACTGCACTAACCAGAAAAACAAGAGAGGCTTCAGCCCTGCCCTTGCAGAGACCCAGCTCCATGGCTGTGGCTTTCAGCTGTCCTCCCAAGCGTCTGTCTTTCCTGCTGCCTCTGCCCAGCATCACCCCTGCTCCTCCGGGCAGTGCTGTGAGCAGCTGGCCGTTCCCTGCACTGCATTCCAGTCCTGGACGCTGTGGCAGATCCCAACTCCGTGCCCTGTTTCACAAGCTTCGTCTCACCCTCTTTCCCACTGTCTAGCCAGCAGTCCTGCACTTGTCACACTGTAACATGTCCAGCTTTACTTAATCCTCGAACACCTCTCCTGTCCCGCAGGCTGCTGGGCACACAGCTTTGGCTACGTGAGGTTCACAGTCGTGTGCCTGCCCGCTCATGGGCAGTCCCGCAGAGCTGTGCTGTTATGATGCTAAATATCCAAACACTGTAAATGTGCGATCCCCAGGAACAAGGATACAATGCCCTCACCTACGTGCCAGTGCCTGAAGACAGAATCCATTAGATCCTGCATTCAAGAGCAGAGGGGTGCTGAGATTCCCCAGAATCCTGCACATATGTCCCTTGAGGAAAAGAGCACCCCCAGCACCCTTGCTCCCTCTGACACAGGCTCTGCAGGGCTGTGCCAGCTTTGCTGTGCAGACCCAAGGCAAAGGGTGAGCCTCCCTGCCTGGCTAGAGGTCTGGGCTACTCTGCAGGCAGTCAGGATCATTGCTGGGTTTGCATGTCCTGCATGGCAGCTCCTGCTGGTCTGTGGGGCTTCCAGCACATGGGGCAGGGCAGGGCTGTGCTGTCAGGCTGATGGAGAAGCTCAGAGTGCCCAGGCCGATGTCACTACCAAGTCTGGGGATGCGCGGGGGAGAGACTCAAACCCTCCTCCCCTCCCACAAATCTCTCTCCCATCTCCTCCCATCCCATATGAGCTGATGGATACTTTCTTTTCTCTGTCGTGGGCTTTTCTTTTACAAAGTCCTGGCGTATTTGAAGCCCGTGGTCCTCAGCAGGCTGCATGGAGGGAGTGGAAGGAGTGGAACTGGGGAGTGAGCTCTACCATGGCAGGTGACAGCAGGATGGGAGCACGGGGAGGGCCCCTGAATTCTGTCCCATTCCCCAGAAACTCATCTGTAACAGCCCTGGGGGTTGGGCGATCCAGTTACTAACTGGACAGATTTCCCTTAGCTGGTCTGCCCAGAGGGCAGGACACAGCTCCTCGCTTCTTGCTGGGAGCAGCTGGTACTCGTGGAAGTTAACCCTTTCACCTGCCCCATATTCAGCGTCGCACTCTGCAGCTGTCTGGGCAGGTGGAGTCCCGCCGGCTGGGGCTCTCCGAGGCTGGCAGGCTGGGGAAGCCCCTGCCGTGTGTCAGCCAAGTGGGGCTTCTCCACAGCGCTCCTGCCTGAGCAGCTCTCCTCACTGCAGCTGCTTTGCCATTTACCCACCAGGAAACGTTTCGGCATCGCTGAGAGCTGCAAAGCACTTTCTGCCTTTGGTTATTAACCTGCATGCAGGTCTGCAAAGGGTGTCAGAAAATAGGACAGGAAGCCGGGGGTGTGCTTAGCCCCAGTTCAGGCAGTCCTGCGCGCATCCAGCCACAGAATCGCGGCTGGTGGCAAGGGGCTAAATCCAGTCTCGGTGCAAACAAGTGTGACTTGCAGTCGAGCCCCAACAGCCAGCATAAACCCAGGCCTGAACTGGACCCTGTGAGGTGGCAGTACACAGAGCTCCGAGCTGAAACCAGCTGTCTGGTTCCTCAGGCAGCTGAGCCGAGCTCTGGCCAATGTGCCTGATTTCCTTCTCATTTATTTCAGACTTTCAGCAAGACATTTCTACAGCTACTCCCGATTTGCACCAGTGGGAATAAACGATGGTCCAGGCCCCTCCTCCCAGAAGCCTGGATGTGGTTCCTTAGATTTCTTCCTCACACAAAGCATTGAGAGTCCATTTTTTCCCTGTTAAATCATCTGATTTTTTTGGCTCTCCCTTTGATAGGAATTCTTTCTTTCTTTTGCATTAATTTTGCCCAGTTCCAGCCCCGACCCATGTTTATGAAAGGGGCTTATGGGCTGTAATGTTAACTAGCCTCAGTTTGCTGATTCAGCAGCAGAATAAATAGGTAATTACACTCTGCCATATGTGTCTCTAATTCCAAATAGATGGTGTCCAAAAGACGCTGTGCATTACCAGTGGATGACTGGAGTTGGGACTGTAAAAATGAGTAAATTGGTCCCCAAGGCCAAAAAAAGCTCTGTCAAATCCCACTGTTTATATCATACTGAGTGGCTGACTTGTGGTTATTTTGTAATTTAATACTGCTAAATGTCAACAGGAAATCCTTTCAACTACAGTTTGATACCTAGTGACAGAAAATCATTCAAGACTTAGACAAAGCAGCTAGCTCAGAGAGGTGCATTTTTTTGCTTTTAATCTTTGCATAAAGAGTGATCTTGCAGCAGCTGCACTGCCCTGGAGGGGATAGGGCAAACACCCTGCTTGCATGTCTACCTCCAAAGATGCACCCTTCCCATGCCATGTCGAGGAAGTGACTGTCAAGCAGGGCAGGGCAGGGCAGTCTGTACCTCTCTTTCCTAGCACAGGAGTTGCTGGGCTCACTCTCTCCCAGCATCTCCCCAGTCAAACACAACTGGACAAGTTTCTTTACTCCTTATCTAGCACAGCCCAGTGTACCAGACCAGCTCTTTTGCCGGCATGTTTGTTTATAAGGAAACAGAAAACATAGAATGGCCACATTCTCCAAATGCTTCCTGTAAACAAATCCAAGTAAATAACAATGCACATGCAAAGGCTGCTTGAGCTACCCTGGGGAAGGAGCTGCAGAGAAGAGATTGCAAAGTGACTAGTGATGTGTCTCTTCCAAAGGATAAACTGAATCTCATACATCATGTTAACTAAATACATCTAAACTTGCCCAGCACAGCTTACTGCACTGCATTCAAAGTGCTGTCCTGTCCACCCAAACAGCTTCCAAAGGACTGCTGTTGGGGGACCACTGAGAGAGCAAACAAGAGTCGTGTGTCCTGGTGCTTCCAGCTGCTGGTCACCTCCTCGGGCAGTGACAGTCATCCCCTTTTCCCTAGGATCAGAGCATCACAGTGGAGGAAGAGACTTGTCTCAGAGCTGGCTGTGCACAGCCCAGGGACACCTGCACTTTGTCAGGGAATTGTGGGCAGCACTTGCCATGGGAGAGCTCCAGCCTGTGAGACACCTCAGGAGGGACACTGACCACAGCCCAGCCCAGATATGCACATAGCAAAAAGTTTTTTCTTCTTTATGTGCAAACACAGAGCCCTGCTTGGTTCAGGATAAATTTCAACACCTCTTTGTGCTGGGCAGCAGCAGCCATGTTTTCAGAGCTGCTGTCCAAGCAGGGTCTATCACACCTGATATTCTTTGCTCAGTCAGTCTCCAGCAGATTTCCTGTCTCCAGGGGCTGAACAGAATAATTAGAGGTCTGAGAGCTGGACAAAGCCTGTCTGGTGGATGGGGTAATTTACAAATGCTCAGACTGTCCACACTCCTAAGCCAAAGGGGAAGCTTAATTAGAGGCACAGAAGAAATTCATCTGGGAGAAAATTAGGGCAGAGAAAAGCCCCACTCCAGCAGAGGCAGAAGGACGCCCTCGGTGCAATCTGCCCCCTTGGAGAGCCTTCCTGCCATGGGCCAGGGAGTGGGGCTTTGCTTGAAAGCTATGGGCAAGTGACAGCCCTGTGCCTATGAGCTGAAAAGGTTTAGTCTCCACTCGTTGACTGCTCCCTCCTGTGTGGGGAAGCTCTCACAAGATGCATGGCACCAGCTCAGGCATCTCTCAGGGCTGCATGGCCCAGCCTTATGTTGGTGATTGCCAGCTCAGGCTAATGGGGTCTGTGGGGAAGCTGTTTCACACTCAGCTCTTCTGTTCTACACTGCTAGCTGCAAAGTGGGGGGAGCTGCACAAGCTGCTCAGGCAATATGTCTCCACAGATCCCACAGGATCCTGTCTACTACTCTTCAGTAATCCCTTAGGATCTAGTCTGCTTCCTCAGGTTTAGGTCAGTGGCTTCCAAAAAACAACGATGGAACAGCTCAAACCTTTCTCTGCCAGGCTAGGGGCAGAGCAGAGTTGCACGGCAGGAACTGCCTGGCTCAACATAGCATCAAGGCACCAAAATAAATTCAGACCAGCCTAGAGACTACCAGGAGTACGAGTGGCTTGTGGCACAACTTTTGGAGATGTGCCAGTACTTACAAGAAAGCACTTCAGAGGTTTATTCCTTACAAACTCCCCCAAAATCTGGAAAAGCCCTGGAGACAACATTCTCCCAGTGTCTTCACTCCCAGGCTGGGGGAGGGAGCTATTTTGTGGCTAATGCAGCCAAAGGCTGGGGCACAGGTCTACTCCAGCCATTTGTTCTGGGGCTTTAAGCAAATCCTTTTTGGCCCAGCTTCTTGCAGGCACCTGACAGAGAGAGGAACCAGTGTCTAAATGCATTCCTTCTCTCAGAGTCTTCCTTTCCTATTTGTAAGCTTTTTAATACTGTCTCAGCCCCTTCCTGGGATGGTGTCAGTACATTTGAAGTGTGCCAAGATCTGGAGATGAAAGAAATACAATAATGCAATGAAACTTCATTACTATCTGCTGGCCTTGGAGATAGCCCTCACCCTGTATCCAGACTGGGCAGCTCCTGGCATCCCCAGAAACACCAGTTAAACAGCTGAAGCACTAAGGGAAAAAGTCAGCAGCATCCATACCATAGCTGCAGAAAGGTGAGCAGGGCAACGTTATCACAACTGTAAGCATTTCAGTTTCTCCAGGCCTGTCAAATCCTAATTCCTGCTACAGAGAGCAGAGGCACCTGAACTCACTCTCTAATTCTGCAGCACAGTTTGATGGGAGGAGAATGCCCATCACAGACATTTCCACAGCAGCCCGGGTGCTCAGGTTAAGACTGGATCCAGCACAACATGCCACTGGCTTCTGCTGCTGCTACCTGCAGCCCGAGAGGCACAGGAGAAGTGTGGGATGCCTCTAGCCACTAGGAATTACTATTCATGTGATTTTTCTTTCCCCATGGCCTCATTTGGCCCCAAACTCAAATTCCACAGCACCCACCCTGTGCTGCATCTTCATGCTTTGCTCTGCCTGAGGCTGCTGGGATGTATGCTGCATGCACATGCCTCCTGTGAGTGGAGATAAGGCTGGGGGCACTGAGATAAGATATATAAGGGGGATTTCTCAGCTTGTCACAGTGTCTCAGATTTCTACTTTTGAGATCAACATGGAGGGGAAAGTCTAGTTTGCACAATAGTTCTTGTAAAGCAAGGCAGCTGGTCCTGTACAGAAGAAACAGCTTCAGTCTGATGTGCTCAAAGCCAAGTTAGCTCCTGAACTGCTTACCTCTAATGCTACCTACAGCAAGACCCAGCCCTCTGGGGTGCTGGGGGGACCCTTGAGACAGGGATGTGTGGTGCCCTGTGCTCTGAGAAATTTCAGCCAAAGACACGCACTCCTGGTTTGATGAGATCTGTGGGCTAGCCATGCCTCCTGAAGTAAGGTCCATTGCAAATGTGGCAAATGCCACAAAGAGAGGATGCTGGGACACACCTGGAGGCACTGAGTCCTTCACGCTGAGCAAGGGGGCTCTGGCAAGCAGGTGCAGAAGAACAGCTTTGACAGAGTGTCTCTGGCCAAGTCAGTCAGAGGAAAACTGCCCTGCCTGGGGAGGTAACATGTCCTGGCTGCAGCCCAGCAGGGTGGTAGGGACGGGAGAGATGAACTCCTCAGAGCTGCAGGGCTGAACATGGAAGCAAGGCTGTGTGCTGCTTGCCCTGGGGTACAAGGTGTTTCCAGAGAGGAGGGCTCAGTGAGGGCTTGTCAGATATGTGGTTGTGCTCTGGCAGGCTAGATCTGCCCTGTCACCCCAGCCTGAAGTGATACCTGCCAATCCCTTCCACTCTGGATGGGAGAGATTAAAGGATGAAGTGGCTGGCAGTTAAGGCTCAGTTCATTAGAAAGAGTCCTGTTAATTGGGTATTAACTGGCCTCTGCTGGGGATGGGGACACATGGGCTGGGAATACAGGAGCTGCAGTGTGATGCTTGTCAGACATTTGAACTTTGGCAGGCTGGTGTAGCTGGCATGGGGAGGGCAGCCCAGCCCTCAGCTGGCATGTCAGGCCATGCCCCTTGGAGATTTATGGCTGCTATTGTCTTGCCCAGACTAATCCCTCTTACTAGGATGCTGGTCTGGATTTTCTTCCCCATCCCAGATTGTGTATCACACCTCCTGGGCTTTGCTCAGTTTAAAAATACATGTTTAGGGCTTAATCTGTGCTGCTCTAGGGCACAAAGACCAGGCTGGCCCTGAGATCACCTGACATTAAGTCCTGAAACAAAGCCCCTAGGGCAGAGTCCTCATACTCTGGCACTAAAGTCTCAATTCTTGTCGCCTGGAAACATAACAGGATTGTCTCCGTTTAGCGGGATTATGTCTGAAAAAGCCTTTTGTTACTGCCACTCTCTGCTCCAGGGTTGACAGCTGAATCAAACCAGATGGGAGACCCACGGGCAGAGCGAGGAAATGGTGGAGAGCTCCTGGATTTGCCATGGGTTGACCTTGGACAAGTCACTCCACTGCCCTACACTTGGCCTCTCCTCCCTGGGGCAGAGGTGAAGAAGAGGCTTTCAGACACCAAATGCCTTTTGCCCTAGACATGTCAGGAAGCTGTGTGCAGCTCAAGTAGCATCAGGGGTTATTGTCACTCGTGTCCCTCTTTGACCTGAGAAGTGAGTCTCGTGTATGTCAGGAACAGTGTCCCACAGTGGGTGCTGTGGGGGCACAAGTGTGTGACTTTTGGCCATACAGCAGGTCACATTCACTTTGGGGCTAAGGAAACACAGGGATGATTCCTGTCTCCCTTTATGTCAAACCACAGCAGTGCCCCCTCACAACAGCACTCTGTGCTATAGGCCAGACCTCAGCTTTCTTGGGGTTCATGGCATGAAACTGCTCAGCCCAGGGCTCCTCCAGCTCTGCTCTGAGCAGCAGCCTGCAGAGGATGCTGCTGTAGGTGCCTTTCTTTCATCACAGAGTTGCAACCAAGCAGCTCCCCCTGACACTTGCAAAGCTGCAGTAATGACGGAAACCTCTCTACCTCTAAGGCATGAAGTATGCTACACACAGCAAGAAGGTC
Source organism: Indicator indicator (assembly GCF_027791375.1). NCBI lineage: Eukaryota > Metazoa > Chordata > Aves > Piciformes > Indicatoridae > Indicator > Indicator indicator. The sequence goes on from NC_072037.1 coordinate 8,032,826, forward strand.
TGCCTAATTAACTCCGATTGTATATGACATTGTCATGTTGATTTACTAAATATACGCAGGAAATCTCTTTATTTCACCAGCTGATTGGTGACATAATCTGGGTCTGTAAGGAGCAGCCTTGACACCAATTCCCTCTGGTTATGTTACCTGTCTTTTCCACCTGCAATCGCATCAATGAAGCCCACAAGGAACTTCAATAACTAATTTATTCATTTTGCTTCTGATTTATAGTAAAATAGAAAGGATGTCAGAATACACTTGTCTAGAATGACAATCAAGCCCAGAACCCTTCCAAGCTTGTACCTTCTCAAGAAGTAGAAGGCTTCACTTTAGCATCATGTGCATCAAGCAGATTGCAATCACCAACCACTCTTGTGTTGCCATGGCCTCACACCAGCTGGGCAAAAGTTTCCAGGTAACACAAGCTTAGAGAAGTCAATTACTTTGCTCCCATTTATGCTAAAGATGGGCATCTTTGACTGACACATGACATGTTCAATCATGCTTCTCATGTCCCCACTTACCCCAGAATAATTACTCAGTATTTATCAGGCTGTGCTGAAGTCCTACTTTTGTACAGTACTGTGGTGGAAGGAGCACCACAGACCCATGGGATCACTTGAGCAGCAGGCAAAGGAAAAAGACTCAAGCTGATGCAGATGAATCCACAACTGTTTGTGGATGAGTCCCAGCAAAACTGCAGTGTGCCTCAAGGACCTTCCACATTATTCAACCTCCCTTACAGATTTTCAAATCTGCATTTTCTGTCTAAAGAAAATGGACTCCAAAACAGCTCTGAAAATCTCATACTAAACCTTATCCCCTCTTGTGCAACATGGGAAATTTTCAAAAGTTTATTTTGGCAGCAAACTGGTTTCAGTATCTAACTGTATGCCAGAAGGTCAAGGCATTCCTCCCCAGATGGAAAGCAGAGAAACAATTGCCCATCTCCTCTTTAGAGACCACAAAGAGATCTCTTTCCAAGAGAGAATACAGACGCATGTGATTTGTTGAAAAGCAGCTGTTGTTAGTTCTGGTGCCTCTGGAGCACTGCTGCACACCCCCACATGCACAGGTCTGCAGTACCTGGGCTGGGCTGTGGTGTGTGCAGTTCCTGCAGAACCTGACATCATTTTTCAGGGCTGAGAGAGATTAGGAACCACATTCCCTGCTCTCAGTACGGATATGGAAGGAGCATTGCTCTGCACCATTCATCCTGTCCAACATAAGCACATCACTGTTGCAGGCCACCACAGCTGGCATTTCCCACTGACCTCAACTCTCTTTGACATTGTTTCCCAAACTTGGAGCATTTTTTTAAGGCCCAGCCCATCACTGAAGTGGTCTTTTTCAGGGGCCAGCAATGTAAGTGGCCTTACCCTGGGAGATTAAGAATGCATCCTTCAGCAGTTCTCTGAGCTGCTCCAGTTTCTGCCTGGAACAACTAAAGTTTCAGACCAAACCCACTTCCTGCTTCACAGGGACTGTCCTCATCAATGCAGCACTCCTCATCACAGTGAAACAAGAGCCTCATTTGGCAGAGCAATCAGGAGAGCAGGGTTAGCTGCTCAAAGGGATGTGCAGATACTCTGTGTCAGGCGTGGAGCCTAGCTCAGCAGCAGGGAAAGCAGGGGACAGGGGAACATGCAACTCCATTGGATGAGAGCCTAGTTAAGATCCGTCTGTGTCAGCCCAAAGCTTAATCTGGATTGATGCAAACTGCAGAAAGTATCATTAGAGACTGTCTGGGGAAGTCACAGAGCTTCTCTTCTCCCTTCTTGTCTTCCCCAATAATAGAGATATTTCTGTTTACAAAGGTGGACTTGATCCTCAGAATTGCCTCTGTAGATCTCTAGTATTTGCATGTGTCACCCTGTTTTCCCTGGCTCATTAATCACTCACTGTGCTTGTCAAATTGGAGCAGTGCCTGCTGTGCTCCTGCAACCTGCTCTAGGGGCCCCAGGCTGAGTGTTTCTGCTGCTCCTGTATAGCTGCTGTAGGGCAGTTTGGAAAGCACTGCCGCTGGTGTGCCCCACACACACTTCTGCAGCATGCCCCAAGAGCACCCAGTCAGCATGGGAGCATCACCCTGGCAGACTGCGTGGCACACGGCTGCTGCCTTTGACACAGAACAAAGAGCTTTCCTTAAATTCCAAATGAAACATCTTCCATCATCTCATACTCTGACACATGTACATGCCTGGCTTTTACTGTGCCTCCAGCTCACCACCCAGAGAGCCAAGTTCCCCGTGCCTGGGACAGGAAAAACTCTGGCTGGGTCCTGCTCACACAACACAACTGCTCTCCTGCTCTACACTTTACATCTCTCAATCTTCCATTACATTCTCACTCTTTGGTTTATTTTCTTCCCCTTCACTAAATAAAAAGAAAACAGAGTAAAAGTACATCTGTACATGGCCTCATGTCCATGGGCTTTAAGGGCTCCTAAGTTCAGGCCAAGGCTGAGATCCACTTTTCGGGTGATAGTCTGTTTCCTCCCTGTGTGTCTCATCCATAACACCATGCCAGCTTGCTTCTTTCACCAGCAGCTTTTTGCTGTCCCTGTCTTTGATATGAGATGAAAGCCTATATTGCTCTGGGGAGTGGAAGAACTGTGAGGAGAGAAGGAGAATATGTCAACAACATATCAGGAGAGCTCCTGAGCAAAGACCTTTTTACAGCAGAGACAGCCTGCACCAGTAAGCCAGGTCCAGGTACAGTTTCATCAAGGTCTGTTGGAGCTGGGATATGGTTCAAGCCTGTCTCAAGCAAGCAGAGTTTGTCTCTACAGTGTGCAATGTCTTTGGCTGATTAGGAGCAAAGCCCATCTCCTCCTTCCTGCCTTCTCAGTCAGCTGAAGCACACAGCTTACAGAAACAGTTCCCTTGTTTTCTTCTCTCCCGTTTTTAATGACCAGTCCTTGTGATTGGCATGAGGAGCTGAGTCCTGGTAGGGCTGGGGAAATTCAATATTGCCAAGACCAGGACAGGAAACAGCAATGTGTTCCTGCAGTCACAACTCCACATTAAGCAATTTGTCTGTTAAACTGAAGATGACACAATGAAATACCGAAATTATCTTGGTCTATCCCAGCTTACATCATAAAATGAACTGGAAAGGGTGTAGTTTGGTATTTCTAAGGCTACTATCACCTCATTAGCAAACTCTGAAACACTGAAATATTTAGGCATTTTTCAATGGTAATCTATTAGGGTGGGAACCGGAGCCAGGGAGGCTCAGTCACAGAGCATCATGCAGAGTGAGGCACATGCTGACAGCACCCCGCTGAGCCCCAGGGCCAAAGGACAATGGGTTCCCCCAGCCAGCACTGTTCTGCTCTGCTCAGTGTTAGCAATTCAAGCTGTAAGAACTGCCATGTGGTGCTAAGGAAGCTCTGAAAGATCCTCGTCCTGCCAAGAAAGCCAGGGATGACAGAGGACAGGTGATGTTTCCCTGAAAACTGACAGGGAAAATCCCACAGGTTCAAGGTAGTTTTTTTTTTATTTTAAGATTTTTAACAGAAGTGTTCCTGAGCTTCTTGGTCTGCAGAGCTAGTTGAGAGACTTCAGGAAAGCCAGGTCCCCCAGGAGATTACCAAGGCTGCCTATTTTTAGTCAAGTCAGAGGTACTCCAGAGGTAGTGCCACTCATGGCTGACTGACATCCCCATTAACCAAAAAAGCAGCTGGGCTCTGACTGAGGAGTGGAAAAAGTTAACTCTGTCTCATCTCCAGTTGCAGAGACATGGAGCTGAGGGCTCCAGAAGCCAGGACTGACACATGACTGCCTTTCTGCACATGCTGCTTACTTTGCTCTGTATCAAAATATCAAAGACTGGAACCAAGGACAAAACCCAGGTGCTTGCTCTTCATCGTGTCTGTGTGTATGAAGGGCTGTGAGACCAGCTGAGGCTCCTGTTCTACCTCCCTGTTCCAACTTTCCACCAGTGAAAATCACAATTTGAAGGACAGTCTGAAATTGTATCTTAATGTAAAGTTACTTTTGAAGTCTTATTTGAATGTTAAAATGAAACCCTGTAAACATCCAGTCGAATCCCATTAATAGCCATGAAATTTCACACAGTAGTTAATAGCAAGGCATTAACAATGATAAGGAAACACCAAGACCACAGAAATCTGGGAGGGTAATGCCAGAAGACAAAAACAATTGCTGGAAAATGTTTCACTGATGATTTTCCATGTGAGAACTCAAAAGAGGAAATATAAATATCCTTTGTCTTTAAATGTGTAGCTGAACTGCTGTAAAGCTAGGGATTGTTTCAGGTAGGACACATGCCATTTCCACAGTGCTGTGATAATTTCTTTCCTACTGTTCATTAGGAAATTGTTTCAAGAGCCTTGAGAACTCATACTTAAACATGTCTGTGAAAGTGAGGAGCAGGCCAGTTGAGCAACACTCCCTCCTTCACTAACCTACTTAATGGTGTGCTTAAATATAAGCTACTGTTTAGCCATGTACCCACAGATACTCATTTCCATTCAGATTTCATTCATCCCAAATGAAGTATTTATATTAAACATCTCTGCAAATGCAGAAAGGCAAAGACATAGCCCCAGTATTGAATGGCAATTAAGCAATTCTCTTCCCTCCAAAACTCGTCTACTGTAATCTTCATCAAGAAAATCAAGCCAACCCAAAGCAAATTAATATAGATATGCCTGCTCAAAGTAAATAATTGTTAGAGCAATCTCTCTGTTGGGGAAGGTTTAATCCTCTGCTTTTTTTACAGTTTACTCAGTCACTGGCAAAGAAAGGACATGTTTCATTTTCTCCACTTCAGTGGGGTGATCTAATGGACTGGAGTGGACCTTCTAAAGCTCTAGAGCATGGTATAAATGAGCAACAGCCATTAGACAATGCAGGAACAAGACAAATCAGCCCTTTTTAGCTTCAGGTCCTCTACATAGCCCATGGGATTGAGCTAATGCAAGAATTAGCCGAATAGAAAACCCAGCATTCAGTCCCTTAATGACAAGAGCTGTCTTCCCTCAGGGACAGAATGCTTCCTTGCAAGCAAGACAGAGGGACACTGGGAGAAGACATGGTGGCAGAGAGCCACAGTTATGGGGGCTTTGTGGTGAAGATAGCAGGGAAAGGGGATTTTCCACGTCACATCTTACAGGGTAAGGGTTTGAGGAGCCTGTGATACTGTGTTCCTGGCCCAGGTGCTGGGAATAGACAAGGCTGCATTTCCAGCTGAGATTGTATATGCCCAGGCTGCTGACCAGGGGACAGCATGGGTTGAGAGATGGCCTCCAAAGCCCAGCTCCAGGTTGCTCTATGCTGTCCTCTACACTACATTTCCAGTTAGAGCATTCTAAATTCCCTTTGACTCATCCCTATGGGGCAGATGTGCACTATTTGACTGACTTCTGGGAGCATTCCTGGGCTAGGTGGTTAGGAAAAGAAAATTTCAAAGTCACCTGAGTCAGCATCATGCACAAGTTTAACCTGTACTTTGCCCACACAGGCCTTACACCAGATCTGCTTACAGGCTTTTCCAGTCTAGGTACCAGAAAAATATCTACATCTGACCTCACTGCTCACCCCAACAGAGCAGAGCTGCTGTCTGGAGTATCTGTGATCAATATATAGAATCAGACAGCTTGAAAGAGTTCTTGTAGAAGGGAAGTGAAAGTTGTGCTTCAACATACCACCTTGTTCCTGGAGCAGGCACAGAAGCAAACTGAGCTGTAGAGATTAGTCACAGCTCTGACCTTGTCCTTTAGCCAGCATGGAGTCACAGCACTGAAACAATGCTGTTTCCTCTGAAAAATGATTCAGCAGTCTAATTCTCAGCCCAGTTTGGTGTCTCCACTTTATTTCTGCCATTATTTGAATTCTACATCACTTTGAAATCCTGTAAAGACACCTGTCCTGACTTGACACAGGGTGCAGTTCATGCTTTTCTCCCACATATCTTTCCACAATCTTGCTTGATTTCTCTGCCCCTGCTGTGAAAATGGCCACATTAGCCTTGCCACAATGTGAATTAAGAGGAGCTGCTCCACTGAGTGAGAAAAAACGTTACCAGATGTGGATCCAAGGAGGATGCAAGCCAGGGTGCCCAGGGTGTCTTGGAAGAGGATGAGGAAGGCCTGCAATGCATTTGTGCCCATTGTACACACACGTATGTGCCTGTCCGTGTGCTGACATTCAGACAGGACAAGAGAGATTTGCTCCAGTTTGGCTCAGCACCATGAGTGGACTCAGATCCATCCTGAATGCATGTCTCCTACCTTCCTCTCTTCCTGATGCTGCACTGTGCACAGCTTTGTAAAGACAAGTGCACTTGAAGAGTATGGCCCTCTGAAAGGCATTTACAGCAAATGGGGGAAGGCAAAGGGAGAATAAACATGCACTTTTCAAAAGGCAGGGTAAAAATGGTGTAGAATTAAGCTAGCAGGATAGAAATTACAGCTGGAGCCCATGATCCAGGCTGAATAACTGAACAGCTGGAGGCCTTGTCCTTGAGGTGCTGGGGGGTAGCTTATTCTTCAGATAGGTGTTTACCACTAGCACATTTCCAGATCTATTGGCAAGTCTTGCTACAGTTTCAAAACAAGGGTCCCCTTTCCTTACACCAAAATTAAAAAAAGAAGGCTGACAAAATACAGAGTAGCCTCACAGGCAATTGGAGGTATGGCAGCTCCTACCCACTGGGTATAATTTTTAACAACCCAAACCTGCTCCGGAATAAAGCACAGAAAATGTCAGCCCTTTGTATGAAAGGGCTTTTGAAAAAGCCAAGCTGATTCCAATTTGCCAGAGGCATTAAGACAGCATATGTCACAGTGCTGGGGAACTGAGAGGCTAAGACTTGGCTCCAACGTGCCAGATAATGGAGCTGCTACTACTAGTCCAGTGAGCTCTGGCTGCCACCCTGCTCCTAGTAGCAGTTTCCAGCATGCTGGCACTCAGTACAGGACACCTGCAAGCCAGATCTGGTCTGTCGGAGGAAACTGGGACCTATTTTAGTTGCCCAGCTGCAGCTCAGCTCATTTGCAAGAGGCAGCCTGCCACATCAGAACTCCTTTAGGAAGCACCAGGAGGCAACCAATCTGCTGCCTCTGAAAACAAGATGGGTAGGAGGGTGCGTCTCTGCCCCAGCTTAGATGGGGAGCAGAGGGGATTGCTGTGGGAGGCAGGAGAAGGCAAAGGCTGTCTCCTCACTAAACATTCTCTGTTACACTTCAGGGAAGAGCTCTGATATCCCTGGGCTTAGCCATAAAATTCCAGGGCAGATGAAGTTTGGGCCAACATCTCCTGGAGCCTGACACACCAGCTGTGGGTTAGAAGCTTGTCAGGCCTTGCAGGGCAGGGAAACCCCCCTAGCAGTTGTCTTTCCAGCTCTGCTCTCCACTGGCTGCCCCCCTGCCTGGGCAAGGGGCCACACCTCACTCTGCTGTGGTAAGCAACCCTCCCAGCTACTCTGGACAGAGAGGATCTCCAGTTGAAGTGACCAGGCAGGTAATCTAGTCCCTTCAGAGCCAGCTATGGACATATGTCACCCTCTGGCATTGACAAGGAATGTCAGTGTCCTCAAGAGCCAGTGACCAACTGAGTGAAGAATGAAGAGGGTCAGGACTGGTCCCTTAGGCCTAGTGAAACATTGAAACATTTGCCCTGGGTCTTAACCTTGGGGTCTTGTGTGTGCTGAAGCCAGATAATTGATTTGCACCAGGCCTCCATACTGCAGAGCCTGTGGGGCAGTCCTCTGCCTCTGCTCACTGCCAGGAGGAACTGCCAAGAGGGACTGCCACCATGCTGCTCCCTGCCATGCTCTCAGCCTGGCCTGATCATCTGCAGAGCAGTTCTGGGTCTGGGTCTGCACCCACTCCCCATGGCACCTTCCTTCTGAAGCAGAGCTGGGCAAGCACACAGCACACTAGGGAAGCTGCTGAGCTCCCAGAGCCACATTGGAAGTCCTGTCACAGCACTGGTAGGTGATACATACCCAGGGAGCATGGAAAGAGCTAAGCCAGAGCAGAACAACGAAATCTTGCCATCTCTTCCTGGGCCTAGCCTTTTATCAGAATCAACTTCCTTCTCTTTAGTCATACATTCGTTTGCCTGCCAGAAGGCAGTCTCAGAGCTAACAGCAGAGGTGACTGGGGTGCCTGTGCTCACACATCCCCTGTATCCTTTCTTGCTCCAGCTGGAAAGTATCTGCTCACCTACCTGAGGAGAAACAAGAAAATTGCCCTTCCACAGTCTGCTGTCAGCTTCTGGGAGAGCAGTGCTCTTCCTGGCTATTTATGTTGCAATAAAGAGCAATGGAAATACCACCACAGAAAAGAGTAAGAGACCCATGTCCTACATGGCCACTCCTACATCTATTGGTCTGTTTTCCTACCAGAAACTAGTGGCCAGGTGGCACGGACAGGAGTGAGTCAGATACAGGACTGGTCATAAAGTGAGCAGGAAATGAGAGGTATTGTCTGTGCGAAATGTGCTTATCAGAGGGCTGGAATGAAAATGTTCATTTTCTTAGAGAATGTTTTTAGTGGAAATGTTCCAAATATTATTTGCAAGAAAAGGGCCTAATGCTTCAAAATTTTCACCTTTGTTTTTTCATTATAGAGAAAAGTTTTTAAACCATGCAGAGGCTGTTGCTTGTGGAATAAAATGTTCCTCTGACATCAGCCCACAGTGAACATCCCAGGAACACGACTTTACTGGTAGGAATGATCACAAACCAGCAAATCCTAAACCATCCTGAAAGAATGTTCCATAAAGGGAATTATAGGCTCATAAACCAGCTTTTGCACCTGATGCTATGAGTTACATTCACCTGGTTTGTGAAGTGAATGCTATCATGTGCAGTGCATGTCAAAGCAGAGCAATGCAAACTTCAATTGTACATGCTGGCAGTTTCCTGTCACAAACAAACTGCAGACCAAGAACTCCTCATTACTACCTCTGTAATTTCAAAACATAAATGTAATTATCATTATTTGATCAGGGACAAGAGAAAGAGGCATAATTTGCTGACAAGAGTATTTGCAATAATTAATCTCCCAGGTCTTCTCTTACAGGGTCATGGAGGTCTTGAAATGGGAAATGGGATGTTTAAATAATTTGTGTCCCTGCACAAGCCAGGGTGACTAGGGACTTCCTGCACAGAGTCTGGCAGGTCCAGAGAGGACAGGAAGGTCTTGGGTGCTCCCAATCTGAGGTTCAGAGGGCTGTCTTAGTCTTGCTTCCTTCCAAGGACCTGGACTCTGCAAATCAGGAAGAAAAGCTCTGCTTTCAGTTAAAGCCTTTACAGGCTTTAGCACTGATCAACACTGGCATAGTTCAGCATGGAGATTGTAGCCCTTAATCACAATGCCATCAAACTAAGCTCACAGTCTCTGGGCTTTACCACAGGGTGAGTGTGGGGAGGTTTCAGCTGTACTGGTGAATAACAAAGGCACCCAGACAAGACTGGTACAAAATCAGTAAGCAGACAGCATGTCACAAGCAGGATGGGGAGGAGTCAGGCAGAGAAGACAGGGCACTGTGAGGGTTTAAAGAAGCCAAGTCAGGCATTAACCTTGCCCTGCAAGGTGCCAGGAGAGCTGGAGAAGCTCAGCATCTTAAGCCTTGCTAGTCCTTGGCCTTGCTGACACTACCCACAACAAACCAGTGACTGTCAGTGGGAATAGCTGGATGCTGTGCTGAAAACACCTCCACTCCTTCATAAAAATCAGGGATGTTCCCCACATCTTCCTTATGCTTTGTCTGACCTCAAAGGGCTTTGTTTCAGCCACCCAAGTTGTCTCAGGAGGGAAAGGATTACATGAGCAGGGACATGCATGTCTCCAGGTCTGCCCACGTGCTGCTTATCCACACAGCATCCAGGCAGGTGGGTGATGCAGTGAGAGATGGGAATTGGCTGATGCTGCTGTAGCAGCCATACACTGTAAAAATGAGCCCGAAAGAGTAATATTTCTATCATGGGAGGGGGGGGGGGGAGGAAGTAATGCTGTTCATTTGAAAGACAACTGAAGCAGAGATTAAAAAGAGGTAAATAAAGCCATGATGCAAGCAGCTGCATTTGGAGTTGCCATTACCAGGGTTGAGCTCTGGCCCATGGGCTAAGATTGGTTCACTGTGCTCCCTGGAACGAGGCCTGTCAAAACTCTCCTACCTTTGATCACCTCTTGCAGGAAAATGATGTACACATTAGATACTCATTAACATTTATGTAAGTCATCTGCTGCTGTAGCAGCTTATCTTGCCCATTTGCCTGTGAGAAAAAAAGAAAACTCATGAAAGGCTTGCACGAAAAAGCCCCAGGACCACAGCACTGGGAAGACGTTGCTAAAAGTCCATCAGATCTGTTAGCACCAGTTTTACTTCTTGCTCCCACAGAGCAAGTAATTCCCACAGAGGCAGAAGCAGCTCAGGGAGGAGTCTCCCAGCTAAACTCTTACTGTTGCTGTACCAGGTTAAACGGTTAACTGGATGCACTCTGCTTTTAGAAAATGGTTCACTGAGCACAGCTGTCACCAAACAACAGTGTAGCAGAGCCTGAACAAATGCATTCAGGGGGAATCAGATAATAGAGGTGGAAAGTGTCCTGTGATCCATTTAACTGTGTCTGCTCTCATGAGAACACCACAGAGACTACTGGATTTGGAAAACCAGCATGACCATGCACACACACATGGTGGAACACGCTCACACACAGCAACCCTTGGGCAGGCAGAATGTGTGACCCTGCCAGCAGGCTGCTGGGACCATCACAGACATCACTAATAGCCTCTGTGAGCAGGTCTGGAGGGAGGGATGGACACTGTACTCTGGTCGGGACTAATCTCAGTGAGCTTGTTGCTTCACAGAGCCTGTTCAGCAGATGAAATCTCATCAAAGCACTGTGTGGCATTTACACTGAGCCAGGTGAGTCTTGCAGTCTCTCCTGCTCACCTGGCTCAGACAGACTCAGACCACTCTCCCTACTGTTGGCTTAATAATTAAGAAGTTGTTCTTGCCAGGTTAAGGACACATCTTCCTTTACAAAGCAGCCGGCTCTGTTTACTCCTAATTGCACTCTAGGTAAGAGGTTAAAAGGAGAAAGGATCTTATTATCTGGGTAAGCTGAAAAAAAATCCCCAACCAGGAGGGCCAGCACAGATGTTCCTGCTTCTCCAAGGGCAGGACTCTGCTTCTGGAACCTCCCCAGAGTCTCATCCCTACCCTGGAGAATTAATTATCTGCTCCTTGTGCCAGGGCAGGGAATGGAGAGAGATGATTCCTTTGTATTACAAGAGGAATTGTGAGACAGACGAATTAGGTCTTGCTCAGTGTTCAAAGTCGATTACAGCCCAGCCTGGAACAGCTCAGGTCTGCACAATGCATCGTGCCTGGTATCCAGGGCCACGTGTATGTCCACACACACAGAGCTCTGCTAAAGCAAGGAAGGATTTCTCCTGCAAGAGCCTAAGACTACTCAGACAAATCCTATTGATCAGCTAAGGTCTACAGGATAACCAACCCCCCTAACATTATCTATGCTCTGCAGTCCAGGGGACCAGCAACGTTACTATGAATGCCTGAAGTGTCCAGCTGCCAGGAGCCCTGCAGTGAAGGGGCTTGGTTCTCAATACCCAGCAGTGACTGACCCTGCAAACCAGGGGCAGTGGCTTCACTCTGCAGTACTAATTTTGATCAAAGGGGTGTGGAGCCCATTTGGGAGGGCACATTGTCTGGGTTCATTTCTATGCAGATGTACTTGCATTTCCCATGCAACTTGGAAAACCTACTTATCCTTTCCAGCTAGAGATGCTTCTTGACATAGCTGAAAGGTGCTGCAGTACCCTCTGTGAAGCACAGTAAATTCATGGCAGGAGTTATTTTCCCATTTCCTGAGCACATCAGTCAGTTCTGAAGCAATTTCTCCTTCTCTGTTAACAATGTAAAGCTTTGGCAGATTACCCAACTTAAAAAGTAATTTAAACTGCACTTATAAAATATTTCATGAAACATTTCTGAAAACATTGCCACTTTCACTCCCCAGCAATGACAGCAGCAGTTGAAAGAAGAACAATGCAGTTAAACCTCTCTCTTAAACTCAGATCTCTTGAAATTTCTGCTGCTTCAAGCTGCTATTTCTATTCTCTATTCACTTAAAAGGTGTGGAAAATAGGCATATTCAATATCAGATTTTGTTGTTTTAAAACTCGTGGAAGTAAATACTTTGATCTAATCACATGTAAATTATGTGTCACTGTTAAAATATGGGACTGCATGTAAATCTCAGATACAAAAGAAGTCATCACCGTCTCCACGTAGAATGAAAAGAAATGTAGAATATTAAAATCAGGAGGTTCAACTTTATTAGCATAACAGCTTCAGCTTATATTCATGTGCACTAAAAATGCATTCACAGCAAAATAACTCAGAAAGAAGAAAAGCCCTGATTCAGCACAGTAATTTAACTCATATTTAGCTTTACGCGTGTGCTTACGTCCAGCTGGGCATAAGTCCAGATGAAGAAAAGTCCTCTGACAGTCAAGACAAAGACAATAAAAATTGAACAAATGATTGCAGGCTGACCAAAGAATCCAGAATACTTTGTATCTGAGTTCAGTCCTTGTTTCAATTCATGTGTTCTTTTGTTACAAATCTCTTTGTCCTGGCCTAAATGAACTCCTCTGAGGCTAATAAAATCATCATAAATATTATCCTTAAAAAACGGAGGACAAAAGCTTCTGGATTGTGTCAATCTTCCATTGATAGCAAAAGCAATAGATGGAACACTTAAAGGTAACACCAGCAAGAAGCCAAGTGGAGCATATTGGTGTATGTGGATTGCTGAACAGGACACTGCTTTTCCTCTGTTTTGTATGAAAAAGTGCAAAAGTCTGCAACTTCCCACCTGCTCACTTCTCCCTCCTGAGCTGGGTATCAGTCAAGAGCTTCTTAGCACCAATTTCCTCCCATTCCTCATGCCTGGGGGTGCACTGTCATGGCAGGGAGATTTCCAGATCTCCCATGCAAAGGCAGTCCCGGTGTCAGGGCTAGAGAAAGGACTTGCACAAACTGCTGGTCACAGAGAGCTGATTTCCTCCACTGTGTGCAATGGGGAAAGCACTCACTTTGTGGGAGGTGATTTTCAGTGACAGATGCTGATGCAAAGGTTGTTGTGGCCACTGCATACAGAGATCCCTGACCTGCCAGGCTGTTGTGACTCCCTCTGAGAATCGGCAGCGCCTTGTCAGCCTGCTCTGCGATTTCCCAGCTCAGTGATCAGTGACAGCACCGTTACAGACCATCATGGAGATGAAGCCAGGGCTCAACTGTGTAAGTGAGGAGAATGGAGAGAGGGCTTCTCTCCCTGCCCATTCATCAGCACCTGTGTGAATGCCTGAGCCTGCAGCCAGTTCAGGCGTCAGCCCATGAAAATAGAGAAGGGTTTTGTGACTCATCTTGGTGAAAGCATGGCCTGTTCAGTACAGCAAAGGGTACAAAGCAGTACTGCCAAGCTTAGGGAAGTATGTTAAAAGCAGAATAAGATAAAAATAATAGGGAATGGGTTTCAACCACTATTAAGTAGAGGAAACCTGTGTTACCCTTCAAATAAAAGCACTTGGCACCCAAACAGAAAAGAAAGGACTCTCAGCTCACACACATGCTAGCTGACACTAACAGACCTCTGGACTCCCTTGAGAGGGTGTTATGGGGCTTCTGGGCTGCAATGGGCAACAATGGGAGAAGAGAAAAGAATTCTGCAGTACCAGCACTCAGGCTGACCCTCTGCTGATAATAAGCAGAACTGCTCATTAAGACAATGAGCTTTTCAGGGGACCAGCAAACTCTTACTCAATATATATAAGACACCTAGAGAAGGAAAAGTATGTTGTTGGTGGAGCCAAAGATGTTAACATAAGAATTGTTCTCAAACTGAGGAAGAAACATACCCTGAACAATCTGGACAACGTGAGTACAGGCATCAGCAGCAGGGTAAAACATTTTGTCATATTCCAAAAGGCTCGATGCCCTAAAAGCTTTAAGTCCCCCCCAAAAAACTCTTTGGTGGCATGAATTCAACCATTTCCCAACAATCTTCTTCTTTTCCAGAGCAACAATGAGACACCCTCTTTCAAGGCAATGCAAAGCATTGCTGGCCCCATGCACACTGGAAGAGATCACTCCTTTCTCTCTCTACACATTAGGTGACTTCATTCTGTTTGCTGTGAGCTTTTGCAAAAGGTTCCTTTCATCAGCTGCCTTTGAGGTTCTTTGAAAAATGGAAATAATTAGGCACGTGTATTTTCATTGGCACAGAGAGGCTGAAGCCTGATCTGAAAGGCTTTGCCTTTGCAAGAAAATAATAGGTCCAATTAAATGTACTTTATTCTCTGAAGTTCAAACGCCATAGCTTTGGGGGCAAGAATTACGTGCAGAACAGAGTATAGGTATATACAGGACTGGGGTTAAAGATAATCTGCTTGGGTTTACAAAACAACAATGCTGATGATTAATAGAGAACCTCCTGTCCAGAGGGACAATGAGAAAGCCCTGTGTCCACTGGCATTTAGTCCATTGAGAACTGAGTGACTCCATTTGCATGTGTAATCATACACCAGACTGCTAAAATGATGGATGTAGCTGTGATAAAAACACACTGGCCCTGAAGGGAGCTGGATCAGACCCCTAATTATCACTCATGATTCCTTGTTCAGTTAATACTTGCAAGAAGTTTCTAAAGTTTCAAAGGAATATAAATCTTATCAAAGTCTTTCTAATTGCACGTAAATGACAGGTACAGTGTCATTTAGCTTGGGCTGCAGGGAAGGGGCAGCAGAGTTCTCTGGAATCAGTGCAGAGGTCTAATACTGCAATGGAAACTCACAGAAAACTCAAATCCTCGTATAAATGTTAACTGAAAGCAAAATTGCAGTTAAAAACCAGAGAGGATGCTCTAAAAATAATTAAAATCATGTGAGACAAATCAACATGCTCCTCTGCTTATGGGTCTTGGTTCTCTGGGGGCTAACGCCTGTCTTTGCTGCCTGCAATGGCTTTCTTTCTGTATGCTTGGACAAAAGACACTTTATTACAGTAATTTATCACCCCATAAAAGTGGCTTTCTTGTATTGCTGAATAATTTTGAAAGAAATATGTTTTAAAAATTAAAAATGCAGTTGGTGTATGCACACTCAGGTCTGTTGGGAGACATTTCTGCAACTACTGTAACTGCCTGGGTAGTTTTAATACCTCTACCTTCTATTATTTAAAGTATGATGATATTTTTTCCTTCTCTGAGCTTTGTCAGCTATAAATAAAAGATAAGGGTTGAATTGTACAGGGTATCTGTAAGCACTTCTATTATTGATACTTAATGTTACTTGGAGGGGGTGGTGAGACCATGGTGCTTCTCATTTCTACCTAAACCCTGAGGCCCAGCTGAGAAAAAGTGGAAGGTGCACATCTAAGAGGTCACTTTCTCTGGGCATGCTTCCATTTTTTGTCCTACATGTGGTACCTTCCAGCAAGACAATGAGACATTTCCAGAGATATTTAATGAAATATTAAACAAGGATGCTTGGGGAAACTGAAAAGTGCTTCATGGGACCCAGGGTTAACAGGAAAGGATTCAGAAGAGCCTCAGACAAGGTATAGAACTGGGTCCTTGATCCTCAAACAACAAAAACTTCGTTCTCCTAGACCCAGAGGGTCCTCTGTCTGTTGAACTGGAGCTGCTTTGTCCCCAGCTCCAGAAGAAAATCTTTTTCATGTCACTCATGCATTGATGGTGTTGCCCTTGTTTTTAGCACCGCATCAGTCAGATCCGGTTCCTCAAAAGCAGTAATCTGCAGAATGACATAAGGAAAAATCATTCTAAGATGGGCTTAGCAACAAATACACCCATCCATGGGGCCCAGAAACAGAAGGGTTGTTTGGCCTGGTATCACTCTGAAGGAGAAGGAATGTGTTAGTCAGGTTACAGGCAGACCTGTAATTTGGGTTTACAGGATCCAGTGATCTTGTTCCTCACTCTGCTGTCTCCACCTGTCCTGAGGCAGGATACTTGCCCCAGAGTAAGCATCCCCACAAATCTTTTATTTATGTGAGTCATGTCCTTGTTCATCAGGAAAGTGGCACCAAAGCAAACCTCTTGGATGTTTTTTTGCCTACCACTGTAGCTAATTCAAGACAGGCTCTTCCACAGGGCGAGGACTACTCACTCCTTAGGAATCCTCATCCTCACAACCCCTTGGATTTGCAAAGCAGCAGGAACTGGGCTTGGAACAAACACACAGAAGTGGTTGAATCTTGCCCTCTTCAGTCAGGTGAATGAGTACAACAACAAAGCTGGCCAGTCACTGGATAAACTCCTGGCCTCAGCTGCCTGGGTATCCACAGGCTTATACAGGGAAAGGACCCTCTCAGAGCAACATTTCACTGAGAGTCTTCACAAGAGCTAATGACCACCTTTGGTTTTACTGTGAGATCACAGAGTGACCAACCCAGAGCTGCTAATCAGCCCCAAGAACACACCAGCATTTGCCTGCTGTATCAATGAGTGCACTGAGCTGAGTTTCTTCTTCATAGTCTCTGTTTTCCATATTGCCTCAGCACTGGTAGTGACTGTGTCAGATACCCTTTGCCAGCCATACACTAATTACAGATCTGCAACCAGCCCTGATGCTTCTTCAAACCACAAGATGATAAAATTAGATCATTGCTCATATCACCTCCTTTGCAGACAGTTATCAGAGGGATGCAACAGTATCTCCCCATTTCATTTTCTAAGAAGTGACTTCAGGACCCAGAGAGTGAGACAGTGACTCATGTTCAGAGGTTTCTTCGCCAGCTTCTATTTAATCAGAGTTAAGAATGAGAAAAGCTGCTCCCTGTGCACAGATGCCTAAAAACTGAACACACATGTTCTAGCACTGCAAGAACAGCCACATGAACTTCAGGATGTGTGTAAATACAAATCAGTGGGCTACATTTTAAACCCAGAGGTGCTGCCAGGCAAATATAATAGGCACCACTGAAAGCAGAAGGGTGGGAGCCTGCATGCAACCACGAGCATAAGGGAGAGTTCCTAAGTTATCTTGCTGACAGATGGACTCCTTCTGTATCACACATCCTTGAACTGCCATTTCAGTTGGAAACAGGCAGCAAGCAGTCACACAGACACTGGGCAGGGCGCTCAGTGCTGCAGAAATGCCAAGACAGAGATTCGCTTGTTGAGCTGGCAAGTTTTGGTACAGGTACACAGCTACACTGGACCAGACCAGAGCTTCCTCTAGGCAGTGCCTTGTCTCCGTCAGTGGCCTAAGGCACCTGCATAAGGCAGAGTTTAAAGTTAGGCCACAGTCTGTTAGGGCTGACTGAGTTTAGCTGTTCTTCTATGAAGTTACCTGCGGAAAGACACACCAGGTTGAGCTGGGCACTTCCCACACAAGTATGGCAGCATTCCCCAGCTGAGTGCCACAAAACCCATAGTCCCACTGCTTATACTCCCCTTGCAGTCAGCTGTGTGAGTTCCTGCTAATCATATTAATCATTCTGGGCATTCCCAACCAGTCCTGCATTATGCCAGATACTTCACAGACCTGCCTTGATTATGCTTCATGTTATGGTACCAATTTTACTCATCCTAAAAGGCATTAATAAATAATGAATTGAAGTTGTTGGCCTGTTATATATATAAGCAGCATGCAACCAAAAGTGGTTACCAGCACCTCAGTGGAAGTTACCATAGATAATGATAAGCTACAATTAAAAGCAATCTATTGCTCTGCTGGACTCTGTAACAGTATGTAATAAAAGATTAATTACTTATTAAAATAGGTACAAGTATTTCATTAACCTTTATGCATTATTTCTAATGGAGCTTGTCTACACCACAGTCACTGCAGTGACTAAGTGGTAGAAGTACTGGGCAGGATTTAAGCAGCCCTGTTCTAAGCACTGTGTGTGCAGGGCAGCTGCTGTGACTAACAGTGTGGTGAGTGCTTAGCCCCAGTATTTACCCAGCTCTTTGGGCTGGGGTTCTGGCTCTTGCTGAGCTTTGTGCTGTTGTAGTACTGCATTTAGCAGCACACAAAAAACAGGTTCAGAGCAGAAGTCAGAGCTGCAGCTCCTCTGAGAACACATTCAGAGGTGACTCTTCACCATGGAGCCCAGCATGACACATCTCTGGCAGGGTCAGGCCAGTCCCTGTGAAGTGCCGATTCCCAGGGCTGGCATCCCAGACTGGATACCCCCTGGCTGCCTTCTTGCATGCTGCAGACATTTTGCCTATGCATAGTGGCCATTCCCTGCAATTCTCTAGTGACCAGCTGAACTCTTGCCACCTGGTTTCCTTCCCATAACAGAAATCAGATGGGTCTGTTCTCTGGAAGAGAGCTCTCCAAAGAGCCCTTGGTGTCTATGCTCACCTTCCTTTTCTGTATCACTTATGCTGAGAACACCTGAATTGTGTGGGACCTTTTACACCTGTGGAACTCCATTTAGGGTGTATGTATTCTGTTGTCAGTTGAATCTGTATTTATACAGACATATGGAAACTCAGGCAAAATGTTTCCTCTGAGCACATGCTATTAGCTCTGCTGATTACTCCCAGCAGTACTTACCACTGGATAAGAGAGGCTTTCAGAACTGAAGTACTTCAAGGACTGCATTTCCTTCACAGAAGCTAGTCTGCTCCTTCAACACCCTGCTACTTGAAGCTCTCTCTGCCTGTGGCAGCCTATCACAAAGCCTGCAGAAACTAAATCGACTCAAAAATGGTGTGTGCAACTGAAAAGTGGTTTTCAGGAATGCTTTTTAAGTGTGTAAAATAACTCCATGGCTTGTTGAAAGCCATCAAAAGGTATGCTTGAGGAATAGTGTTTGGAGACAGCAGAAAATAGCTCTTCATTCCAAAGGATGGCAAAGGGTCTTTAGTTCTCTCTTTCTCTCCTATGCAAATGTCATCCTTTAATGTGGCTGGTCCTATAGTAATAAAAGACACACCTTCTCCATCAGATGAAAGCATGATCTCTTTTCTGTGTTCTTACCATACTTTCTCTGTGCACGAGAGAGTTTGAATTCTTCCTTAACTTCTCCGTCTGCTGTGTTTGAGCCTCAGCATTACCTCCTGTTTGGCTCTCTGAGCCCTGCCAGCTCTCAGACAGAATCATCTGAGACATTGCCTAGTCTGCAGCCCTCCTTTATTTTCATATTAGTGAGACCTATTCACAGAAAAGGGACATCCATTATGCTTGATCTGACAGATATGTGACATGTGGAAACAACAGACTTTGAAACATTCATGCCGCAGTTCTGTTAACCTCAGCCAGAGTTCACAAGTTGTACATAGCTAGATTCCCTGAATCGATGCACTCAAATACACTGTTCTTCAGCAAAGTCACTTCTTCTGTGCCTAGATGTAGTTTCTGCCTGTTGATACCTTGCACTTTTGAAGGCTGAAATTTGTCTGATATATCAAGGAGAGGAAGAAGCATTTTGCTCACAAAGGTTTAAAATCCCTGTCAGTTTGCTCCTGTGACTTTCAAACCAGAGTCCTTGTATTGTAGATGTCACAACAGCGATGTAAAGTGTTACTTAAGTATCTGGTATTATTGCACCCCCAGAGCACCAAACAGCCAGGTCTAAGCAGAGGTTTTGGGAGCCTCTCTGTGAACCTGGAATAAGTTTTCAGCTTGCAAAGTCAGCTGATGAGTTTTGTTTTACACAAATCTACCATAGGTGATATATAATTTATTAGGAACATGTGCACCTTGTTTCCACTGGGGTATGAGTGTGCTGGAGCTTGTATGGCAGAGGAATCCTTACCTGATCCTCTAGTACTAGAATCATATTCAAAAGCACCAAGCACAGACGCACAAAGTTGGAGAAGGAGCAGAGAGAAAATATCATCCTGACAGGAATGGATCCAGGAGCATGTGGACTGTTCTAACAGAGGACCCAGATGTCTGGGTCTGTGGGTCTGCCCCAGGGTCCTGCCTCTCATGATCACCATCAGCAGCTATTAGACAGAAAAGTGCAAAACGTATTGCCCACAGTGCAAGTTTCTCTCTGTCACCCTGCAGCAGGAGAGCAATTTGTGCTCTGGAGTAGCAAGGTTTAGATAGGCAGTCCTGAATGATGTGGTGCTCATAAACTCATTCGTACACATCAGCAATGAGACAATACAGAGAGAGAAAGCATTTTTGGTTTTCCTCGTAAGTTTTTGACCCAGACAATAATTTTGATGAATTCCAAGTACAGTTTGCATTAAAAAAGACTCTTTTGTTTTGTTAATCTTAAAATTCCTGCTTTACAGTTCTCATGGTATTGGAAATTGTTCCAGTGCCAAAAAGGTGAGAGGTTAAGAAAGATGCAGCAGGTAGCAATGATCCTTTGAAGCTTCTCCTTGGCATATGTCTTCTTTGGCATTGGAAAAGGGGTTATCTAGTGTGGACATTCTATACAGGGTGTGGAGCACAGAATGTCTCCTGGAGAGCAAGTGCCTTTCAGTCATGGTATATACAGACTTATGTCTTATGCTCAATTTGACAAGAAAGAGTTTCACTAAATTGTCTTTGCATTTGCTCCATCCCACTTGCTGCTTTCAAACGCAGAAAGCATTCCTCGCCTTTTCAAAGATCCAAAGAAGACAAGCCTCAGAAGAGAGCATTCCTGCCCAGGGTTGGATCCAGAGCTCTGCACTTGACTCAGTTAATAATGAGTGTCCCTGAACTCACTGTTTACAGGATGAATGAAATATTTTTCACCCTTTGTTTGCCTCAGTTCTTGGCACTTCTGCAAATGATGAAAAGCTGAAAAATCTGGAGCTTGCCAAGAACTGTTAATACAAAAACTTAATCTTTCCTCTCTGGTCTAGCAGTCACGTGTCAAACAACATCTCACATCTGATTTCAGGCAACCCCTGAGCTTTTTCATACAAGATGGTGCAGAGCTGGGGCTCCATGTGCATGTTGTACAGGACTTTCCTCTTGTGTAGTGTCAGAAGCAGTCAGGCACTGCAGCACAGCCCACTTTGCTGCCCATTCCCTCTTTCAGAAGCAAACACTTTAAAAAAAAAAAAATCCTTGCCTGTTTTCATCCTTCCAGACCATTTTCCAGTTCATTTCATCCACTGATGTAATCACAGTTATTTCAAAAGTGTCTATAAGTATCTGAAACAGTTTTTTGTGATTTCTTACTGCCAGAGCTGACTTTGAGAGCAAGCAAGCAGGGAAATTGCCCAGGACTCAAGGTCTTAGGCAGGGCTCACTGAGCTAGCAGGCAGTAGCTGAAGCCCCATTGTATGTAAGTGTGAAGGAACCATTCCTTGGGCTCTGCTTGAGTCTAACAGCCTTTCTGTGTGCTGCTGTCACTCCTACCTGGTTTGTCCCATGCTGCAGAGTGGTCTCTCTTAACAATGCAATTTTCTTCCTATTTCAAAATGTCAGCCATGTCAAAGTTGAGTTTTGTATGAGTGTGTCTGTTAAGCCAGAGGCCGGGTCCAGTTTTGAAGTGCTGAGCACTCACAACTTCTGTTGCATGTGCTTTGTGTTCCCTGAAACCACAAGTCCTGCAAACATAGCTCTTCTTGTCCCCGTTCCCCAACACCAAAGTCAAACCCACTGTCTTCCCAAGCACTCCAGCACTCTCAGCAGATGTCCCCTGAAGGCAGCTGGACCACACAGATTCACACTAGCACTCTGATCCCACCTCTGCCAAGGACACTGTGGGGTTGTTTACATGGGTAGCCACTGTCTGGCCCATATTAGGGCTTCCAGTACTTATAAAGTACTGCATGCAAGTTGAGATTACTTGAATGGGACAGGGATTGTCAGGAAGGCATTGAGCAAGCAGTTGTGTGATGTGCACACCTCGTCCCATACCCTGAAATGCAGCACCAGCCACTTCACTTCATATTCCTGTTCAAACACCCAAACCATCCGTCACTGGTAACGAGCAGCATGGGGCTGGAACAGACCAGCCTTGACAGGCTGTAACAGGAGCTGTGGACCCAGCTGCATGTGCTGTAAAACTCTCCTTGACACCACCACAGTCTGCTCTCTTGGAGCCCTGGAATGGTTTCAGCATTTCTCAGACAGTATCATATCAAATTACTGAAAGTATTTTCAAAGAGGTGTTTGCTTCCCTAAATTTTGTTTGAGTTAATAAAAAGTGAGAGAGTTGGAGGGAAAGCAAAGCCCATGTGTTCTTGGAAAGAAAAAAAGGCCAGTCAACAAAAATGTGACCAACTGGAGAGTAGTGCAATGAAGATGGCTTTGAAACATCTGCAGCCAGAGAATGAGGGATGGGCACTGAGAAGGAAGGAATGAAGGGAGAAGACAGCTCTCTGCAAATCTCAGGCTATTCTCAATGTCTTGCACTCACTGCCTTCTCTTACAGATCCTTACTTACATGCAGCTGAGCATAACAAGCACATAAGGCCAGTACTTAAGAGCCCTGGTGCACTTCCAGCAAGAGCACTCCCTTCCTCATCAACAGGTAAGGTCCCCCAGCTAGGAAGAAGAATTAGTCTCTAAGGCTGACATTCTGGTATCTTTTAGGCAGTGCTAAGTAGAATTGGTGGCAAGAGGAGAAGGGGACTACTTTATTTATTCGTAAGTGCCAGAGCAGAATTTTTTATTTCTTTCTCAGGTCAGGCATGTGTTTGTATCTTAGAGCTAATTAAAATGCTAAATTACCTCCAGCAACTGCAGGGAAAAAAAATCAAAATTTAATTACCTGTGAGGAAAACTTGTACATTTCTTAGTTCATTTTGAGATAAACAAATGAAACCACTAAGATTGGTAGCTTTGGTGGGTTTTCATAACAGGAAATGGTAATAACGCATTTTTGTATGTAGGAACTTCCTCTGGTTCCCCTCTTGGCACTAGGAGAACTTTAGGAAGTTGCCTGAAACAGGAACAAAACCTTGGCTGTGGCAGGAAGCCAGTTCAGTTCACTTTCTGTCTCCTGCTGAAGCTATTGGGAGCCCCCAAAAAGCTGCCTGGCACTTGGCTGAAACAGGAAAGTAAAGGTCTGTGTCCTGGAGTTTTGTATTCCTTACTTAGACACATGGAGGAATTAAAAGAGAAAAAGTAATGTCCTGATTTCATTTTCCTTTCACACAAGGCAATGGAGACAATCTTACTCCAGGACAGAGTAAGACAGTCTGATCCTAGACCAAACCTGTGCACACACAGGAACAGGCACTGTGCTCTGCACTCATGGGCAGCGCTCTGCAAGCTAACATACAAAGGCAGGCACCACCTCTGGCAGCAAACGGAAAGCAGAACTCCTTGGAACACGTGGCCTTTGGCAGCACACATAAGGTTACACTGAAGCATCCATACCTCAGCCTTGACCACTCCTGTCTGAAGTTCCAACAACTCTTGTCACCATTCTGCCAGTGGTCTGCAAAAGTGGCTCCAGTGCAGGGTCAGCTGCATACAAAGTTTTCTACTTTACTGCTGCTGAAATGCTGACTGGAAGCCATGGTACTGCCTCTTGATGATGCACTATAACTGCACTGTGTAGTAGGGTCAGAGCTACTTTAGCACATGCCATGGGACCTACAGTGCAAAGAGCAGGCAGGGATTGCACTCTAGATCCTGTGCTCAGTGCTCCTGGAAGAGTAGGGTCTGAATGATCCCTGTTAGCCAAGACTGTGCTGCTCCAAAGGGCTTGCTGTGTGGCACAGCAATAGGGAAGTCCCTAAATGATCACTGTTAGCAGCTAAGAAGTACCTATCTCACACAGATGTACTGTTAAAATACATCTTTCTAATTTGGAAAAGCAGATTTTGCCATCCTCCCACCACCTTTTCAAGCTCAGAAATGTTAACAAACGCTACAGTTCAGAGGTATGAACAAGGCTGTCCTAATAATGTGTCTCTCTAGATTCCTGTCATGCTGCCCTAGTGATATTCAGTGTGATAATGAAGGCAGCAGGGTAGGAAGAACAGAGAAAATAGCAAACAACCTGGGAATAATGTGGAGTTGCCATGAAGAGTCACAGATTCGCTTACTGAAATTTAGAGCAGTTTGATTTTTTTCTCTGAAGTCCTGCTTGTTGTAGCAGAAGTTAGTACATAGCAGCAGAACTGCTCAGTAGGGCTCAATACTGAAGGGGCAGCTCAGGTATGGATGAAAAGGTTTGTCCTGGGTACTGTGTCAGCTCAAAGATGCTCTTAGCCTACAAGATCCGAATGGAATGAGAGGGTACAAACAGCTCCAGGGCTGACATCACCTCATAGCCTCAAGACATTCCTACTTATCTGGGACTTATCTTAGCAGTGAAAATGCAAGGATGACCTCTCCTTTCCATCTGTCCCTGGACAGCACCTGGGCTGCCAGTCACAGAAGAGATCAAGGGGTCAGGAGAGCAGAGAGAAAAAATAGCTCCCTCCTGTTTGCTGCAGGACCTCAAGAGCTTAGAGCAGTTGGGAGTGAAAGATGGGAAAGTGAAAAGAAAGAAAAAGAAAGAGGGAGGGCCTGCTTGTAGTGGAAAAAGGCTGTAACAGTTCCATCCCTCCACTCTGGCCTTACCCTTAGCTCTCTCACACCTGCTGCCACACACCTGCACTCACTCAGCACCCCCCAGCAGGCTCCTGGCATGACCCCTGAAAATCCAGCCCTTCGTTCTCTCCTTCACTCCTCAGCAAACATACTGTGTGCATTTGTACTGAGCAGTCCATGGCTGCTATAAAACACATGTGCATGTCATATAACAGCCCATGAAATGAGGCACCTGGAAAAGGCATGTGGCCCCAAACCTACAGCCAGGGGTGCAGGACCCCTAGATATTAGCTGTCCCAGGACAAAGTGGGAACCTTAGGAAAGAATCTGGAGGAAAGACTTGAGAAAGAAAGACACTTGAGTGTTGCCTGTTTGGAAGCAAGTAAAAGGTAATTTGCCAGACTGATCATTAAGAGGCAGTATGAGATTTAAGAGCACTGCCTGAGCTACTCTTTCTTGTGTCCTGTCTTATTAAAGCAAAGTGATGAAGCAGGTCAGAGGTTGGCACTGTGGTCTGCACTGGAGAAGAGCTGAGGGGTTGCTCTGATTAGATTCCTTTTACACCCAAACTGTGGGGTGTAAGGAATATGAAGCCCAGAGTAGATACTGCTACTATTAAACCCACTGGATTTAATACACTGTTCAACCTTACAATGCTGTGGCAAGAACTGAAGTGGGACCAGGAAGGGATTCAGACTTCTCTGTTCCTCTAAAACTTCAATGTATGGGAATCAAGTCAGCTTTTTGTTTTCTGCTATTTATGTGATGAACTCGAATGATATGCTTTTGGTCACAGTATTCGTTTCATCTGGTCAAGGGGGCAAAACTTCATTGTTTAACTGAGCTCAAAGAGGAAGGGTTCTGCTGTTTTCTGTAGACAGACATTTATTGATTTGTGAGATTTTTTTTTCATGTTGGCTTTTTTTATTTTTAAATCTTTCTTAATAGACACAATGTTTAATTCACTGCAACTAAAGATACTGGGATCATAGTGAGTTTTCTGTCAGTTCCCATAACTCATTTTGATGGGAGCCCATTGGATTTTAATGGAAACCTATTAGGTGAACATATTGTGATCATTAATGAACTTGATGTGCAATTATATGGGGAACCACCTAAAGGTAATTAAAACCTATCAAAAACACTAGGGAATAAAGAGAAAGGAAGTTAGTCTTGTTTAAGACAATTAGTGTAGGCAATGATCTGAGAACAAAATAAATGATCCCTGATGAAGAAGAGCTGTGTAGGTGGCTACCCTTGAAGATATAGGCCATGCAAACAAGAGTTCTTTAGAAAATCAATGATTACAGTAGTCTGAGGTTTCTATTGCAAGGGGTGATTTGATAGGGAAGTTCAACCTTTTCCTTCCTTTTCCTAACTCTGACATTTTGCTCATCCTCTAGTTCTCTGGGTCTGGGCAGAAGAGCACAGGATGTCCTGAAACCTCTGTGCTTGTAGATCCAGGCAGAGGGAAGCAAAGGAGTGTTAATCCCTGTTGTTTCAGAAAGATCTGCTGGGTGACATGATGCCTGGATTGTGCACACACAATTTTCCCTGTCTCTTCCAGGTAGCTGGAGAGGCTGCACACAGCTAACACAGCAGAGTGGCAATACCCTAAAGGATGAATTCCAGGCATGGCAGTAGCAGAGCTGTATTCCACCCTTAGTCCAGGGATTCAAAAGCAATGTAAATTTTCCTTTAGTCTAGGACTGTTCTGCCCTATTGAAATGCTGCTCAGTGCTAGGGACTCCTTAACCATGAAAGGCCTGCATCTCAAAAAGAAAGCAAGCTGCAGGCTCAGAAAGTGCCCCCACATCACTGATCTGTTCTTCAGAATTAGAAGAAATCCTATTGCTTGCTGACCACTAGTCTCCCACTTCATTGTCACTGGTCTGCTCTGTGTGCCATTGGTGCAGTAACAGGGAAGGGAAAGTAATTGGCTGGTGGGTGATGTCCACCAAATGTCATTCCTGAACACATTTGCTTCAGTCCTTATTCACCAGCATCAACAACAAGGCTGCTTCCCCATCCACTGGCAAAGGCTTTCGCCAAGATTTTAGAATTCAACAATGAAACAGGCCTGCAACTAAAACATTTATCTGGCAGTTTTCCCTCTTTAAGTCAAAGTGTTATGTTGGCACACTGTGCTGTGGATGGCGATTTGCCAGAGAAAAGCATGTGTTGGAAAACCTTACTCAATATTATAGCAATCTCGTGCTCGCAAGCCTCGTACGACTCGAGGAGGAGCTTGCCAGCAGGGCTCACAGCCGTCCTCCCCTCTTCCCAGGGCAGGCATGGAGCAAAGCTCCACAGTCGCCCAGAGCAATTGAAAAATGAGGTGTTTCTGGACACAGCTGAGCACTTTACACGCTGGGTTAAGGAGGAACTGGAAGATGGGGGGGTTGTACAGTGCCTGCCATTAGTATGTGTCAGCTGGTCAGCAGAAGGAAGCTTTGCAGAGGATGGCAGAGAAAGACACTGCTTTCTGTTTTTGAAAAACATTTCTCTGTGGATCCTTCAGTTTCTTTGGGAGCAGCCCAAATGTTGGACAGCTCTGGTGGGCTTTTTATGCGGGGCAGATAATCCTCACTGAAGCAGAGAGAAAGACTACAGGGACTTGCCTGTAGTACAGAAAAACATATTGAGGAAGCAGCAGTAACTTAATATGCAAGAGAGGCCTGGATTCAGAAGTCAGTTGCATCATTCATTTAGCAACACTCAAGCCATGGAGCAAGAGCTGGGCCGCCAAGTGTGTGCACTGGGCATTGTGCTCCTGCCAAGTTACAGTTTAGGGAAGCCAAGGAATGAGCCAGGACAAAAACAAGAGGATGAAAGGAGTACTACAGAGCCAAACAAAATCAGAACTCTCTTCCCCCTGTGCTCAGCTGACCAGGTACATGGCCAAGGAATAGGACTAGGAGAACAGGGGCTGTGAACAGCTCTGACCACCCTGCTTTCCCTGTGCCATATCTTGCTGTCCCATTGAATTTCCCTTCTGCTCCCTCCTCCATTCCTGCCTCTAGGCCAGATGTTCACTAAGCAAGTGGCACAATGGCTCTATGAATCCCACCAGACAATGGTAAACTGCACCTCCTCCATATAATCTGATTTTTCCCCCTCAGCTGTAGTGAGGGACAAATAATTTTTTTCAGATTCATCTTTTTAATATAAAGTTGTGCAATACCTTCTGAGACCCTGGTTGTTGCTGTGCTGGGGACACCAGTTACTGCTGTGGTCACCAGAAGTTGCAGCCCCACTGGCAAAGTGCAGCTCCATTTTTTTAATTCCTTAGATTAGATTGTGATTTCTTATTACACTTCAAAAATTAAAGCAACATGCATGCATCCCTCTTCTATGTTCATACAGCTGTAACACCAGAATTTGCTTTGAATCACCTGGTTATAGAAGGGACAGATAACTGTCAGTGGTGATTAGTGCAGTCACAGCAGCAGGGATGGGACATTACAAACTTCTTAGTGAAGCCAAGCTACTCACAGCCGTGTAGCTACAGGAAGTGAGCAGCCCAACATGCTATGGTTATCACCAAGTGTGGTTAGAGCAAAGGCAATTTCATTTCTATTTAATGAGGTTTCCAAGCAAAGAAGTTCTGGGTTTTCTAGGATCTTCATCTCACTCTATTTAAAACTGCCAGCACAGCAGATGTCACACAGGAAATAGCACCGCTGGGCAGCTAACGATCCTGCACGGCAGAGCCTCTCTGAGTTGCTCTCCTGAGTTGCACAGAGCAAATACTGGAATCTAGCACACCTCAGTGGAAGTCAGTAGAAGAGCCCCCTTGTCAGGGCTCTCATGCTTGGTGTACTTGCTGCTCCAGCTATCAGGAAAAGCATGAGCCTCTCAGGCTGAGAGGTATTAGAAGGCAACCACCCCTGGAAGAAAGGGTCAGAAAATAAAACTGCAGTGAAGCAGGTACTCAGAATTTCAGTGTAACCAGAGGAACATCTTACTTCCTCTTAAAGGAAAAAAAAAAAAAAGAGAGAGAGAGAGAAAAAAATTAAAATGTGTGCAGAGCAGAAGGGGAGAAGTGTGTGGCTGTGATTAACACCTCAATCTTTCATTAAAAGCCTTTACAAT
Organism: Indicator indicator; assembly: GCF_027791375.1. NCBI lineage: Eukaryota > Metazoa > Chordata > Aves > Piciformes > Indicatoridae > Indicator > Indicator indicator. Next base: position 8,061,414 of record NC_072037.1, read on the forward strand.
TCTATTTGCTCCACCTCACCGATGTCAGGATCTGCTGTGTTCTCATACATCTCCCAGTGTACCAGTTTGTTTTGGGAAAAAAAAAATCATTACTGTAGTGCATGTGCCAGTAACCTAACCCCTTCTGCAAAACACTCCCCTCCTGCCAGAAGTGCATGCAATGGACATGCCTCAAAACCTCCTTAGAATCCTATATGGTTTCCTATTTACCCTCCACTTGAACTGAAACTGTAGATGGGAAAACAATTCCTTTCCTTTCTGCAGTTTGCTTGCCTTTTTTCTCCATGGTGTGTCTGGCCTTGCCCTTGCTGCAGCTCAGCAGATTCTTTTCCTGCATGTTCCAGTTGGGATTTTTGACCTTTGGAAGAAAATAGCAGTTCCACCAACAGCAGGTTCTCAGTTCATACCACTCCATTCTCCTTTTCTCTTCCCCAAACCACCAGCAGAAGCTCCAATTACCTTGCCTTGCTGCCCTCACAAGCCATTTAACCCTCTTCTTACCCAGGCGAGCTCAGTAACCAATTGCTGTGTGCCTGTGGTCTCCTCAGCACCACAGATCAGAGGGCCAGACACAGGTAGGAGGTGGGATCTGGAGTGTTTTTATCCTTTTGCCTTTGTTTTCTGTGTTTCTCCTCAGCTCAGCTGCTACTGAGAGAGGCCATGAGAAGGACTTGAAAATGCCCACAGAAGAGAGTGGATAACATGAGATCCATTGTTCCAGTCCAGCATATCTAAACATTGCCATTGTCCTTGGACAGATCTATATGGTATTTGGTGTTTGCTTCCACTAGACTTAATAGAACTATTTCAGACCTGTCACAGTCACTCTAGACTTTCACAGACCCTTTCTGTACAGTGGCTATCAGACCTGTGCACAGTCACCTAGACCAGTCCCACACTGAGTCCCTGCCTTCCCAAGACACATGGCTGCCCTGCACCAATGTAACACAGGGCTCGTACCTGTATATCACATTAGCACTGTGATAGCCTATTTTCATCCTGATCCTCACACTTACTCCTGGCTCTAAATTGTTCTTTATAAAGAGGTCTGCAGGGACCTTGTTATTTTTATTGCAGTAATAAGGCAGCTCTACAGGAGAGAAGGAAAGTGTTTAGAAAGATAGTAAAGGCCCTGAGGCTGTCTGAATGTCAGGGAAGTCCTGTGGAAGAGGCCAAGCAAGTGAGGCTCTTGCCTTGGTGAGCACTAACCAGTTTGGCTTGCAAAATGTGTACCCAGCAATAAAATACAAAAGGTGAAGCTGCCCAACTCAAGAACTAACCTGCACCAGGATTCCTGACCAAGAAAGGAAGTAGAGCAGAGATACAGCACCTTAAAGGGTGCTTTGGGATGATGCTCCTGCTTTCATTCTCAGGGAACAGCCACCTCCAGCAGCAATGATCTGTACCCTAGGGAAATGCTCAGTAAAAGCAAATCACCAGCAGCACGTTTATATATTTCAGGTAATTCAAAGCACAGGCTCATCAGACAAGTAACAGGTGATGAATGGTGTTACCCAAATTGCATGCTCAGCAGGCACCGATGATCTGCAGTCCTGTTACAGGACATGTGAAGCCAGCACAGCTGGCAGAGCTGGCTGGAACACCTTCCCTTCCTTGTTTCACAGGCTTTGCCCAGGGAACTTCTGAGGCATTCCTAGCAGTTTATCTCTGTGTTAGGATGATTTCCCTGCCACTTCTATGTGACAGTTTCATCCTGGCTTTTCCCATGCCAGTCTTATCAGAATTGGACTAGAATTGTCTTTCACCAAATGTGTACCTAAATCTCTAGGTGAAAATCACAGACACACTGGCATCTTTCTTTGTGAGTGGAAGAATTTGAAAAGAACACACCACACAAATCTTGCCCTGTACTTGCCTGTGAAATCTCTAATATCATTGCTGCAGGTTGAGGAGTTGTGGTAAATGTATTCCCGGGATGGGGACTGACTGGGTAAACCTGCTGATGGCTGAGCAAACAATGACACATCATCAGATATGTCTCTCAAGACTCCAACAGAACAGGTTTTCAAAAGAGGTAGATAGGTAAGTGTCCTGGTGGACCTAAAGGAGATGAAGTAGCAAACTGACATGTGAGAAGTACCTGTCAGTAAAGAGAATCAGTGCACTGGCTGAAATACCTATTGATCCCTTTAGTCCTATTGTCTGATCTGAATGCAAGTCCTCCAGCATGCGTGACAGAAAATCACAGCCTGGATTTCATTTCCAAATCATGCAGTAATAACAAAGAGGGAGATAATGTTAAAGATAGAGCAAGTGTAAGAGACTTCCAGGGTTACAGCTGAAGCAAAAACAAACATTAAATAAATTGGGTGACAAAAGCTGTGCCCATCCTCACTGGAGCCACTCTCGCTGAGCAGAGATGCTCAGAATGCTTCTGACCGAATGTCAAAAATCAGAAAATGCTGTTTCATCAGGACCAGAAGTGCTCCCTGGGAACATGGGCAATGCAACAAAGCTTGAAATAGGAATATTTCTGAACAATTTGTTCCTACATGCTGAAGTCTATATCCCTATATACTTTATTGTTATATATAATCTCTGACATTTTGAAATTATTGCACAGAAATGCTTCAGTATTAGAGAAAGGCAATGTTTTGATAATGCTATTTTGCAGTTTTTTTCCCAACTGAAATATTTCAGGGTGTCCTGTCCAATGCAACATTTCAACAGTTTGATTTTTAGCACAATTTAGAACGAAGAAAAACAAAACAAACAAACAAAATTGTGAAGTATCTGCATTTCTCCAGGGAATCAATATTTTGTTTTCTGAAAAGGCTTATTGCCAAGAAATTTAAGAGGTAGCATCCTAGGAAGTGACTCATTGCTGCAGCAGCATGAGAGTCCACTGCACTACCAGATGAGGCTGTTGCATGATGCCAATACAGAAAATAGAGCTCCAGCAAACCCTTCATCTCCCTGGTGAATAACTGAGCTCAGTAGCTCACAACTGTTTGCTTGACACAGTCCCTTGTTGTTGCCATGAGGCCAAGCAGTTCCCTCAGCATTCCTGCAAGACTTAATACTCATTCCAGGTTCCCTCTTGGCACAGAGAATTTGCTGGCTTGATCTGAAAGTGAAAGCAGCTTTTCTTGTCTCAATCCCATTGCTTTCAGCAAAGTGGCAACTCATTTTTCTGAGTATGCTGGGACTAAAAGAGCAAGCTCTGTACTACATACCTGTGCAATCTACAAAGGCTTGGCCTGGAAGATGTGCAGGAAGAACTATTCTGCCACCATCCTCTCAGAGTTGCTTTTAAGGTCTTACAAGGCAGTGATTGATCTGCCCATTGCAATAGGTTTGACTAATGTTTTATTACCTATTCCCACTGAAAATGTTGTTTGATTTAGGTTCAATGTTGTTTGATTTAGGTTCAAAGGGCTCATTATGTAGGGTTGGGGTGTTTTTTAACTTCTCAGGAAAAAAAAAAAAAGAAATGCAGAATAAGGAAGTATCAAATACTGAGCTAATTACAATTTGCCAGGGTTTGGTTGGTATATGAGTGTGTCTGGGATTTTGCTCATTATCAGTTGTGTAATATAATTTCCATTGCACAGTTAATTAGTACCCAAAAAATAAGCTAAGGAATTTACACAAGCCTAGTTGGAGGGCAAGAAATAAATCACTGTGGAATAGATCTGGGGAAGATCCCCACTGAGGGTATTTTCACTATTGAAGTAAAACACTCAGAGGTTTAACCTTAAAAACAGACCTTTTGGGAGAAGCTCAAGAACATCTTGAGGACAGCCTCTGTGGTATATCCACAGTTAAACCCCATCTCATTCCACAAGCTAAATGCTTTTACCTAGCTGATGTCAGCAGACCTCCAAGCAAGACCCAGGCCTGGGGATCATGCTTTCCACTGGCTTGGTGGAAGCACCAAAGTGACATTCAGCCTGTCTGGGTGGAGCTGCCTTTCACCACAGTGCTTTGTTTCCAAGACTCTCCTTCTTGTAACAGTTCTTTCCAAACACCTGAAGCTGACTTAAAGAAATTTCATCTAAGCACTAGCACAGGTACCACTTCCTTCCACCACCACAGTATTCATCCCAAGACAGTGGGAAATGTCATCGATCCTTTGAAGTCAAGAGAACTACGACAGACAAGTTGACAGATCTGTTCCCTCACAGTCAACCAGGCTCCCTTAGGTTATGTGTAGCCACATGAATTACCTTCCCAGCTGTGCAGTGTGGCTGAGAAATAATCATCTTCCTCCTAAAAGGCTCCATCTTGGCTTATGTTGTTCACCACTGCAGGAATGGGACATACTGAAAAGATGTCACTTCAGTTTTGAGGTGGATGGGCTTTACTACATGTATTGATTTGGCTGAGTCACTTGAGCTCTTTTGAGCTTTGGGCTGGAGCTGAAAGGAACAGCTCTCTGTGCATTTCTTCTAAACCAGTTTGTTCATTCCTTCTTTCTGCCCTTTTCCATTCAGATAGAAACATGTCCAGTTGTTCTACCTCATACCAAAGGAGAAAATAAAATTTATGATGTACCTAAGCATACTGTGAGGCTCTTCCAGCAAGAAATAAAACCTACTGGGATGGATTAAAACCAATGACCATCCCAGACTGTTGAAAAAGAAGTTAGACACCAGTAACCAAATGTGTTGCCATAAAAGGTATAGCTCTGTCTGGGTCTGTGTTTGCCATCATATCAAAGCCTAGAAGTGGTCTCCCATTTCTCCGTATTGGAATTCTTCATTATTTACCACTTCTCCCAAATCTGATGTGATCTGCAAACTAGGAAATCTTGCATTCTATGTCCTCAGCCAAGTCTTTCATACACTGTAACTATCAGAAAGACCAGGATCCGCCAGTGCAGTCTCCTACAGTACACGCTCCTTTATTAACTTGTCTTTCATCTTGAAAGGCTTCTATTTATGCCTCCTTTCCCCACTCTGCTCCTGTCCTCTGGCCAATTTTCAATCAGTGAGCCAATTCTTCCCCTTTCCAACTCCCCACCTTTAGACATTAACCTCCGACGTGGGACCCTGTCAAACACTGTCTGAAGATCCAAGCCTCTCCTGACTGCTGCTTAGCCTCTTGTCTATGCCGACAGGAGTGTATGTTCTAAAAAAAGAAATTTCCAAAAGTTAGCGAGGCAGAAAAGGTCCTTTTCGGAAACCATACTGGCTATCTTTGGTCAAGCTGTGCGTTTCTCAACAGGCCACCTTTCATCTATTAAAACATTTTCTAAGACTTGTCTTCACCTGAAGGGAAACGAACTTCCCTGCAAGACCCTGGTGCACATCTGGGTCGTTCCTTAAATAATGGTGGGAGGCTGTCCGCGTTCCACCTTTGAGGAATCTCCTGCAAAACACTTCAGCTCTGTGAAGTGCCTGTGAAAACCTTTCCAATTTAGACCCACAGTTCCTTTAACCTCTTTAATAAGAGAGCCATGGAGTAGGGGGTTTGGTACCAACCATCCACTTCACACCCTCCAGCTCCCTGAAAGCTTCGTTTTCTGTGCTCTCTTTTCCTTTGAGGAATAAAGTCTGGTTTCCACCTTTCTACTTAGAACTTTGGTCCAGACAGCTTCTCTCTGACTCAGGTGTATTCTCTCTGCCAGTAGCCAAGCCTGATATTTCTACTTGCCTCTTCTCTACTCCATAACCAATAGATTAAAACAAAACTAGCTTCCGTCTTTGCAGCCAGCCCTGTTCTTCCTGCTGACATGCAGACTCTGCCAGCTTGTTTTCACCCTGATCAGCTCCAATGCCAAAATGTCCCCAATTACCTAAGAATCCCATATATCCTGCTCTCTGTGTGATCACTCCTACACCATTATCTTGCCTCTCAATTCATAGCCTCTGCCTAGAAGCAGCAGTAAACCTGTCTCAATGTGCCACTTTACATCCACATTGCGTCTCCTTGGTCTCCAGAGGAGTGTCTCGGCTCACAGTCACCTTTCTGCTATGCCACTTAGAGAGATATGTGTGTGCATGAGCAGCTTCCTTCCTTGCATGCCGAAGAGGTGATGAATATCCTTTGTTGCTTTCATAGCCACATGAACAGGTATTTTTCCAGACCACAATGTTGTTTTGCATGATTAGAAAGAGCTGACTTAAACACCTTCAGATGATTGCATGGGCTAGTTCCAGTACATTGCATGCACTAGTTGTAATTTTTATCCTCTGCATGCTCTTATTGCCCTGGAGCAAGACAAAAACTTTGGGCAGAAGTTCTTGGGTTTGGTGCTTAGCAGGAAGGGGTAAAAAGATCCGCCCTAAATAATTCATGTGTCCAGTAAAAAAACTGAATTCCTCACAGACTGCCAAACTCATCCAAAAAAGTACCAGTGTAGGGAGTAGTAAAAATTGTTCTCCTCTATCTGCCCTGCATCAATGCTCTTCACACTAGTTAAGACAAGCTAACTTCACTGCAGCTTGAGCTGTTTCATTGTCTTGTTTTCAGCTCAACCCATGAAGTGATAGCTCCTTCTTAGAAACCCTTACGATCTACTGGATAAATAATAGTAAAACAGCAATTCTTCTGGCAGCTGGTGGAGCAGAGGACTAAGAACCAAGCTCTTCATGGCACTGTGCCAGGCAGACACACCAGCTGACAAAGCTCTACACTGCAGGCTACTGTGAGCAGCAGCTACATCCAGAGGAAATGGCTGCTTCTCTGGGTTTTCCTGAATTCCTCCAAGTCCAAGGGCTCTTCAGCTGCACCCACCTGGCCAGGCATAGCCTATGGGAAGGTTCATTCTCTGTGGGAAGAAGGTAGGCCAGACCTCTCACAGGTGCTTGCTTGGCTGCCTCTTATGGCCTTGCTGAGCAAAAGTAGCAGGAAAGGCCAGAAAGGCAGACTGGCTCTGCCCAGCACCATACTGGCAGCCAGTGGTGCCGCCAGGGACAGGATAATTCATCTCCCATGGTCTGGCACTCCAGCTACAAGGTCATCTGCCACTTCCAGCTCCAAGCCCCTACTGAAGCAAACTTTCAACTTCTCCTCTGGACTCCACTTCCCTCCCCCCTCCCCACAAAGATAGCCAAGGTCACATTTGCTGGGTTTCAGGCTCCAGAGAAGCTTTGTTTGTTTCAGACAAGCCAGGGGGAGCAGACTAGAGAGAGTCAATCGTGTTATCACAACTAATGCAGCTCATTAGAATTGTTTTAAACTTTGAAAGCAAATGAATATCTAATGAGATTTCCCCCCAGGTGTAATTAGCAATAAGCTTTACATTGCTCTAAAAATACCCTCCAATTTTTTTTTTTAAACTAAATGCAGATAACTGGAAGCTCTAGTTACACTTAATGAACTGAACAAAGCACATTGAAAACTAAAAATATTTTAATTGTGTTTATTTAGCCTTCAGCAAAGAATCCAAGACATTTTCATAATCATCAAATTAATTCCAAATGCTGCTTTGTAAGCTGTCCAGCTAGCAATGTTGACGTTGATCACATACAGTGGGCTATGTCCTGACCAGACAGTCCATTACTAACCAATGCATTATTCAAGAAACTGAAGCCATCTCTCCATCAAGCTTTCCCTCCCCCTTCTTCCTCCCATGGGCTGTGTACTGTACAAAGAGTTTAGCAACTCGAGAAGAAACTCGCAGTTCTGGTTAGTGAAGATAATGATTAGATAGCTTTTTTGGCCATATTTGCCCCATGGAGAACAGTGAGGAAAACACTCATTTTTTTTAGAATTCTCAAGAATTACTAAATGTAGGCAGTGCCTTTCACACACTCACTTCAATTGGTAAGTTGACTTCATACCACTGAGTGTCCCAAATGATCAACTTATTTTGGCAACAATCAGCCAGAGCTGTCTAAAACCTTTGAAGGTAAAGAAGATACAACTCGATGCAGGTATTACCTTTCTCTGGAAGTGTTTAGGATTCAGTCTTGGTTTTGATTAAATCAGAAAAACATCAGCAAGGTCCTGTGTCATGGTTTCTCTGCTTTTGGTGATCGCTGCCAGGCTTTTGTAAATGCAGAATGAGGTGGGCCTATCATGAATACCACTTTCAGTCAGGTACCTTCAGCCTGCCTTTGTCCCTGGCTGTTGCTAACATGTAGCACAAAAAAAATCACAGGACAGGATGGAACTGAGGCATCTCGTCCATGCTGCAGCACGGACCAGCAGGGCCCACTACTGCAGCTTCTCCCACACAACACTGCAAGGAAATATCTTAGTGCAGCATGCATGTCCCCACACATCTCCTGTAGACAAGGGGAACTGCACAGCTTCCTGCTTTGTCCTCATCAGCTGTGAAGAGCAATTTGCCAGCACCATGTGCCACTCAATAATCCCAAATCGTGTTGGGAATCATGTTGTTACATTGTTGGACCCTTGCCTCTCAACCAGGCAGGAGGCCTTCCTGAGCCTGCTCACTAGGGCCCTCCTGGCAAAAAGCACCTGTACCATTTACACCATTGCAAGTCAGAAAAGCAAGAGCAGAGGGTGATCAGAGGTTCTTGTCTCCTTCCTGAACATCCCTGCTTCAGTGAGGTTTGTTCAATTCAATGCTGACTGCTAGAAGGAGGAGCAAGCAGAGCAATGAAAACAGATCTTGAGTCAAAAAAACAAATTCATAGAACAGAAGTTGTGAGGAGACCCCTTCAGTGATTTGTCAGTATTGTTCCCTCAGTCCCTTAAACTGCTCTAATCTCCCATCACAGACTACAGGACTGCTGCTTCTTCACAGACAATGTGTTCACAGCTTCACCCACATGTCCCTGAATAAGCGTTAAAGAGCAGGACACAAGAAGGGACCATGGCAACTCTCCCTTCTACTTCTGCTAATTGTGCCCTGTAAGTAGCCCCTGGAGCCCCAGCTCAGGCCAGGGTGCAGCCTTGCTGCATTGCTTCACAAGATCCAGGTAGTCAGATCCCATTGATGTCCTTTATGTCTCCATGCCTAGCACGCCGGCTTCCTCTGAAGCATTGCAAAGGAGAGTTAATTAATTCTGATCCCTCCTAATAGACTTCTAGGTCACAAATTGGTGATTCAGCTTCATTAATTTGATTTCTAACATTTCATCCTTTGCACTCTCTGCCCGATTAGCTTCTTGAAATTTAGTTTCAGTAAATGGGTTGAGCAAGGCAGAAACTTCCAAAGAGATTCTCCTCATTGGCATTTGGAGGACAAGCCACAGCACAGACCTCCTGGACTTGCAGCCAGGGTGCGGTCATCTCAATTTTGCAAACTTCTTGCTGACAGAGGTGGTGAGGCCAGGCTGCAGGCTGAGTCACTTTGCAAAGGAACCATTGATTCTCCTTTCACTCAAGCCTAAATCAAGAAAAGCAGCAGTCCAAATTGCACTTGGAGTAAGACTAGCAGAGGAGGAAAATCAGCTCATAAAATAGCTGACAAGAACAAAGAATTAATTTTTTGGATAGTGTTTTTAAATGAAAGCTGCTGCTGATTTGTAGGCATATGTAAGCAGAGAACTGAAAAGTTCTCTGTTCTTCCAGGCATCTACACGTGCAATGTCAGGAAACAAACCAAACCATGTCAGCTATAGTCTGGGAGAGTAAGAACACTGTGAGCCACTGAATGCTGTTCCTTTGTCTTACCTCATTTTTAGACAGGCCATTGCTATAAGAGCCCCTGAAAGTGAATATTGCAGATGGAGGAAGTGAATACATCATTCTATTTTTGGGATCAAAGTGGGGGCTAAAAACTAAAATAAGTTTTTCAAAGTGACCCACAGATCATTATGGTTCTGGGCTTCAGATGAGGAGATTGTAACATGACATGCCCATATCCGTGTCTCTGTGACATGAGTCTTTATTGTCACTGTGCAGCATACACTTTCCAGTGGAAGGACCTAGTCCTTCTTTCCAGTGAATAAGTTTCAGCGTACTTAGGCACACCTGCAAATCAGTGCTGAGCCCACAAAAATCATTATTTTGGCTTGGCAGGGAAGAGGGCAGGAATCACATCAGTTGCACTCAATTCTGTGACACTGCAAGTTTAAAGAGAGGGTCCAAGGAAAACTAGAAAATTATCTGTGGTGATCCAAGCAGAAAATTGTACCTTTTGTCTCCATATAGATTAGTGAGGAACATCTTCTAGCTGAATTAACTCCCAAAGCTCATTGTGAACCCCAGCCCAAATCATTGCTTTTGAGCCAGGTTTGAATCAAAGAGGTGCATGTGGTTTTGCCACAAAATCACAAGGCAAGACAAGTTTGGGGATATTCTATCAAACCTAAGCCAAAGTTTCTCACAGCAGAGAAATGTGAAAGCAGACTGGTCCCACCTGGTGTGTGGGTCTCACTGCAAACATATCACAGAGCTTGAGCTGCAAAAGGAAACAGATTTCTGAGGCCGAAGGAAATCTTGGGGTAAAACTATTTTCAAGGAAATGAGTTGAAACACGCAGATGTACACCCAGGGCAGCACAACCTGAGAGAGAAAACAAACCTACAGCTGTGGCTGGAAAATAAACCTGCCCTGTTGGCAGCGCAGCTTTTCACATCACAGGAGCCAATGAAAAAGTGCTTGAGTGTTCTCACTGCTCAGACATGTGCAACCTGGACCCTTCGCTGGGCTTATTGTTCCCTTGCAAAAGGCCCATTTATAGCAAGCCCAGCAAGCCTGAGAGGGGAAGGAGGACAATGGCAATCTTGCCCATTCAGCAGCAGAGGCCTAGGAAATATTTGCTACTCCAGGAGAGCAGCAGAGGCGCCTTTTCAAAGCTCCCTTTGCTGGGAGCTGAGTGACAGCTGAATCACAGTGCTGCTTTCCAAGAGCCAGACCTCAGTAGCACTGCCAAGAGTGGCCCGTTGTATTCAGAGCCCCGACACAGCTGCAGTTACTGGGAGGTCCTGCCATTGTCCTCCCCCATCAGAAAGATGTTTCTGTCCCCCCTTTATAGACCTCCATCGCTGCCCAGTACAGGCAGGCTGAATGAAAATGTCAGCAGCAAGCATGGAGCAGATGTGAAGGGACCATGCTCTCTGACCTGGATTCACCCATCACGTGGGCTAACGCTGCTAGATTGAGAACGGCTTTAGAAGACAACTTCAGGGGGATGGGACGCTGCCATTTGAAACAGCATGAATGTGGGGCACAGATCTGACTAACTCAGGAATGGTGCTTCAGAGAAGGCTGAGAGAAATTCTTCCAGGGAGACATCTGGGAAGAGATGGTCACTCTAAGAGTTTAGCAGGATTTGTGCACTCAGGGTGTATTGAAAACTCTCCCCATCTAATCCCACTCTTAAGTTCCACACAGTACACACTGATCACAATTACTATACCACTTTTGAATGCAGTCTTCAAGCCCAAGCTTTCATAGAAATAAACCAAATAAAAAGTAGAAGTTTTAGAAAGCATTAATAATACAATGTCTCCAGAAAGTAAAGAAAACAGTCTGGTATCATTCTGTCTGCAGAACAGTGAAATGAAATTGATTCCAAATAAAAATAAATAAATAGAAGTAGTGTAGCTTCACAGTCCAAAGTAAATAAGATGCAAAAAAAAACAGAACTCAGTACACTAACACAAAAATGCCATATATGTTCAAAACAAATTTTAGGCAAATTTTGTCCCCATTACATTTGTGACACTTCTGCAGTGAATGCTAAAACTACAATTCCTTAGCCCAGTGCTCACGTTGAGATCTTACATATTCATCCAAAGTGCATCCAACTCTCTGATTATACAAAGATCCAGAACATGCCCTGTCTCCATGCACACACTGCCCCAGCAGCAAACACACCCCACCATGTGACTTGTGGGACTACCCACGGCTGCAGCTAGCATATGGGCACAGATTTTCAGCATCTGAAGAAAGGACCAAACAGCACAATTGATAGTAGGGCAAGAAAAGGAAAGGAAGGGGAAAAGACTTGGGAGGTCTGTCAACAGGGCAAGCAGTGTGGTCCAGGGGGAATTTTACTTCATTTGGGAAACAACGGGATACTCACGGAAGGGACTGCACTCCTGGGGATAGTACAGGGGAGCAGCTGCTTTACACTGTCAGTCAGATCAGAGACAATTCTGCATCCAAGGGCTGGATGTGAGCCAGGTGTACTAAATGACTACAGAGATACCTAAGATACAGGGATGGTAATCTCTCGCCAGGTTTGAAATGCAGATGAGGGTCTGCAGAAAGGGCAGCAACACAAATATCTTGGAGCTGAGAAAAGCCGACTTTGAAGGCAAATGAGACAAAGCTGAAGGAAATTGGCTGGGGTTCAATAAAGCCTGACAAATGCACAATGGAAAGGGTTTAATGCAGTCAGAAAGTAATTACATTACAATAATTGTACTTTGCAACATTTTTTGCATCATCAGAATTTTTTTCATATTCTCTCTGTCAGCAGCAGAAGCCAAAACTTCACAAGGAAAAGGTCCTGTGCCAAAGTATTAAAGACAGAGGGTCTGCAGGATCTGGAATTCCCCTCAGCCAAGAAGCACTGGAGTGAGGTGAAGCAGGCACAGCAGTGTGAGGGCAGGTGTTGTTGGGACTGCAGGAAAGGCAGCAGTTTGTACCTGCCACTTCAAGTGCTGTCAGGTGTGCAGGCAGGAGCAATAGCCGCTCCACTCAAAGAGCTCCTGGGTAGAAGGTCAGTGCTGTGAGTGACAGAATAAAACTAGAGGGACAGAGCAACTTCTTACCCACACTTCAAACCAAGCAAAGTGCCAGTACAGACAGCACAATGGGGCCACTGAAACCAAAGAGTGATAATGGGAGAGGAGGCAGCACCATATAGCTTAAAACCAAAGCAGATTCTTCCCGGAACACGCTCCCAGAAGCATTACAAACTGAAGGGAAAAACAAGAGGGTAAAAATAGATTCAACTCTGATCCACAATAATTGCACAACAGGGATAACAGGGATCTCAGAGGTGGAGATCATAAAGTGGCAGAGTTTTAAAAGTTAAAACTGAGCACCGAGAATAAAAGCAGACATCGATGAATCTGGAAACTACAACCTAAAATACCATTTCAGCACTGGGCTGGCTAAGACCTTTCACTGAGTGCAAGAAGTTCACTGAGTTCTCCAAGGATTCCTACTGCCTTGACTAAGAGAGATCCTTGCTAGGAAAGCGGGGTACATGTAGTTTATACAGCCACTAAACCCCAAGGAGAGGGAAAAACATTCTCCTGACTCTGGCTGTAAACAGAGCAGATATGAAGCCTTCACCTCCATCTTCTCACCATCTGTGTAGTTATCCTGATGAACTACAGTGCTTTCCATCCCAGCAGGATTTTTCCATCTCTCGATTCTAGGGCGAGGTTATACTGAACAAATGGCTTGTGCTCTAACTTTAAAAGCTTGCTCTTCCCATGTATCTGTCTTTGTTCTGGTTTTATCTGCCTCAGAACGCAAGATAATTTTGACTAACACAGAGTAATTAAAATGAGAGACTAGAGTCCTAAACTACTAACATTAAAATGTCTTCCAAGTTACTGACTCCTAAATAGGTTAGACACATTGAGTAGGAGGCTTGAAAAATGAGCCTGAGCAGCCCATGGGGCTCAGCATGTGCACATGTAGGCACGTGGAGGGATGCAGAGAGATTGGCAGCATTCCACAGACAGGGAGTGTCCATTGAACCCCAGCTTCAGGGACTGCCAGCGCAGTGTTCTCTTCTCCCACCTCTCACCAAGAAATTGCTAGCATCTTCGGCCTCCCAGTGGAGGACAGACCAGTGCCATAGAACCTGGGCTCAGCATGGCTCATTTTATCAGTGTATGTAAGCAGGCTCAGAACAGGGGTAATCACAGTGTGCATTGCCAGTTTCATGTGCTAAAATATAATGACTCGTTCTTCCTCCCCAAATGCATCATGTGATAAAGAGGACAGATACACTTTGATTTCTTTTTCTTTGCTTTCTGGTTTCTGATCCATTAGGATGCATTCATTTCATGTTATTAAAAGTTCTTGCATAACCACAAAGATTAGAAATATCTTTTCTAATAGGAGAGTTGAATTGTACAAAATTCCACTTCTTTCAGCATCTGGAAGAAGAAAATCCCACCAAATACTGCAGGACTTAGTCACACTACCAACAGGACACCAGCGAGCGCTCTTCTGGCAATCACATCCTTGTTACCAAGAATCATTTTGCCTCAGGAACAATTAGGCCAAGTCAGAGAGCAAACCTTCCTCCTGCTCTCACTGCTGCCTCTATCCAACCACCTGAAGGACAGAAGCGTATCTTTTCCAGACTGACAGTTCTCTCACACTTAAAAGAAAATATTTCAAATATTGCATGTGATTGTACCAACTGGTGATGCCTCCTACACCAGTCCTTGGTTTGTGACCATACCACACTGCAGGAACAGCTTAGAAAACTTCTTTCCAACATCGCTCTTCTTTGTGAAAAGGGGAAAAAGAAGTTAAACTTTCCCTCCTAACAGAAGTATTGACTATTGCTTTCATGTAACAAAGCCGAGTAAAAGAAAGGTAACAACTACTAATGCAACAGGACAGGGCTAGGAAACTGTGCTAACCATTGTGGAAGTTCTCACCAGAGTGCCAGTAATTAAAGGGAATCTCAGATCTTCCATCATTTACAGCATGCCTTCTGCTGAAGAGTGGAGCACTGGGTCTCTCTCAGTGTCACATGATATTTATATGTACCTCAGAGCAGAGGCATATGTCAGTTTTCTCTGATTAACATATTTCTAATGGGATCCAGACAAGTCTGATGGGGAGACAGAGTTTGGAGGGAAATGAGGTGGGTTTGATTCAGTCCGTCCATGGCTTCCATCAAAATGCTGTGGTCTGCTTAGAATGTCTGTGGACATCATTTTACAACACACTCAGAAAACCCCAGGGGTTTTAAACCCTGGTTTGCAGCGTGACCCAAAGTACAAACTTGTGTAACCAGACTGGCAGCGACAAGTAGGCACTTCTGCAACGATAGCTTTAGTAGCTGGCCAAGATAGGAAAGCACAGTGCCACTGGAATGGAGTGCAGATTCCACCACCTCTCACAGTTGTAGCTGTCAGGGGGCTTTGTCCTTGCTGTCTTAGGAAGCTGCACACAGCAGAAATGGCCAAGCCACTTCCTGAGTAAACCATTACTACTGCCTGCATGAGCTAAATATGTCTTGGAAGCCTCCCACTCCAGTGCTAACCCTGATCAGCCGTCAGCCCTGCCTTGATGCCATCTGATGGGCTCCCAAGACTAGGTGGTCTGGCAGTAGGCACAAACACAACCACAAAGACAGTAAAATGTGTGCACAGACACATGGCTTTTTTCATGTCCACCAGATTATAACTAAAAATATTTCAACAGCTGTTTCTTTTTGCTGCAGGGGAAGGCAGGGAAAGCGAAGCACATGCCCCAAGTTATTATCTCAAGTATTCTTGCCTTAATGTTACTAAAAGGAACAGACACTAACTAGATAGTCAAAAATCTATGTCCTGCTGTGGTCTGAAGACTAGCAAGTTCCTCCTCCCATCTACAAGTAATTCTCAAGCAACCATCTCATGAAAGAGACTTTGAAAGCACCTGAACAGTCATTTCACTGCCCAGTGTAATGGGTGAACTACTAGTTCCTGACAGATTCTTTTCTCATCCTCTGAAGAACAACTGTTACTGAAAAGGCACAACCAGGAGGGAAGGTCCAGAGCCCCTGCCTCCACCTCCCAGAAGATGCTGAGATGAAAAGCCCCCTCACATTGCATTTGCTTCACCACACTGCATAGGCTTCTGGCAAGAGAAGGCACTGACATCTCTGTGCCCAGAGGTGCCCTTTGGGCCTCTGTACTCACTCCACAAACCCCATACTGCCTTAGATCAGACGATGGATATTTGCTCTGCCAGGAGATTTTTACAAGGGCTTTAGACTAGTCTCCTGAAAGCAAACCCTTGGCCTTGCTGCTTGCTTTAGGCTCCACTGCAGTTACCCTGGAGGAAATGTTTCCTTCATGCTGATTCCTGGTGTGATACCTGATACCACAAGGCAGCATCCTCTGTATTTTAACTGTCTACTAAATATTTCAAATGCATCAGGCTCACAGTTCAAGTATTAGAAACAGCCTTGTCCCAGGATAACAAGCTACCCCTGCCTAAGTAGAGCGATAGTTTGTGCCTTTCCAAGCGCACAAGAGAACAGTAGCAGAGTGTCACCATTCTTAGCTAATTTGGCATTTCAAGCAAGAATGGGGCTTTTATCTCTTCCTTTTCATTATAACATGGTGAGACAAACATTAGATATCAATAAGTAACTAAGCTGGCTACACAGGACAAACGAATAATTGCAGACAGTTGCTTGGTAAGTGATAAGCCTTTTCGGGTTCAATCACCACCTGTAGGCAATCTTTGATTCATATATAAGATCATGGAAGAGAAAGTCGGGCACAAAGCAGACATGCACGAGAGTAGTACCTCTTTTGGTACCTGGGACAGCAAACACAGGCAAGTACAAGTCTTCTAAAACCCCAGTGGGGAAAGAGTTGGAGGTGAGTGCTCCAGTGCTTTTTGTGCTTTCTCTTTTTTTCTGCCCAGATTAGTATCTGTTCTTTGCACAGGGGCTTCTCCCTCTTCCCACACAAGTACATACACTGTATGATGTGTGGTATCTCCAGTGCAATGGCTGCTACCTCCCCCTGAAGAAGGACCTAGAGATGGGTTCTTTCTCACTTGCCTGTACACAGAAGCACACACCAAAGCATCAGCCTGAGAAACATTTCCTTGGGGCAGGAAACCTAGAGAGTTGTGGCAACGCAACAGCCTTATTCTCATTCACAAAGCCAGGTCAAAACAGAGAAAAATAACTTGAACCATAAGCTGCTGAATATGTACAACATGGAGAATTGAGTTCATCTTCAGAAAAGAGCATCCAGGTTGAGACTCTGCTAAGACCAGGAGGAAAACCTGAGTGCTTCAGGCCTTGCACAGCAGGACTGTGTATGGAGCTGGCTCCCATTTCTAGAGGGCTGAACCTGACACAGATTCTTCCAAATTCCAGATTTAAGCCTGGGACCTCTTTGGCCTGACAATGCTTCAGTGTTATGCAAAGCTTAAACGTCAGGTGGCTGCTAAATCAAAGGACAGCGGAGCTGTGAGCTGCACCCAGCGCAGCAGAAGATTAAGTCAGGGAGATGTCTGTTGGCTTTTACTGTCACTGTCTCCTGCCCCGTGTGTGCAACTGGAAAACCTAAACCTTAGCCAGTTTAAGCAGGGGGATTATTCGGACTTTATTAAGAAACACAGTAGCCACTAGATGGCAAACTGAGAGCCGAAACAGAATACTGACCGTAACAGACTCCAATGCTCTCAAACCAAGGGTGCAAAAAGCCGGCAGTGGGGAATACCAAACATAGATAGTTCCTGTACCGGGTTCAGTTTCTTTCTGTGTTTCTATCCCATCTCTATACTGCACAAAGATGAGCCACAAACAGTGTGCTGTCAACTGCACAAACCATCTCCTGTTATTAGTGTGCAGTTCCAGACATCCCAGGCAGTTATGGCAGAAGAGGCAAAACAAAATTCCAACACATCCACTAAAAACCATATTGCTTAAGACAGAAAAAAACCTCCAGCCTGCAAATACGATGGCTAAAGGAGCCCAGATTGCAGATTATGTATTATTCATTGCTATCATCATTGTAAGCCTCCAGCCAATCTAGCTTTTTCAGCGTGAGCTGCAGGAAAGGTGGGGCCACTATGTAAATGAGAAATATCTTGCAAATGACTCTTAGATATTAGCTGCATGTCTATGAAAAGAACTGAATTGCATGGTAGCCAAAGCTCTACATAAGCAATCATCTTTGTCTTGCAAAGTGGCCATTTGTATTTTATGTCAGCCTGTTATTACCCTGAATCAGTTCTTGAGCAAAGATCAAAGCTAGCCTGGGAAAAGCAGTCCTCACTCATTACATGCTGGTAATTTTCCTAAGTAGGAGTCCTTTCCAGGAGCTGGAGTCACAGCAATGGGCACTGTTATGTGCATGAATTTTGAAAGAAAAAAAAAAAAAAGAAGAAAATGAAAAAAGAAAAAAAAATGGGTCACACTGAGCCAAAATTTCAGCAAAAATGTTGAAGGCAGCTGCCTGTCTCCACAGAGAGACTGGATGTTCAGAATTGCTGTACATCTATAAAAATACAAGGGCAGCAATGTGATGGCAATGTTACATTAATTGATGGCAATGTTACAACAAGAATAATCCAAAGTTATCATTTAACTACATGGAGAAATATCCCTTACTTCAAGAATACCAGGAAGTGTACAATTTTTTAGTGTCCAATTTTTTTTAAACGCCAGTGGTGATTATACCATGCTACTGTACTGGAAAAGACAAACTATCAAACAGTTAACTTCCTTTGTAAGACCATAACAAACAGCCTATCAAAACTATTTTCATTTTTACACCAGTTTGGGAAGTTCATTTTCCCCAACAGGAGGGTTGTTTGCTGATCTAAAAGTAGCGGCAGTGCTGCGTACTCAGACACAAATACTTCTTTTGTCCATTTCGGAATATCAGGAAAGAATAAACTCACAAACCTGCAATCACTACTGAAAACATCTGCCTCACCTAATGGCGCTATTTCTTGCCCCTCAGCAAATTCAGCCTCAATGTCCAAATGTAGTGGATCCTACCGCTCCCTGGTTTTGTATACGCAGAGCCATTCAACAGAAGAACCCACATCCCAGACTATGCTTTCGTAGGACTTATCTGTAAATTCTGCACCATCAGTTCTGAATTACAGTAACTCCATCATATCTATAGATCACCAAAGTCATGGTGTAACTTGCTCAGGAAACTCACAATAAGCATTTGCTCCTTGCAACTGTGAAACTCATCTCCCACTCATTAATCCACTTTCCAAGAATCCAAAATGAGATACTCTGAGGTCCATACAGGGCTCATCCATATACACCCTTTATGCTCTGCCTTTTTAAATTCCACAGATTTACACAAGTTGGATACATTTCTCCTGAAAAGGTACCCTGCAACTTTAAGCAACGAAACATTCCTCCCTTTCGCTGTTCTGGTTCTGCTGCTTCCCTAAATTTTGCATCCACTCCTTTAAAGTGTTGACACATCTCATAAGTGTGTCCGTTATGAGCAACATATTTGATCAGTATGTTTTGAACCTGCACTTGTCTATTTAATGAGCAATATTTTAGACATTGTCCAAACGTCCTGTCACCAGCATTAGCCAACACACAAGCAATCCAGGCAGACTCTTTTGTTCTGACAGCTGTGTTGTAAAACAGGCTGAGTATCTTTGTGGCCACAACTGCTCTCCAAGGTCTCCCTATCCCTAGCTTGCCATATGTTGGCCCTATAGTTTGTACAAACTCTTTCATTTCCTCTTTACCCTGTTGCATTTCATCAGGTTAAACTAACAGCAGGCACTGGCATCCAAAAACCTGACTGTGGGTCATACACTCTGCTCTGTTTCGCAAAGGGCACACAGCCTTCTAGTGAAGTTCCTTGCGTGATCTCTAACCCAGCTCTCTGGTTTTGGGGTTTCTCAGCCTAGCAGCTTGCCTATTTTAAGAGAACAGTTTGGTGAGCATTGGAGCCCACTCCACTGGAGACTGTGAGCACTGAAGAGGTCACATTCAAAGCAGTCAATAGCAAAGACAGTGCTGGGTGGTCATGCTGCAGAGGGCCACCTCAGGTCAAAACTGAGAGGTAAAACCATCAAAGAATTTTGAAACCATCCACTTAGGTTGGAAAGGGACAAGGCCACTCACTGGCCAAAGCACTGGGAACAAGGCTTCCCTGCTGACACGCTGCTCAGCCTGGAGTTCATCATGACTTCCTGTCTAATTCTGCTCCCCCTTCATCCTACTATGGATTGCTCCCAATACTGGGGACAGCTAATCAAATAAACATTGGTACCACTGCAGATAAAAAGCATATACAAAGTGAAAGGTTGATTGAGATTAAATGCATGTTAAAATACAACACTTTGATTTCTGGTTGGAAAGCTAAACTCCATCTAAACCCCCAACATGATGAACAGCCAGAACTGACACTGGATGTGGCTCGACAGTGAATTTGGCAAAGGAGACCTCTTCCAGATTCCCATGTGTGGGCCATGTGCCAGAGGTCTGCAGCACAGAAAGGACAGGGAAACGATTAAATGGCTTCTCTCTGCACTCAACAACAATGGCCTCTCCCCTCTGTCTAGTACCAACAAGGCTGTGTGCCCTCTGTAGTGCTGTCCCTGCTCTCCAGCACCCTGCTACACAAGGTGTGTAGCTACAAGACCAGTTACAGATGTACACAGAAAACAGTGTCATGGTCTGGAGAGGAAAGTTACTTCAGATGATCCCAGCAACAGTAAAGGAGCTTTCTCATGCCACACCATCAGGCTGCCAAACAAGCACGGAATATCTGAGATAAAGGCTTTTGTCCCCAGCAGATTCTGAGAAAAGCAGAGAGAACTATAGCTAGGAAGCAGCTGCTTGGAAAGGCAAAGGCTGTGCTGTACAGACATCACGTGCTTCACAAGCGGAGAAGTGTCCTTGACGCTTTCCTGGAGGAGCCTGTGGGGCTTTGCTGACATGAGAAGTAGCAATGGTGAGAGTGAAGAAATATTCACAATCTCTTGAGCTCCCAACATGAAGAAGAGCCTCTTCAGTTCTTCTCAGTTTCAGCTCTGGAGGCCAACAAGTGTGTATGTCAAACCTAGTGTCAGAAGGATGCTAACGCGTATGTATAAGCCAGTCTGACAGGCAGCCCCACTATCTGCAGATTTTCTCAACTCTAACAGGATCTTGCTATTAGAAATGCTGCACCAACAGTCACTGTAGTGAGCTCAATGCAGAGGCACAGTGTGCTTGACTGGCAGCACTGCACTTTCTTCACCTGCATTGTGCAGCACATGCACACATATTTCTGTCTGGACAGAGCTGTGAGAACTTTCCCCTGGCTGTGACCCAGCTGGTTGCACTCCACACTCACCGGAATTTAGGAAACACCAATCCTGCTGCGGGAGACACTGCTGTGGTGAAGCCAGTAGAGCTCAGCTGAAATGCCATTTCTCCAGTGATCACAGGGTCTCGCTCTCCCTCCCACTGGGGGACAGCACATTTTCCATTTCTCTGAACAATCTTACCAAGCTGCAAGCACCAGCATCACTAAATTCTGCTCTCTTTTGGGAAGGAGCCACGGCTGCGAGTGTAAAGCACATGGTATGTTTTCCTGCCCCTTCTGGAAAAGGAAACTACAGTCCAAAAGGTAGAGAAAGAATCATTAATCCTAG
This sequence comes from Indicator indicator, assembly GCF_027791375.1. NCBI lineage: Eukaryota > Metazoa > Chordata > Aves > Piciformes > Indicatoridae > Indicator > Indicator indicator. The sequence continues at coordinate 8,082,588 of NC_072037.1, forward strand.
AACAACCCTTTTAATGTTGATGATCACTTGATGCAGCTGCAGAAATATCAGTTCAATTCAAGCAGAATCTGTAATGTGCTAGACATGCAGGACTCATGATGTGTAAAAGGAGATACCAGATCTGGGCGCTAAGAAGAGGAATTACAATTTACAGACCCCTGGGGAAAGGTGCCTCTAGGACCATTGCTCTTCTGGCAGAACCCTTTAATTCAGAAAACACTAGAAAACCATAAAAAACTAATGGCAGATTCTCTACAGAGTCTCCTATTGCTCTGCTTTATACTCTATATATGAGCCGATTAGCAGCAAGGTGCTGGGCTTCTTGGGAAGGGAACAGCTTATGGCGTGAAAAGAAAACTAATGTACAAACCCAGCAGGTTTGCTTCTGCACAGGCTTTAAAAAGAGATGCAGAAATAAGCAGCGCTATTGAGGTAGCACAGAGATGGGCTGTACAATTCCAGTAGCTATTGCCTGCTTAAGCACAATGAAATAGGATGAATAGAAGCCCTAATGTGGCTGACTCACCCTCATTACCCAACAGCCAAAAATGGGGAGGGTTCTTCTGAAGAGATCAGGAAATATATTTTTAGATGTCTTAAGGTGTAAGTCTGTATGGATTATGCAGCCCAAGCCACCAATGCACATTATTTTCCATCTGTGTGATTGTAAGAACTCTCCTGTGTGCAGAGCTCAACAACTACTTTTGTTTTCAGTGTCTGCAACCATTTGCAGAAGACTGACAGACATACTTGCGCAGACACACCCCCCCATGCTATCATGGGGACCTGCCTTCTGTTCTTTCTCACTACAATTTTCCTCAGCCTAAAATAAAAGCATGTTATGCTGTGCCCTTTGTGCAAGAAAACATAACACACGAGTGTTTATTTGCCTGTGAACACTATAATCTTCATAGCTCGATATTAAACCCCTTCACACTTATTTTCACTGCCTACTTCAACTGAGCTCAGAAATTCCAGCATATCTTGAGAGAGTGCTGAACAGCTGCACACTAGCCAAGGGATCACATTCCCATAGATGGTATTAGAGTCCAAAGCTCTTCATGTTTGTGGGGTATGTACAGATCAAATGAGAAGTTACACTATCTGGGAACAAAGTTTCACAATCCTTCCACAATGTTTTTTTTTCTTTTTAAAGTTCTTTAATTCAATCCTGGTCACTTAAAAACTGATATTTTGCAGGGGCTTTTCTGTAGAGGTAATTCACACAGAATCACATCATCACCAATTAGCTTTCACCAGAGCCCATCTTCCATGGAAATTCTGGTATGTCCAAACTTTGTAGCTTCTCCACCGACTGACTGATTAAGCAGAAGGTTTGAAACAGTGTTCTCAGCACTAATCTGACAGTGTCCGGAGAAATGCATTAAGCTAGACAGTGGTCAAAGGCGGGAGTTAGGTGCTAGGACCTCTAAGCTCCAGATCTGCTCAGTATTGTTAACCATGCCTTGCCAAATTTCCTACCCTCTTTACAGGCTGTCAGAGACATGCAGTGAATTTACTGGGTGAGGAAGGAGGAGATGCACATCACTGTTTGGCTCTTGCAGGCATTATCTGCTATGGCCTGTGCTCAACATCATACAGCAAAGGTAAGACTGTCAGCCTTGCCACCATCTCCAGCTGCCTCCAGCTCACAGCTCAGCACTGGTGTGAGTGGCCAGCCCCAGAGCAGCCTGCAACCACGAGTTCGCTCATGAAAAGCAAATGGGTGGTGATGAACATAGCAGCTTGGTCTTGCTTGTGATTAGTAGCACCAGAAAGGATGTCATTAAGTCCTGGAAGACCAAAAAACATAAGACCACAGCACCTGTCCAACCAGAAACTGCTTCCATGTACATACTGCTATGCTCAGTAATGATTCAGAATTCCAGAGTTTCAGAACAATGTCCAGAGACAGTGATCTTCCAAATGCTGCAGTCAGAAGACAGACAAAACTTAGAAAAAAAAAAAAACTTTTCATGATGGATATTTCAGAAAGTAGGAGAACAAGACCCCAGATACCCAGACTTTGGACAGGCACAATTGTATATTCAGAAGCAGAAGCAGCTTGTTCAAAACCTCTGCCTGAAGAGGTGAACTCTGGAGTCATCTTTTATTATTTTTAACCAAAGCTCAAGAGCTGCTTGGCAAACACAAGCTCTGGATTGCAAGGCAAGCACAAGGTTTCATTGTCTCAGTGTGACTGAGAGGCTAGTTTGACTCCCATATGATCATTGTTTTCTGACCTCATGTATTCAGCAAACTCTATCAAGGGCACAGTCATCAGTGTGGCAGCCTATTTGAAGCAGCCAGGGCAATAGGCATTTATGTTTTGGAGACAAACTGATTGTATGCATGTATAGTTCGGAGTAAGAGACAAAGGGAGAAAGAAGGGAGAGAAGAACTGATGGGAGCACCAGGCAATTTCTCAAATGCCCACAGACAGAGCAGTGGGCCAACCCCCTCCTCAAACTGCCCAAAGCAGCCATGGCCTCCAATAAAAGCATTTCAATTAAAATGGAAGGAAAGAAGTGAGCGCAGATGCAGAATGAGATCTGCAGCTGATTGAGCTCTACAGCCTTCTTCAACACCTGCAGTCCTCCCATCTTATGTTGGCCGGTCCTGGACACCTACAGTCCAGAGCCCATCTGAGTGGATCCCCATTCAGGGCTGTCCCCAGGATGCAGAAAGACAAGAATTCTCTAATCACATCTGGATAGATTGTATCTGCACTGCAGCAGAATGGGCAATCTCAGAGCCTTCCAGTGGTCTTCACAGTCTCTTTCTTCGTGTGAGCTTCCAGAATTAATCACCAGTGTATGAATTTGGCTTCCCATCCCTTTCCCCAGCTGACAGGAATTGATGGCACCAACTGCCGTCACCACGAGAAATAAGTGATTCCTTCACTAGCATGGCAGACATATGCCAGCTAGGAAGAGAAGATCTGATCATCAGACTTGCTTGTTTTGGCTTTTCAATGCACAAAAGGCTGTTTTTCTCAGAATTAGGGTGACTGCAACAATCTGTTTTTAGACAGAGTTAGAACCACAAGATAAAAGAGGCAGAAATCTTCTCATCTGCATATTTATCATCAAAATGCAGCAACTGCATAATTTAAGCTTAGTGTTAAAAATATTGTATGTATATTTTAAGGTTTTCCTACTCAGGTGAAAAGGAGACATGCTTTCACTAAGGAGGTTAATTATTTCCTAATGGTGTGAAAACAACAGAAAAAAAAAAGGAATCAAAAGGAAATTTCTTACCCTTCCCCCTACCCAAAGGCACAGCAAAGAGACATTTCCATCCATATCATTCGAGATACATACAGTAAAATGACTCTCAACAATAGAGCAGAGGCATGCTCTGGTAACGGGGGTCCCACCAAGCCCCACAAGGGTCTGACACTTGCAGAAAGGTGTAAGCTACAGAAGATTTGTAGAGAGAGCAGAAGAATCTTCTCAGCTCATTGAACTGCCTGCATAAGAAGGGAAGCACTCCCATGTGCAAGGATTGGGCTCAGGCACTAACCGCCAGAGGACAAAGGTTCCCCAGCCTCATGGCTGATGGTGCTACCCAGCTGGGTGGGCATGGCACCCAACCCTCTCCAGCTCTGAGATGCCAGCAGCTGCCTGCTCTGCAATCCTAAGCAGAGTACAGTTGGGCTCTGGCTGCTCTCACCCTCCTCAACCCACCCCACAGAGAGGAAAGAGGTACTCTTTACTAGGCCAGGCTCTGTAGGGATGAACGAACTAAACACAGACTGTGGTAAGCAACTGCAACTGAGCTCTGTCAGTGGCACCATAGAGGTTTCTCCATTATTTCTCCCCATCTCTGCTATGTGTATGGAATCTTTGCCCTCTGCAGAGCAGAAGCAAATACCTAGCTGTATATGAGATCCAACTTCTTACCCAGAGGATTCATTCACCCAGAAACATCTTGGTTTACTGTTTTTCCCACTGGCTGCTTCCTTAACAGAGACAGTTTCTATATGACCTCTGCTGCTGCCCATGCAGGCATGTGATGCTCCAGACAGGACTTTGCTTTCACACTAGGGAGTTTGCTTTCCTCTCCAGCACTGCTCAGGAACCCCGTGGTATGATCAGTCACTGCTCAGAAATGTCTCTGGGAGCTTGGCACACCCCACCAGGGCTGCAGAGCCGGCTGGCCATGGCCAGCTGGCGCTCCCCCCGCTGACACAGCTTTCCCAAGCTCTCTGCTGGCTGCCTCTGCATCCTCACATGGCCAGGCGTTCCACTCTGCTTTGACAGCCTCATCTCTCAGACCCTAGTCCCTATACCTACGTGATATGCACATGTGCTTCTGTTTAAAGAGACATGTTGGAAGGGCAGACCATGACAATACCGGGCAATCTGAAGACAGCCAATCAAACCAATAACTCCCCACTCACTCCCCAGCAGCTGCAGCCCAATTAAACTCAACAGTTCACAGGTGTTCATGTAATGACTTTAACACAAAAAAGCACCGCTCCCTTTAGGGGCCTTTAAAAAAATTTAGAGCTCTTTAAATTTTATATACCAACAACATCAAACCAAAGTAGGAAATAATAAAGAGGGAAAGGAGATAGAGCAAAGCAAACACACAGAGTGTCAGCATAAGCAGCAGCCTAATTAAACAACGGCCAACAGGAAAATGCACACTCTGCTCACCCAGCCATGGCTCTCCTTCAGCTCTGCATGCTGGATGCAAAGGCAGTTTTCTGTACAGCCCTTTCGGCATGGTTGCACCAGCCACACTTTCATTCATGATGTCCCTCTGCCTCCTCAGAACAAAGCTGTGAATGAACTCAGCCTGGCAAAGCAAAGGCCTGCATCTCTCCAACTCCTTGACTCCCTCCCTGCCAGGAGGTCAAGGCTGGCTGGGCTAGTCTCAGTGGCGTGCTGGGGAGGCAGAACCACACACTTCTGGAAATGACTAATGACCCCACTATTTTCTGTGGCCTTGCAGCACGTTAGTTGACCCAGGGAGCCCTGGTGAAGCTGACACCCTTGCTGTTCAAGTTGTTTGCACCATCTGTTTGCTCTGTGCCAGCAGCAGGCTCTTGCTAGGTGCACTCTTATTTGTGGAGTTTGTTACACCTTACTAACAGTTCTGGTCACAACATCACTGTTTGCTTTCATAGTTTTCCCATTGATTGCAGGTGTTCCCTCTCCTTCTAACTAACTTTCATCCACCTCATTCCCACAGACCTGCAAAGATGAGCCCCTAGCAACATCAGGATCACAGCTGGGACCTGCCACTCGTTGCAGGAGGTATGAGGAGACAGGAAACACAATTCTTATAGAGAAGAAAGCATCAGGCTGGAGAAGAATGGATACTTTGGGAACCTTACAGAGCCCTGAAGAGGCAAAGAATTTGTAAGATCTCAACCTTCAGGAAAACTCAGCCCAAGGCTTCTTTATTACTGTCCTTGGTTTCAATATGTGCTTCTAGCTCCTGACTTTCCCATGCTGAGATATTGAAGTCCATATTTTCATTAGCAGTTAAAAGAACAGCACAGGCAGTAGCAGTGAAATCCCTGGCCCCAGTCTGCCCTTCCCAGAGTACAAAATCTTAAATCACTCTCTAAAATCAAAAGTCTGGGGTTCCAGACGTCAGCTACCCTCTGTCCTCTCTGCTTAGAGGAAGTGCAAAATGTAAACTCCCTACAAAGGCAGATTGACAGAGCAGTATGGAGATCTTCACAGCTATGTATCTCATTCATGCACCTACAGCACGTAGCACACTGGGCCCCAACCTGGGAGATTCCTTTAGGAATTACTCTAATATAAATAGTAAATAAATATGAATAATTATCTGAGGATGAGAACCAGTGATTTAGATACGAAAAGGCCCCAGGATACAAGTGCTAATCTCCCAAGATACTTAGCCATCCTTTCAAGATGCATGAAGACATATAAGTAGGCTAATTACAAAGGAAAATGTGTCTTGTATACAAATCTCATCTAAATTCAGAAGTGATGCAAAAACAAATCAAGATGATACCCAGGAAAAGTACAATAATGTTGTCAGGAAAGGTTGATTTTTAGGGATTTTTTTAAAGATAACTCAGAAGATCCTTAAATACAAAAACAGTGTAACCTTAAATAGCAGCTGCAAGTCACATCAGAAAAGCACTCTAAAATGAATAGAACTATTGAACTGTGGAAGCATCATGGAAAAAAAAACCACAACAACTTCATTTTCTTAGTTTAGCTTCAATTTATAATTCACACAAGTAGCTTAAACACATCGATTTGAGATCAAAACAGAACTGCAGGTTACATAGCATCTGTTCTATAGGAGGGTGATGTGTGCACTGAGATAATTTTAGATGAATGTGTTATAAACAAGATCTGCGGAACATTGCAGAGTAGCAAGTTTTGAGAGAGAAAAACATACAGCTTAACAGCATAAATTGTTTAGAATGTTTAGCATGTGGTTGTAAAGCGATCAACCAAGTGATCTGTTTTCCAGAGGAGGACAGCTCGCACAGATGAAACAGCAGCTTCCTCTGTATTTCATGTGAGACTCGCTCAACATTCAGAGAAGAGTCTTCTTCCTCTGTGCAAACCTGGTGATCACAAACCCACAGCTTTTAGCCGCTGCTTTTGTTCTTTTCCAACAGCTCACCAAGCTGCTGCAACAGTATCAGGCCTGCATGCATGGCATATTCTGGTCTGCCAATGACCAGACCCTCCTGGGCCATACTGGTCAGGGCAGAGCCTGATATTGCTATTTTGGGATATAGTAATTTTGCTGTGAATTTATGAGGTTGTAGCTGTATAGAGAAATAAACACAGTTTTATTCCTTCTTGAGTAGGACAGTTTTGGAGAAACCCTGGAACAAGGTCACACCATTGGGGTGCTTTCCAGATTCTTTCACCCAGACAATCTAAGGACATCTGGTTGCCTGTTCTGCCTACTGCAAGCTAACATGTATGGGTACCATGCTGTTTGCTGAACTCACAAGACTGGTTTCTAACAGCTCTTCCTATTCTAGTCCTAGACTGAACATTCCCCCAGTTCTCCAGTGCTGGGTCATCCCTCAGCATGCCACAACTCTAAATAAACACAGATGAGAATTAAAAATTGGAACTTAGAAATGAAGATTAGATAAAGTGTATATTTCTTTATAGTTGCTTTTTCTGCCATGTGAAAAAGAACAGGTGTGTGTGTAACATGGTAATTTCTGACACACTGTGCAGCAATTCCTGGATATAAAAGTACTCTGCATTTCAACTCCTCCTTTAGTCAAACCTAAAAGTGAGTTCACAATAATGGTGTATTTGGGGTCAGAAAAAGGGAGTTCATAGGTGAATGCAAATGAAGACACATAAAAATGTTTCTTCTTTCAGAAAAAAAAACAACTGATATTTAAAATATAGTGTGAAACAACCTACAAAATATAAGACAAAATCAGTTCAGTTAGTTGATAACCCTGCTCAGGCAGCAATGGAACATTTCCCTGAAATACCTCCTCTTTTGTTAGGTTATTTATGGTTTGCTTTCCAGCCTGACTGCAGCAAATGACACCCTGCAAAGAATCAGAGGAAGAAGGGAAAGCAGCTAGCGCCAGCTCCCTCTGAGAGATTCTAACCTTCTGGCTCCAAAGCAGGTGCATCTCTTATCAAGCCATCAGCACTATGCAGTAGAGGAGCAACACACTGTTGTAGTGCTTGTGACCAACTCCACAGTCACACTGCTGAACACAGAGCACCCAGGTACTCAAACTGCTGGGAGGAGCTTGCAGGGTGAACTAGTTCAGCTCAACATCAATGTTCAGGTGATACACTCTGGAGATCTACTGAGGTGTGCAGCGCTGTATGAGTTCTCAACTGAGTGAAACCAATGCTGAGCTGTAACACCTTCCCTCATCTAGAGCAAAGACTAACCATAACCTGCTGATTTAAGTATAACCTAGTAACAGCCTGCTCCATTAAAGCACAGCAGCTGCCAAGCCCTTCCTTCTTCTATGTCAGCTTTTCCTACCATGCCTGAGCCTGCTAAACTGACATAAGACAACCACATCAGGCACACTCCATGTAGTGAATGAAGTTGGCTCTGGTTTACTGCTACAAAGACCAGCAAGAGATTGCAGCAGCTCTATTCTGCCCTATGGAATGGAGACAAGTGGGTCTGTCTCTGTAGCATGGTCGCCCTCACAATGTGACCTCTAAAAATACTTGCTGCAACTAGGCCAGAGAGCAGAGTGCAAGAGAGCACCAGGCATGAGTACAGAGCCAGAGCAGCATGAGCAGGGACACATTCCCACCTCAGCAGAGTAAAACTACCCAGCAGTAGCACCTCTCACAGCAGCCTTGCTTCCGCAGAGGCCTTCTGCTATGACCAAAGGTGGAAGGGAGATGTGAAAATGCTATCTCTGCTGTCAGCTCTGGTCTCCTGCAGTGCTCTGCAAAGGGAAAAATGACACCTGTACTCCAAACCAGCATAAAACTGCAGGTAGACTTCCAGGAGTGATTGCCCATGAGGACAAGGCTCTGGGCACAGAGTAAAGCAGGGCAATGACATCTCTTGGCTAGACAGACTCTCCACTCTCTCTGCTCACATGTTTGCAGCTACCCACTGGCTCAGAAACCAGGCTGTGGTGAGGGTTAGGTGCCCATCTGCTGTTTGCACCAGTTGCTCACAGGGCATGCTGTGACCTCCTCCCACCCTTCTCCAGACACCAGCCGCTTCCACACATTCATCTTCCTGCGTATTGAGCCAATGCACTGTCACTCACAACGTTTATATTTAAATAAGCCCTTCTGTTGAACTCAAGTTAAATATAGCTTGGTGGAATCTGATACCATGAGAGAACCAAGGCTGGAGGCAAGAGAGAATGAGGAGGAGATCACAACTGAGCAAATACATACAAAGCTGCAAAGTTAGCACCAGGCTGCACATCTCACTCTGGCATACACCACGTTTGTTTCTTTTTGTCTCAACTATAGTATTAGCTGCTCTGAGGTCATCCTCACATGTCCTTCTGCTTTATGCCTCTTGCTAGACAGACAGATGCAAATCTTCAGTTTTAACAGACAGAAAGAAAATTCACTCAGTGCAGTGCAGTACCTGACAAACAGAGGCATGTGGGGAAGGCAGAACCTCTGAAAAGCCAGGTATCTCAGGGCAGTTTTGGAGTCTCCTGACAGCAGTAACAATCAGCTCTTAGTTAATGTCCCAGTGCAACAACAAAGCCTGCAGCAGCTCGTACTGCAACTCAGGCCAAAGACTCATTCTGGGCTCTCTCCTGATGCGGGTGGTTCTGCCAGCTATTTTTCAAGTAGTTCTTTAAGTCTGCCTTGGGTAGAGCCCAGGTGGCTGGATCTGAATGTGTGCATATTAGCAAAGACGTAATCAAGGAGCCCAGAAAGTGCAACCATTGCAGGAAGTGAGGAAAGTTGTACCACTGAGGTAAGAGAATGCACAAGAAGTAACACAATGAAGTGTTAGACTCAGCTGTTCAAACACACTGAGCTGTGTGCTTAGTACCCTAAAACTTTTCATTAGGCTTCAGGATGAACAGCATCAGAACAGATTTCATCCAGGTCAGTCAGCCATGGAAGTCTTGTCAGTCATGGTAACCTTGGATGCATGTGATACAATGTGAATGTGATTCCATACACATAGATTTAAGAAAACAGTTCCACTGGCTGTATGGTAAGGAACCAAGCCAAGTTGTTCCTGTTTCTGTCCCAGCATCTTAAAAGCTAATCCCAAAAGTTAGTCCAGATGTACTTTGCTCTGGCTGGCTGACCTCCTCTGTGGCTACTGCTGTCTCTGACAGCTACAAAATTCACATTTAGTCACAAGCTGGGCCAGGACAAGGAGAAGCAAAGGAAAAGCGGAAAAAGCATGCTGAGCAAATTTCTGAGATTGCAAGAGTTAAAGATGCTGCATGTCCCAGTGCCTGTAGACTGTCTTCGGTACAGTTAAAATAGTGTGCATGGAAACACACAGTAGGCAAGCCCTGCTTTGTCCTGCTGCAATCTCTTCAATTATTTTTTGTGTTGTGTATTTTACAAAGGATAAATCAGGGAACATTTCAAGAAATGTTTTCTCACTCTAAAACTTATCAAAATATTGCTGACACTGATCCATGGCTGGGAATGTCATTCCTGAATAAACATGATGTCATTCTCATTCCATTCATACTTCTCCTGGACAGCTGCTGTCAGCCTCAGTGAAGAAAAATGCCACCTCACTGGTGACAGCTGCCACTTGAGGTACTTTGTATATCAACCTCCACAGAAAAAAAAAATAGAAAGAAAGAAAGAAAGAAAGAAAAGAAAAAGAGCCACTCATGCAGATGCTATTTAAAGTATGTTGCATCTTGAAGAGAAATGCAAAAGTTAATATAGGGCAGGTTGCTCTGTGTCACAAGTGTGGACATTTCTGGTCACACCTTCCTAAAAAGCAAGACTCAGACCTTAGACAAGACCCTCTCTCCAGCACTGTGTTTGCTTTAAAAACAAAAGAAATGCTGGTTAAACATGTGTTGGATGCTTTACTTTATTTTAATCTAGACCTGGAAAGTCTTCTGGACCTTATGATTTAGAGGGGGACAAAGAAGTTCATGAACAACCCCAGTATGGACACTCACTATGACTTTATACCTTTTGCATCATAGAAAATACCCTGAAGGGGACACTTCCAGTTTGGTGTCATCTGCAAACTTGCTGAGGGTGCACCCTGATAAGAATTTATAACTTGGCAAAGCAAGTAATAGTCAGGAAGCAGGCCTGGCCCTCCACACCTGGCCACAATTAGAGAATCTCAATGCCAAGGGCACCAGTCAGATTCCAAAGGGAAAGCACCAACACACCACTGAAGCTGCAGTCCAGTCTGCAAAGCACAGGTGTGTGCAATACTTTGCAACCACACTTTGAAGTCTCCAGAAGAGTTCAGAAGCACAAAGGTAAATAACTGATCAGAACAGAAGAAAGAACATTTTCATGCTCAATGTTGGCTTTTATTAAGGTTCTAGTCTTCAAAGAAACCAGAGTTGATCCTTTAGTTTCCTCCACCACCAGTAGGGAGAAAATGAAGAATTTAAATACCATAAATCCCTGATATTTGTTGATGGACGTTGCCTTGAAGCAGTTCTACTTGTGACCCTTGCACTGACTCATTTTCTCCCATTCTGTGAATGCACAGCTTGTACTTCAGAATCCTGCCCCAAATGTAAATTTGCCTCTTCTCAGATACATCACAAGAAAACTAACGAAACAATCAACAGTTAGGTCTCCTTGTTTTGGAGCCTCACATATTAACCATGACAAAATGCAGATATTTCCCAGTCACATGGCAAAAGCAACTTGCCAGAGCCTTTACACAACTACTTTCTCCTCTGTGAATTCTGCAGGTGTTTCTGGCTGGACCTTTCCCGCTGCAGTTATTTTTTGTACCAAGGTGCCCCAGGCCACTCCCCATTGCTGTAGATGCTGTGGAAAACTCACAAATGAAAAGTGGGCTATGTCCCAAAGAACATGCAAAGTATCCTCATCTCCACCCCTTCATGCAAGGAAAGAGAAAGCACACCTCACGGAAGAGAGCTGACTGCCATTTCTGAGAGCATATGGAGCCAATTGATTCATTTAATTTAGGCAACATGTGGCATTTTCCAGCTTGGACAGCAGGTGATAAGGTGGCAAATAGAAAGCACCATCACTGGGAACACAGTTGGGCAACTTTCAATTTACCTGTCATGCAAGGATAGTACAGCATGCAGATTTATAACAAATGATTGCTTTTTCCAGTATCCCGATCGTATTTGCAATTTGTGGGCACCCAGATGTCCTGCACTTGCTCTAGGAATTCTTCTGGACTGGTGTAGCTCTCCATTTGCTTTCCAAGCATGGAGACTGCCCCAAAGAAAAGCCCAGACTAAATCTGTTTTCTGTTCCTTTTGTTCTTCAACTTCCACTGCTGCTTCAGTGTCAAAGGGGCAGATGTATAATCTGGGAAGGTTTCCAGATGCATCTTGAGCAAAGCAAAGCATTGTGGATCACTGGTACTAGGCAGGATCTCTTAAGCTGTCACAGTACCACTGGCAGCACTCAGTATGTACTCACAGTACACCCAGGATGGCAAGCACCTCATGCAGGGGACACCAGTACTCACCAGAGACACATTCTCAAAGAACAAATAAATAAGTTGTCTTCCCTTGCACACTGTGGTGTTTTGTCATGCAGCATGTGTCCCAGCACCACTCCTCTGCCCTCAGTAGAATGGAAACAAGCCCATGCTAGACACAAGCTGCTTTGTAACCACAAATGATGCATTAGTAGGTTTCTTGCTAGTACTGGGCCATCACTTTAGCTTTTATCACTTCTCCTGTCCCATAAATGCTCTCAGGTGCTCTTCCAAGGATACTCTACAGTCTGCCAAACAGAGGAAAAAAATGACAATGACATGGCCTCTGGCTTTCCCCTGAAACAGCAGCTTTTCTGTCATCCCCTGGAAGTGCTCCATTTTCTTTACACCTCTGGAAACATGGCTTAAGCAAGGTTGCCAACACATGTTCCTCCATGTCAGACATTAGCCTCATTCTGGAGCCTGCGAGGAGCCTGTCAGCTATCATTCTGCCAGGAATACCCCAGCCCTGGCTCCTCTGCTTTCAAATTCAATCCATGTTAGGTTGAGTAAGAGGAGCTGTCACGTATCTAGAAAAACAGCAGCTCTTGCTTTAATTTGCATGCCCAGTATCGAAATCTTCTGTCACTAACTCAATTGGGCAGCAGATAAAAACAAAGTGAAATATAATCATGCAGTTCACACATGCATGAAGAGAGCATCTCACTGCCTAACCTCATGCTAGCCAATGTTCTGGTGCAGATCTGTTGTGTCAAAGCATCAGAAAATAAGTGGATATCCAGCAGGCTGGAGTCCCCAGATAAAAATGACATTTATCAGGTCTCACAGACTGTCCATTTATCCTGATTTCAGGGAAGTGGCATGTCACCAATTCTTTCTTTAACCTGCTCTCTCCCAGCACCTAAATGTCCCCTGACCTTGTGCTGGGACTGATCTCCAGGCGTGTCCCATATCAGATTGCTCTAGCATTTAAAAAGAGAGAAGAAAGAAAACCGTTGTGCAGACTTTGTGTGTATGTTGTCTTAGCCTGGCCATTTTGACACAGAGATCCCCTGCTTCTTACTGTTTTTTCCTGCTAGCCTGTGTGCACAGACTTATTCCCTTCCCAGCTGTTCTTGTGGCCTGCACAGAAGGTGAGCACCCATGCAATTTGGGCAGCTGAAACACCAGGCATCCTCTAGCACTATCAGCCCCTCATGCTGTGTGGCAGCAGGACAATAAGGGAGCTCCAGCACCTCAATATAAAAGAATGAAACCAAAGCACAAACATCTATACAATATTTGCACAAAACTTCAAGTCAGCACTAACAAAAGTAAAACTAAACTTCTCTGCACATGGTCTGACAGCCATGTTCCCCACTGCTCTTAGTCTCACTGGCAGCCACAATCTCCACAGTGCCCAGATGTAACATGCACCGAATCCCCAACCTCACTTTTAATTAAGGAGTGTGCCCCTGCCAGTCTGTTTTTTCAGGAGACTAAGCACTCTCCATGGAGAGCCCCAAGCATCAGCCAGACCTCCATGGCCTCAGCCAGCTCCACACAGGGGGACAGCCCCAAGCTGGCTACCTGCCAACACAGGCACTACACAACATTTATAACAGAGGGGATGTGATGGAGTCAACCAGGCCCTGTGTTGGTGCTTGTGCATGGCATCACTCCATTGCTGTGATCATGCTGCAAGCATCCCCTGAGATAGGGAACCAGAGGTTCCACATGCTCCAAGCCCCAAATGCCCCAGACTTCCAGCTTGCCCTCTCTTCAGCCTTATCTTGTGCTGTCTTCTGGGTAATGTTTCCTCACATGGTGCCCACAGGAGATCATCTGCTGTGCAGAGTCCTTCACTGGCATTGTCTGCCCTGCCCTTCCCTTCACAGAGAATGGCATTCACATGAGGGAACACAGACAGGAAACTGCATGGGGCATCGCCAGTCATGGAGCAAGGCTGGCCACTTGCAATGGAGTATGAGAGTGTGCAGGGGTGCTGTGGGGGACAGAGAAGGGGACAGGAGCCCCTGACAAAGCAGAGCTAGCATTAGCACAGTGCTATGTGGCAGCACAAACCTCCTCAGGGACACCCAAACAGGCCATCCCAGTACGCTGGCACTAATTCCTGAGGAAGGGACAGAGTTTCCTCCATCAGTCAAGCAAGAAAGAGCCTGTAATCCTCAACAAAGAAAAGCTCTAGAAAGGAGTTAATTAAAGAGTTCCAGTTCCCTCCGACACAGACCCTGGTCCTTTGTGAGCACAAAACTAAGCCCAAGCATTCCCACTGCTAATTATGAATAAGTTGAGGAGCTCTTTGATATTACTGCTGTGGTTCATGCTGTTGCCACATAGTGTAGACAACACCAACATAAAACCTCCGGTGTGTTGGCTGCAGCCTCTCCTCTGCCTTGTTTTGTTCATTTACATTTCTTGCACGCTTTAGTGGCAGCCTGTGTATCTCTCAAACGAAAACTGTAACTGTTTTGTCCAGGAAATTCTCAAAATTGCACCATCTGAACATAGCTCTGTAATGGTGACAGAGAAATTTCAAATATTCTTTTTTCTCTATAAAAGGTTCTTGTATTTTTCTCCTAAACAAGCAAGTACACAGGTGGAAATACAAATACATGTAAAGCTGTGGTTGCAAAATGTGTTTCCTCTTTCACCAAGGTTCATCAGAGGCTGTCACAGCTCCTGGCTGTTTCAGCATTGAGCTGAGTTTTGTGAGTAGATACATGGTGATGTAGGCCCACAAGAAACGTGGTTGCAAAGCTCAGAAACACTGACTGTGCTTACACAGACTGCCTCTGCTCAAGGGCTCACTGAGGCACATGCCAAGTGTCGAAATACATGGTCACCTGCTAGCTCAGCTACTGCAAACACGGTGGCAGGTGATAGCTGTTCACACTCCAGTGTTTCCTCTCACTGCCCAGTGCCAGTCATTCTGCATTGTTTGCTAATGCCAAGTCCATATGAGATGTTGAATTAGGACATGGTCTCAGTGGCCTGAGCTGGCAGCACAGCTTTCTGCTGGAGACACAGCTCAGTGCATGATTAGCATCACCAAAAAAAAAAGAATTCTGGACTTTAGTTAGACTAAATGTTGCAAACGTGAAAATCCTCCACTTCTCTGCAGATTGCATGGAACAATATGTTATAAAACAAAGCACGTCACAAACACGAAAACCTGGAGCTATTTTCTCATATGTCATCAAACTCCATGACTCTCTGCCAGTTTGTTACAAGAGATCTTCTCCCACCATTTGGTCAGACAGATACCAGTAGGTACTCATGTTTGACATTGATTCTCCCCTAAAATTCCCCATGAAAACAGTAAGAGCAGCTGTAAGATATTCCCATGAAGTTAGCTTCAGAGAGGTGGTACTGTCTATCTGTCCAAGAGATGACACTGGAGTTGGCCTTCCAAGTTCCCACTAATCATGGCCAACTGCCAAAAGACCCTAATATGAGCATCTCTCTGGAACATTAATAGGAAGCAGAGAGCATTATCTGTGCAAGGGAATGACTGCTTCAAACAAAGACAAAATCAGAAAGCAGAAAATGAGAGCTTCAACCATAAAGTTCAAAGAACATGTGGAAAAAGCATGAAAAATAATTTTGACACTCTGAAGTAGAACTCAATTGTTCCATTAAATTGTATTTTTAATAAAAAATAACAATAAGAGCATTCCAAATATCCATTTTATAAGCTTTACTAATGTATATTTTTTTAATACATGTCAGAAATTCTTACTTGAAGCAAATGCAATATTTATAGAAAGCAAGAGACTTCAAAACAGCTCCAGAGACTTTAAGCTCTCGATTTATTCACAGATTTAGAATAACTCAGGAATACAAAATGACAAAATGTACATTTTTTATATTGTTTACTAATGTATTGTCTCTTGTCCCTGATCCGTCATTTTCCTGACTGGAGGAAACACATTCAGTTTCTTCACTCCCTTTAATGCTACACACTTCTGGAAGGAAATATTCCCATTTGGTGAAAAATCTATCACAATTCTGTCTTGCAGAGTATCATTCCCAGAGAATTATGTGAAGATCATTAATAAATACATTTTTGCAGTGACACTCATTTCTTCTTTGGTCATGATTTATATCTGTTATTTGCCTCAGCCTCTCCAGTTCCCGGAGAAACCGCTGGTGAGAGAGAAGAGAGGAGGCAGTGCAGCTTCAGACCAATATCTGAATGGAAGTTTGCCAGTAGCTGACCCACAAAAGCTCATTGTCTAATAAATACCAAATATTGGCTCCTTTCATATATTAAGTCTGTGTGACATTCTTCAATCTGAAGGCATCTCCAAAACTACCAAATTTCCACTATTTCCTTCTGCCTCATCCATTGGCAGGGGTGGAGGAGAGTGTGTTTCACTTTTGCTGGCAGTTTCACTTCTCATCCTCACACGTTCTTTCATTTTATTACAGCGCACCTGTATTTTTACAGCCATACCTAAACACTGCTGTAACTCAACACAGAGAAATTTTGGAGCAACCAATCTCCCCCCACCTATGGCACAGGTGCCACATCGCTCCAGAAACTATAAAACACTCACAAGTTTAAGAGAGCCTTGTAGCATGAGCTGAGGTCTGCTATCACAGGCTCTGGTGGAACAAAGGTGTGATATTCAGCTGCAGTTAAATTTCCAAACCAATACCGTGTCTCACTAAGAAACCATAAACACTTTTTAACTTGCTTCTCCCTTTTATTTCAGCACCATGTATGTTTTACAGTGAAAACTGTCTGATGTTCTTCTAAAAATTAATCTAGCCTCTGATTTTGAGGTGTCAATTTATTCCACATTCTTCACTATCTGCCTTGTGGATGACACTGGGAAGCAGAGGAATTTGTGACCCACATACACAAATAACTGTATGTGTAGCATGATACAGATTTGGGCAGACACAGGGTTATTTTTCTTTTCCAGGAAAATCCTGGATCAGAATTAGTCAAAAAGATGTGTTACTCTGGCAAAAGATAAGTCCAGAGCTCTCCCAAGTGTACTGCTGATGAATCAACAGCTAGAGCACTCAGCCAGCTCAGTGTTGTGCTATATACAGCAATAAACGATGTACTTTTGCTACATAAATTGCAGCAGCAAAGCTTGACTAACACACCAGTTCACTGCACTGCTACAGTTTCTTTGCTCATTAAACTTTCCCTGATGTTTCCAACTTCTACCAAAGTTCTGCTCAACCAAAGGTTTTCAGTACCTGATGAAAAACCACAGATTTTGCCTATTTATTTTCCTGAGAGAGAAGAAACTAATTGAAGGTTACGCTTCCCATGGGACCCATCTGGACGCTCCAAAGGCACACTGTCTGTCCCAGATCTGCCCAGGAAGTGCAGACTTCAACTGGAGGACATCTAACCACAGGTATTACTGGGACTGCATTTCCTGCAGAAGCAATCAGCACCCAATCTGATGGCTACCAATGTTCAGAAAACCAATTACAATGTTTTAGTAAAATAAAGTTTGCAAACCACAGCAAATTAACATTGCTAGGTCCCGCCTTAGTTCCCAGTAATGCTGAAAGGTAAGATGACAGTTTGTTCTCTCTTTTTCCAAGCCAGCAGCCCAGCTTACCATAAGCATGGTGCTACCCATGCCTTTCTTCAAACCATCTCTAAGAGATTGTCACTATTATAAATAAGTGCTTTAAAAACTGATATATGTGCAGTCATTTCAGTCATCAGCATCTACAGGTGTAACTCAAGGCACTAAACATCCACAGTTTAAAATTCACACAAAGTCCTGGGATCTTTTTTTTCTCCCTAGTATCTCAAGTTCAAACTATGATTCCTCACATAGTGCCTTGACTCCAGCAGCTGGGCTTTAAGAAAAAAAAAACAATAATTGTACAAAAGCATGGGACAAAATCATGCAAGTTGGTAAAAGCAGAGCCAGAGGGATGGAAGAAACTGGTGAGTCAGCTTGTCACAGAAAATACTTAGAGCTTAACTGGCTATGAACCTCAATAGGGCTATGTGTTCTGGGGCACCACGCCAAAATATGCCCCAAAGCCTCCAGCTCTGTATGACAAAAGTAGCTCTATCGTGTAAACAAACACTTTTCTGAGCAAAGAATTTTACTTGAGAGAGCAAATAGGTCTTTGTGAGCCTTTCACCACAAATGGCTTTCTGCTGCCAAAATCTGGATCCTTCAGACAGAGACGATTTTCCTCCCCACTGTTTCCCCTTCCCTGAAGGACCTGGCAGCAGTTCCCAAAGCATCGTGCGTTGGACGAACAGGGGATTACATTGCTCCCTCATCAAGTGGCCACAAAGTTGCACTCACAACCTTTCCAGCCCTGTACTCTTGCACTTCCTCTGCCTTCTACCTGTGCACCAATCATTCCTCCAAAGAGAAAACATGACATTAATGGCCAGTTTTCTGCCTCTCAAGCAAACACCAGCAGGTTGTACCAGACCCATGCAGCAGATCCCACAGCAGGTGTCAAGCTTGAGGAGAAACATCAGGAGCAGGGATGGCCCCAGGCTACTCACACAGCCTGAGACTCTCCCATGAGCCAGATGCTGCAGACACTGCTACCTACCCATACCCTCCTCTGTCTGCCTCAGCTGCTGGTTAGCTTCTTTTCTGATCACAAAAACCTATCTCACAGAATGAAAATTATCAGTGAAACTTCTAGGATGTAAAGCAAGGGTGTAGTCCCGAGAGAAACAGCATCACAGTGCAAGCCCAGCCCAGGAGTTTTACTGAAACATGCAGAGCTGCCACATAAAGACAAAACTGGCACATCTTGGGGGCATGGCTGCTGCCATAGGCAAGGCCTGGCCAGGCTCTGTGGCAGGAGGGAGTGATCAGCACACACAGACTGTGCTTAACTGGGGGGTTATGTATTTCCCAGCTGAAGTGATTCTGCAGCTGCCTGTGGAGACTTTCATTAATACTTAATTTTGGACCATTTGGTTGGTGCTGACAATTCCCCCAAAGAGCCCGCTGAATGAAAGCTGTCCCTGGCTACATTTAAAAGGGGAGCTGATTAACTAAGGGGTTTAATTGTTATTTTTGATGTTCTGGGTGCTTCTATAAGACTCTGGCACAAACTTGTGGAGCTATTTTAATACAAACTTTGACAATTTCACTGGAGCTAAATAATTAAGCTTTTGCAGGGTGCTAACACTGGAAGCTCTGAAGAAAGTGCCAAACAGGGGTTTAGTGTATTATTGCACAGCTCAGGTTTTGTATAGCATGGGCTTCCATGGCTGGTGTCATTTCTTTGAAGGACAGTTTCACTGGTAGCACCTGGGGCTCTCTTTGACCAGAGTTATGTTATGTTATTTTATTTTATTTTATTTTATTTTATTTTATTTTATTTTATTTTATTTTATTTTATTTGTCCAAATATACACAAACCCACTGGTTTTCACAAAACTAAAGAACAAAACCTTGCTGCCACCAAAAATGCCCCACATAACCCTGATAACCATGTGTGATTATCTGCAGAGAATTGGTGGTAACTCTGCTTCAAAGGTGTAGGAGAAATGGGTTTGAATTAGGTCCATGGAACAAATTCTGTCATTTGATGACACCAAAGAGGTCATTCAACTCCATTATGACAGGTAGAAGTGTGACACTGACCCTCATAAACCCTACTTCAAGTCCATGCTGAGCTCCTAAACCACTAGTGTCCAGTCTGGGATACTGTCCTTAGAGGTGAATAGGAAATACATGCACAATTGGAAAAAAAAGAACAAGAGCATCAGTCTGTATGGAAAGCACATGTTGTCATAAGGTCTACAGCAAAATCACAACTGCCCTGGGCGTTTAACAAAGTGATTTCCAGTGACACAGTGCCCAGCTGCTGCCAGTGTAAAACAGCAACTCGTACTGTTTTACAGCAGACCCCACAGAGTCACGAAGAGCAACTTTCCAGAGTATTTCTCCTGTTGTTTTTCACTGCCACTAAACTCCTTCAGGACAGGATAGCAGAGAAGGTTTGGATCCTGGGGAAAGCTGTGCAAAATCCCACCAGTTCCCATCCCCTCTGTGACCTGCATTAAGCCAGTCCTTTCTGTATCAGTTACTGACATTTCCATGTTTGTTGGCTGCTGCAGGAGCAACACCACCATCAGGGCAGAGTGCAGCAACTGGGTGGGGGACAGGCTGCACATGCTTTGGACATGCTGGATGATCAGGACCCACAAGCTCCCATGAGCTCCTTCTCTCTCTGATACTTTGTCTTAGCAGGACCTCACATTTTCACATCTTGCTCCAGTGCTCACTCACAAGGCTGACATGTATGGCTGCACCCTGCGTGGCCCTTGCTAATTCATGACAACGCTAGTGAGTGACAAGAGCTGGCACCTTCCCCATCAACACACACTGTGGGCCAGCATGAGCAGCAAATGTACAGTTGAGGAATCTCTTAAAGCAAATGCTGGAGTGAGTGCTTGTGCTTTATCTTGCAAGCACTCTTCAAAAGACTTGGCTCCCTGGGTTGGAGTGTATCATCTCCAGTGTGGGCCTCACTGAAATTAATATTAATGCTACAAATATTAATGCTACAGCTACCCCAGCCAGCTGCTGCACAAGGCAAAGAGGAGAGTTTATAGCAGAAAAGTCCCTGCAGCCTATTACATCTCTGCAAGACAGCAGCCTCATCCTTCCAGATGTGCACTCTGGCATTCAGCTCCAGAGCATCTGAGCACTGTGGAGATGGCAAGCTCTACACATGCCAAACATGTGTCAGAACCATTTCTGAGCAGTGTCTGCTCTTGCTGCCCATCCCTCTCTGTCCTGTACTGTTCCTGACAGGACCACAAACAGCAGTGTCGCACACCAGGGGTCTCGCTGTCAGGAATGACATTTTGAAGCCATGCTCCCGGTGCTCAGTTCCAGCTCTGTCACTGAGCCCTTGCACAAGCACAAGCTGATGATTAAGGCTGTATTGAGGCTGAGCAGGGGGTGCTGGCAGCAGCGTGCTCCACCTCGTGTCATCCAGACAGGGATGTGGTGGAGGGGGACCCGGTTCTACTCTGCACTGGTTTCCCTGGTTTTCTCACCAAGAGCCAGGGCTGGAGCATGCTGCTGGGGACTGGGGGTGTGCAGAGACATGGGTCTGGGTGCAGGTCTGAACTGGAAGCCGCTTTGTTTGTCTGGGCTTATGGATTCTCTCCTCTCCTGGCTCATACATATGCATCACCCTATGCAAATGCCACCAACAGTAGGTGGTTTTCTCTGTGTCACACACAAGACTAGCAGGACTGATACCAGGACCTTTATACAAGTCAATAGGTTTCAATAAAGAAAATGTTGCTTACTTGAAGAGTACAACCATTAAAAGGAAACTTTTTTCACCGTGTATTTAATATGAGTTTACTGCTTTGGTGGATTTTACATTTAATTCTCATCCACACACAAGTAAACGGCTTGCCAAAACTGCACAATTTTATATCCTGAATAGGAATATTTTTATAGAAGGAAGAAAGGTCACTGAGGGAGTGGTGATTGCCATTCCAGCCTAGAGGTGTGGCTGCTGCCTTCTCTCCATAATAACTTGAATAAATAACCCTTCAGGAGCTTATTTTTTAGAGAACTGAAATATTATCTACCACTGGCACTATCATGGGCATGTGCACAACCCAAAACAAAGCCTATCCTGATAGAGAGGAGGTTGAGATTTTTTTTGGAAGTGAATTGTATTTCCACGAGAGAGGGACAGTAAGAGTAATGAAGCAGACAGAGAAACTAGCCAGGATGTGAGACAGGCAGAGTGAGTACTAGTAGGGGAAAAAGGTTGAGCAAGAAGTGATTTATTTTTTTTTACATTTGTATGTGTCCAGATAATATATAATTAGACCTCTTGGTGTGTTATGTATTAGTCTCTCTGGCGTTGCTGCCTGCCCCTAAAAGACTAATGTTTCCCACTCATCCTCTCCTTCCACAAAAAGTTATAAGTGACATCTACATAGGTGGGGGACAAATTTTGTTCTCCAAGTTCTGGCACATTAAATCTGACAAATATACAAGAGATGCACGAGCAGCTAATGCTGTGTGCTCATTGCCTTTGTGATACATCACTACTGAGGAGAGTGTAGAGAGGGCCAGTCCAGAGCAAAACTATTGTTTGCAATTGCCTTTTCCTTTTGACATTTTCATTGTATGTTCTTTTAGGATTGTAAATCTCCTGCGATGTCTTTACAACACAGCTGCAAGGAGGTAATATCTAAAAGGCTGAGGAAAAAAATGTCCTGCCACCTGGGAGCAGCACTCTTTATCTCCCCAGTAACATCCAGGTGTTTTGGGCTGGTCTGGCTCTCTTCTCATCCACTGTGATATTTTTCAGTCAATGCACGCCTGATCCTTTTTTTTGTTCTTTCCTGAATTGCAGGTAGCTTTGAAAAAACACGCATGAACCAGCCCTGCCAGGTGAAAAATAAAGGCTCCTGATTGCTATCATTACTATTATACCACTAGACATTTTATTAACACTAAAGAGTGACATTTCCCTCCAAAGAAAGGCCTTCTTCTGCCCTTCTGCATGGCTACTTTATTGAATCCAAACTCCATTTCCGAGGATCTTCACCTGTTTAAACGCTGCTGTGTTTCTAAAAGCAATTTAACCTTTCATCTTTTATGGATGGATCCTTTTTTAACAAAAATCCTATAGGGCCATTTTTCTCCTCATCTCCTTGTGATCTCAGTGATATTACGTGATGTAGCTTTTGAAGAAGAAATGCCGAAACAGCAGCTTCACCACCTGCAGCTAATGCAGCAGGAAGATGGAAAAGGCAACCTGGAAAAATCCCTTTTCAACATTTCTCTCACAAGCTCCTGGTAAGAATCCCCAAAACTGACAATGTCTCTTGCACAGAAAGGAAGGGAAAGTGCTCAGGAAGGAGAGAATGGCCTGGAGATTTTTGCCAATGTGAAACCCATCAGTTTGTTTTCCAGTCTCACATTCTCTCATTGCATTGATGACTCAAGTGCCACCCAGATTTAATTATTTAATTTTTGCAATAGCTGTGCCTTGTGTCAGGTAACACAGTCCCCTGGGATGAAGAAAGTCATTCTGAACACAATGAGTGCCCGAGAGGTTCAGTGTTTAGAGACAGAACTGTTTTCAAGGCATTGTTGGAGGATTTTACTGCTTACTTACTGCACAGCTCACCTGGGACTCTTGGTTCAATAAAAAACAGACAAACTACAGACACTAGTACATATTTTCCTCTACTAAATCCTCTAATCCTAGCTCAGTCCAGAGTACTCAGAGAAATTCAGGCTCTCTCCATGCCAATACATGTTTCTCCTTCTCCCTCCTCAGCCTAGGCATCTCTCTGGGGGACACAGATCTGTCCTTGCAGCAAGCCCAGTACTCCCTGAACCCATGTGCACCACCCTGGGCAGGGGTTTACCACTAGGGACCACAGAGCCATAGGGCTCCACTGGCACCAGTCACAGCAGGTCGCTCTCTCCTCCTCCAATCTGCCTTGGTATTGAAGCTGAGTGATGGCTGAAGCCCACAGGATCTTTGGGAAGACCTACGGCAAATGCAGAGGACCACAGAGGCCTACTGTGTGCCTGTGGAGAGGCATCTGCCTCTGCTGCCCAGACAGGATTATCCAGTACCACCAGCTGTGGAGTGCACAGAGAGCCTAGGGGCTGTGGGAAGCACATGGCTTCTCCAGCCAGGGCCAGGCACCCTCTCCCCATATGGCCACCTTCAGTTCCTTCCTGAGTCCCTGGCCAGGGAGACCCAGGCAGCAGCTGGCTGTTGCTGTCTTGCCTATGTGGGAGGGACCGGGCATCCACAGAGGACCCCTGTGACCCTATCCTCTGCTGACCCTGCATTTGCATGGCATTAATCCGATGTTTCCTCATCTAATGGCTCTTGTAGGCTGCAGCACTTTCCCAGTGCTGCTCAATACATCAGGTCCCCCAGGAGGCATGTGTGCTGGACCAAGAGACTGAATTGGCTGAGCAATGTAAACAGGGACTGCCACAGCCACAACAAGGTCCTTCGGCGCCTGCAGACTTAGACCACGGGCTCATGAATGGTAGCTGGGGTGAGCAAGCCCTGCTGTGAAAAAAGCCCGTACACTGGTTTTCCTAAGTCACTGAGAACTAATTAGGAAGTTTTCAAGGAATTTTGAACCAGTGACAAGTAGAGGATGTGGACCTTTTCTTTATAAGGTCTCTAGATCTCTAATTTAGGGATTGTCTGATGACTATGGAAGGGGGCTACTGAGTACTGCAAATGGAAGTTTCCTCCTTGGTGTAGGCAGCTATCCCTCAGCAGGAACAGTGCTCACTGACCCTAAAGAGAAGTTATTTTGCAAATCTCCTGCTCCTTTCCCTCTCCCCTTCCCTGTTCCTCTCAGGTGTCAGTTTTTAGTTTTGGCACTTTTGCTTCAGTAAAGCTTCTCCCAGTCACACCTATGAACATTCTCTTGCTATGGAAGGTGTTATTGTGCATTTCACCCACAAATGAAAGATGGTGAAGTCTCAAAGATGTGCCTTCCTGAAGTTGCAGTTAAAATCTACAGTTATCTGCAATTTACTTTATAAAACACATTAATAAAAATAATTAAAGCCACATAGCCAGAGCATCCACCAGCCAAAGAGACATCATTAACATTCCCTGCACCTGAATAACAAGCAAGGAAAAACAACATGGGGATTTAGAGTTCAACTTGCAAAAGATAACACCATGCATTAGAAGCGAATGAGCCTCCCAATGGGAGCAGCTCTAGAGAATGGAAAGAAAATAAAGTAGGGCAGTGTGCCAAATTCAGGAGGTTTAAAAAAAATAAGCAGCACAGCCGTCACAAAAGAATCCCCGTTTCAGCCCAGCATGGGAGGAAGTATGAACTGAAACCCAACGAGGATTTCCATGTTACTGTCTTAATTTGTAAAGGCTTTGAAAAATAACACAATGCTGAGCTGGTCTTTCTTTTTTTGGAAGAGGGGAGAGGGTCAAAGAGAACTGTATTGGTTATCAAATAATGACAGAAAAAGCTATTCTCTCTGGCTCTCCTAAACTCCCAAGTGACTTGAAGGGATACAAAACACATCCAAAGAAACCCTTGCACAGGAAGGCAAAGCAAAGCCTGCACCTTTCTCCAGCATGCTGCTCTTGTGTAGCTGTTCCCTGCCTCCTTGCTGAGCACTGACACACAGCAGCTGTCTCCCAGAGGGATGGGAACTGCACCTTGAAATGGAGACTGATGCTTTTCCTCACACAGGAAGACAATCTCTGGTGACTATAAAGCATATGGCAATAATGGCAGGATCAGATCTCTTGCATTCAGTGACCGTTCTGGACACACACCACCATGAAGGACTCCTATCTTGTAATTACTGGTCCAAGCTGGAGGAGGTTTATGCTAGTAACACCCACAGGTACTGAACACAGAACCTTTTTGTCCATGTTATTGAGCAATGCCACATTCATATAAAACTTTGCCTCCTGTTTTCAAAACTGTTCAGGATTTTTGCTTTTTCCCATTCTTATTCTGATAATTTTAATTGTATAAACCCAGCTTTTCACCTTTTGTTGCTCAACGGATATAGGAGAAGGTGAAATGCAGGTAGAGCACCACAAAAGCAAAAGGCAGGTAAGCTCTGAAGGAAAAGGGATCTAGGAAAGGGACAAAAAGGAGCATAGAAATGGAGGGCTGATCTCTGTTGTACTCACAGCATGTAGTAAGCCAAGCAACAGCTACTGTACCTTAACTAGGCAGCCAGTAGAAAATCAAACCTTCCCTGTGATCAATAGGATAACGGTGAGAGTTTGATTAGCCTTGGAAAAATTACAATAAGGAGAGAACTTTTTCCTCTCCATGGGCTGGGTGATTTCCCTGTGAAAGTTTTTACAAGAATGAGGCTGCATATAATGCGTCTTGTTAACCCAAATTACATGCACTTGAATTCCCTCTCTTTCCCCAAAGAAATCAGAGAAGAAATCAGGCGTGAAATGGCATGTGGGTGGGGCTGAGCAGAGCAAGCAATACACTTGTAATTAAATGAGACTTGAGGAGCCCCCATTTCTCAGAGCCTTTCAGTTTTTCTGCTGGGCTCTGCTCACTACCCAGAAACACAAGGATGTACTTACTACTCGTATACAGATTTTACACGCTCCATGCAACAGAAAGCATGCTGCAGAAAATAGCATGCCTCTTGCCTTTCCTAGGTCAGGAAAGCCTCAGACTTGAACTTCATGCTGCAGAGAAGATCTGTGTGCTAGAAATGTGTCCTCTACCAATCTGTCAAGTCCACTTTTTAGTATCTCAGAAGGGCTGCTGTCCTATTCACTTGAGACAGCTGGACACTGTAGTGCATTGCAGTTTAATTTTCATTATTGTGGTCATAGCTTCTGCTACCAGATAATGTCACCAACTTCTTCACCAGACCCACTGGGAGCCCTTTCTGCTCTGCCCTCTCTGAGCATGAGGCCATAATGATGTTCTGCTCTGTTTGCCCTCACTGGCTGAAATTCCCTGAGCTGGTCAGCCTTACTGGGACAGTACATGTGACACTGCTTCACAGCATGTTTGCTAACTATGTTTCACTGATGAGGAGGCTTGAAAGTCTTTTGAGACTTGATGTGGCTGGTGAGTTTACAGTTTGCTTCTACAGAGTTTTGCAGGAGAGGTGCTCCAAGGCCAGCACTGTGTGTTAGTGTGACACGGAGCTGGGCACAGTGCCTCCCAGGAGCCTCGCTGCTGCCTTGACATGTTCAGAACTTCTCCATCTTTTTTCTTTCTCACGGCCTTGTGCAACGAGCCAGCAAAAGCAACTGTGATTTGGAGAGGGGCAATCCCAGCCAAGCTGCTGGGAAAGAAATAAAGGCACTTGGGACTTCAGGAGGTTCCTTGCACCGCAGAGAGAGCCTGAATGACGCAGCCATGTTCCTTTCCTAAACCCTTCTGCTCTGAAACTCTTCCTCCGCCGCAGAGGCCCCGCAGCTGCCCAGCTCTGCCCTCACCGACCTGCAGCCCCACAGCCCGGCCCCGGCCGGAGGAACGAGGACCTGCAGCGCCACCCCCCGGAGCCCGCCCCGGAGCCACAGCCCTTCCCCGGCTCCAGTACCCGGCTCGGAAAAGCCGGAACGGCCTCATGCCCTGGAAATCGGGCGCCAGGGAACGGGAGACAGAAACTGGGAAGTGCTGGTATCTCCCGGGCCGCAACGAGAGGCCAAACCTGCAGGTGAGTAGTGCAGACGAGGGGCAGCCGGTACCTGGAGAAATCCAAGCCTCAGCCCTGCTCCAACCCCAATTGGAGCCACGAGCTTATTACAGCTTGAACTGCAAGGCTGTGCACATGGGAACTGTAATTCCCAATCCCTGGCATAAGATTCATAGGCATGGAGTCCCCATTTCCCAGACAGCACAGAAAACAGTGTATTAGGTTGCTACTATTATTAACAACAGTAACAGAAGTACCAATAATGCAAATACTAATAATTTGCACTATAGCTGTGCCAAGAGTTTCTGCCTCCCAGTGGGCTCCAGTTGTGTCAGGTGTCAAAGCATATACAGAACCCAGAAGAATTCACAATCCAAAGACACTCAACAAAGTGTAGGTGAAGCACTTCAGCCCTACTTTTACAGCTGAGGACAGAGCTGCCAGTGGAATTTAATGGCAAGATGGGTATTTGGTTGTGAAAAGCAGTGTTGTGACTCTTCCCCCAACCTCTGCTTCACTGGACATTTCCCTCTGTAGATGTAGAGACTTCCCATTGCTTCAAGACATGGGCCTCTCTGGCTCTCTGGCCCTGGATGTTCTCGAAGCCCATTGTCTCTCAGTTTGCGTCTCTCTCTTTGCTGATGTGCTGGCACCCTGCCCACTGGGGCTCTGTGCTTCTCAGGCCTCCCCTTAGCTTCTAGCTTTGTTTTTGTTGGTGAAGCATACACTACGGTGCCAGTGGTCCTGGTGATGCAAGGGAAGGCTGCGATTGCAATAATAAGCCTGGTAACGAAGCCCCAGGGGGAGCAACCTGGGACAATATGCTCGTGGTGCTGCCTTCCTCCAGGGAGCAGAGACAAGAAAAAGAAACAAAGGAAACTAAGTGAAGAGAAGCAAGCAGGTGGCACTGGGGAGGTGGCAGGTGGAAGCAAGACAGCGCACAAAAGATGAAAAGAGGAATGCAAGGAGAATAGGAAGCTAAAAGAGATGTTCCATCTGGGACAAGGGAACACTGAAGACGGAGCCACATTTTAGGTCTTCACAACAATAGGTCGTGAAGAGGTCTTCTTAAGAGAGGATCAGCTCACCTCCTTGACTGACAGCTGCTAAGTGTGTCAGTAGCTCAAAAGGAGATGCTTTCAGTGCATGCACCTCAGGCTGCTTCTGCTGATCTGCTGCCTCAGGTCAGGTACATTTTATACACTGTAAAACAGCTGCATCTTCAACAGTTCCTGAGAATCTCCCCTCCTCTGCAGTCATCAAAATGCACTTCTCATTCAGTCTCCTTCTGACACTTACAATATCTCAACCCTTAGCAACAGGTGATGACAGGGCATGACATGTTATACCAGTGTTTCATCCGCTAGAAGATTAAGATTGGATTTCTCCTACTTCTGCATTAGTGTCCTGTGAGATGCACAGGGCTCAATCTGCAGGCAAATATTGTGTTTTCTGCACACAGGGGTATGGCTGAGCTCTGTAAAAACACAACTAATATTGGTAGGTTTTTACAAAACCTTTACTTGGGGCCAACAATATAATTCTTTGACAATCCAAACGCCACATCAAGAACATGTACAAATTAAACTTATTTGTCATTAGTGCCCCCTCATAAACAGCTGAAATGGCCTTTTGGAAACACAGGCAAAGCTGCATTCTTTTAAAAGAAATTGTGTGCAACTGAGTTTACTACGGGCTAGGATCTGGGACTGACAGTCCTGCCCTGCTCAGTTGCATGAGGAAACTACACAGGCTTTTTTGATATTCCTGCACTACACAGTGTGAGATGACTCAGGGATTACCCAGCCAACTCTCCCAGCCTCTGCACAAAGCTGAGCATGGCCTGGCTGGACTGCACTGGACTGTGGGCTGCCAGGCCAGTGATCACTGGGTAATGCACTTTGGCTCCTTCACAGAGCTGATCAGGGAGTCACCCAATAAAAAACCTAGAATTATGTGTTGGCTACTAGTGCCTCTATTCTTGATCTGTGTCAAAAAGCAGTGAGGAGAGTAAAGTGAAGGGGCTCTGATGTTATGTGGGTATTTACTTCTTGTTCTTACAACATTCAAGTGTTCTTGGAAACTTAGGAAATCTGAGCATCAGCTTGCTTCCAGGTTCTGTGCCTCTGTGGAAAGAGCTGTAAACCCCAAACTGGACTTCTGGGGAAGGCTGTGTTCAGTAGTGGAAGAATCTGGAGATTCAGTGTTAATCCAAAGAAATCACTGCAGCTGGGCTACATCAGTCCATTTCTACAAATTAATAGAAACATAGGGACAGACAGGTTGGGCACGTGGGACCCAAATGGGGTTGGTTTGTGTGTGTCCAACCAAGGAACCTTCCCAGAACTGGGACAGCTACAAACACACATTCTGCATTCCTGAGCACCACAGATCACCTACCATGGAACTGCAAGTCTTTCAACCTCTCTCATGAATCCTGTTAACTAGATCATTAACAGCGATCAGCTATGCAAACGGCCAAAGAGGTAACCAGTTATTAACAGAGAACTCTTTTAGTGTTTCCAAAACCACGCCTGTGCAGCTAGGTGTTTTCTGGTTCTCTGTGCACACGTTAAAGCAGAACTGCAGAGTAATAAACGTTAGTATTTAAAAACACCCAACTTCAGAAGGGAACATTCAGTACAACTTTCCTCTTTATAGAGGAATAACAAAGGATCTCTAAGCTTCTATGGTTCTGCAGAGACTATAAAATGATTGTGAGTTTAACTGAATCTTTCCTGGTTTTCAAGGTATAAGATTAGTGTATATCAAGGGAATACTCTTTGTTAATATTTGAGGTTCAGTCCAGCTGCATTTTCCCAGCATTTTATGGCATCTGTTTTTGTCACTTTGAACAGTTAGGTAAGGCACCAAGATAAGAAACATACCTAAAATTAAGCTCTGTAAAGACATGCAGGTTGGGCTTACCCTTTCCTGTTACAGGCTTTGTAGGGCTGGAAGCTCAGGCAGCCAGAAATGTTCAGCACGAGTGCAGTAAGTGACATCTTTCCTTGTTAATTATTCATATGTAAAAACAGATCTACCGCTAAGTAAATACATTTAATGAAGAGAGTCATCTTACAATAGCAAAGAGCAGTTTTGGGTACAACGGCAGCACTTGTAATAGGCTGGGTTTATCTACTTCAAATTTCTGACAGAAAGCTTGGAAGTGAGAAAGGAAACGCTCTGCCCTCTGACATGCTCTTGCTGTCTTTTACCTTTCATTAACAGCATGGGCTGGGGTGCTGAGCAGTTGCTAAGTACTGAATGATTAGGTATTGTTACACACAGGATAGGTTGTTTTCTCCCTGATCTAAGCAGCATCAATCTGAAACCGTTCCTCTAACTAAAAGCCTTACTAGTAACTGGGGATGGTGTCACCACTAATACAATGACTTATCCCATCAGTCCTGCACACCAGTCCTGCACACCCATGTTCTTGCCAAACACTCTCACAGTGGTTCTGATATAGAAATATATCTTTACCTTCTTTCAGTTATAAAGCTCCTAGGACTTTTACTGTAACTCAGGGAAGGAGAAAGGATAGACATGCTCTAAGCCTTACCTCTTTTGACTGTGTTTAGCTTTCCACATCCCTGCTTCATAAGCCCGTGCTGTCTCATCTCCAATTATATTATCTCCAAAATAATATGATCTAGTGTCTCCTTCCTGGAAAAGGAAGATTTCCTTCAGTACTGCCCATTATAAGTTTCTCTGAGTTTGTTGTGATTGATTTGTGTGTTCTCATATATCATGTAAAACTCCAAATGAGCATGCAATAGTTTCAGGTTACCATTTTCCAGAACAAAGTAAATCAGGGTCTCTTGTCCTCAGCATGTCTTGGTCAAGCAGCAGTTAGAACTCAGAAGGTGAGTCTGGAGGTACACACCCATGGTCACATTCACCTGCTGCAGTTTCATTTTCTTTTGGCTTCCCATGTGAAATGTAATGACTTCCACTTTGGAATTACATACATTTCACTCTAGTTTAGCACTGTTCACTCAGGAACTACAAACCACTTTCTCAAAGCAACATTAAGTAACCTCTGGACAACCTCCACGTGCTAGCTGGAGAGTAAACTAGTGTCCAGGCTGGGAACAGGAGGCAGGAGTCCTGCCTTGGCCTCTGTACCAGCCAATTACAGAAAAAGAAAGAGCAGAAATACCTGGAGTCCTGCCAGAAACACATTCTTCCATTTAACATCTAGCACCACCTCCACTATAAATATGGAATTAAATGGATTATATTTTTATGCAGATATTGTAAAAGCAACCTGGCTTCAGATCTTTTGTAAGCCAACTGATACTGATGTAGCTGTGCGTAAGTGGCAGGAGCACATCCTAGGCTCCCAACACAGATCCCTGGGAACTGAAGCTGTTTTATGGGGAGAAAGTAATTCTACAAATAGCTGCCAATGCCTTTTCCAAGGCTCCTTTTTTGTGCTGGAATAGGCAGAAGGGGCTCTGGAGAATCCTGCCAGTGCCAGTGGGTGTTGGTGTGCACAAGCTATAACCTCTGGGATAGAACAGAAAGGTAGAAAAGGAGACCATGAACACAAAACATGACTAGGAACTGCCTGCACTTGGGGAGCTAAAGAGTAAAGAATCACAAAAAAGAGCATTGTATAGCTTTTATATTAATCGAAAATGGATTCCTGAATTCTGGAGGCACAATAGGGGTAGAACTGGAAAAGACATAAAGATAAATGAAGGCCACAAATGGCCTTCATTACATTACAGAACCTTTCAGAGTGTGTGTGGTTAGGCCTATTTCTGTAAGATGAATGACACTGACTGCAGTGTAACTTCTGCTGTCATTTAGCATCTTGGGTGAAGTGTTAGGAGTCAGTGCCAATGTATATGAAATGGAGAAAGTCTGGGCCTGTATTAATTAGAGTTGACTGAAAGAGATGGTAGAAACATCCATGATTGATTTCTTTAAGCACAATATCAGCTCTAAAAAGCATCAGCAGCTGTCCAGGGCAGCCAGCAGCCTGTTTCAAGAATTCTTTTACGAAACTTACCCAGATGAAAGCGAGCACTGCAGACAGTGCTGGAGGGGAAGAGCCTCCTTTCAAAGAGCAGAGCAAGCTCATGGGTATGAAACATCTCATCTCCTGAGTCTATGGGCAGCTCATGCTTGTCTGCCAGGTCCTCCAGAAACAGTCAGATCATACAGTAACAAAAATGGGTATAAAAGCTTTTGAGCTACTTCTAAAGGATCAGTGTATGTGAGCTAATAAAGGCAAGTCTATGGTCAGAAGGGTTAAATCCACTCAACAACAGTCTGCAACTCCGGCAGAAAGTGTTTAAGGGATCTACAGTCTGAAAAAGTTGAAACTGCCTGTCTAGAATAATTACAGAAGCCATGGTAAATGAAGTGTTCTGCCTCAAAAAGTTTCATATGACCTTTAGAAATTCTCAGAACCTCTAGGTGGAAGTGATGAGATGTCTTTGGGGACTTGGTCCAGGCAATGCCATCTATTTGCTCTCTCATCTGTCTGTGGGTGACAGACCTGGTCTTTCAGAAATTATTCTTCCCTACTTTCCCATAATCCTTGCCAAGACAAGCTTAGCATCAGCTTCCTCCATCACAGCTTGCATATTACAGAGTATCTCTTTTATTAGTCTTTATTTCCAGAAGAAGAAGAGCAAATCCAGAGTGATCAAACATATGGAAATGATGTGAGAAGGCAAATTAAATAGTTGGTGGGAAAGCAATTTCTGGAGGCTGTAATCACAGAACAAAACAGATGAAACCTGTCCACGTGATCTCAGAGTGCACTACCAATGTGCCAGGTTAAACAGATGGACCACATCGCTCTAAGTGATGTTAGTTAGGTAAAAACCTGCTCTGAACAATATTTTGAAGGTGTGACATGCTAAGGTGGAGCTATCAGAGCTGTGAGGTAGCTCCAGAGGCACAACGACTGTCTGTGCCAGAGGCATTTGGCCAAACAGGGTGTACCACAGCTGCCAAATTCATCTTGTAGATTCACCAAGGGCAGAGCTGACAAGATTATCTTGCTCTGGCAGGAGGGTTGGACTAGATGATCTTTCAAAGTCCCTTCCAACTCCTAGCATTCTGTGATTCTGTAATAAATACGCCTCTTGGACTCCTTTGTTCTTTTAGTCATTAAGGAGATCCAGTAAGATCTACCAGACCTATACATGGAGAGCTACCTAGAGAATTTTGGTTTTTTAGCTCTGCATAGGGAAGAAATTTTCTTTAGCTGTCTAGTAAAGGTTTCAGCCAACACAAATAATAGATTGATTAGAGCTCCTTATTATTGTTAGTCTTTACTGGACCAATATGGTCATGGAAAATCAAGACCTAGGAACATTTTAAATTACGAAAGGATGAGAATCTTCTCACTGTTTTCAAATAGTAACCAAGGAACATTAAATTGCATAGTAATTACTGTGCAGTGGATGGATAATGGCCCGTGTCATTGCAAGGAAAATGCATGGTTATTTGTTTGCAGTGCTGCAAGTTCTGTTGCAGTGCTGCAAGTTCGTTGTGGCTCCTCATGTTAATTACTCAGTGATCTGTGTGCACCTGGACAAAGCCATTGCTAATACTTATCAGTTAAACCATAAAATTGCATAACACTTTCCAAATATTTGTGTCCTTGTTTTAGCTGCTACTTTTTTTTTTTTCTTTTCATAGTTATTGGGCTAAACTCTGCAGTGGATGCAACAGGATAAAGTGCAGTGGATAGGAAGGTGTCTTTCTTTAAAGAAAATCTTAATTATTTCTGAGGCTGCTGCAAAAATGTAACTTCTTGCTAAGTGCTGGATTTGCCAATCTGAGAAATTGATACAGTGGCATGTAAAAAAGCTGTGTAAATACACATGCAGAGCCAATCCTCTACAGGGATATTTTTTAACAGAAGAAGAACTTCCAGAGAAGTGGCATTCTCAGGAAATAACTATAATTTGCACAGTGCTATACATTAGAATGCTAAATAATATTGCAAGGTCTGAATTTACTGCCAGCAGGTTGCGTATTTTAAGTACCATGCTTTTGCACTAAACAAACCCCCAAAATATTTACTGACCTTCGTACAAAAATCCAGTTGTTAGGCCAGGAAGAACTGCTAATGTTATACTAATCTGATCAGAAATCCATCAAATGCCCAGTATATCTTTTTATCCAGTCCTTCAATAAAAAAAATGTCAAATTGATTAATGCCATTCATGGCCCTGATCCAGCACAACTCTGTTTTTCCCAGGCTGAATGGTGAGAAGAAACACATGTTTAATTAGCATAAAAGGTTAGAGAGGAGAGTACAATTGTAGCAGAAATAGTAGTAATATAAAATTCTATCTATTAGACCTGTCAGTATTTGCTTCTCCAGCAGAAATAATATTTGAGGCTGGGTTTTCTCCCTCAGCATGGAAAACTGGAAGTAACTTGTTTGATGTGTCTGCTCACATGTGGACGGAGTCAATTCCCATGACAAAACATGGGCACACCTCTGTGACAGAGCAAGTCTTGACTGGGCTGCATGTCACTCCAGATAAAGAGTGAAAGCACCCTACTAAAGAGTCAAAAGTAGAACTAAATTGAAGATTTATCCTTTTCTGCAACTGCCATTTCTCATCTGTTGCTTTTTAACAGCAGATAGTGAAAGACAATGACTGATTCAAGTCAGTACTCCTGTTCATGGCACAAGGCCAAAGCTACCTTCAGTAAAAAAAACAAAAAGTGACTCCATGACACCCTAAATGCTAAAGGACTAACTTTGTGCATAGCTTAAAACCCAAGGAATGTTAGCAAAATGAGACATGGATATTGACTACAATTACAAATTATTACAGTTCATTGCAAATATACATCGTTAGTTTCTCCTGCTCCCCAGGAGGCCAGCTTGCCTGCTGAACATTTAACATTTGCAGGGAAGTTTACCACATCTAGCACATGGAGGCTGTGAAGATGCCTTCCTTACAGCAGAAGGAAGGGTAAATGCTTCATTACCAGCATATTTACTTTTAAAAGGCACCACTTTGCCTTTGGGTGCAACCATCTTTCCCCTGGTGACTTTTCAGACAAATTACTGGTAACTCACCTAATATTAGGACAAACTTCAGTCACACACATCACATCACTTTAAGCATCCCAGCTAATGCCTGCAATGAACTAAAGACTGTGTCTCTGCTAACAGAAGTGAAAACATGAGCACTCTGAGTCCAGCTGCTTTGCAGCTTGTCTTGATAACATGGCAGCTTGGTTATCTTGCTTATTATCCAGCTCTTTATTCCCTCTTTTTAGTGATTTGCCAGTCCTAAGATACTCCTAAGCCACATTTTTATACACTGTAAATCAAGAATATAATATTTATTCCTTTGCTTCTCTTTAATTAGAATGAGAACAGCCCACGATCCATACAGCCCCTGTTACCTACAGGGGTAGTGATGTATCATGCCAGATACTCTGAGCATCTGTAAATGCAGTGCATGGGAGGGTGTGAGCAGCATTTTGGGTTTGCTATGCTTGGGTTTTAAACCAAAGATACCACAGACTCAGAGAAAATTAAAAGGACTTGAAGGTCTGGAAAGGGAAGTGCAGTACTATAAGCTTGGAAAACAGAGATGCAGATTGCTGGCAGCTGCACCAAGCAGTGGACTCACAAGCGTTTCACACCCACCAAAACCCTGACTGCTCACATGAACTGGACATGTTGCATGTATATTTCACCTGTAGTCTTTCCAAAAGCTGGTCAAAGTGATCTCAGAGTGCATAGACCATTATTTTATAGATCATTACTTCAGCTGGGAATAAATTAATTGTTACCAGGAATGGTTTAAATCCTCCTTAGTCAGCAGGGATACATTCCTGCAGAGGTAGGAAAAAACCCCTCTGAAGCATTTAGCTGGTTGGAGGATTCACACTATAGATGCTGTGGACAGTCACATGGTGTGAGGTAAATGAGAGTGTTTGCCAGTGTCAATGAAGAATGCAAGTAAGCCAGAGGATAGAAACCCTGAGGCTGGAAGAAGATCTATCCTTCATTAAAGTGAACTGAGCCTATTGCCAGTAGTTCATGGTGTGTCCTGGAGAAGAAGCAGGGTTAAAAAGATGGAAAGAAAAGGGGAAAAAATTCCCTTCTAAAAATGCCCAGGCTTCTCTCTTCACACTGTATTTGATTTTATGGCCCTTTCTAATGGCAATACATTGAATTTCATTGTGAAAACCAGCATCCTGGCTTTCTGAAGTACAAAAAAGATTACAATTCACCTACTTTCAGTTTGCAAGCATTCAGTCACTGTGAAGACCATCAGCATGTTCACATGGAGCTTCTTTCAATGACCTGAATGTCTTTGCTATCATCATGCCTAAGCATGATTGGTATTTCGATTTGTATTTTTCTCTTTTTCCTTTAGATTAATATTATTATTACAGGTGCCTAGGATTTAGACTTTATCTTCCAACAGACAAAAAATAACAGTTAGAGAAAAGTGCTCTAAATATGTTTGGGTTTTTTAACAGCTAGGGAAAAAATATAGTTTGGAAACCAAAATACCCTGGGGGCATTTTCTCCATCCATAGTATATTTGATAAATTGACTTTTGCTTCCAGGGCAAGCATCCAGTTTCTTCATTAGTACAATGATCCGTAATCTTCTTTTCCCAAACTTAGATAATTTGAAAGAAAAAATAACTTCAATGAAATGTAGCTATTAATAGTGTCAGTAAATTTTAAATTGTAATCGCTTATCACTTTAAGGTGATGCTATCCCTCTCTACCATAGGTCAAAATATATTTACTCAGCATTCTTAAAATCAAATCTTCTTTCCCTTTGCTTGACAAGAACAATCCAGGGTACTGCTGGGTACCATGCTGACTTGCAAGGTTTTCTAGTGTGGAATGCCCTTTTATGTTCTGTATTATGTATGAACTCAGAGACAAAATATCTGCATTAGCATAATTAAACTTGGTAAAAATGTATTTCAAAAAGTTTCTTGAGTCAAAAAGTAGCAAATCATTGTATGTATTTTCCATATTTGTATAGGTTTCATTATATTCTCATTCTAAGTTACTCTTATGTCTCTTTCATATTTAAAAAATTAACTACACACCTATCATGCAAAATGTAAAGAAGTATGTTCAACTAGTTCAAATTAGATATACAGTAAAAATACACTTCCAAAGAAATATCATTTCCATTTTTGTTCATGTTTTTAACAGAATTTCAGACTAATACATCAAATGTGGAACTGTACAAGTATGTGAAGAAACATTAGGATTGCAGTAGTAAAAAAATGTACAGCATTCAAAACCAACAAGCTCTAAACAACCAAACAATACCACAGGATTGAAACAATCATGGGGACAACATAGGTCATTGGAGCCAGTAAGTGAATCCTAATGCACCTACATAAAGACCCTACATAGAATATTGTCTCTTATTTATATGCAAAATCCCTGATTTGATTAAACCAGACAATTCCTCTAATTGTCTCTTATAGGTTTTAGATAAGATTAACATGAGAGTATTCCCCTTCAGAAATGTCAATTATTTGAAAAGGCAATATTGAGAGTTGATTTGAAAGGTATTTCCATCCATGTGGATTCAGGTAGTTAAAATACAAGACCACAAATAATAAATAGCACTGCAGTTTTAAAGAGCCATTTGAATTGGTACCCGCTCCATTTGCTGCAACACTCCAGAGTTCAGGTTTCAGGTTTTTAAACCGCTTACAGGTTAATACACAGGGTTGTTAATTATGGGCTGTATCCATTTAACAGTGGATCAACATTGCCTTTTAAATCAAGAAAAGATCCAGCTAAGCATGTAAAAAAAAAAAAATATAAAAAATCTCCAGGGTAATTGACAATGAACAAAACATTACATACAGCAGAACCTGTGTTTGAATGACTTTGAAAGGCAGATGTGCACTCTTTTACAGTCCACCAACCAGCACAATTTCCTTATTAGACATTTATATTATGAGGAAAAATGTCTTGGACAAACCTGTAACAGTTATCAATTCAAACCTAATTATGTTTTTTAAATGTTTCATCAGTGTGCATAAACCTCATGGACTATACTAGCCTGTTGGGTTTAGTGACCAGAACAGAATCCCTTTCACATATCTCAGCCAGTTAGGATTTTTTTAGGACTATTTTGCTTTTCAGATAATTCACTTTGGGGGGGAGAGGGGAGGTTAAGATGAAGTGTAAAAAAGGTTAATAAATGACCTAATTATGTCAGCATTTCTATTCCACAGTCCTTATCCTCTGAGATCTCTCACTGATCTCAATAGGAATTTGACTTGTACCAGAATGGCAAATTTTCAGCTGAGAAAGCTGAATAAATGTAGCACAGTAAAAACCAAAACATTGTTACCCAAGACCCTGGCCTACTAAATCATCTTCAGTGCACTGAAAAGGCAAACCCAAATCTTGGCACCTATCTTGTTGTTTATTTGGAATAATCTTTTAGCAATTTTGATCCAATGGGAATGAGGGATTAGTTTTAGAGAGCTAATCACAAAAACCTAACATTTGACTGAAATAAACTGATTGTGACAGGTTTGAAAAGGAACAAACATATGCATCTTATGTACCACTCAAAATCTATAAAACTACTGGGCAAACAGCATAATGTGTACTCCTTACACATATTTAAACTTTGCTGAGGTATTTCTTTAATTACAGAAAAGCATCTTTTAAAACAATAGGAAGAAACCTCAAAATATGAGTTATATTCTGCACAAACATTTGGGTGAGAAATAATTCAATTGTATTGAAAGGTCCGTAACCATTCAAGGAATAATCACTTTTGTTAGTATCAATAATACCATATTCTTCCTTGGTGTTTTATTCCTTCAAAGCATCACAAAAAATGTAAGGCTGTGACTCTGCAGAACATAATTTTGCCTCAACTTTGCCCACCAGTGTTCCAAAATAACCTGAAACATTTCTGTTTCTTTCCTAGGGAAACATTACCCAGTGTCCACCTCTATAATGGACTGGTTGTGGCCACACAGCTGTTGGAGACCCCACTTGATTCCTCCATGGAATGAAGCTCTTGCACAAAAGCAAGACAGTTTTCAGAAATTCTAGCTGGAGTCAAGTTTCTTTCACATATCAAGTATAGTTGTTCTGTCTGAATTTTAACATTATCTGACAACTTCTACCTGCAACTAACAATTATTTCTCTACAGTGAGGATACCTAGACTGTTGTGTAGGCTGGATTTCTCACCCATATATACTTCAGGAACAAGAAGAATGTGTACATCATATTTAGAGTTTATCCTAGGCAGATACTGTGCTTGAAGTGCAGTTTTCCAACCCTTTTAAATACAACCAGCCTATCTTGATTGTGACAGTAATGTTAAATGTAACTGCAGCCATTACCAAGTAGTTTCCATAAGTGGTTTTATTACTGGTTAGATTTTACAAATTCTGGTATTCGAACAGACTTCGACCTTAAAATTCTAAAACAACAAAGCAACCAATGAAAGGCTTAGGACTATTCAAAGTAACAAACTCTTAACATTTTTGCCCTGGTCATAAATATACAGAGAGAAAAAGAGAGAAGTGGACATGGAATCCAAAGAATGTAGATAAAACAGTATATAAGGCACATGGCAGTCTTTGAAAATACAGAAGCTTTAGCCAACTTAAATTAATTGCTGTTTCCCTTGCTCAGTCCACAAAACTGTACAGTTACACAAATGTTGTGTTGCAATAGATCTTCCAAGTTATTCTTCAGTCCATACTCCATAATACCAGAACACTACATTTCCTTCTGTTTTTTTTAGGAGAGATCCTAATTGTGGTTAGTCAGTTGCTCAAAGCCTCTATTAAAATACACTTGGAATTTCAGCTAAGAATAATTTCTTTTTTAAAGAAATTATTAAGAAAGAGTCATCAGAAAAGATTTGTGAGAGTTGTTTGTGAAGGACTTCGAGATTCGTGAACCTCAAGACTTCCGGGCACTGATGTCAAGACAGATGTCACAGTAGGCATAGTAGGATTAGTCAAGTCCGTTAAAGTAGTGGGAGTGCTGGATGGACTCATGGAGGCATTGGATATTTCTGAGGCAGGACCTGATGGGGTTCCTGCTTGGAGTGTTGAGTCTGAAGTCTTATCCACCCCTGTGTTTTCTTGACGTAAGAGGTTCCGTCTGAATTTGGCTCGAGCATTTTGAAACCAAACCTGAAATAGTTTAATATAACAGGGTAGCATTTAAAGAGCTGCAGTGTTTAAAAAGGCAAAAGCATATTCACAAATTCACCAATGCTTGAATCAGGGAAGGTGTTTGTACTGGTAACATGGTTAGAAAAGTAGCCCCAGTCAGGAGAAGTGTCCTCTACATGCCTGTAAAGCATTCCTCTTTCCCTCTTCTGCAATCCTGAATAAACAGTCTGCCTGGAACAGGAGTGGACTAAGGATGGAGGGGGGGAGCCTTTCTGTGCAGTCTATGTATAAAGATGCTCAGTAATTTGGCAGCCTGCGTGAATCCTCAATTGCCCTCAATCCCAGAAGTATTTGTCTGGATGAGGCAGACATCAAGCATCTGATGAATATAAAACAACAAATTTCAGCATCCTCATATCTCAAGTCCATTTCCCACTGTAAGCAGCAGGTGACCCAGAACCTCAACACCCTGCCCTTCTTCAGGCCCCAAGAGCTCTCCCAGGGATTTTCTCATGCCTCAGTGTCTGCAGTGCTCTTACTTTTCTAAAAGGACTGGCCTCTTACTCTTCTCTCTCAGATGCTGCAGCTCCCTTTGCCTATGCCACTCTCCTTTTCCAAATGTTTTCAGTACTGGAATGATGTCAGGAAAAGAGGCCTGGATGGTACTAAAGATCCACATCGTATTACAAGCTGTCATTTCAGTAGGAATTACATCCACATACAGAAAATTTTCCAAGATTGCTACTTCTTGTATCATTTGATTATCTCTGAGTGAAGAACGAAAGCTACAATTTCACCTTTCTCAGTTAAATTTCATTGTTTAGGTCCAAGTTAATGTTGCTTTCCACTGTTTGCAGGATTTGCTTAAAGATAAAATATTTTTTCTGATCTATTTAAGATACGTGAAATTAAATGTATTCGTGAAACTTGCATGAGACTGAGGCACAGCACATTACTTTGGCTAAATTTGAAAGTGTAGTTAAATACTCTGTTTAACCTGAGCTCTGTGGATACCAAGCAATTTTTACTGCTACAAACTAGCTGTTCTTATTTATCAGAAGGCCTTTGTGACAGTTACATTCTTTACAGTGGACTCAGTCTTGATCCTACTGTTCTCACGTTGACCTGCTATAAGGAATACCACCAAGTGTTTCCATTCCAGGTGCAATGAGCCTCATCATTTCTGTTTCTGACAGAGAAAAGAACTGAGCAAGTGAAAGGATCTGCATAGCCATACAGTATCTCCATCCTATCTCCTCTGTGGTATATACAGGGAAACTGAATGCATGGAGCTCATGAGGGCACACCAATCTGTACAGAAAATCTGACCTCTAACTCTGTTACAGCATAGCCCCTGCCACAGGATCCACTTTAAGCCAGACTGCTAATGGAGGAACAATCCATAAATATAGCAGTCCTGTAAGGTGTCCTCTTTGCATCCTCAGCTTGCCAGCCACAGTTAGAACTGATAAAGATGTCTCAGCTGGTTTTCCTTTGACTGTTTTTCTTCTTGTCTACGGATGCTCCAAATTCCCCCTATTGAGCACTCTTACTCTTTTTCCTGGAAAGCCTTCTCCCCAAATGTGGCATTTTTGCCTGACACATTCACAACCAGTGTCCTGTCCGGTGCTGGTTTGTTCAGAGCCATGCAAGAAGGGAGGTGCAGAAGTGTGTGTGTGTTGGCAGGAGGGTTCTGAGCAAGGTGAGAGGCTTGTGTGCAGGGAATGTAAGTGAGGCAAACCAGCTTGTTCTGGCCATTTGAGATGCAATCCTAAGCACCAGCTAGTCTGGAAGGGTAAAACTCAGCAATTTGAACATTTATGGGATTTCTTACTTTTTAGTAAGAGATCATTTATATTTGCCCCACAAGCAATTTGGTTTTGATTTTTTTTTCTTTGTACTATATCTTCTACCAGTTTCAAAAAGGACAATACATGTGAAGGTGAAATCGAAGTTCAGAGGCTGCCACTGTTGATATGTGTATGTACCACAGGTAAATAGTAATTAAAGCATAACAGGCAAAAGCACTAGTCAGTTGCATATATACATACTTCTGTGTCATTTCACACTTATGTTCATTAAAAATATACATATTTATCTATGCAGTAGTCTCAAATATGCATAACATCTCCGTTCCTAGTCACAAAACTATTTTCTTGTTTAAAGTGTAGAAGGCACCATAACTACTTTATTTATATCATTCCTAAACCTCCAGCTGCTCCTTAACATTAACAGAGTGAGACACTCTATGGCATTTTTTCTGTTTGTGGTTTGAAAACAAAAATGAGCAGCATTATTTGCGTTTATGTATTCCCATTTGTCTTCCACTAAATATGGAAACCTGTGCTCAGATGCCCTTACCAAGGACCGTTCGTGCTCTTTTCAGGAGTCACACATATAACATGGTTCATTCTCTCTTTCATATGGCAACTCATGTTACATGTAGAAAATATTACATAGTATTGTGAGTAGTGTTCAAAAATGGAAATTATGTGACTACTTTCACTTCCTTCCTCATTCAGGTCTTGTTAAGATTAATCAGTGAATGGTTATAGAGTTCCTTAACATTGTCCAGTCACAAATATTCATATTATTACTATAAAGACACCTACATATTTATTAATCTAAATTCTGAAAATGCTTTGTCTTATGATAGAAAGGGATGATAGAATGGCAATATTCTGGGCTGCACTGAAGACAGCATTCAGCCAAGACTTCACATTGAAGACTAGTGAAAGAATTAAAACTGTTGTTTTCTGAGCTGTAGGAACATGGGCCTGTTTTTCTGCTGCCCCATGACATTATTTAGAGCTGTGCAAGCAGCATGTAGGAGCTGGCAAGGCAGAGCTGCCCATGCGTGAGGGCAGGAGCCCTGTGTAATCACATAGGCAATCCAGGCCCTGCACCTGTAATGGTGCCACAGCAAAGCAACAATAACCCAAACACACATAACTGAAAGAATTGTTCCAGGAGGACTTAGCGCACATCAACTACACAATTAGGAATCTGGTCTTCAGTGCTGAGGAATAAACAAAATCATTGGGAAGTATTTAGTGGGTTTCTGTCCAACTGTATCATTATAAGGCTGAGCTATTTCAAATCAAAGGGGAAAAAAACAAACCAAAACTCCCACTGAGAAATAAAGGCATCTGTGAGACTCACCACTGATGCTACCACATTCTGGTTAGTGGGGCTGGATGCCTGCAGCTGGGCAACTCAGCAGCTGGGCAGAATAATAATTTACTGTGGTTAAAATATCATACTGTCGTTTCAGTGATTTGTGCAGCTAACTGTTTATCTCCATCAAACAAAATAGGAACAAAATAATATCTCCATATGATGGGGAAATATTGAAATTAAATAGGCTCAGTATTGTAAAGGATTTGGATACTGCAGTAAATGAGATCATCTAATCTCTTTAGAGAACTGTATGTTCTTGTCTTTAACACCTCCATTGTTGCAACTGTTACTTATTAGTTGTATGAATAGCTTGGGCTAGAAACAGATTTTTTAAGCACAGTTTTTCTCATTCACATAGCTACCTGCAGACGTCCAAGTTTACTGAATTTTACTAACTAGTGAGTGGAGAAATATAAAGAGGGTTGCACCACGAAAAGAACTACATTCACTCATTGCACACACATTCTGCTTACTCTGTCATAATTAGTAAACACAGAGTGAAAGGGGAGCTATGGGATACTTTATGAAGGGAGGTTCGGAGAAAGGATGCAGCACACTGGCCTAAAGCAAATCTTCACCAAAAGGCAGTGCAGGGACCCACACACACCTGTGAAAATGTTCCTGCTTGTTGACTTCTGGAAACTGAACTGGCGAAGTCGAAACACATGCAGTAATCTTTGCAAGGGTTTCATAGCAACTTCACTGGGGAGTGACTCAAGAAAGAATGAGCAGTGTACAAGACACCTACTGAAAAATAATGCTTCATGTTTCTAAACTGCTTTTGTCATGGATAATTGTATTCCAGACTCCTGGGGAGAGAAGAGGTACATACCTATTGCTATCAATCCATAACTTCCTAGGGCTATCTACTTCCACTTTTCTTTTCTAAACTCACAAAAAGATCAGTGATAGCATACAATAATGGGATTGTGTTCCCCAGCTGCAGTACAAGACGTCCATGAATGAAATTGCAAATATAAAGCTAAATTGGAATGAAAAATTTAAAAATATTTTTTAAAAAAGTATTTTAAAAATATGTAAGTAGGCTTACTGTGATGCTAGTGTGACTACTTATAGAAAACAGACTGCTTTACAAAGCCACTGAAGG
This sequence comes from Indicator indicator, assembly GCF_027791375.1. Classification (NCBI taxonomy): domain Eukaryota; kingdom Metazoa; phylum Chordata; class Aves; order Piciformes; family Indicatoridae; genus Indicator; species Indicator indicator. Next base: position 8,127,286 of record NC_072037.1, read on the forward strand.
AAATGCCATTTAAGAAGCAGTATATTACATTTCCATGCCATTCCACTTCTGAACAGGTGTAGCTGATGACTAATTGTACATAAAGCAAAGACAGAAGTCAGGCTTTCCAAATCCAGTATCAGAGATCATTAAGAATATGGTCAAATTCTCTGCTTATCTACTAAGAACCCTCATTACATGTTATAGACATGAACTATATAGATAGTCATCTATATAGTAAGGGCAATACAGTTGTTTCCTAAATCCCTAGTAACTCTATTATGTGTATTTGGAAAATGCACTGGTTTCAGAACAAGAGAATCTGTTTATCCTGACCTGCTGCCTTGCTTTTTCTATTAAAATACATTCTTCATGACATATAAAGAGCCACAACCCTTCATCAACTGAACTGAGATCTGAATATACAGAAAGTCAAACAGCTTACAAACACACCTAGTAACAACAACATGGGGAATGTGGAAGATTTCTTACTACTGGCAAGTGTGTATGTACATCTGGGAGTCCATGAGCCTTCAGTACCTAAGACAGACTAATGCTAATGATGCTTGTTTAGATCAATAGTGTCAGTGAAGTACTTGGAGTTCAATAACTTACAGATGGAATGACAACCTTTCCGGCTCAAAGAATTAACAAGTGACACTATCTCTGTAACCAACATCATGAAGAATTTTCCCCAGCAAAGAGCAACTCTGAAACTTATATAGATGAAATTCAGGCTTGAAAATTTGCCGCTCACATATTAGAGGGTAAACTAGTTGGGCACAAAGGTTCTAAATAAGGTTATTTGTTTTTTTTTTTTTTACATGGCCCAAAATAATTTTCAAACAAAAAGTCCAAGAATATGGAGTAGAGGGTGCCCATAACCAACAGGAAAACTCAAATTTCCTCACTGCTATTACCTTCCACCGCTCTTCAGCTAAAGGAGCCTAGCCATATTTAACTGTGAAAGTAAAATAAGTGAAACACCAATTACCAAAATTATAAAAAGTTTAGTGCAATTGTAAGGGTCTGCTACCAAAAAAAAAAAAAAAAAAGAAACCACTAAGCACCTTAAAACTGCAAGATGTGATACATTTAAGATGAAACCAGAAGCAATGAGGAAAGCCAAAGGGAAACTGAAGTGTAATGGAGACACAGAGCCCCACTTTGGAGTCAAAAAAAATACATTCTGACAAGGAAGGAAGAAACAGAGACAATAACTTGGAAAAAGAAAAAAAAAAGATGGAAGCAAAGGTTCACTTGATGAAAAGAGGAGAGAGATATGGAAATCAAAGCTGCTGTAGAATCAGGAGAGAGAACAGGAAGATGATGATGAGTAAGACACTTTCTAGACACTGATCTCATTTTGTAATGCACTATGTGAAATTTCTCAAATAACTCAGGTGTGAGTGCACTGCAATGGGCAGCATGGATATTACTGAAGTGTCTAAACTCTGAGGGTAAAACAAAGGAAAAATGTCAAAATACGGATAGATGAATGCAGTAAATTATTTTGTCCATGTACATGGAGGAAGAATAGCTGCTATGAGAGGCACTATGGCAAGTGTTAGGATGTGCACTGGTTATATTGGAGGAATCTCTTGCACCACCGCGTATCAGCCTCATTTAAAAAAAAAAAAAGTCCATCTGTGGAGGAGTAACTAAGAGAAGTACACAGTTTTTCATTAGTAATTTTTACTGGGAAGCCTAAAAAAAAAAAAAAGTTTAGTCTTTTTTCTCTTAGTTATTAGCACTGTAAGGTCCAGAATCTCTCCAGCCTATTTTGTTTTTCTTAGTATTTTTTGTTTATTGCCCTTCACTTGCCTGTGAATATGCAAGAACTATCCATGTGTTCCCAGGAGGCTGTCTCTGAGCCCTACCTGTCTCTCTGAAGCTCACAAACCATTTTTCTGCAATTAAGACACACTTATAAATGTAAGCAATAGCTGCTGGAATGTTATGGCTTTGAAAAATTAAATTTATGTCTATGAAAGAAAATACATTCCTCTCTTTCCTGATATAAATTCAGACTGCTGATTAGTTTCTTCTACAGGTAAGCATTCACAGTAATTTCTAAACTGAGCTCTCTAGCTACAGTGAACAAGCTAACTAAAATAATTCACTTTTCTAATGGCAAATTGGGAGCTAAAATACGCATCAGAACTAACTAACTTTGGAAAACAAGCAGTGCCCCAAGCCTTCACAACTGGCATTAAAAATTAGAACTCAAGTGGTCTGCTATTGGGAAACTAAAAAGAATTAACTTTTCCTTCCTCGGATTTAACTGCAGTCTCACAGAAGGTAGGAATGATTAAGAAAAAGCTTGAAAATCGGCAGAATCCA